>NC_140071.1:75237826-75968073 GCF_964194135.1 Talpa europaea | reverse complement strand
CCCGGCAAGGCAGCACCACTCAAAGGGGAAGGGTCCGCACCTGGCCCAGCAGCTCTTGATGAGCCCCAGGCACCGCCCCTGGCCGGAGCCTGACCCGCCCACCCGACTCTGGCTGCGCACAGGTGCACTTCCTAGGGCCGCCGCTAGGGGGCGCTGGTGAGGGGGTTCGGGGACCCTCAGCCCCCAACGGGCTGCGGCCACCCCTGCACCCATGGGGGTACGGGTTGTCCTCCGCCATGGGGGAACGGGGACCCCTTCCCCTTCGCGGAAGCCCCAAACTTCCTCCCGGGGCACGCCTGCACCCTCCCCTCGCACTCACGGCCCCAGCGGCGGGGCCGTGCGCCCGCAGACGCCCTAGACGGAGGGCCGGGGTCCCCGTCAGGGGAGGGCACCCCCTGGAAGCCAGGGACGAGCGGCGACCGCGGCCTCTTCCAAAACGGCAGGCACACAGGCCTGCGCGGCAAAAAGCCCCCGGCAAGGCAGCACCACTCAAAGGAGAAGGGTCCGCACCTGGCCCAGCAGCTCTTGATGAGCCCCAGGCCCCGCCCCTGGCCGGAGCCTGACCCCGCCCACCCGATTCTGGCTGCGCACAGGTGCACTTCCTAGGGACGCCGCTAGGGGGCGCTGGTGAGGGGGTTCGGGGACCCTCAGCCCCCAACGGGCTAGGGCCACCCTTGCACCCATGGGGGTACCGGATTGTCCTCCCCCATGGGGGAACGGGGCCCCCTTGCCCTTCGCGGAAGCCCCAACCTTCCTCCCGGGGGAAGCCTGCACCTCCTCCCGCACTCACGGCCCCAGCGGCGGGGCCGTGCGCCCGCAGACGCCCTAGACGGAGGGCCGGGGTCCCCGTCAGGGGAGGGCACCCCCTGGAAGCCAGGGACGAGCGGCGACCGCGGCCTCTTCCAAAACGGCAGGCACACAGGCCTGCGCGGCAAAAAGCCCCCGGCAAGGCAGCACCACTCAAAGGGGAAGGGTCCGCACCTGGCCCAGCAGCTCTTGATGAGCCCCAGGCCCCGCCACTGGCCGGAGCCTGACCCCGCCCACCCGACTCTGGCTGCGCACAGGTGCACTTCCTAGGGCCGCCGCTAGGGGGCGCTGGTGAGGGGGTTCGGGGACCCTCAGCCCCCAACGGGCTAGGGCCACCCTTGCACCCAGGGGGGTACGGGATTGTCTCCACCATGTGGGGAACGGGGCCCCCTTGCCCTACGCGGAAGCCCCAACCTTCCTCCCGGGGCACGCCTGCACCCTCCCCTCGCACTCACAGCCCCAGCGGCGGGGCCGTGCGCCCGCAGACGCCCTAGACGGACGGCCGGGGTCCCCGTCAGGGGAGGGCACCCCCTGGAAGCCAGGGACGAGCGGCGACCGCGGCCTCTTCCAAAACGGCAGGCACACAGGCCTGCGCGGCAAAAAGCCCCCGGCAAGGCAGCACCACTCAAAGGGGAAGGGTCCGCACCTGGCCCAGCAGCTCTTGATGAGCCCCAGGCCCCGCCCCTGGCCGGAGCCTGACCCGCCCACCCGACTCTGGCTGCGCACAGGTGCACTTCCAAGGGCCGCCGCTAGGGGGCGCTGGTGAGGGGGTTCGGGGACCCTCAGCCCCCAACGGGCTGCGGCCACCCCTGCACCCATGGGGGTACGGGTTGTCTTCCGCCATGGGGGAACGGGGCCCCCTTCCCCTTCGCGGAAGCCCCAACCTTCCTCCCGGGGCACGCCTGCACGCTCCCCTCGCACTCACGGCCCCAGCGGCGGGGCCGTGCGCCCGCAGACGCCCTAGACGGAGGGCCGGTGTCCCCGTCAGGGGAGGGCACCCCCTGGAAGCCAGGGACGAGCGGCGACCGCGGCCTCTTCCAAAACGGCAGGCACACAGGCCTGCGCGGCAAAAAGCCCCCGGCAAGGCAGCACCACTCAAAGGGGAAGGGTCCGCACCTGGCCCAGCAGCTCTTGATGAGCCCCAGGCCCCGCCCCTGGCCGGAGCCTGACCCCGCCCACCCGATTCTGGCTGCGCACAGGTGCACTTCCTAGGGACGCCGCTAGGGGGCGCTGGTGATGGGGTTCGGGGACCCTCAGCCCCCAACGGGCTAGGGCCACCCTTGCACCCATGGGGGTACCGGATTGTCCTCCCCCATGGGGGAACGGGGCCCCCTTGCCCTTCGCGAAAGCCCCAACCTTCCTCCCGGGGCACGCCTGCACCCTCCCCTCGCACTCACAGCCCCAGCGGCGGGGCCGTGCGCCCGCAGACGCCCTAGACGGAGGGCCGGGGTCCCCGTCAGGGGAGGGCACCCCCAGGAAGCCAGGGACGAGCGGTGACCGCGGCCTCTTCCAAAACGGCAGGCACACAGGCCTGCGCGGCAAAAAGCCCCCGGCAAGGCAGCACCACTCAAAGGGGAAGGGTCCGCACCTGGCCCAGCAGCTCTTGATGAGCCCCAGGCACCGCCCATGGCCGGAGCCTGACCCCGCCCACCCGACTCTGGCTGCGCACAGGTGCACTTCCAAGGGCCGCCGCTAGGGGGCGCTGGTGAGGGGGTTCGGGGACCCTCAGCCCCCAACGGGCTGCGGCCTCCCCTGCACCCATGGGGGTACGGGTTGTCCTCCGCCATGGGGGAACGGGGCCCCCTTCCCCTTCGCGGAAGCCCCAACCTTCCTCCCGGGGCACGCCTGCACCCTCCCCTCGCACTCACGGTCCCAGCGGCGGGGCCGTGCGCCCGCAGACGCCCTAGACGGAGGGCCGGGGTCCCCGTCAGGGGAGGGCACCCCCTGGAAGCCAGGGACGAGCGGCGACAGCGGCCTCTTCCAAAACGGCAGGCACACAGGCCTGCGCGGCAAAAAGCCCCCGGCAAGGCAGCACCACTCAAAGGAGAAGGGTCCGCACCTGGCCCAGCAGCTCTTGATGAGCCCCAGGCCCCGCCCCTGGCCGGAGCCTGACCCCGCCCACCCGATTCTGGCTGCGCACAGGTGCACATCCTAGGGACGCCGCTAGGGGGCGCTGGTGAGGGGGTTCGGGGACCCTCAGCCCCCAACGGGCTAGGGCCACCCTTGCACCCATGGGGGTACCGGATTGTCCTCCCCCATGGGGGAACGGGGCCCCCTTGCCCTTCGCGAAAGCCCCAACCTTCCTCCCGGGGCACGCCTGCACCCTCCCCTCGCACTCACAGCCCCAGCGGCGGGGCCGTGCGCCCGCAGACGCCCTAGACGGACGGCCGGGGTCCCCGTCAGGGGAGGGCACCCCCTGGAAGCCAGGGACGAGCGGCGACCGCGGCCTCTTCCAAAACCGCAGGCACACAGGCCTGCGCGGCAAAAAGCCCCCGGCAAGGCAGCACCAGTCAAAGGGGAAGGGTCCGCACCTGGCCCAGCAGCTCTTGATGAGCCCCAGGCCCCGCCCCTGGCCGGAGCCTGACCCCGCCCACCCGACTCTGGCTGCGCACAGGTGCACTTCCTAGGGCCGCCGCTAGGGGGCGCTGGTGAGGGGGTTCGGGGACCCTCAGCCCCCAACGGGCTGCGGCCACCCCTGCACCCATGGGGGTACCGGATTGTCCTCCCCCATGGGGGAACGGGGCCCCCTTGCCCTTCGCGGAAGCCCCAAACTTCCTCCCGGGGCACGCCTGCACCCTCCCCTTGCACTCACGGCCCCAGCGGCGAGGCCGTGCGCCCGCAGACGCCCTAGACGGAGGGCCGGGGTCCCCGTCAGGGGAGGGCACCCCCTGGAAGCCAGGGACGAGCGGCGACCGCGGCCTCTTCCAAAACGGCAGGCACACAGGCCTGCGCGGCAAAAAGCCCCCGGCAAGGCAGCACCACTCAAAGGGGAAGGGTCCGCACCTGGCCCAGCAGCTCTTGATGAGCCCCAGGCCCCGCCCATGGCCGGAGCCTGACCCCGCCCACCCGACTCTGGCTGCGCACAGGTGCACTTCCAAGGGCCGCCGCTAGGGGGCGCTGGTGAGGGGGTTCGGGGACACTCAGCCCCCACCGGGCTGGGGCCACCCCTGCACCCATGGGGATACGGGATTGTCTCCGCCATGTGGGGAACGGGGTCCTCTTCCCCTTCGCGGAAGCCCCAACCTTCCTCCCGGGGCACGCCTGCACCCTCCACTCGCACTCACGGCCCCAGCGGCGGGGCCGTGCGCCCGCAGACGCCCTAGAAGGAGGGCCGCGGTCCCCGTCAGGGGAGGGCACCCCCTGGAAGCCAGGGACGAGCGGCGACCGCGGCCTCTTCCAAAACGGCAGGCACACAGACCTGCGCGGCAAAAAGCCCCGGGCAAGGCAGCACCACTCAAAGGGGAAGGGTCCGCACCTGGCCCAGCAGCTCTTGATGAGCCCCAGGCCCCGCCCCTGGCCGGAGCCTGACCCCGCCCACCCGACTCTGGCTGCGCACAGGTGCACTTCCTAGGGCCGCCGCTAGGGGGCGCTGGTGAGGGGGTTCAGGGACCCTCAGCCCCCAACGGGCTGCGGCCACCCCTGCACCCATGGGGGTACGGGTTGTCCTCCGCCATGGGGGAACGGGGCCCCCTTCCCCTTCGCGGAAGCCCCAACCTTCCTCCCGGGGCACGCCTGCACCCTCCCCTCGCACTCACGGCCCCAGCGGCGGGGCCGTGCGCCCGCAGACGCCCTAGACGGAGGGCCGGGGTCCCCGTCAGGGGAGGGCACCCCCTGGAAGCCAGGGACGAGCGGCGACCGCGGCCTCTACCAAAACGGCAGGCACACAGGCCTGCGCGGCAAAAAGCCCCCGGCAAGGCAGCACCACTCAAAGGGGAAGGGTCCGCACCTGGCCCAGCAGCTCTTGATGAGCCCCAGGCCCCGCCCCTGGCCGGAGCCTGACCCCGCCCACCCGATTCTGGCTGCGCACAGGTGCACTTCCTAGGGACGCCGCTAGGGGGCGCTGGTGAGGGGGTTCGGGGACCCTCAGCCCCCAACGGGCTAGGGCCACCCTTGCACCCATGGGGGTACCGGATTGTCCTCCCCCATGGGGGAACGGGGCCCCCTTGCCCTTCGCGAAAGCCCCAACCTTCCTCCCGGGGCACGCCTGCACCCTCCGCTCGCACTCACATCCCCAGCGGCGGGGCCGTGCGCCCGCAGACGCCCTAGACGGAGGGCCGGGGTCCCCGTCAGGGGAGGGCACCCCCTGGAAGCCAGGGACGAGCGGCGACCGCGGCCTCTTCCAAAACGGCAGGCACACAGGCCTGCGCGGCAAAAAGCCCCCGGCAAGGCAGCACCACTCAAAGGGGAAGGGTCCGCACCTGGCCCAGCAGCTCTTGATGAGCCCCAGGCCCCGCCCCTGGCCGGAGCCTGACCCCGCCCACCCGATTCTGGCTGCGCACCGGTGCACTTCCTAGGGACGCCGCTAGGGGGCGCTGGTGAGGGGGTTCGGGGACCCTCAGCCCCCAACGGGCTAGGGCCACCCTTGCACCCATGGGGGTTAGGGATTGTCCTCCCCCATGGGGGAACGGGGCCCCCTTGCCCTTCGCGGAAGCCCCAACCTTCCTCCCGGGGGAAGCCTGCACCTCCTCTCGCACTCACGGCCCCAGCGGCGGGGCCGTGCGCCCGCAGACACCCTAGACGGAGGGCCGGGGTCCCCGTCAGGGGAGGGCACCCCCTGGAAGCCAGGGACGAGCGGCGACCGCGGCCTCTTCCAAAACGGCAGGCACACAGGCCTGCGCGGCAAAAAGCCCCCGGCAAGGCAGCACCACTCAAAGGGGAAGGGTCCGCACCTGGCCCAGCAGATCTTGATGAGCCCCAGGCCCCGCCCCTGGCCGGAGCCTGACCCCGCCCACCCGATTCTGGCTGCGCACAGGTGCACTTCCTAGGGCCGCCGCTAGGGGGCGCTGGTGAGGGGGTTCGGGGACCTTCAGCCCCCAACGGGCTGCGGCCACCCCTGCACCCATGGGGGTACGTGTTGTCCTCCGCCATGGGGAAACGGGGCCCCCTTCCCCTTCGCGGAAGCCCCAACCTTCCTCCCGGGGCACGCCTGCACCCTCCCCTCGCACTCACGGCCCCAGCGGCGGGGCCGTGCGCCCGCAGACGCCCTAGACGGAGGGCCGGGGTCCCCGTCAGGGGAGGGCACCCCCTGGAAGCCAGGGACGAGCGGCGACCGCGGCCTCTTCCAAAACGGCAGGCACACAGGCCTGCGCGGCAAAAAGCCCCCGGCAAGGCAGCAACACTCAAAGGAGAAGGGTCCGCACCTGGCCCAGCAGCTCTTGATGAGCCCCAGGCCCCGCCCCTGGCCGGAGCCTGACCCCGCCCACCCGATTCTGGCTGCGCACAGGTGCACTTCCTAGGGACGCCGCTAGGGGGCGCTGGTGAGGGGGTTCGGGGACCCTAAACCCCCAACGGGCTAGGGCCACACTTGCACCCATGGGGGTACCGGATTGTCCTCCCCCATGGGGGAACGGGGCCCCCTTGCCCTTCGCGAAAGCCCCAACCTTCCTCCCGGGGCACGCGTGCACCCTCCCCTCGCACTCACGGCCCCAGCCGCGGGGCCGTGCGCCCGCAGACGCCCTAGACGGAGGGCCGGGGTCCCCGTAAGGGGAGGGCACCCCCTGGAAGCCAGGGACGAGCGGCGACCGCGGCCTCTTCCAAAACCGCAGGCACACAGGCCTGCGCGGCAAAAAGCCCCCGGCAAGGCAGCACCACTCAAAGGGGAAGGGTCCGCACCTGGCCCAGCAGCTGTTGATGAGCCCCAGGCCCCGCCCCAGGCCGGAGCCTGACCCCGCCCACCCGATTCTGGCTGCGCACAGGTGCACTTCCTAGGGCCGCCGCTAGGGGGCGCTGGTGAGGGGGTTCGGGGACCCTCAGCCCCCAACGGGCTGCGGCCACCCCTGCACCCATGGGGGTACCGGATAGTCCTCCCCCATGGGGGAACGGGGCCCCCTTGCCCTTCGCGGAAGCCCCAAACTTCCTCCCGGGGCACGCCTGCACCCTCCCCTCGCACTCACGGCCCCAGCGGCGAGGCCGTGCGCCTGCAGACGCCCTAGACGGAGGGCCGGGGTCCCCGTCAGGGGAGGGCACCCCCTGGAAGCCAGGGACGAGCGGCGACCGCGGCCTCTTCCAAAACGGCAGGCACACAGGCCTGCGCGGCAAAAATCCCCCGGCAAGGCAGCACCACTCAAAGGGGAAGGGTCCGCACCTGGCCCAGCAGCTCTTGATGAGCCCCAGGCCCCGCCCATGGCCGGAGCCTGACCCCGCCCACCCGACTCTGGCTGCGCACAGGTGCACTTCCAAGGGCCGCCGCTAGGGGGCGCTGGTGAGGGGGTTCGGGGACACTCAGCCCCCACCGGGCTGGGGCCACCCCTGCACCCATGGGGGTACGGGATTGTCTCCGCCATGTGGGGAACGGGGCCCTCTTCCCCTTCGCGGAAGCCCCAACCTTCCTCCCGGGGCACGCCTGCACCCTCCACTCGCACTCACGGCCCCAGCGGCGGGGCCGTGCGCCCGCAGACGCCCTAGAAGGAGGGCCGGGGTCCCCGTCAGGGGAGGGCACCCCCTGGAAGCCAGGGACGAGCGGCGACCGCGGCCTCTTCCAAAACGGCAGGCACACAGGCCTGCGCGGCAAAAAGCCCCCGGCAAGGCAGCACCACTCAAAGGGGAAGGGTCCGCACCTGGCCCAGCAGCTCTTGATGAGCCCCAGGCCCCGCCCCTGGCCGGAGCCTGACCCCGCCCACCCGACTCTGGCTGCGCACAGGTGCACTTCCTAGGGCCGCCGCTAGGGGGCGCTGGTGAGGGGGTTCGGGGACCCTCAGCCCCCAACGGGCTGCGGCCACCCCTGCACCCATGGGGGTACGGGTTGTCCTCCGCCATGGGGGAACGGGGCCCCCTTCCCCTTCGCGGAAGCCTCAACCTTCCTCCCGGGGCACGCCTGCACACTCCCCTCGCACTCACGGCCCCAGCGGCGGGGCCGTGCGCCCGCAGACGCCCTAGACGGAGGGCCGGGGTCCCCGTCAGGGGAGGGCACCCCCTGGAAGCCAGGGACGAGCGGCGACCGCGGCCTCTTCCAAAACGGCAGGCACACAGGCCTGCGCGGCAAAAAGCCCCCGGCAAGGCAGCACCACTCAAAGGGGAAGGGTCCGCACCTGGCCCAGCAGCTCTTGATGAGCCCCAGGCCCCGCCCCTGGCCGGAGCCTGACCCCGCCCACCCGATTCTGGCTGCGCACAGGTGCACTTCCTAGGGCCGCCGCTAGGGGGCGCTGGTGAGGGGGTTCGGGGACCCTCAGCCCCCAACGGGCTAGGGCCACCCTTGCACCCATGGGGGTACCGGATTGTCCTCCCCCATGGGGGAACGGGGCCCCCTTGCCCTTCGCGAAAGCCCCAACCTTCCTCCCGGGGCACGCCTGCACCCTCCCCTCGCACTCACAGCCCCAGCGGCGGGGCCGTGCGCCCGCAGACGCCCTAGACGGAGGGCCGGGGTCCCCGTCAGGGGAGGGCACCCCCTGGAAGCCAGGGACGAGCGGCGACCGCGGCCTCTTCCAAAACGGCAGGCACACAGGCCTGCGCGGCAAAAAGCCCCCGGCAAGGCAGCACCACTCAAAGGGGAAGGGTCCGCACCTGGCCCAGCAGCTCTTGATGAGCCCCAGGCCCCGCCCCTGGCCGGAGCCTGACCCCGCCCACCCGATTCTGGCTGCGCACAGGTGCACTTCCTAGGGACGCCTCTAGGGGGCGCTGGTGAGGGGGTTCGGGGACCCTCAGCCCCCAACGGGCTAGGGCCACCCTTGCACCCATGGGGGTTAGGGATTGTCCTCCCCCATGGGGGAACGGGGCCCTCTTGCCCTTCGCGGAAGCCCCAACCTTCCTCCCGGGGGAAGCCTGCACCTCCTCTCGCACTCACGGCCCCAGCGGCGGGGCCGTGCGGCCGCAGACGCCCTAGACGGAGGGCCGGGGTCCCCGTCAGGGGAGGGCACCCCCTGGAAGCCAGGGACGAGCGGCGACCGCGGCCTCTTCCAAAACGGCAGGCACACAGGCCTGCGCGGCAAAAAGCCCCCGGCAAGGCAGCACCACTCAAAGGGGAAGGGTCCGCACCTGGCCCAGCAGCTCTTGATGAGCCCCAGGCCCCGCCCCTGGCCGGAGCCTGACCCCGCCCACCCGACTCTGGCTGCGCACAGGTGCACTTCCTAGGGCCGCCGCTAGGGGGCGCTGGTGAGGGGGTTCGGGGACCCTCAGCCCCCAACGGGCTAGGGCCACCCTTGCACCCATGGGGATACGGGATTGTCTCCACCATGTGGGGAACGGGGCCCCCTTCCCCTACGCGGAAGCCCCAACCTTCCTCCCGGGGCACGCCTGCACCCTCCCCTCGCACTCACAGCCCCAGCGGCGGGGCCGTGCGCCCGCAGACGCCCTAGACGGAGGGCCGGGGTCCCCGTCAGGGGAGGGCACCCCCTGGAAGCCAGGGACGAGCGGCGACCGCGGCCTCTTCCAAAACGGCAGGCACACAGGCCTGCGCGGCAAAAAGCCCCCGGCAAGGCAGCACCACTCAAAGGGGAAGGGTCCGCACCTGGCCCAGCAGCTCTTGATGAGCCCCAGGCCCCGCCCCTGGCCGGAGCCTGACCCCGCCCACCCGATTCTGGCTGCGCACAGGTGCACTTCCTAGGGACGCCGCTAGGGGGCGCTGGTGAGGGGGTTCGGGGACCCTCAGCCCCCAACGGGCTAGGGCCACCCTTGCACCCATGGGGGTACCGGATTGTCCTCCCCCATGGGGGAACGGGGCCCCCTTGCCCTTCGCGAAAGCCCCAACCTTCCTCCCGGGGGAAGCCTGCACCTCCTCTCGCACTCACAGCCCCAGCGGCGGGGCCGTGCGCCCGCAGACGCCCTAGACGGAGGGCCGGGGTCCCCGTCAGGGGAGGGCACCCCCTGGAAGCCAGGGACGAGCGGCGACCGCGGCCTCTTCCAAAACGGCAGGCACACAGGCCTGCGCGGCAAAAAGCCCCCGGCAAGGCAGCACCAGTCAAAGGGGAAGGGTCCGCACCTGGCCCAGCAGCTCTTGATGAGCCCCAGGCACCGCCCCTGGCCGGAGCCTGACCCCGCCCACCCGATTCTGGCTGCGCACAGGTGCACTTCCTAGGGACGCCTCTAGGGGGCGCTGGTGAGGGGGTTCGGGGACCCTCAGCCCCCAACGGGCTAGGGCCACCCTTGCACCCATGGGGGTAGGGGATTGTCTCCACCATGTGGGGAACGGGGCCCCCTTCCCCTACGCGGAAGCCCCAAACTTCCTCCCGGGGCACGCCTGCACCCTCCCCTCGCACTCACAGCCCCAGCGGCGGGGCCGTGCGCCCGCAGACGCCCTAGACGGAGGGCCGGGGTCCCCGTCAGGGGAGGGCACCCCCTGGAAGCCAGGGACGAGCGGCGACCGCGGCCTCTTCCAAAACGGCAGGCACACAGGCCTGCGCGGCAAAAAGCCCCCGGCAAGGCAGCACCACTCAAAGGGGAAGGGTCCGCACCTGGCCCAGCAGCTCTTGATGAGCCCCAGGCACCGCCCCTGGCCGGAGCCTGACCCGCCCACCCGACTCTGGCTGCGCACAGGTGCACTTCCTAGGGCCGCCGCTAGGGGGCGCTGGTGAGGGGGTTCGGGGACCCTCAGCCCCCAACGGGCTGCGGCCACCCCTGCACCCATGGGGGTACGGGTTGTCCTCCGCCATGGGGGAACGGGGACCCCTTCCCCTTCGCGGAAGCCCCAAACTTCCTCCCGGGGCACGCCTGCACCCTCCCCTCGCACTCACGGCCCCAGCGGCGGGGCCGTGCGCCCGCAGACGCCCTAGACGGAGGGCCGGGGTCCCCGTCAGGGGAGGGCACCCCCTGGAAGCCAGGGACGAGCGGTGACCGCGGCCTCTTCCAAAACGGCAGGCACACAGGCCTGCGCGGCAAAAAGCCCCCGGCAAGGCAGCACCACTCAAAGGAGAAGGGTCCGCACCTGGCCCAGCAGCTCTTGATGAGCCCCAGGCCCCGCCCCTGGCCGGAGCCTGACCCCGCCCACCCGATTCTGGCTGCGCACAGGTGCACTTCCTAGGGACGCCGCTAGGGGGCGCTGGTGAGGGGGTTCCGGGACCCTCAGCCCCCAACGGGCTAGGGCCACCCTTGCACCCATGGGGGTACCGGATTGTCCTCCCCCATGGGGGAACGGGGCCCCCTTGCCCTTCGCGAAAGCCCCAACCTTCCTCCCGGGGCACGCCTGCACCCTCCCCTCGCACTCACGGCCCCAGCCGCGGGGCCATGCGCCCGCAGACGCCCTAGACGGAGGGCCGGGGTCCCCGTCAGGGGAGGGCACCCCCTGGAAGCCAGGGACGAGCGGCGACCGCGGCCTCTTCCAAAACCGCAGGCACACAGGCCTGCGCGGAAAAAAGCCCCCGGCAAGGCAGCACCACTCAAAGGGGAAGGGTCCGCACCTGTCCCAGCAGCTCTTGATGAGCCCCAGGCCCCGCCCCTGGCCGGAGCCTGACCCCGCCCACCCGACTCTGGCTGTGCACAGGTGCACTTCCAAGGGCCGACGCTAGGGGGCGCTGGTGAGGGGGCTCGGGGACACTCAGCCCCCACCGGGCTGGGGCCACCCCTGCACCCATGGGGGTACGGGATTGTCTCCGCCATGTGGGGAACGGGGCCCTCTTCCCCTTCGCGGAAGTCCCAACCTTCCTCCCGGGGCACGCCTGCACCCTCCACTCGCACTCACGGCCCCAGCGGCGGGGCCGTGCGCCCGCAGACGCCCTAGAAGGAAGGCCGGGGTCCCCGTCAGGGGAGGGCACCCCCTGGAAGCCAGGGACGAGCGGCGACCGCGGCCTCTTCCAAAACGGCAGGCACACAGGCCTGCGCGGCAAAAAGCCCCCGGCAAGGCAGCACCACTCAAAGGGGAAGGGTCCGCACCTGGCCCAGCAGCTCTTGATGAGCCCCAGGCCCCGCCCCTGGCCGGAGCCTGACCCCGCCCACCCGACTCTGGCTGCGCACAGGTGCACTTCCTAGGGCCGCCGCTAGGGGGCGCTGGTGAGGGGGTTCGGGGACCCTCAGCCCCCAACGGGCTGCGGCCACCCCTGCACCCATGGGGGTACGGGTTGTACTCCGCCATGGGGGAACGGGACCCCCTTCCCCTTCGCGGAAGCCCCAACCTTCCTCCCGGGGCACGCCTGCACCCTCCCCTCGCACTCACGGCCCCAGCGGCGGGGCCGTGCGCCCGCAGACGCCCTAGACGGAGGGCCGGGGTCCCCGTCAGGGGAGGGCACCCCCTGGAAGCCAGGGACGAGCGGCGACCGCGGCCTCTTCCAAAACGGCAGGCACACAGGCCTGCGCGGCAAAAAGCCCCCGGCAAGGCAGCACCACTCAAAGGGGAAGGGTCCGCACCTGGCACAGCAGCTCTTGATGAGCCCCAGGCCCCGCCCCTGGCCGGAGCCTGACCCCGCCCACCCGATTCTGGCTGCGCACAGGTGCACTTCCTAGGGCCGCCGCTAGGGGGCGCTGGTGAGGGGGTTCGGGGACCCTCAGCCCCCAACGGGCTAGGGCCACCCTTGCACCCATGGGGGTACCGGATTGTCCTCCCCCATGGGGGAACGGGGCCCCCTTGCCCTTCGCGAAAGCCCCAACCTTCCTCCCGGGGGAAGCCTGCACCTCCTCTCGCACTCACAGCCCCAGCGGCGGGGCCGTGCGCCCGCAGACGCCCTAGACGGAGGGCCGGGGTCCCCGTCAGGGGAGGGCACCCCCTGGAAGCCAGGGACGAGCGGCGACCGCGGCCTCTTCCAAAACGGCAGGCACACAGGCCTGCGCGGCTAAAAGCTCCCGGCAAGGCAGCACCACTCAAAGGGGAAGGGTCCGCACCTGGCCCAGCAGCTCTTGATGAGCCCCAGGCCCCGCCCCTGGCCGGAGCCTGACCCCGCCCACCCGATTCTGGCTGCGCACAGGTGCACTTCCTAGGGACGCCGCTAGGGGGCGCTGGTGAGGGGGTTCGGGGACCCTCAGCCCCAACGGGCTAGGGCCACCCTTGCACCCATGGGGGTTAGGGATTGTCCTCCCCCATGGGGGAACGGGGCCCCCTTGCCCTTCGCGGAAGCCCCAACCTTCCTCCCGGGGGAAGCCTGCACCTCCTCTCGCACTCACGGCCCCAGCGGCGGGGCCGTGCGCCCGCAGACGCCCTAGACGGAGGGCCGGGGTCCCCGTCAGGGGAGGTCACCCCCTGGAAGCCAGGGACGAGCGGCGACCACGGCCTCTTCCAAAACGGCAGGCACACAGGCCTGCGCGGCAAAAAGCCCCCGGCAAGGCAGCACCACTCAAAGGGGAAGGGTCCGCACCTGGCCCAGCAGCTCTTGATGAGCCCCAGGCCCCGCCCATGGCCGGAGCCTGACCCCGCCCACCCGACTCTGGCTGCGCACAGGTGCACTTCCAAGGGCCGCCGCTAGGGGGCGCTGGTGAGGGGGTTCGGGGACACTCAGCCCCCACCGGGCTGGGGCCACCCCTGCACCCATGGGGGTACGGGATTGTCTCCGCCATGTGGGGAACGGGGCCCTCTTCCCCTTCGCGGAAGCCCCAACCTTCCTCCCGGGGCACGCCTGCACCCTCCACTCGCACTCACGGCCCCAGTGGCGGGGCCGTGCGCCCGCAGACGCCCTAGACGGAGGGCCGGGGTCCCCGTCAGGGGAGGGCACCCCCTGGAAGCCAGGGACGAGCGGCGACCGCGGCCTCTTCCAAAACGGCAGGCACACAGGCCTGCGCGGCAAAAAGCTCCCGACAAGGCAGCACCACTCAAAGGGGAAGGGTCCGCACCTGGCCCAGCAGCTCTTGATGAGCCCCAGGCCCCGCCCCTGGCCGGAGCCTGACCCCGCCCACCCGATTCTGGCTGCGCACAGGTGCACTTCCTAGGGACGCCGCTAGGGGGCGCTGGTGAGGGGGTTCGGGGTCCCTCAGCCCCAACGGGCTAGGGCCACCCTTGCACCCATGGGGGTTAGGGATTGTCCTCCCCCATGGGGGAACGAGGCCCCCTTGCCCTTCGCGGAAGCCCCAACCTTCCTCCCGGGGGAAGCCTGCACCTCCTCTCGCACTCACGGCCCCAGCGGCGGGGCCGTGCGCCCGCAGACGCCCTAGACGGAGGGCCGGGGTCCCCGTCAGGGGAGGGCACCCCCTGGAAGCCAGGGACGAGCTGCGACCACGGCCTCTTCCAAAACGGCAGGCACACAGGCCTGCGCGGCAAAAAGCCCCCGGCAAGGCAGCACCACTCAAAGGGGAAGGGTCCGCACCTGGCCCAGCAGCTCTTGATGAGCCCCAGGCCCCGCCCCTAGCCGGAGCCTGACCCCGCCCGCCCGACTCTGGCTGCGCACAGGTGCACTTCCTAGGGCCGCCGCTAGGGGGCGCTGGTGAGGGGGTTCGGGGACCCTCAGCCCCCAACGGGCTAGGGCCACCCTTGCACCCATGGGGGTACGGGATTGTCTCCACCATGTGGGGAACGGGGCCCCCTTCCCCTACGCGGAAGCCCCAACCTTCCTCCCGGGGCACGCCTGCACCCTCCCCTCGCACTCACAGCCCCAGCGGCGGGGCCGTGCGCCCGCAGACGCCCTAGACGGACGGCCGGGGTCCCCGTCAGGGGAGGGCACCCCCTGGAAGCCAGGGACGAGCGGCGACCGCGGCCTCTTCCAAAACGGCAGGCACACAGGCCTGCGCGGCAAAAAGCCCCCGGCAAGGCAGCACCACTCAAAGGGGAAGGGTCCGCACCTGGCCCAGCAGCTCTTGATGAGCCCCAGGCCCCGCCCCTGGCCGGAGCCTGACCCGCCCACCCGACTCTGGCTGCGCACAGGTGCACTTCCAAGGGCCGCCGCTAGGGGGCGCTGGTGAGGGGGTTCGGGGACCCTCAGCCCCCAACGGGCTGCGTCCACCCCTGCACCCATGGGGATACGGGTTGTCCTCCGCCATGGGGGAACGGGGCCCCCTTCCCCGTCGCGGAAGCCCCAACCTTCCTCCCGGGGCACGCCTGCACGCTCCCCTCGCACTCAAGGCCCCAGCGGCGGGGCCGTGCGCCCGCAGACGCCCTAGACGGAGGGCCGGTGTCCCAATCAGGGGAGGGCACCCCCTGGAAGCCAGGGACGAGCGGCGACCGCGGCCTCTTCCAAAACGGCAGGCACACAGGCCTGCGCGGCAAAAAGCCCCCGGCAAGGCAGCACCACTCAAAGGGGAAGGGTCCGCACCTGGCCCAGCAGCTCTTGATGAGCCCCAGGCCCCGCCCCTGGCCGGAGCCTGACCCCGCCCACCCGATTCTGGCTGCGCACAGGTGCACTTCCTAGGGACGCCGCTAGGGGGCGCTGGTGAGGGGGTTCGGGGACCCTCAGCCCCCAACGGGCTAGGGCCACCCTTGCACCCATGGGGGTACCGGATTGTCCTCCCCCATGGGGGAACGGGGCCCCCTTGCCCTTCGCGAAAGCCCCAACCTTCCTCCCGGGGCACGCCTGCACCCTCCCCTCGCACTCACAGCCCCAGCGGCGGGGCCGTGCGCCCGCAGACGCCCTAGACGGAGGGCCGGGGTCCCCGTCAGGGGAGGGCACCCCCTGGAAGCCAGGGACGAGCGGCGACCTCGGCCTCTTCCAAAACGGCAGGCACACAGGCCTGCGCGGCAAAAAGCCCCCGGCAAGGCAGCACCACTCAAAGGGGAAGGGTCCGCACCTGGCCCAGCAGCTCTTGATGAGCCCCAGGCCCCACCCATGGCCGGAGCCTGACCCCGCCCACCCGACTCTGGCTGCGCACAGGTGCACTTCCAAGGGCCGCCGCTAGGGGGCGCTGGTGAGGGGGTTCGGGGACACTCAGCCCCCACCGGGCTGGGGCCACCCCTGCACCCATGGGGGTACGGGATTGTCTCCGCCATGTGGGGAACGGGGCCCTCTTCCCCTTCGCGGAAGCCCCAACCTTCCTCCCGGGGCACGCCTGCACCCTCCACTCGCACTCACGGCCCCAACGGCTGGGCCGTCCTCCCGCAGACGCCCTAGAAGGAGGGCCGGGGACCCCGTCAGGGGAGGGCACCCCCTGGAAGCCAGGGACGAGCGGCGACCGCGGCCTCTTCCAAAACGGCAGGCACACAGGCCTGCGCGGCAAAAAGCCCCCGGCAAGGCAGCACCACTCAAAGGGGAAGGGTCCGCACCTGGCCCAGCAGCTCTTGATGAGCCCCAGGCCCCGCCCCTGGCCGGAGCCTGACCCCGCCCACCCGATTCTGGCTGCGCACAGGTGCACTTCCTAGGGACGCCGCTAGGGGGCGCTGGTGAGGGGGTTCGGGGACCCTCAGCCCCCAACGGGCTAGGGCCACCCTTGCACCCATGGGGGTACCGGATTGTCCTCCTCCATGGGGGAACGGGGCCCCCTTGCCCTTCGCGAAAGCCCCAACCTTCCTCCCGGGGGAAGCCTGCACCTCCTCTCGCACTCACAGCCCCAGCGGCGGGGCCGTGCGCCCGCAGACGCCCTAGACGGAGGGCCGGGGTCCCCGTCAGGGGAGGGCACCCCCTGGAAGCCAGGGACGAGCGGCGACCGCGGCCTCTTCCAAAACCGCAGGCACACAGGCCTGCGCGGCAAAAAGCCCCCGGCAAGGCAGCACCACTCAAAGGAGAAGGGTCCGCACCTGGCCCAGCAGCTCTTGATGAGCCCCAGGCCCCGCCCCTGGCCGGAGCCTGACCCCGCCCACCCGACTCTGGCTGCGCACAGGTGCACTTCCTAGGGCCGCCGCTAGGGGGCGCTGGTGAGGGGGTTCGGGGACCCTCAGCCCCCAACGGGCTGCGGCCACCCCTGCACCCATGGGGGTACGGGTTGTCCTCCGCCATGGGGGAACGGGGCCCCCTTCCCCTTCGCGGAAGCCCCAACCTTCCTCCCGGGGCACGCCTGCACCCTCCCCTCGCACTCACGGCCCCAGCGGCGGGGCCGTGCGCCCGCAGACGCCCTAGACGGAGGGCCGGGGTCCCCGTCAGGGGAGGGCACCCCCTGGAAGCCAGGGACGAGCGGCGACCGCGGCCTCTTCCAAAACGGCAGGCACACAGGCCTGCGCGGCAAAAAGCCCCCGGCAAGGCAGCACCACTCAAAGGAGAAGGGTCCGCACCTGGCCCAGCAGCTCTTGATGAGCCCCAGGCCCCGCCCCTGGCCGGAGCCTGACCCCGCCCACCCGATTCTGGCTGCGCACAGGTGCACTTCCTAGGGACGCCTCTAGGGGGCGCTGGTGAGGGGGTTCGGGGACCCTCAGACCCCAACGGGCTAGGGCCACCCTTGCACCCATGGGGGTACCGGATTGTCCTCCCCCATGGGGGAACGGGGCCCCCTTGCCCTTCGCGAAAGCCCCAACCTTCCTCCCGGGGCACGCCTGCACCCTCCCCTCGCACTCACAGCGCCAGCGGCGGGGCCGTGCGCCCGCAGACGCCCTAGACGGAGGGCCGGGGTCCCCGTCAGGGGAGGGCACCCCCTGGAAGCCAGGGACGAGCGGCGACCGCGGCCTCTTCCAAAACCGCAGGCACACAGGCCTGCGCGGCAAAAAGCCCCCGGCAAGGCAGCACCACTCAAAGGGGAAGGGTCCGCACCTGGCCCAGCAGCTCTTGATGAGCCCCAGGCCCCGCCCCTGGCCGGAGCCTGACCCTGCCCACCCGACTCTGGCTGCGCACAGGTGCACTTCCTAGGGCCGCCGCTAGGGGGCGCTGGTGAGGGGGTTCGGGGACCCTCAGCCCCCAACGGGCTGCGGCCACCCCTGCACCCATGGGGGTACCGGATTGTCCTCCCCCATTGGTGAACGGGGCCCCCTTGCCCTTCGAGGAAGCCCCAAACTTCCTCCCGGGGCACGCCTGCACCCTCCCCTCGCACTCACGGCCCCAGCGGCGAGGCCGTGCGCCCGCAGACGCCCTAGACGGAGGGCCGGCGTCCCCGTCAGGGGAGGGCACCCCCTGGAAGCCAGGGACGAGCGGCAACCGCGGCCTATTCCAAAACGGCAGGCACACAGGCCTGCGCGGCAAAAAGCCCCCGGCAAGGCAGCACCACTCAAAGGGGAAGGGTCCGCACCTGGCCCAGCAGCTCTTGATGAGCCCCAGGCCCCGCCCATGGCCGGAGCCTGACCCCGCCCACCCGACTCTGGCTGCGCACAGGAGCACTTCCAAGGGCCGCCGCTAGGGGGCGCTGGTGAGGGGGTTCGGGGACACTCAGCCCCCACCGGGCTGGGGCCACCCCTGCACCCATGGGGGTACGGGATTGTCTCCGCCATGTGGGGAACGGGGCCCTCTTCCCCTTCGCGGAAGCCCCAACCTTCCTCCCGGGGCACGCCTGCACCCTCCCCTCGCACTCACGGCCCCAGCGGCGGGGCCGTGCGCCCGCAGACGCCCTAGACGGAGGGCCGGGGTCCCCGTCAGGGGAGGGCACCCCCTGGAAGCCAGGGACGAGCGGCGACCGCGGCCTCTTCCAAAACGGCAGGCACACAGGCCTGCGCGGCAAAAAGCCCCCGGCAAGGCAGCACCACTCAAAGGGGAAGGGTCCGCACCTGGCCCAGCAGCTCTTGATGAGCCCCAGGCCCCGCCCCTGGCCGGAGCCTGACCCCGCCCACCCGACTCTGGCTGCGCACAGGTGCACTTCCTAGGGCCGCCGCTAGGGGGCGCTGGTGAGGGGGTTCGGGGACACTCAGCCCCCACCGGGCTGGGGCCACCCCTGCACCCATGGGGGTACGGGATTGTCTCCGCCATGTGGGGAACGGGGCCCTCTTCCCCTTCGCGGAAGCCCCAACCTTCCTCCCGGGGCACGCCTGCACCCTCCCCTCGCACTCACGGCCCCAGCGGCGGGGCCGTGCGCCCGCAGACGCCCTAGACGAAGGGCCGGGGTCCCCGTCAGGGGAGGGCACCCCCTGGAAGCCAGGGAAGAGCGGCGACCGCGGCCTCTTCCAAAACGGCAGGCACACAGGCCTGCGCGGCAAAAAGCCCCCGGCAAGGCAGCACCACTCAAAGGGGAAGGGTCCGCACCTGGCCCAGCAGCTCTTGATGAGCCCCAGGCCCCGCCCCTGGCCGGAGCGTGACCCCGCCCACCCGATTCTGGCTGCGGACAGGTGCACTTCCTAGGGCCGCCGCTAGGGGGCGCTGGTGAGGGGGTTCGGGGACCCTCAGCCCCCAACGGGCTAGGGCCACCCTTGCACCCATGGGGGTACCGGATTGTCCTCCCCCATGGGGGAACGGGGCCCCCTTGCCCTTCGCGAAAGCCCCAACCTTCCTCCCGGGGTAAGCCTGCACCTCCTCTCGCACTCACAGCCCCAGCGGCGGGGCCTTGCGCCCGCAGACGCCCTAGACGGAGGGCCGGGGTCCCCGTCAGGGGAGGGCAGCCCCTGGAAGCCAGGGACGAGCGGCGACCGCGGCCTCTTCCAAAACGGCAGGCACACAGGCCTGCGCGGCAAAAAGCCCCCGGCAAGGCAGCACCACTCAAAGGGGAAGGGTCCGCACCTGGCCCAGCAGCTCTTGATGAGCCCCAGGCCCCGCCCCTGGCCGGAGCCTGACCCCGCCCACCCGATTCTGGCTGCGCACAGGTGCACTTCCTAGGGACGCCTCTAGGGGGCGCTGGTGAGGGGGTTAGGGGACCCTCAGCCCCCAACGGGCTAGGGCCACCCTTGCACCCATGGGGGTACCGGATTGTCCTCGCCCATGGGGGAACGGGGCCACCTTGCCCTTCGCGGAAGCCCCAACCTTCCTCCCGGGGGAAGACTGCACCTCCTCTCGCACTCACGGCCCCAGCGGCGGGGCCGTGCGCCCGCAGACGCCCTAGACGGAGGGCCGGGGTCCCCGTCAGGGGAGGGCACCCCCTGGAAGCCAGGGACGAGCGGCGACCGCGGCCTCTTCCAAAACGGCAGGCACACAGGCCTGCGCGGCAAAAAGCCCCCGGCAAGGCAGCACCACTCAAAGGAGAAGGGTCCGCACCTGGCCCAGCAGCTCTTGATGAGCCCCAGGCCCCGGCCCTGGCCGGAGCCTGACCCCGCCCACCCGATTCTGGCTGCGCACAGGTGCACTTCCTAGGGACGCCGCTAGGGGGCGCTGGTGAGGGGGTTCGGGGACCCTCAGCCCCCAACGGGCTAGGGCCACCCTTGCACCCATGGGGGTACCGGATTGTCCTCCCCCATGGGGGAACGGGGCCCCCTTGCCCTTCGCGAAAGCCCCAACCTTCCTCCCGGGGCACGCCTGCACCCTCCCCTCGCACTCACAGCCCCAGCGGCGGGGCCGTGCGCCCGCAGACGCCCTAGACGGAGGGCCGGGGTCCCCGTCAGGGGAGGGCACCCCCTGGAAGCCAGGGACGAGCGGCGACCGCGGCCTCTTCCAAAACGGCAGGCACACAGGCCTGCGCGGCAAAAAGCCCCCGGCAAGGCAGCACCACTCAAAGGGGAAGGGTCCGCACCTGGCCCAGCAGCTCTTGATGAGCCCCAGGCCCCGCCCCTGGCCGGAGCCTGACCCCGCCCACCCGACTCTGGCTGCGCACAGGTGCACTTCCTAGGGCCGCCGCTAGGGGGCGCTGGTGAGGGGGTTCGGGGACCCTCAGCCCCCACCGGGCTGGGGCCACCCCTGCACCCATGGGGGTACCGGATTGTCCTCCCCCATGGGGGAACGGTCCCACTTGCCCTTCGCGGAAGCCCAAAACTTCCTCCCGGGGCACGCCTGCACCCTCCCCTCGCACTCACGGCCCCAGCGGCGAGGCCGTGCGCCCGCAGATGCCCTAGACGGAGGGCCGGGGTCCCCGTCAGGGGAGGGCACCCCCTGGAAGCCAGGGACGAGCGGCGACCGCGGCCTCTTCCAAAACGGCAGGCACACAGGCCTGCGCGGCAAAAAGCCCCCGACAAAGTAGCACCACTCAAAGGGGAAGGGTCCGCACCTGGCCCAGCAGCTCTTGATGAGCCCCAGGCCCCGCCCATGGCCGGAGCCTGACCCCGCCCACCCGACTCTGGCTGCGCACAGGTGCACTTCCAAGGGCCGCCGCTAGGGGGCGCTGGTGAGGGGGTTTGGGGACACTCAGCCCCCACCGGGCTGGGGCCACCCCTGCACCCATGGGGGTACGGGATTGTCTCCGCCATGTGGGGAACGGGGCCCCCTTGCCCTTCGCGAAAGCCCCAACCTTCCTCCCGGGGCACGCCTGCACCCTCCCCTCGCACTCACAGCCCTAGCGGCGGGGTCGTGCGCCGCAGACGCCCTAGACGGAGGGCCGGGGTCCCCGTCAGGGGAGGGCACCCCCTGGAAGCCAGGGACGAGCGGCGACCGCGGCCTCTTCCAAAACGGCAGGCACACAGGCCTGCTCGGCAAAAAGCCCCCGGCAAGGCAGCACCACTCAAAGGGGAAGGGTCCGCACCTGGCCCAGCAGCTCTTGATGAGCCCCAGGCCCCGCCCCTGGCCGGAGCCTGACCCCGCCCACCCGATTCTGGCTGCGCACAGGTGCACTTCCTAGGGCCGCCGCTAGGGGGCGCTGGTGAGGGGGTTCGGGGACCCTCAGCCCCCAACGTGCTAGGGCCACCCTTGCACCCATGGGGGTACCGGATTGTCCTCCCCCATGGGGGAACGGGGCCCCCTAGCCCTTCGCGAAAGCCCCAACCTTCCTCCCGGGGGAAGCCTGCACCTCCTCTCGCACTCACAGCCCCAGCGGCGGGGCCGTGCGCCCGCAGACGCCCTAGACGGAGGGCCGGGGTCCCCGTCAGGGGAGGGCACCCCCTGGAAGCCAGGGACGAGCGGCGACCGCGGCCTCTTCCAAAACGGCAGGCACACAGGCCTGCGCGGCAAAAAGCCCCCGGCAAGGCAGCACCACTCAAAGGGGAAGGGTCCGCACCTGGCCCAGCAGCTCTTGATGAGCACCTGGCCCCGCCCCTGGCCGGAGCCTGACCCCGCCCACCCGATTCTGGCTGCGCACAGGTGTACTTCCTAGGGACGCATCTAGGGGGCGCTGGTGAGGGGGTTCGGGGACCCTCAGCCCCCAACGGGCTAGGGCCACCCTTGCACCCATGGGGGTACCGGATTGTCCTCCCCCATGGGGGAACGGGGCCACCTTGCCCTTCGCGGAAGCCCCAACCTTCCTCCCGGGGCACGCCTGCACCTCCTCTCGCACTCACAGCCCCAGCGGCGGGGCCGTGCGCCCGCAGACGCCCTAGACGGAGGGCCGGGGTCCCCGTCAGGGGAGGGCACCCCCTGGAAGCCAGGGACGAGCGGCGACCGCGGCCTCTTCCAAAACGGCAGGCACACAGGCCTGCGCGGCAAAAAGCCCCGGGCAAGGCAGCACCACTCAAAGGGGAAGGGTCCGCACCTGGCCCAGCAGCTCTTGATGAGCCCCAGGCCCCGCCCCTGGCCGGAGCCTGACCCCGCCCACCCGACTCTGGCTGCGCACAGGTGCACTTCCTAGGGCCGCCGCTAGGGTGCGCTGGTGAGGGGGTTCGGGGACCCTCAGCCCCCAACGGGCTGGGGCCACCCCTGCACCCATGGGGGTACCAGATTGTCCTCCCCCATGGGGGAACGGGGCCCCCTTGCCCTTCGCGGAAGCCCCAAACTTCCTCCCGGGGCACGCCTGCACCCTCCCCTCGCACTCATGGCCCCAGCGGCGAGGCCGTGCGCCCGCAGATGCCCTAGACGGAGGGCCGGGGTCCCCGTCAGGGGAGGGCACCCCCTGGAAGCCAGGGACGAGCGGCGACTGCGGCCTCTTCCAAAACGGCAGGCACACAGGCCTGCGCGGCAAAAAGCCCCCGGCAAGGCAGCACCACTCAAAGGGGAAGGGTCCGCACCTGGCCCAGCAGCTCTTGATGAGCCCCAGGCCCCGCCCCTGGCCGGAGCCTGACCCCGCCCACCCGACTCTGGCTGCGCACAGGTGCACTTCCAAGGGCCGCCGCTAGGGGGCTCTGGTGAGGGGGTTCGGGGACACTCAGCCCCCACCGGGCTGGGGCCACCCCTGCACCCATGGGGGTACGAGATTGTCTCCGCCATGTGGGGAACGGGGCCCTCTTCCCCTTCGCGGAAGCCCCAACCTTCCTCCCGGGGCACGCCTGCACCCTCGACTCGCACTCACGGCCCCAGCGGCGGGGCCGTGCGCCCGCAGACGCCCTAGAAGGAGGGCCGGGGTCCCCGTCAGGGGAGGGCACCCCCTGGAAGCCAGGGACGAGCGGCGACCGCGGCCTCTTCCAAAACGGCAGGCACACAGGCCTGCGCGGCAAATAGCCCCCGGCAAGGCAGCACCACTCAAAGGGGAAGGGTCCGCACCTGGCCCAGCAGCTCTTGATGAGCCCCAGGCCCCGCCCCTGGCCGGAGCCTGACCCCGCCCACCCGATTCTGGCTGCGAACAGGTGCACTTCCTAGGGCCGCCGCTAGGGGGCGCTGGTGACGGGGTTCGGGGACCCTCAGCCCCCAACGGGCTAGGGCCACCCTTGCACCCATGGGGGTACCGGATTGTCCTCCCCCATGGGTGAACGGGGCCCCCTTGCCCTTCGCGAAAGCCCCAACCTTCCTCCCGGGGCACGCCTGCACACTCCCCTCGCACTCACAGCCCCAGCGGCGGGGCCGTGCGCCCGCAGACGCCCTAGACGGAGGGCCGGGGTCCCCGTCAGGGGAGGGCACCCCCTGGAAGCCAGGGACGAGCGGCGACCGCGGCCTCTTCCAATACGGCAGGCACACAGGCCTGCGCGGCAAAAAGCCCCCGGCAAGGCAGCACCACTCAAAGGGGAAGGGTCCGCACCTGGCCCAGCAGCTCTTGATGAGCCCCAGGCCCCGCCCCTGGCCGGAGCCTGACCCGCCCACCCGACTCTGGCTGCGCACAGGTGCACTTCCTAGGGCCGCCGCTAGGGGGCGCTGGTGAGGGGGTTCGGGGACCCTCAGCCCCCAACGGGCTGCGGCCACCCCTGCACCCATGGGGGTACGGGTTGTCCTCCGCCATGGGGTAACGGGGCCCCCTTCCCCTTCGCGGAAGCCCCAACCTTCCTCCCGGGGCACGCCTGCACGCTCCCCTCGCACTCACGGCCCCAGCGGCGGGGCCGTGCGCCCGCAGACGCCCTAGACGGAGGGCCGGGGTCCCCGTCAGGGGAGGGCACCCCCTGGAAGCCAGGGACGAGCGGCGACCGCGGCCTCTTCCAAAACGGCAGGCACACAGGCCTGCGCGGCAAAAAGCCCCCGGCAAGGCAGCACCACTCAAAGGGGAAGGGTCCGCACCTGGCCCAGCAGCTCTTGATGAGCCCCAGGCCCCGCCCCTGGCCGGAGCCTGACCCCGCCCACCCGATTCTGGCTGCGCACAGGTGCACTTCCTAGGGACACCGCTAGGGGGCGCTGGTGAGGGGGTTCGGGGACCCTCAGCCCCCAACGGGCTAGGGCCACCCTTGCACCCATGGGGGTACCGGATTGTCCTCCCCCATGGGGGAACGGGGCCCCCTTGCCCTTCGCGAAAGCCCCAACCTTCCTCCCGGGGCACGCCTGCACCCTCCCCTCGCACTCACAGCCCCAGCGGCGGGGCCGTGCGCCCGCAGACGCCCTAGACGGAGGGCCGGGGTCCCCGTCAGGGGAGGGCACCCCCTGGAAGCCAGGGACGAGCGGCGACCGCGGCCTCTTCCAAAACGGCAGGCACACAGGCCTGCGCGGCAAAAAGCCCCCGGCAAGGCAGCACCACTCAAAGGGGAAGGGTCCGCACCTGGCCCAGCAGCTCTTGATGAGCCCCAGGCCCCGCCCCTGGCCGGAGCCTGACCCCGCCCACCCGATTCTGGCTGCGCACAGGTGCACTTCCTAGGGACGCCGCTAGGGGGCGCTGGTGAGGGGGTTCGGGGACCCTCAGCCCCCAACGGGCTAGGGCCACCCTTGCACCCATGGGGGTTAGGGATTGTCCTCCCCCATGGGGGAACGGGGCCCCCTTGCCCTTCGCGGAAGCCCCAACCTTCCTCCCGGGGGAAGCCTGCACCTCCTCTCGCACTCACGGCCCCAGCGGCGGGGCCGTGCGCCCGCAGACGCCCTAGACGGAGGGCCGGGGTCCCCGTCAGGGGAGGGCACCCCCTGGAAGCCAGGGACGAGCGGCGACCGCGGCCTCTTCCAAAACGGCAGGCACACAGGCCTGCGCGGCAAAAAGCCCCCGGCAAGGCAGCACCACTCAAAGGGGAAGGGTCCGCACCTGGCCCAGCAGCTCTTGATGAGCCCCAGGCCCCGCCCCTGGCCGGAGCCTGACCCCGCCCACCCGATTCTGGCTGCGCACAGGTGCACTTCCTAGGGACGCCTCTAGGGGGCGCTGGTGAGGGGGTTCGGGGACCCTCAGCCCCCAACGGGCTAGTGCCACCCTTGCAACCATGGGGGTACCGGATTGTCCTCCCCCATGGGGGAACGGGGCCACCTTGCCCTTCGCGGAAGCCCCAACCTTCCTCCCGGGGGAAGCCTGCACCTCCTCTCGCACTCACAGCCCCAGCGGCGGGGCCGTGCGCCCGCAGACGCCCTAGACGGAGGGCCGGGGTCCCCGTCAGGGGAGGGCACCCCCTGGAAGCCAGGGACGAGCGGCGACCGCGGCCTCTTCCAAAACGTCAGGCACACAGGCCTTCGCGGCAAAAAGCCCCGGGCAAGGCAGCACCACTCAAAGGGGAAGGGTCCGCACCTGGCCCAGCAGCTCTTGATGAGCCCCAGGCCCCGCCCCTGGCCGGAGCCTGACCCCGCCCACCCGACTCTGGCTGCGCACAGGTGCACTTCCTAGGGCCGCCGCTAGGGGGCGCTGGTGAGGGGGTTCGGGGACCCTCAGCCCCCAACGGTCTAGGGCCACCCTTGCACCCATGGGGGTTAGGGATTGTCCTCCCCCATGGGGGAACGGTGCCCCCTTGCCCTTCGCGGAAGCCCCAACCTTCCTCCCGGGGGAAGCCTGCACCTCCTCTCGCACTCACGGCCCCAGCGGCGGGACCGTGCGCCCGCAGACGCCCTAGACGGAGGGCCGGGGTCCCCGTCAGGGGAGGGCACCCCCTGGAAGCCAGGGACGAGCGGCGACCGCGGCCTCTTCCAAAACGGCAGGCACACAGGCCTGCGCGGCAAAAAGCCCCCGGCAAGGCAGCACCACTCAAAGGGGAAGGGTCCGCACCTGGCCCAGCAGCTCTTGATGAGCCCCAGGCCCCGCCCCTGGCCGGAGCCTGACCCCGCCCACCCGACTCTGGCTGCGCACAGGTGCACTTCCTAGGGCCGCCGCGAGGGGGCGCTGGTGAGGGGGTTCGGGGACCCTCAGCCCCAACGGGCTGCGGCCACCCCTGCACCCATGGGGGTACCGGATTGTCCTCCCCCATGGGGGAACGGGGCCCCCTCGCCCTTCGCGGAAGCCCCAAACTTCCTCCCGAGGCACGCCTGCACCCTCCCCTCGCACTCACGGCCCCAGCGGCGAGGCCGTGCGCCCGCAGACGCCCTAGACGGAGGGCCGGGGTGCCCGTCAGGGGAGGGCACCCCCTGGAAGCCAGGGACGAGCGGCGACCGCGGCCTCTTCCAAAACGGCAGGCACACAGGCCTGCGCGGCAAATAGCACCCGGCAAGGCAGCACCACTCAAAGGGGAAGGGTCCGCACCTGGCCCAGCAGCTCTTGATGAGCCCCAGGCCCCGCCCATGGCCGGAGCCTGATCCCGACCACCCGACTCTGGCTGCGCACAGGTGCATTTCCAAGGGCCGCCGCTATGGGGCGCTGGTGAGGGGTTCGGGGACACTCAGCCCCCACCGGGCTGGGGCCACCCCTGCACCCAATGGGGTACGGGATTGTCTCCGCCATGTGGGGAACGGGGCCCTCTTCCCCTTCGCGGAAGCCCCAACCTTCCTCCCGGGGCACGCCTGCACCCTCCACTCGCACTCACGGCCCCAGCGGCGGGGCCGTGCGCCCGCAGACGCCCTAGAAGGAGGGCCGGGGTCCCCGTCAGGGGAGGGCACCCCCTGGAAGCCAGGGACGAGCGGCGACCGCGGCCTCTTCCAAAACGGCAGGCACACAGGCCTGCGCGGCAAAAAGCCCCCGGCAAGGCAGCACCACTCAAAGGGGAAGGGTCCGCACCTGGCCCAGCAGCTCTTGATGAGCCCCAGGCCCCGCCCCTGGCTGGAGCCTGACCCCGCCCACCCGACTCTGGCTGCGCACAGGTGCACTTCCTAGGGCCGCCGCTAGGGGGCGCTGGTGAGGGGGTTCGGGGACCCTCAGCCCCCAACGGGCTGCGGCCACCCCTGCACCCATGGGGGTACGGGTTGTCTTCCGCCATGGGGGAACGGGGCCCCCTTCCCCTTCGCGGAAGCCCCAACCTTCCTCCCGGGGCACGCCTGCACCCTCCCCTCGCACTCACGGCCCCAGCGGCGGGGCCGTGCGCCCGCAGACGCCCTAGACGGAGGGCCGGGGTCCCCGTCAGGGGAGGGCACCCCCTGGAAGACAGGGACGAGCGGCGACCGCGGCCTCTTCCAAAACGGCAGGCACACGGGCCTGCGCGGCAAAAAGCCCCCGGCAAGGCAGCACCACTCAAAGGGGAAGGGTCCGCACCTGGCCCAGCAGCTCTTGATGAGCCCCAGGCCCCGCCCCTGGCCGGAGCCTGACCCCGCCCACCCGACTCTGGCTGCGCACAGGTGCACTTCCTAGGGACGCCGCTAGGGGGCGCTGGTGAGGGGGTTCGGGGACCCTCAGCCCCCAACGGGCTAGGGCCACCCTTGCACCCATGGGGGTACCGGATTGTCCTCCCCCATGGGGGAACGGGGCCCCCTTGCCCTTCGCGAAAGCCCCAACCTTCCTCCCGGGGCACGCCTGCACCCTCCCCTCGCACTCACAGCCCCAGCGGCGGGGCCGTGCGCCCGCAGACGCCCTAGATGGAGGGCCGGGGTCCCCGTCAGGGGAGGGCACCCCCTGGAAGCCAGGGACGAGCGGCGACCGCGGCCTCTTCCAAAACGGCAGGCACAAAGGCCTGCGCGGCAAAAAGCCCCCGGCAAGGCAGCACCACTCAAAGGGGAAGGGTCCGCACCTGGCCCAGCAGCTCTTGATGAGCCCCAGGCCCCGCCCCTGGCCGGAGCCTGACCCCGCCCACCCGATTCTGGCTGCGCACAGGTGCACTTCCTAGGGACGCCGCTAGGGGGCGCTGGTGAGGGGGTTCGGGGACCCTCAGCCCCCAACGGGCTAGGGCCACCCTTGCACCCATGGGGGTTAGGGATTGTCCTCCCCCATGGGGGAACGGGCCCCACTTGCCCTTCGCGAAAGCCCCAACCTTCCTCCCGGGGCACGCCTGCACCCTCCCCTCGCACTCACGGCCCCAGCCGCGGGGCCGTGCGCCCGCAGACGCCCTAGACGAGGGCCGGGGTCCCCGTCAGGGGAGGGCACCCCCTGGAAGCCAGGGACGAGCGGCGACCGCGGCCTCTTCCAAAACCGCAGGCACACAGGCCTGCGCGGCAAAAAGCCCCCGGCAAGGCAGCACCACTCAAAGGGGAAGGGTCCGCACCTGGCCCAGCAGCTCTTGATGAGCCCCAGGCCCCGCCCCTGGCCGGAGCCTGACCCCGCCCACCCGACTCTGGCTGCGCACAGGTGCACTTCCTAGGGCCGCCGCTAGGGGGCGCTGGTGAGGGGGTTCGGGGACCCTCAGCCCCCAACGGGCTGCGGCCACCCCTGCACCCATGGGGGTACCGGATTGTCCTCCCCCATGGGTGAACGGGGCCCCCTTGCCCTTCGCGGAAGCCCCAAACTTCCTCCCGGGGCACGCCTGCACCCTCCCCTCGCACTCACGGCCCCAGCGGCGAGGCCGTGCGCCCGCAGACGCCCTAGACGGAGGTCCGGGGTCCCCGTCAGGGGAGGGCACCCCCTGGAAGCCAGGGACGAGCGGCGACCGCGGCCTCTTCCAAAACGGCAGGCACACAGGCCTGCGCGGCAAAAAGCCCTCGGCAAGGCAGCACCACTCAAAGGGGAAGGGTCCGCACCTGGCCCAGCAGCTCTTGATGAGCCCCAGGCCCCGCCCATGGCCGGAGCCTGACCCCGCCCACCCGACTCTGGCTGCGCACAGGTGCACTTCCAAGGGCCGCCGCTAGGGGGCGCTGGTGAGGGGGTTCGGGGACACTCAGCCCCCACCGGGCTGGGGCCACCCCTGCACCCATGGGGGTACGGGATTGTCTCCGCCATGTGGGGAACGGGTCCCTCTTCCCCTTCGCGGAAGCCCCAACCTTCCTCCCGGGGCACGCCTGCACCCTCCACTCGCACTCACGGCCCCAGCGGCGGGGCCGTGCGCCCGCAGACGCCCTAGAAGGAGGGCCGGGGTCCCCGTCAGGGGAGGGCACCCCCTGGAAGCCAGGGACGAGCGGCGACAGCGGCCTCTTCCTAAACGGCAGGCACACAGGCCTGCGCGGCAAAAAGCCCCCGGCAAGGCAGCACCACTCAAAGGGGAAGGGTCCGCACCTGGCCCAGCAGCTCTTGATGAGCCCCAGGCCCCGCCCCTGGCCGGAGCCTGACCCCGCCCACCCGACTCTGGCTGCGCACAGGTGCACTTCCTAGGGCCGCCGCTAGGGGGCGCTGGTGAGGGGGTTCGGGGACCCTCAGCCCCCAACGGGCTAGGGCCACCCTTGCACCCATGGGGGTTAGGGATTGTCCTCCCCCATGGGGGAACGGGGCCCCCTTGTCCTTCGCGGAAGCCCCAACCTTCCTCCCGGGGGAAGCCTGCACCTCCTCTCGCACTCACGGCCCCAGCGGCGGGGCCGTGCGCCCGCAGACGCCCTAGACGGAGGGCCGGGGTCCCCGTCAGGGGAGGGCACCCCCTGGAAGCCAGGGACGAGCGGCGACCGCGGCCTCTTCCAAAACGGCAGGCACACAGGCCTGCGCGGCAAAAAGCCCCCGGCAAGGCAGCACCACTCAAAGGGGAAGGGTCCGCACCTGGCCCAGCAGCTCTTGATGAGCCCCAGGCCCCGCCCCTGGCCGGAGCCTGACCCCGCCCACCCGACTCTGGCTGCGCACAGGTGCACTTCCTAGGGACGCCGCTAGGGGGCGCTGGTGAGGGGGTTCGGGGACCCTCAGCCCCCAACGGGCTAGGGCCACCCTAGCACCCATGGGGGTACCGGATTGTCCTCCCCCATGGGGGAACGGGGCCCCCTTGCCCTTCGCGAAAGCCCCAACCTTCCTCCCGGGGCACGCCTGCACCCTCCCCTCGCACTCACAGCCCCAGCGGCGGGGCCGTGCGCCCGCAGACGCCCTAGACGGAGGGCCGGGGTCCCCGTCAGGGGAGGGCACACCCTGGAAGCCAGGGACGAGCGGCGACCGCGGCCTCTTCCAAAACGGCAGGCACACAGGCCTGCGCGGCAAAAAGCCCCCGGCAAGGCAGCACCACTCAAAGGGGAAGGGTCCGCACCTGGCCCAGCAGCTCTTGATGAGCCCCAGGCCCCGCCCCTGGCCGGAGCCTGACCCCGCCCACCCGATTCTGGCTGCGCACAGGTGCACTTCCTAGGGACGCCGCTAGGGGGCGCTGGTGAGGGGGTTCGGGGACCCTCAGCCCCCAACGGGCTAGGGCCACCCTTGCACCCATGGGGGTTAGGGATTGTCCTCCCCCATGGGGGAACGGGGCCCCCTTGCCCTTCGCGGAAGCCCCAACCTTCCTCCCGGGGGAAGCCTGCACCTCCTCTCGCACTCACGGCCCCACCGGCGGGGCCGTGCGCCCGCAGACGCCCTAGACGGAGGGCCGGGGTCCCCGTCAGGGGAGGGCAACCCCTGGAAGCCAGGGACGAGCGGCGACCGCGGCCTCTTCCAAAACGGCAGGCACACAGGCCTGCGCGGCAAAAAGCCCCCGGCAAGGCAGCACCACTCAAAGGGGAAGGGTCCGCACCTGGCCCAGCAGCTCTTGATGAGCCCCAGGCCCCGTCCCTGGCCGGAGCCTGACCCCGCCCACCCGACTCTGGCTGCGCACAGGTGCACTTCCTAGGGCCGCCGCTAGGGGGCGCTGGTGAGGGGGTTCGGGGACCCTCAGCCCCCAACGGGCTAGGGCCACCCTTGCACCCATGGGGGTACGGGATTGTCTCCACCATGTTGGGAACGGGGCCCCCTTCCCCTACGCGGAAGCCCCAAACTTCCTCCCGGGGCACGCCTGCACCCTCCCCTCGCACTCACAGCCCCAGCGCGGGGCCGTGCGCCCAGAGACGCCCTAGACGGAGGGCCGGGGTCCCCGTCAGGGGAGGGCACCCCCTGGAAGCCAGGGACGAGCGGCGACCGCGGCCTCTTCCAAAACGGCAGGCACACAGGCCTGCGCGGCAAAAAAGCCCCCGGCAAGGCAGCACCACTCAAAGGGGAAGGGTCCGCACCTGGCCCAGCAGCTCTTGATGAGCCCCAGGCCCCGCCCCTGGCCGGAGCCTGACCCGCCCACCCGACACTGGCTGCGCACAGGTGCACTTCCTAGGGCCGCCGCTAGGGGGCGCTGGTGAGGGGGTTCGGGGACCCTCAGCCCCCAACGGGCTGCAGCCACCCCTGCACCCATGGGGGTACGGGTTGTCCTCCGCCATGGGGGAACGGGGCCCCCTTCCCCTTCGCGGAAGCCCCAACCTTCCTCCCGGGGCACGCCTGCACCCTCCCCTCGCACTCACGGCCCCAGCGGCGGGGCCGTGCGCCCGCAGACGCCCTAGACGGAGGGCCGGGGTCCCCGTCAGGGGAGGGCACCCCCTGGAAGCCAGGGACGAGCGGCGACCGCGGCCTCTTCCAAAACGGCAGGCACACAGGCCTGCGCGGCAAAAAGCCCCCGGCAAGGCAGCACCACTCAAAGGAGAAGGGTCCGCACCTGGCCCAGCAGCTCTTGATGAGCCCCAGGCCCCGCCCCTGGCCGGAGCCTGACCCCGCCCACCCGATTCTGGCTGCGCACAGGTGCACTTCCTAGGGGCGCCGCTAGGGGGCGCTGGTGAGGGGGTTCGGGGACCCTCAGCCCCCAACGGGCTAGGGCCACCCTTGCACCCATGGGGGTACCGGATTGTCCTCCCCCATGGGGGAACGGGGCCCCCTTGCCCTTCGCGAAAGCCCCAACCTTCCTCCCGGTGCACGCCTGCACCCTCCCCTCGCACTCACGGCCCCAGCCGCGGGGCCGTGCGCCCGCAGACGCCCTAGACGGAGGGCCGGGGTCCCCGTCAGGGGAGGGCACCCCCTGGAAGCCAGGGACGAGCGGCGACCGCGGCCTCTTAAAAAACCGCAGGCACACAGGCCTGCGCGGCAAAAAGCCCCCGGCAAGGCAGCACCACTCAAAGGGGAAGGGTCCGCACCTGGCCCAGCAGCTCTTGATGAGCCCCAGGCCCCGCCCCTGGCCGGAGCCTGACCCCGCCCACCCGACTCTGGCTGCGCACAGGTGCACTTCCTAGGGCCGCCGCTAGGGGGCGCTGGTGAGGGGGTTCGGGGACCCTCAGCCCCCAACGGGCTGCGGCCACCCCTGCACCCATGGGGGTACCGGATTGTCCTCCCCCATGGGGGAACGGGGCCCCCTTGCCCTTCGCGGAAGCCCCAAACTTCCTCCCGGGGCACGCCTGCACCCTCCCCTCGCACTCACGGACCCAGCGGCGAGGCCGTGCCCCCGCAGACGCCCTAGACGGAAGGCCGGGGTCCCCGTCAGGGGAGGGCACCCCCTGGAAGCCAGGGACGAGCGGCGACCGCGGCCTCTTCCAAAACGGCAGGCACACAGGCCTGCGCGGCAAAAAGCCCCCGGCAAGGCAGCACCACTCAAAGGGGAAGGGTCCGCACCTGGCCCAGCAGCTCTTGATGAGCCCCAGGCCCCGCCCATGGCCGGAGCCTGACCCCGCCCACCCGACTCTGGCTGCACACAGGTGCACTTCCAAGGGCCGCCGCTAGGGGGCGCTGGTGAGGGGGTTCGGGGACACTCAGCCCCCACGGGGCTGGGGCCACCCCTGCACCCATGGGGGTACGGGATTGTCTCCGCCATGTGGGGATCGGGGCCCTCTTCCCCTTCGCGGAAGCCCCAAACTTCCTCCCGGGGCACGCCTGCACCCTCCCCTCGCACTCACAGCCCCAGCGGCGGGCCGTGCGCCCGCAGATGCCCTAGACGGAGGGCCGGTGTCCCCGTCAGGGGAGGGCACCCCCTGGAAGCCAGGGACGAGCGGCGACCGCGGCCTCTTCCAAAACGGCAGGCACACAGGCCTGCGCGGCAAAAAGCCCCCGGCAAGGCAGCACCACTCAAAGGGGAAGGGTCCGCACCTGGCCCAGCAGCTCTTGATGAGCCCCAGGCCCCGCCCCTGGCCGGAGCCTGACCCCGCCCACCCGATTCTGGCTGCGCACAGGTGCACTTCCTAGGGACGCCGCTAGGGGGCGCTGGTGAGGGGGTTCGGGGACCCTCAGCCCCCAACGGGCTAGGGCCACCCTTGCACCCATGGGGGTTAGGGATTGTCCTCCCCCATGGGGGAACGGGGTCCCCTTGCCCTTCTCGGAAGCCCCAACCTTCCTCCCGGGGGAAGCCTGCACCTCCTCTCGCACTCACGGCCCCAGCGGCGGGGCCGTGCGCCCGCAGACGCCCTAGACGGAGGGCCGGGGTCCCCGTCAGGGGAGGGCACCCCCTGGAAGCCAGGGACGAGCGGCGACCGCGGCCTCTTCCAAAACGGCAGGCACACAGGCCTGCGCGGCAAAAAGCCCCCGGCAAGGCAGCACCACTCAAAGGGGAAGGGTCCGCACCTGGCCCAGCAGCTCTTGATGAGCCCCAGGCCCCGCCCCTGGCCGGAGCCTGACCCGCCGACCCGACTCTGGCTGCGCACAGGTGCACTTCCTAGGGCCGCCGCTAGAGGGCGCTGGTGAGGGGGTTCGGGGACCCTCAGCCCCCAACGGGCTGCGGCCACCCCTGCACCCATGGGGGTACGGGTTGTCCTCCGCCATGGGTGAACGGGGCCCCCTTCCCCTTCGCGGAAGCCCCAACCTTCCTCCCGGGGCACGCCTGCACGCTCCCCTCGCACTCACGGCACCAGCGGCGGGGCCGTGCGCCCGCAGACGCCCTAGACGGAGGGCCGGGGTCCCCGTCAGGGGAGGGCACCCCCTGGAAGCCAGGGACGAGCGGCGACCGCGGCCTCTGCCAAAACGGCAGGCACACAGGCCTGCGCGGCAAAAAGCCCCCGGCAAGGCAGCACCACTCAAAGGGGAAGGGTCCGCACCTGGCCCAGCAGCTCTTGATGAGCCCCAGGCCCCGCCCCTGGCCGGAGCCTGACCCCCCCACCCGATTCTGGCTGCGCACATGTGCACTTCCTAGGGCCGCCGCTAGGGGGCGCTGGTGAGGGGGTTCGGGGAGCCTCAGCCCCCAACGGGCTGCGGCCACCCCTGCACCCATGGGGGTACGGGTTGTCCTCCGCCATGGGGGAACGGGGCCCCCTTCCCCTTCGCGGAAGCCCCAACCTTCCTCCCGGGGCACGCCTGCACCCTCCCCTCGCACTCACGGCCCCAGCGGCGGGGCCGTGCGCCCGCAGACGCCCTAGACGGAGGGCCGGGGTCCCCGTCAGGGGAGGGCACCCCCTGGAAGCCAGGGACGAGCGGCGAGCGCGGCCTCTTCCAAAACGGCAGGCACACAGGCCTGCGCGGCAAAAAGCCCCCGGCAAGGCAGCACCACTCAAAGGAGAAGGGTCCGCACCTGGCCCAGCAGCTCTTGATGAGCCCCAGGCCCCGCCCCTGGCCGGAGCCTGACCCCGCCCACCCGATTCTGGCTGCGCACAGGTGCACTTCCTAGGGACGCCGCTAGGGAGCGGGGTTCGGGGACCCTCAGCCCCCAACGGGCTAGGGCCACCCTTGCACCCATGGGGGTACCGGATTGTCCTCCCCCATGGGGGAACGGGGCCCCCTTGCCCTTCGCGAAAGCCCCAACCTTCCTCCCGGGGCACGCCTGCACCCTCCCCTCGCACTCACGGCCCCAGCCGCGGGGCCGTGCGCCCGCAGACGCCCTAGACGGAGGGCCGGGGTCCCCGTCAGGGGAGGGCACCCCCTGGAAGCCAGGGACGAGCGGCGACCGCGGCCTCTTCCAAAACCGCAGGCACACAGGCCTGCGCGGCAAAAAGCCCCCGGCAAGGCAGCACCAGTCAAAGGGGAAGGGTCCGCACCTGGCCCAGCAGCTCTTGATGAGCCCCAGGCCCCGCCCCTGGCCGGAGCCTGACCCCGCCCACCCGACTCTGGCTGCGCACAGGTGCACTTCCTAGGGCCGCCGCTAGGGGGCGCTGGTGAGGGGGTTCGGGGACCCTCAGCCCCCAACGGGCTGCGGCCACCCCTGCACCCATGGGGGTACCGGATTGTCCTCCCCCATGGGGGAACGGGGCCCCCTTGCCCTTCGCGGAAGCCCCAAACTTCCTCCCTGGGCACGCCTGCACCCTCCCCTCGCACTCACGGCCCCAGCGGCGAGGCCGTGCGCCCGCAGACGCCCTAGACGGAGGGCCGGGGTCCCCGTCAGGGGAGGGCACCCCCTGGAAGCCAGGGACGAGCGGCGACGGCGGCCTCTTCCAAAACGGCAGGCACACAGGCCTGCGCGGCAAAAAGCCCCCGGCAAGGCAGCACCACTCAAAGGGGAAGGGTCCGCACCTGGCCCAGCAGCTCTTGATGAGCCCCAGGCCCCGCCCATGGCCGGAGCCTGACCCCGCCCACCCGACTCTGGCTGCGCACAGGTGCACTTCCAAGGGCCGCCGCTAGGGGGCTCTGGTGAGGGGGTTCGGGGACACTCAGCCCCCACCGGGCTGGGGCCACCCCTGCACCCATGGGGGTACGAGATTGTCTCCGCCATGTGGGGAACGGGGCCCTCTTCCCCTTCGCGGAAGCCCCAACCTTCCTCCCGGGGCACGCCTGCACCCTCGACTCGCACTCACGGCCCCAGCGGCGGGGCCGTGCGCCCGCAGACGCCCTAGAAGGAGGGCCGGGGTCCCCGTCAGGGGAGGGCACCCCCTGGAAGCCAGGGACGAGCGGCGACCGCGGCCTCTTCCAAAACGGCAGGCACACAGGCCTGCGCGGCAAATAGCCCCCGGCAAGGCAGCACCACTCAAAGGGGAAGGGTCCGCACCTGGCCCAGCAGCTCTTGATGAGCCCCAGGCCCCGCCCCTGGCCGGAGCCTGACCCCGCCCACCCGATTCTGGCTGCGAACAGGTGCACTTCCTAGGGCCGCCGCTAGGGGGCGCTGGTGACGGGGTTCGGGGACCCTCAGCCCCCAACGGGCTAGGGCCACCCTTGCACCCATGGGGGTACCGGATTGTCCTCCCCCATGGGTGAACGGGGCCCCCTTGCCCTTCGCGAAAGCCCCAACCTTCCTCCCGGGGCACGCCTGCACACTCCCCTCGCACTCACAGCCCCAGCGGCGGGGCCGTGCGCCCGCAGACGCCCTAGACGGAGGGCCGGGGTCCCCGTCAGGGGAGGGCACCCCCTGGAAGCCAGGGACGAGCGGCGACCGCGGCCTCTTCCAATACGGCAGGCACACAGGCCTGCGCGGCAAAAAGCCCCCGGCAAGGCAGCACCACTCAAAGGGGAAGGGTCCGCACCTGGCCCAGCAGCTCTTGATGAGCCCCAGGCCCCGCCCCTGGCCGGAGCCTGACCCGCCCACCCGACTCTGGCTGCGCACAGGTGCACTTCCTAGGGCCGCCGCTAGGGGGCGCTGGTGAGGGGGTTCGGGGACCCTCAGCCCCCAACGGGCTGCGGCCACCCCTGCACCCATGGGGGTACGGGTTGTCCTCCGCCATGGGGTAACGGGGCCCCCTTCCCCTTCGCGGAAGCCCCAACCTTCCTCCCGGGGCACGCCTGCACGCTCCCCTCGCACTCACGGCCCCAGCGGCGGGGCCGTGCGCCCGCAGACGCCCTAGACGGAGGGCCGGGGTCCCCGTCAGGGGAGGGCACCCCCTGGAAGCCAGGGACGAGCGGCGACCGCGGCCTCTTCCAAAACGGCAGGCACACAGGCCTGCGCGGCAAAAAGCCCCCGGCAAGGCAGCACCACTCAAAGGGGAAGGGTCCGCACCTGGCCCAGCAGCTCTTGATGAGCCCCAGGCCCCGCCCCTGGCCGGAGCCTGACCCCGCCCACCCGATTCTGGCTGCGCACAGGTGCACTTCCTAGGGACACCGCTAGGGGGCGCTGGTGAGGGGGTTCGGGGACCCTCAGCCCCCAACGGGCTAGGGCCACCCTTGCACCCATGGGGGTACCGGATTGTCCTCCCCCATGGGGGAACGGGGCCCCCTTGCCCTTCGCGAAAGCCCCAACCTTCCTCCCGGGGCACGCCTGCACCCTCCCCTCGCACTCACAGCCCCAGCGGCGGGGCCGTGCGCCCGCAGACGCCCTAGACGGAGGGCCGGGGTCCCCGTCAGGGGAGGGCACCCCCTGGAAGCCAGGGACGAGCGGCGACCGCGGCCTCTTCCAAAACGGCAGGCACACAGGCCTGCGCGGCAAAAAGCCCCCGGCAAGGCAGCACCACTCAAAGGGGAAGGGTCCGCACCTGGCCCAGCAGCTCTTGATGAGCCCCAGGCCCCGCCCCTGGCCGGAGCCTGACCCCGCCCACCCGATTCTGGCTGCGCACAGGTGCACTTCCTAGGGACGCCGCTAGGGGGCGCTGGTGAGGGGGTTCGGGGACCCTCAGCCCCCAACGGGCTAGGGCCACCCTTGCACCCATGGGGGTTAGGGATTGTCCTCCCCCATGGGGGAACGGGGCCCCCTTGCCCTTCGCGGAAGCCCCAACCTTCCTCCCGGGGGAAGCCTGCACCTCCTCTCGCACTCACGGCCCCAGCGGCGAGGCCGTGCGCCCGCAGACGCCCTAGACGGAGGGCCGGGGTCCCCGTCAGGGGAGGGCACCCCCTGGAAGCCAGGGACGAGCGGCGACCGCGGCCTCTTCCAAAACGGCAGGCACACAGGCCTGCGCGGCAAAAAGCCCCCGGCAAGGCAGCACCACTCAAAGGGGAAGGGTCCGCACCTGGCCCAGCAGCTCTTGATGAGCCCCAGGCCCCGCCCATGGCCGGAGCCTGACCCCGCCCACCCGACTCTGGCTGCGCACAGGTGCACTTCCAAGGGCCGCCGCTAGGGGGCGCTGGTGAGGGGTTCGGGGACACTCAGCCCCCACCGGGCTGGTGCCACCCCTGCACCCATGGGGGTACGGGATTGTCTCCGCCATGTGGGGAACGGGGCCCTCTTCCCCTTCGCGGAAGCCCCAACCTTCCTCCCGGGGCACGCCTGCACCCTCCACTCGCACTCACGGCCCCAGCGGCGGGGCCGTGCGCCCGCAGACGCCCTAGAAGGAGGGCCGGGGTCCCCGTCAGGGGAGGGCACCCCCTGGAAGCCAGGGACGAGCGGCGACCGCGGCCTCTTCCAAAACGGCAGGCACACAGGCCTGCGCGGCAAAAAGCCCCCGGCAAGGCAGCACCACTCAAAGGGGAAGGGTCCGCACCTGGCCCAGCAGCTCTTGATGAGCCCCAGGCCCCGCCCCTGGCCGGAGCCTGACCCCGCCCACCCGACTCTGGCTGCGCACAGGTGCACTTCCTAGGGCCGCCGCTAGGGGGCGCTGGTGAGGGGGTTCGGGGACCCTCAGCCCCCTACGGGCTGCGGCCACCCCTGCACCCATGGGGGTACGGGTTGTCCTCCGCCATGGGGGAACGGGGCCCCCTTCCCCTTCGCGGAAGCCCCAACCTTCCTCCCGGGGCACGCCTGCACGCTCCCCTCGCTCTCACGGCCCCAGCGGCGGGGCCGTGCGCCCGCAGACGCCCTAGACGGAGGGCCGGGGTCCCCGTCAGGGGAGGGCACCCCCTGGAAGCCAGGGACGAGCGGCGACCGCGGCCTCTTCCAAAACGGCAGGCACACAGGACTGCGCGGCAAAAAGCCCCCGGCAAGGCAGCACCACTCAAAGGGGAAGGGTCCGCACCTGGCCCAGCAGCTCTTGATGAGCCCCAGGCCCCGCCCCTGGCCGGAGCCTGACCCCGCCCACCCGACCCTGGCTGCGCACAGGTTCACTTCCTAGGGACGCCGCTAGGGGGCGCTGGTGAGGGGGGTTCGGGGACCCTCAGCCCCCAACGGGCTAGGGCCACCCTTGCACCCATGGGGGTACCGGATTGTCCTCCCCCATGGGGGAACGGGGCCCCCTTGCCCTTCGCGAAAGCCCCAACCTTCCTCCCGGGGCACGCCTGCACCCTCCCCTCGCACTCACAGCCCCAGCGGCGGGGCCGTGCGCCCGCAGACGCCCTAGACGGAGGGCCGGGGTCCCCGTCAGGGGAGGGCACCCCCTGGAAGCCAGGGACGAGCGGCGACCGCGGCCTCTTCCAAAACGGCAGGCACACAGGCCTGCGCGGCAAAAAGCCCCCGGCAAGGCAGCACCACTCAAAGGGGAAGGGTCCGCACCTGGCCCAGCAGCTCTTGATGAGCCCCAGGCCCCGCCCCTGGCCGGAGCCTGACCCCGCCCACCCGACTCTGGCTGCGCACAGGTGCACTTCCTAGGGCCGCCGCTAGGGGGCGCTGGTGAGGGGGTTCGGGGACCCTCAGCCCCCAACGGGCTGCGGCCACCCCTGCACCCATGGGGGTACGGGTTGTCCTCCACCATGGTGGAACGGGGCCCCCTTCCCCTTCGCGGAAGCCCCAACCTTCCTCCCGGGGCACGCCTGCACCCTCCCCTCGCACTCACGGCCCCAGCGGCGGGGCCGTGCGCCCGCAGACGCCCTAGACGGAGGGCCGGGGTCCCCGTCAGGGGAGGGCACCCCCTGGAAGCCAGGGACGAGCGGCGACCGCGGCCTCTTCCAAAACGGCAGGCACACAGGCCTGCGCGGCAAAAAGCCCCCGGCAAGGCAGCACCACTCAAAGGGGAAGGGTCCGCACCTGGCCCAGCAGCTCTTGATGAGCCCCAGGCCCCGCCCCTGGCCGGAGCCTGACCCCGCCCACCCGATTCTGGCTGCGCACAGGTGCACTTCCTAGGGACGCCGCTAGGGGGCGCTGGTGAGGGGGTTCGGGGACCCTCAGCCCCCAACGGGCTAGGGCCACCCTTGCACCCATGGGGGTACCGGATTGTCCTCCCCCATGGGGGAACGGGGCCCCCTTGCCCTTCGCGAAAGCCCCAACCTTCCTCCCGGGGCACGCCTGCACACTCCCCTCGCACTCACGGCCACAGCCGCGGGGCCGTGCGCCCGCAGACGCCCTAGACGGAGGGCCGGGGTCCCCGTCAGGGGAGGGCATCCCCTGGAAGCCAGGGACGAGCGGCGACCGCGGCCTCTTCCAAAACCGCAGGCACACAGGCCTGCGCGACAAAAAGCCCCCGGCAAGGCAGCACCACTCAAAGGGGAAGGGTCCGCACCTGGCCCAGCAGCTCTTGATGAGCCCCAGGCCCCGCCCCTGGCCGGAGCCTGACCCCGCCCACCCGACTCTGGCTGCGCACAGGTGCACTTCCTAGGGCCGCCGCTAGGGGGCGCTGGTGAGGGGGTTCGGGGACCCTCAGCCCCCAACGGGCTGCGGCCACCCCTGCACCCATGGGGGTACCGGATTGTCCTCCCCCATGGGGGAACGGGGCCCCCTTGCCCTTCGCGGAAGCCCCAAACTTCCTCCCGGGGCACGCCTGCACCCTCCCCTCGCACTCACGGCCCCAGCGGCGGGGCCGTGCGCCCGCAGACGCCCTAGACGGAGGGCCGGGGTCCCCGTCAGGGGAGGGCACCCCCTGGAAGCCAGGGACGAGCGGCGACCGCGGCCTCTTCCAAAACGGCAGGCACACAGGCCTGCGCGGCAAAAAGCCCCCCGGCAAGGCAGCACCACTCAAAGGGGAAGGGTCCGCACCTGGCCCAGCAGCTCTTGATGAGCCCCAGGCCCCGCCCATGGCCGGAGCCTGACCCCGCCCACCCGACTCTGGCTGCGCACAGGTGCACTTCCAAGGGCCGCCGCTAGGGGGCGCTGGTGAGGGGGTTCGAGGACACTCAGCCCCCACCGGGCTGGGGCCACCCCTGCACCCATGGGGGTACGGGATTGTCTCCGCCATGTGGGGAACGGGGCCCTCTTCCCCTTCGCGGAAGCCCCATCCTTCCTCCCGGGGCACGCCTGCACCCTCCACTCGCACTCACGGCCCCAGCGGCGGGGCCGTGCGCCCGCAGACGCCCTAGAAGGAGGGCCGGGGTCCCCGTCAGGGGAGGGCACCCCCTGGAAGCCAGGGACGAGCGGCGACCGCGGCCTCTTCCAAAACGGCAGGCACACAGGCCTGCGCGGCAAAAAGCCCCGGGCAAGGCAGCACCACTCAAAGGGGAAGGGTCCGCACCTGGCCCAGCAGCTCTTGATGAGCCCCAGGCCCCGCCCCTGGCCGGAGCCTGACCCCGCCCACCCGACTCTGGCTGCGCACAGGTGCACTTCCTAGGGCCGCCGCTAGGGGGCGCTGGTGAGGGTGTTCGGGGACCCTCAGCCCCCAACGGGCTCGGCCACCCCTGCACCCATGGGGGTACGGGTTGTCCTCCGCCATGGGGGAACGGGGCCCCCTTCCCCTTCGCGGAAGCCCCAACCTTCCTCCCGGGGCACGCCTGCACCCTCCCCTCGCACTCACGGCCCAGCGGCGGGGCCGTGCGCCCGCAGACGCCCTAGACGGAGGGCCGGGGTCCCCGTCAGGGGAGGGCACCCCCTGGAAGCCAGGGACGAGCGGCGACCGCGGCCTCTACCAAAACGGCAGGCACACAGGCCTGTGCGGCAAAAAGCCCCCGGCAAGGCAGCACCACTCAAAGGGGAAGGGTCCGCACCTGGCCCAGCAGCTCTTGATGAGCCCCAGGCCCCGCCCCTGGCCGGAGCCTGACCCCGCCCACCCGATTCTGGCTGCGCACAGGTGCACTTCCTAGGGCCGCCGCTAGGGGGCGCTGGTGAGGGGGTTCGGGGACCCTCAGCCCCCAACGGGCTAGGGCCACCCTTGCATCCATGGGGGTTAGGGATTGTCCTCCCCCATGGGGGAACGGGGCCCCCTTGCCCTTCGCGGAAGCCCCAACCTTCCTCCCGGGGGAAGCCTGCACCTCCTCTCGCACTCACGGCCCCAGCGGCGGGGCCGTGCGCCCGCAGACACCCTAGACGGAGGGCCGGGGTCCCCGTCAGGGGAGGGCACCCCCTGGAAGCCAGGGACGAGCGGCGACCGCGGCCTCTTCCAAAACGGCAGGCACACAGGCCTGCGCGGCAAAAAGCCCCCGGCAAGGCAGCACCACTCAAAGGGGAAGGGTCCGCACCTGGCCCAGCAGCTCTTGATGAGCCCCAGGCCCCGCCCCTGGCCGGAGCCTGACCCCGCCCACCCGATTCTGGCTGCGCACAGGTGCACTTCCTAGGGCCGCCGCTAGGGGGCGCTGGTGAGGGGGTTCGGGGACCCTCAGCCCCCAACGGGCTGCGGCCACCCCTGCACCCATGGGGGTACGTGTTGTCCTCCGCCATGGGGAAACGGGGCCCCCTTCCCCTTCGCGGAAGCCCCAACCTTCCTCCCGGGGCACGCCTGCACCCTCCCCTCGCACTCACGGCCCCAGCGGCGGGGCCGTGCTCCCGCAGACGCCCTAGACGGAGGGCCGGGGTCCCCGTCAGGGGAGGGCACCCCCTGGAAGCCAGGGACGAGCGGCGACCGCGGCCTCTTCCAAAACGGCAGGCACACAGGCCTGCGCGGCAAAAAGCCCCCGGCAAGGCAGCAACACTCAAAGGAGAAGGGTCCGCACCTGGCCCAGCAGCTCTTGATGAGCCCCAGGCCCCGCCCCTGGCCGGAGCCTGACCCCGCCCACCCGATTCTGGCTGCGCACAGGTGCACTTCCTAGGGACGCCGCTAGGGGGCGCTGGTGAGGGGTTTCGGGGACCCTCAACCCCCAACGGGCTAGGGCCACCCTTGCACCCATGGGGGTACCGGATTGTCCTCCCTCATGGGGGAACAGGGCCCCCTTGCCCTTCGCGAAAGCCCCAACCTTCCTCCCGGGGCACGCGTGCACCCTCCCCTCGCACTCACGGCCCCAGCCGCGGGGCCGTGCGCCCGCAGACGCCCTAGACGGAGGGCCGGGGTCCCCGTCAGGGGAGGGCACCCCCTGGAAGCCAGGGACGAGCGGCGACCGCGGCCTCTTCCAAAACCGCAGGCACACAGGCCTGCGCGGCAAAAAGCCCCCGGCAAGGCAGCACCACTCAAAGGGGAAGGGTCCGCACCTGGCCCAGCAGCTCTTGATGAGCCCCAGGCCCCGCCCCTGGCCGGAGCCTGACCCCGCCCACCCAACTCTGGCTGCGCACAGGTGCACTTCCAAGGGCCGCCGCTAGGGGCCGCTGGTGAGGGGGTTCGGGGACACTCAGCCCCCAACGGGCTAGGGCCACCCTTGCACCCATGGGCGTACCGGATTGTCCTCCCCCATGGGGGAACGGGGCCCACTTGCCCTTCGCGAAAGCCCCAACCTTCCTCCCGGGGCACGCCTGCACCCTCCCCTCGCACTCACAGCCCCAGCGGCGGGGCCGTGCGCCCGCAGACGCCCTAGACGGAGGGCCGGGGTCCCCGTCAGGGGAGGGCACCCCCTGGAAGCCAGGGACGAGCGGCGACCGCGGCCTCTTCCAAAACGGCAGGCACACAGGTCTGCGCGGCAAAAAGCCCCCGGCAAGGCAGCACCACTCAAAGGGGAAGGGTCCGCACCTGGCCCAGCAGCTCTTGATGAGCCCCAGGCCCCGCCCCTGGCCGGAGCCTGACCCCGCCCACCCGATTCTGGCTGCGCACAGGTGCACTTCCTAGGGCCGCCGCTAGGGGGCGCTGGTGAGGGGGTTCGGGGACCCTCAGCCCCCAACGGGCTAGGGCCACCCTTGCACCCATGGGGGTTAGGGATTGTCCTCCCCCATGGGGGAACGGGGCCCCCTTGCCCTTCGCGAAAGCCCCAAACTTCCTCCCGGGGGAAGCCTGCACCTCCTCTCGCACTCACAGCCCCAGCGGCGGGGCCGTGCGCCCGCAGAAGCCCTAGACGGAGGGCCGGGGTCCCCGTCAGGGGAGGGCACCCCCTGGAAGCCAGGGACGAGCGGCGACCGCGGCCTCTTCCAAAACGGCAGGCACACAGGCCTGCGCGGCAAAAAGCCCCCGGCAAGGCAGCACCACTCAAAGGGGAAGGGTCCGCACCTGGCCCAGCAGCTCTTGATGAGCCCCAGGCCCCGCCCCTGGCCGGAGCCTGACCCCGCCCACCCGATTCTGGCTGCGCACAGGTGCACTTCCTAGGGACGCCTCTAGGGGGCGCTGGTGAGGGGGTTCGGGGACCCTCAGCAACCAACGGGCTAGGGCCACCCTTACACCCATGGGGGTACCGGATTGTCCTCCCCTATGGGGGAACGGGGCCACCTTGCCCTTCGCGGAAGCCCCAACCTTCCTCCCGGGGGAAGCCTGCACCTCCTCTCGCACTCACAGCCCCAGCGGCGGGGCCGTGCGCCCGCAGACGCCCTAGACGGAGGGCCGGGGTCCCCGTCAGGGGAGGGCACCCCCTGGAAGCCAGGGACGAGCGGCGACCGCGGCCTCTTCCAAAACGGCAGGCACACAGGCCTGCGCGGCAAAAAGCCCCCGGCAAGGCAGCACCACTCAAAGGGGAAGGGTCCGCACCTGGCCCAGCAGCTCTTGATGAGCCCGAGGCCCCGCCCCTGGCCGGAGCCTGACCCCGCCCACCAGACTCTGGCTGCGCACAGGTGCACTTCCTAGGGCCGCCGCTAGGGGGCGCTGGTGAGGGGGTTCGGGGACCCTCAGCCCCCAACGGGCTGCGGCCACCCCTGCACCCATGGGGGTACGGGTTGTCCTCCGCCATGGCGGAACGGGGCCCCCTTCCCCTTCGCGGAAGCCCCAACCTTCCTCCCGGGGCACGCCTGCACCCTCCCCTCGCACTCACGGCCCCAGCGGCGAGGCCGTGCGCCCGCAGACGCCCTAGACGGAGAGCCGGGGTCCCCGTCTGGGGAGGGCAACCCCTGGAATCCAGGGACGAGCGGCGACCGCGGCCTCTTCCAAAACGGCAGGCACACAGGCCTGCGCGGCAAAAAGCCCCCGGCAAGGCAGCACCACTCAAAGGAGAAGGGTCCGCACCTGGCCCAGCAGCTCTTGATGAGCCCCAGGCCCCGCCCCTGGCCGGAGCCTGACCCCGTCCACCCGACTCTGGCTGCGCACAGGTGCACTTCCAAGGGCCGCCGCTAGGGGGCGCTGGTGAGGGGGTTCGGGGACACTCAGCCCCCACCGGGCTGGGGCCACCCCTGCACCCATGGGGGTACGGGATTGTCTCCGCCATGTGGGGAACGGGGCCCTCTTCCCCTTCGCGGAAGCCCCAACCTTCCTCCCGGGGCACGCCTGCACCCTCCACTCGCACTCACGGCCCCAGCGGCGGGGCCGTGCGCCCGCAGACGCCCTAGAAGGAGGGCCGGGGTCCCCGTCAGGGGAGGGCACCCCCTGGAAGCCAGGGACGAGCGGCGACCGCGGCCTCTTCCAAAACGGCAGGCACACAGGCCTGCGCGGCAAAAAGCCCCGGGCAAGGCAGCACCACTCAAAGGGGAAGGGTCCGCACCTGGCCCAGCAGCTCTTGATGAGCCCCAGGCCCCCCCCTGGCCGGAGCCTGACCCCGCCCACCCGACTCTGGCTGCGCACAGGTGCACTTCCAAGGGCCGCCGCTAGGGGGCGCTGGTGAGGGGGTTCGGGGACACTCAGCCCCCAACGGGCTAGGGCCACCCTTGCACCCATGGGGGTACCGGATTGTCCTCCCCCATGGGGGAACGGGGCCCACTTGCCCTTCGCGAAAGCCCCAACCTTCCTCCCGGGGCACGCCTGCACCCTCCCCTCGCACTCACAGCCCCAGCGGCGGGGCCGTGCGCCCGCAGACGCCCTAGACGGAGGGCCGGGGTCCCCGTCAGGGGAGGGCACCCCCTGGAAGCCAGGGACGAGCGGCGACCGCGGCCTCTTCCAAAACGGCAGGCACACAGGCCTGCGCGGCAAAAAGCCCCCGGCAAGGCAGCACCACTCAAAGGGGAAGGGTCCGCACCTGGCCCAGCAGCTCTTGATGAGCCCCAGGCCCCGCCCCTGGCCGGAGCCTGACCCCGCCCACCCGATTCTGGCTGCGCACAGGTGCACTTCCTAGGGCCGCCGCTAGGGGGCGCTGGTGAGGGGGTTCGGGGACCCTCAGCCCCCAACGGGCTAGGGCCACCCTTGCACCCATGGGGGTTAGGGATTTTCCTCCCCCATGGGGGAACGGGGCCCCCTTGCCCTTCGCGAAAGCCCCAACCTTCCTCCCGGGGGAAGCCTGCACCTCCTCTCGCACTCACAGCCCCAGCGGCGGGGCCGTGCGCCCGCAGAAGCCCTAGACGGAGGGCCGGGGTCCCCGTCAGGGGAGGGCACCCCCTGGAAGCCAGGGACGAGCGGCGACCGCGGCCTCTTCCAAAACGGCAGGCACACAGGCCTGCGCGGCAAAAAGCCCCCGGCAAGGCAGCACCACTCAAAGGGGAAGGGTCCGCACCTGGCCCAGCAGCTCTTGATGAGCCCCAGGCCCCGCCCCTGGCCGGAGCCTGACCCCGCCCACCCGATTCTGGCTGCGCACAGGTGCACTTCCTAGGGACGCCTCTAGGGGGCGCTGGTGAGGGGGTTCGGGGACCCTCAGCAACCAACGGGCTAGGGCCACCCTTGCACCCATGGGGGTACCGGATTGTCCTCCCCTATGGGGGAACGGGGCCACCTTGCCCTTCGCGGAAGCCCCAACCTTCCTCCCGGGGGAAGCCTGCACCTCCTCTCGCACTCACAGCCCCAGCGGCGGGGCCGTGCGCCCGCAGACGCCCTAGACGGAGGGCCGGGGTCCCCGTCAGGGGAGGGCACCCCCTGGAAGCCAGGGACGAGCGGCGACCGCGGCCTCTTCCAAAACGGCAGGCACACAGGCCTGCGCGGCAAAAAGCCCCCGGCAAGGCAGCACCACTCAAAGGGGAAGGGTCCGCACCTGGCCCAGCAGCTCTTGATGAGCCCCAGGCCCCGCCCCTGGCCGGAGCCTGACCCCGCCCACCCGACTCTGGCTGCGCACAGGTGCACTTCCTAGGGCCGCCGCTAGGGGGCGCTGGTGAGGGGGTTCGGGGACCCTCAGCCCCCAACGGGCTGCGGCCACCCGTGCACCCATGGGGGTACCGGATTGTCCTCCCCCATGGGGGAACGGGGCCCCCTTGCCCTTCGCGGAAGCCCCAAACTTCCTCCCGGGGCACGCCTGCACCCTCCCCTCGCACTCACGGCCCCAGCGGCGAGGCCGTGCGCCCGCAGACGCCCTAGACGGAGGGCCGGGGTCCCCGTCAGGGGAGGGCACCCCCTGGAAGCCAGGGACGAGCGGCGACCGCGGCGTCTTCCAAAACGGCAGGCACACAGGCCTGCGCGGCAAAAAGCCCCCGGCAAGGCAGCATCACTCAAAGGGGAAGGGTCCGCCCCTGGCCCAGCAGCTCTTGATGAGCCCCAGGCCCCGCCCATGGCCGGAGCCTGACCCCGTCCACCCGACTCTGGCTGCGCACAGGTGCACTTCCAAGGGCCGCCGCTAGGGGGCGCTGGTGAGGGGGTTCGGGGACACTCAGCCCCCACCGGGCTGGGGCCACCCCTGCACCCATGGGGGTACGGGATTGTTTCCGCCATGTGGGGAACGGGGCCCTCTTCCCCTTCGCGGAAGCCCCAACCTTCCTCCCGGGGCACGCCTGCACCCTCCACTCGCACTCACGGCCCCAGCGGCGGGGCCGTGCGCCCGCAGACGCCCTAGAAGGAGGGCCGGGGTCCCCGTCAGGGGAGGGCACCCCCTGGAAGCCAGGGACGTGCGGCGACCGCGGCCTCTTCCAAAACGGCAGGCACACAGGCCTGCGCGGCAAAAAGCCCCGGGCAAGGCAGCACCACTCAAAGGGGAAGGGTCCGCACCTGGCCCAGCAGCTCTTGATGAGCCCCAGGCCCCGCCCCTGGCCGGAGCCTGACCCCGCCCACCCGACTCTGGCTGCGCACAGGTGCACTTCCAAGGGCCGCCGCTAGGGGGCGCTGGTGAGGGGGTTCGGGGACACTCAGCCCCCAACGGGCTAGGGCCACCCTTGCACCCATGGGGGTACCGGATTGTCCTCCCCCATGGGGGAACGGGGCCCACTTGCCCTTCGCGAAAGCCCCAACCTTCCTCCCGGGGCACGCCTGCACCCTCCCCTCGCACTCACAGCCCCAGCGGCGGGGCCGTGCGCCCGCAGACGCCCTAGACGGAGGGCCGGGGTCCCCGTCAGGGGAGGGCACCCCCTGGAAGCCAGGGACGAGCGGCGACCGCGGCCTCTTCCAAAACGGCAGGCACACAGGCCTGCGCGGCAAAAAGCCCCCGGCAAGGCAGCACCACTCAAAGGGGAAGGGTCCGCAGCTGGCCCAGCAGCTCTTGATGAGCCCCAGGCCCCGCCCCTGGCCGGAGCCTGACCCCGCCCACCCGATTCTGGCTGCGCACAGGTGCACTTCCTAGGGCCGCCGCTAGGGGGCGCTGGTGAGGGGGTTCGGGGACCCTCAGCCCCCAACGGGCTAGGGCCACCCTTGCACCCATGGGGGTACCGGATTGTCCTCCCCCATGGGGGAACGGGGCCCCCTTGCCCTTCGCGAAAGCCCCAACCTTCCTCCCGGGGCACGCCTGCACCCTCCCCTCGCACTCACGGCCCCAGCCGCGGGGCCGTGCGCCCGCAGACGCCCTAGACGGAGGGCCGGGGTCCCCGTCAGGGGAGGGCAACCCCTGGAAGCCAGGGACGAGCGGCGACCGCGGCCTCTTCCAAAACGGCAGGCACACAGGCCTGCGCGGCAAAAAGCCCCCGGCAAGGCAGCACCACTCAAAGGGGAAGGGTCCGCACCTGGCCCAGCAGCTCTTGATGAGCCCCAGGCCCCGCCCCTGGCCGGAGCCTGACCCCGCCCACCCGATTCTGGCTGCGCACAGGTGCACTTCCTAGGGCCGCCGCTAGGGGGCGCTGGTGAGGGGGTTCGGGGACCCTCAGCCCCCAACGGGCTAGGGCCACCCTTGCACCCATGGGGGTTAGGGATTGTCCTCCCCCATGGGGGAACGGGGCCCCCTTGCCCTTCGCGAAAGCCCCAAACTTCCTCCCGGGGGAAGCCTGCACCTCCTCTCGCACTCACAGCCCCAGCGGCGGGGCCGTGCGCCCGCAGAAGCCCTAGACGGAGGGCCGGGGTCCCCGTCAGGGGAGGGCACCCCCTGGAAGCCAGGGACGAGCGGCGACCGCGGCCTCTTCCAAAACGGCAGGCACACAGGCCTGCGCGGCAAAAAGCCCCCGGCAAGGCAGCACCACTCAAAGGGGAAGGGTCCGCACCTGGCCCAGCAGCTCTTGATGAGCCCCAGGCCCCGCCCCTGGCCGGAGCCTGACCCCGCTCACCCGATTCTGGCTGCGCACAGGTGCACTTCTTAGGGACGCCTCTAGGGGGCGCTGGTGAGGGGGTTCGGGGACCCTCAGCAACCAACGGGCTAGGGCCACCCTTGCACCCATGGGGGTACCGGATTGTCCTCCCCTATGGGGGAACGGGGCCACCTTGCCCTTCGCGGAAGCCCCAACCTTCCTCCCGGGGGAAGCCTGCACCTCCTCTCGCACTCACGGCCCCAGCGGCGGGGCCGTGCGCCCGCAGACACCCTAGACGGAGGGCCGGGGTCCCCGTCAGGGGAGGGCACCCCCTGGAAGCCAGGGACGAGCGGCGACCGCGGCCTCTTCCAAAACGGCAGGCACACAGGCCTGCGCGGCAAAAAGCCCCCGGCAAGGCAGCACCACTCAAAGGGGAAGGGTCCGCACCTGGCCCAGCAGCTCTTGATGAGCCCCAGGCCCCGCCCCTGGCCGGAGCCTGACCCCGCCCACCCGATTCTGGCTGCGCACAGGTGCACTTCCTAGGGCCGCCGCTAGGGGGCGCTGGTGAGGGGGTTCGGGGACCCTCAGCCCCCAACGGGCTGCGGCCACCCCTGCACCCATGGGGGTACGTGTTGTCCTCCGCCATGGGGAAACGGGGCCCCCTTCCCCTTCGCGGAAGCCCCAACCTTCCTCCCGGGGCACGCCTGCACCCTCCCCTCGCACTCACGGCCCCAGCGGCGGGGCCGTGCTCCCGCAGACGCCCTAGACGGAGGGCCGGGGTCCCCGTCAGGGGAGGGCACCCCCTGGAAGCCAGGGACGAGCGGCGACCGCGGCCTCTTCCAAAACGGCAGGCACACAGGCCTGCGCGGCAAAAAGCCCCCGGCAAGGCAGCAACACTCAAAGGAGAAGGGTCCGCACCTGGCCCAGCAGCTCTTGATGAGCCCCAGGCCCCGCCCCTGGCCGGAGCCTGACCCCGCCCACCCGATTCTGGCTGCGCACAGGTGCACTTCCTAGGGACGCCGCTAGGGGGCGCTGGTGAGGGGTTTCGGGGACCCTCAACCCCCAACGGGCTAGGGCCACCCTTGCACCCATGGGGGTACCGGATTGTCCTCCCTCATGGGGGAACAGGGCCCCCTTGCCCTTCGCGAAAGCCCCAACCTTCCTCCCGGGGCACGCGTGCACCCTCCCCTCGCACTCACGGCCCCAGCCGCGGGGCCGTGCGCCCGCAGACGCCCTAGACGGAGGGCCGGGGTCCCCGTCAGGGGAGGGCACCCCCTGGAAGCCAGGGACGAGCGGCGACCGCGGCCTCTTCCAAAACCGCAGGCACACAGGCCTGCGCGGCAAAAAGCCCCCGGCAAGGCAGCACCACTCAAAGGGGAAGGGTCCGCACCTGGCCCAGCAGCTCTTGATGAGCCCCAGGCCCCGCCCCTGGCCGGAGCCTGACCCCGCCCACCCAACTCTGGCTGCGCACAGGTGCACTTCCAAGGGCCGCCGCTAGGGGCCGCTGGTGAGGGGGTTCGGGGACACTCAGCCCCCAACGGGCTAGGGCCACCCTTGCACCCATGGGCGTACCGGATTGTCCTCCCCCATGGGGGAACGGGGCCCACTTGCCCTTCGCGAAAGCCCCAACCTTCCTCCCGGGGCACGCCTGCACCCTCCCCTCGCACTCACAGCCCCAGCGGCGGGGCCGTGCGCCCGCAGACGCCCTAGACGGAGGGCCGGGGTCCCCGTCAGGGGAGGGCACCCCCTGGAAGCCAGGGACGAGCGGCGACCGCGGCCTCTTCCAAAACGGCAGGCACACAGGTCTGCGCGGCAAAAAGCCCCCGGCAAGGCAGCACCACTCAAAGGGGAAGGGTCCGCACCTGGCCCAGCAGCTCTTGATGAGCCCCAGGCCCCGCCCCTGGCCGGAGCCTGACCCCGCCCACCCGATTCTGGCTGCGCACAGGTGCACTTCCTAGGGCCGCCGCTAGGGGGCGCTGGTGAGGGGGTTCGGGGACCCTCAGCCCCCAACGGGCTAGGGCCACCCTTGCACCCATGGGGGTTAGGGATTGTCCTCCCCCATGGGGGAACGGGGCCCCCTTGCCCTTCGCGAAAGCCCCAAACTTCCTCCCGGGGGAAGCCTGCACCTCCTCTCGCACTCACAGCCCCAGCGGCGGGGCCGTGCGCCCGCAGAAGCCCTAGACGGAGGGCCGGGGTCCCCGTCAGGGGAGGGCACCCCCTGGAAGCCAGGGACGAGCGGCGACCGCGGCCTCTTCCAAAACGGCAGGCACACAGGCCTGCGCGGCAAAAAGCCCCCGGCAAGGCAGCACCACTCAAAGGGGAAGGGTCCGCACCTGGCCCAGCAGCTCTTGATGAGCCCCAGGCCCCGCCCCTGGCCGGAGCCTGACCCCGCCCACCCGATTCTGGCTGCGCACAGGTGCACTTCCTAGGGACGCCTCTAGGGGGCGCTGGTGAGGGGGTTCGGGGACCCTCAGCAACCAACGGGCTAGGGCCACCCTTACACCCATGGGGGTACCGGATTGTCCTCCCCTATGGGGGAACGGGGCCACCTTGCCCTTCGCGGAAGCCCCAACCTTCCTCCCGGGGGAAGCCTGCACCTCCTCTCGCACTCACAGCCCCAGCGGCGGGGCCGTGCGCCCGCAGACGCCCTAGACGGAGGGCCGGGGTCCCCGTCAGGGGAGGGCACCCCCTGGAAGCCAGGGACGAGCGGCGACCGCGGCCTCTTCCAAAACGGCAGGCACACAGGCCTGCGCGGCAAAAAGCCCCCGGCAAGGCAGCACCACTCAAAGGGGAAGGGTCCGCACCTGGCCCAGCAGCTCTTGATGAGCCCGAGGCCCCGCCCCTGGCCGGAGCCTGACCCCGCCCACCAGACTCTGGCTGCGCACAGGTGCACTTCCTAGGGCCGCCGCTAGGGGGCGCTGGTGAGGGGGTTCGGGGACCCTCAGCCCCCAACGGGCTGCGGCCACCCCTGCACCCATGGGGGTACGGGTTGTCCTCCGCCATGGCGGAACGGGGCCCCCTTCCCCTTCGCGGAAGCCCCAACCTTCCTCCCGGGGCACGCCTGCACCCTCCCCTCGCACTCACGGCCCCAGCGGCGAGGCCGTGCGCCCGCAGACGCCCTAGACGGAGAGCCGGGGTCCCCGTCTGGGGAGGGCAACCCCTGGAATCCAGGGACGAGCGGCGACCGCGGCCTCTTCCAAAACGGCAGGCACACAGGCCTGCGCGGCAAAAAGCCCCCGGCAAGGCAGCACCACTCAAAGGAGAAGGGTCCGCACCTGGCCCAGCAGCTCTTGATGAGCCCCAGGCCCCGCCCCTGGCCGGAGCCTGACCCCGTCCACCCGACTCTGGCTGCGCACAGGTGCACTTCCAAGGGCCGCCGCTAGGGGGCGCTGGTGAGGGGGTTCGGGGACACTCAGCCCCCACCGGGCTGGGGCCACCCCTGCACCCATGGGGGTACGGGATTGTCTCCGCCATGTGGGGAACGGGGCCCTCTTCCCCTTCGCGGAAGCCCCAACCTTCCTCCCGGGGCACGCCTGCACCCTCCACTCGCACTCACGGCCCCAGCGGCGGGGCCGTGCGCCCGCAGACGCCCTAGAAGGAGGGCCGGGGTCCCCGTCAGGGGAGGGCACCCCCTGGAAGCCAGGGACGAGCGGCGACCGCGGCCTCTTCCAAAACGGCAGGCACACAGGCCTGCGCGGCAAAAAGCCCCGGGCAAGGCAGCACCACTCAAAGGGGAAGGGTCCGCACCTGGCCCAGCAGCTCTTGATGAGCCCCAGGCCCCCCCCTGGCCGGAGCCTGACCCCGCCCACCCGACTCTGGCTGCGCACAGGTGCACTTCCAAGGGCCGCCGCTAGGGGGCGCTGGTGAGGGGGTTCGGGGACACTCAGCCCCCAACGGGCTAGGGCCACCCTTGCACCCATGGGGGTACCGGATTGTCCTCCCCCATGGGGGAACGGGGCCCACTTGCCCTTCGCGAAAGCCCCAACCTTCCTCCCGGGGCACGCCTGCACCCTCCCCTCGCACTCACAGCCCCAGCGGCGGGGCCGTGCGCCCGCAGACGCCCTAGACGGAGGGCCGGGGTCCCCGTCAGGGGAGGGCACCCCCTGGAAGCCAGGGACGAGCGGCGACCGCGGCCTCTTCCAAAACGGCAGGCACACAGGCCTGCGCGGCAAAAAGCCCCCGGCAAGGCAGCACCACTCAAAGGGGAAGGGTCCGCACCTGGCCCAGCAGCTCTTGATGAGCCCCAGGCCCCGCCCCTGGCCGGAGCCTGACCCCGCCCACCCGATTCTGGCTGCGCACAGGTGCACTTCCTAGGGCCGCCGCTAGGGGGCGCTGGTGAGGGGGTTCGGGGACCCTCAGCCCCCAACGGGCTAGGGCCACCCTTGCACCCATGGGGGTTAGGGATTTTCCTCCCCCATGGGGGAACGGGGCCCCCTTGCCCTTCGCGAAAGCCCCAACCTTCCTCCCGGGGGAAGCCTGCACCTCCTCTCGCACTCACAGCCCCAGCGGCGGGGCCGTGCGCCCGCAGAAGCCCTAGACGGAGGGCCGGGGTCCCCGTCAGGGGAGGGCACCCCCTGGAAGCCAGGGACGAGCGGCGACCGCGGCCTCTTCCAAAACGGCAGGCACACAGGCCTGCGCGGCAAAAAGCCCCCGGCAAGGCAGCACCACTCAAAGGGGAAGGGTCCGCACCTGGCCCAGCAGCTCTTGATGAGCCCCAGGCCCCGCCCCTGGCCGGAGCCTGACCCCGCCCACCCGATTCTGGCTGCGCACAGGTGCACTTCCTAGGGACGCCTCTAGGGGGCGCTGGTGAGGGGGTTCGGGGACCCTCAGCAACCAACGGGCTAGGGCCACCCTTGCACCCATGGGGGTACCGGATTGTCCTCCCCTATGGGGGAACGGGGCCACCTTGCCCTTCGCGGAAGCCCCAACCTTCCTCCCGGGGGAAGCCTGCACCTCCTCTCGCACTCACAGCCCCAGCGGCGGGGCCGTGCGCCCGCAGACGCCCTAGACGGAGGGCCGGGGTCCCCGTCAGGGGAGGGCACCCCCTGGAAGCCAGGGACGAGCGGCGACCGCGGCCTCTTCCAAAACGGCAGGCACACAGGCCTGCGCGGCAAAAAGCCCCCGGCAAGGCAGCACCACTCAAAGGGGAAGGGTCCGCACCTGGCCCAGCAGCTCTTGATGAGCCCCAGGCCCCGCCCCTGGCCGGAGCCTGACCCCGCCCACCCGACTCTGGCTGCGCACAGGTGCACTTCCTAGGGCCGCCGCTAGGGGGCGCTGGTGAGGGGGTTCGGGGACCCTCAGCCCCCAACGGGCTGCGGCCACCCGTGCACCCATGGGGGTACCGGATTGTCCTCCCCCATGGGGGAACGGGGCCCCCTTGCCCTTCGCGGAAGCCCCAAACTTCCTCCCGGGGCACGCCTGCACCCTCCCCTCGCACTCACGGCCCCAGCGGCGAGGCCGTGCGCCCGCAGACGCCCTAGACGGAGGGCCGGGGTCCCCGTCAGGGGAGGGCACCCCCTGGAAGCCAGGGACGAGCGGCGACCGCGGCGTCTTCCAAAACGGCAGGCACACAGGCCTGCGCGGCAAAAAGCCCCCGGCAAGGCAGCATCACTCAAAGGGGAAGGGTCCGCCCCTGGCCCAGCAGCTCTTGATGAGCCCCAGGCCCCGCCCATGGCCGGAGCCTGACCCCGTCCACCCGACTCTGGCTGCGCACAGGTGCACTTCCAAGGGCCGCCGCTAGGGGGCGCTGGTGAGGGGGTTCGGGGACACTCAGCCCCCACCGGGCTGGGGCCACCCCTGCACCCATGGGGGTACGGGATTGTTTCCGCCATGTGGGGAACGGGGCCCTCTTCCCCTTCGCGGAAGCCCCAACCTTCCTCCCGGGGCACGCCTGCACCCTCCACTCGCACTCACGGCCCCAGCGGCGGGGCCGTGCGCCCGCAGACGCCCTAGAAGGAGGGCCGGGGTCCCCGTCAGGGGAGGGCACCCCCTGGAAGCCAGGGACGTGCGGCGACCGCGGCCTCTTCCAAAACGGCAGGCACACAGGCCTGCGCGGCAAAAAGCCCCGGGCAAGGCAGCACCACTCAAAGGGGAAGGGTCCGCACCTGGCCCAGCAGCTCTTGATGAGCCCCAGGCCCCGCCCCTGGCCGGAGCCTGACCCCGCCCACCCGACTCTGGCTGCGCACAGGTGCACTTCCAAGGGCCGCCGCTAGGGGGCGCTGGTGAGGGGGTTCGGGGACACTCAGCCCCCAACGGGCTAGGGCCACCCTTGCACCCATGGGGGTACCGGATTGTCCTCCCCCATGGGGGAACGGGGCCCACTTGCCCTTCGCGAAAGCCCCAACCTTCCTCCCGGGGCACGCCTGCACCCTCCCCTCGCACTCACAGCCCCAGCGGCGGGGCCGTGCGCCCGCAGACGCCCTAGACGGAGGGCCGGGGTCCCCGTCAGGGGAGGGCACCCCCTGGAAGCCAGGGACGAGCGGCGACCGCGGCCTCTTCCAAAACGGCAGGCACACAGGCCTGCGCGGCAAAAAGCCCCCGGCAAGGCAGCACCACTCAAAGGGGAAGGGTCCGCAGCTGGCCCAGCAGCTCTTGATGAGCCCCAGGCCCCGCCCCTGGCCGGAGCCTGACCCCGCCCACCCGATTCTGGCTGCGCACAGGTGCACTTCCTAGGGCCGCCGCTAGGGGGCGCTGGTGAGGGGGTTCGGGGACCCTCAGCCCCCAACGGGCTAGGGCCACCCTTGCACCCATGGGGGTACCGGATTGTCCTCCCCCATGGGGGAACGGGGCCCCCTTGCCCTTCGCGAAAGCCCCAACCTTCCTCCCGGGGCACGCCTGCACCCTCCCCTCGCACTCACGGCCCCAGCCGCGGGGCCGTGCGCCCGCAGACGCCCTAGACGGAGGGCCGGGGTCCCCGTCAGGGGAGGGCAACCCCTGGAAGCCAGGGACGAGCGGCGACCGCGGCCTCTTCCAAAACGGCAGGCACACAGGCCTGCGCGGCAAAAAGCCCCCGGCAAGGCAGCACCACTCAAAGGGGAAGGGTCCGCACCTGGCCCAGCAGCTCTTGATGAGCCCCAGGCCCCGCCCCTGGCCGGAGCCTGACCCCGCCCACCCGATTCTGGCTGCGCACAGGTGCACTTCCTAGGGCCGCCGCTAGGGGGCGCTGGTGAGGGGGTTCGGGGACCCTCAGCCCCCAACGGGCTAGGGCCACCCTTGCACCCATGGGGGTTAGGGATTGTCCTCCCCCATGGGGGAACGGGGCCCCCTTGCCCTTCGCGAAAGCCCCAAACTTCCTCCCGGGGGAAGCCTGCACCTCCTCTCGCACTCACAGCCCCAGCGGCGGGGCCGTGCGCCCGCAGAAGCCCTAGACGGAGGGCCGGGGTCCCCGTCAGGGGAGGGCACCCCCTGGAAGCCAGGGACGAGCGGCGACCGCGGCCTCTTCCAAAACGGCAGGCACACAGGCCTGCGCGGCAAAAAGCCCCCGGCAAGGCAGCACCACTCAAAGGGGAAGGGTCCGCACCTGGCCCAGCAGCTCTTGATGAGCCCCAGGCCCCGCCCCTGGCCGGAGCCTGACCCCGCTCACCCGATTCTGGCTGCGCACAGGTGCACTTCTTAGGGACGCCTCTAGGGGGCGCTGGTGAGGGGGTTCGGGGACCCTCAGCAACCAACGGGCTAGGGCCACCCTTGCACCCATGGGGGTACCGGATTGTCCTCCCCTATGGGGGAACGGGGCCACCTTGCCCTTCGCGGAAGCCCCAACCTTCCTCCCGGGGGAAGCCTGCACCTCCTCTCGCACTCACAGCCCCAGCGGCGGGGCCGTGCGCCCGCAGACGCCCTAGACGGAGGGCCGGGGTCCCCGTCAGGGGAGGGCACCCCCTGGAAGCCAGGGACGAGCGGCGACCGCGGCCTCTTCCAAAACGGCAGGCACACAGGCCTGCGCGGCAAAAAGCCCCCGGCAAGGCAGCACCACTCAAAGGGGAAGGGTCCGCACCTGGCCCAGCAGCTCTTGATGAGCCCCAGGCCCCGCCCCTGGCCGGAGCCTGACCCCGCCCACCCGACTCTGGCTGCGCACAGGTGCACTTCCTAGGGCCGCCGCTAGGGGGCGCTGGTGAGGGGGTTCGGGGACCCTCAGCCCCCAACGGGCTGCGGCCACCCCTGCACCCATGGGGGTACGGGTTGTCCTCCGCCATGGCGGAACGGGGCCCCCTTCCCCTTCGCGGAAGCCCCAACCTTCCTCCCGGGGCACGCCTGCACCCTCCCCTCGCACTCACGGCCCCAGCGGCGAGGCCGTGCGCCCGCAGACGCCCTAGACGGAGGGCCGGGGTCCCCGTCTGCGGAGGGCAACCCCTGGAAGCCAGGGACGAGCGGCGACCGCGGCCTCTTCCAAAACGGCAGGCACACAGGCCTGCGCGGCAAAAAGCCCCCGGCAAGGCAGCACCACTCAAAGGGGAAGGGTCCGCACCTGGCCCAGCAGCTCTTGATGAGCCCCAGGCCCCGCCCCTGGCCGGAGCCTGACCCCGCCCACCCGATTCTGGCTGCGCACAGGTGCACTTCCTAGGGAAGCCTCTAGGGGGCGCTGGTGAGGGGGTTCGGGGACCCTCAGCCCCCAACGGGCTAGGGCCACCCTTGCACCCATGGGGGTAGGGGATTGTCTCCACCATGTGGGGAACGGGGCCCCCTTCCCCTAGGTGGAAGCCCCAACCTTCCTCCCGGGGCACGCCTGCACCCTCCCCTCGCACTCACAGCCCCAGCGGCGGGGCCGTGCGCCCGCAGACGCCCTAGACGGAGGGCCGGGGTCCCCGTCACGGGAGGGCACCCCCTGGAAGCCAGGGACGAGCGGCGACCGCGGCCTCTTCCAAAACGGCAGGCACACAGGCCTGCGCGGCAAAAAGCCCCCGGCAAGGCAGCACCACTCAAAGGGGAAGGGTCCGCACCTGGCCCAGCAGCTCTTGATGAGCCCCAGGCCCCGCCCCTGGCCGGAGCCTGACCCCGCCCACCCGACTCTGGCTGCGCACAGGTGCACTTCCTAGGGCCGCCGCTAGGGGGCGCTGGTGAGGGGGTTCGGGGACCCTCAGCCCCCAACGGGCTGCGGCCACCCCTGCACCCATGGGGGTACGGGTTTTCCTCCGCCATGGGGGAACGGGGCCCCCTTCCCCTTCGCGGAAGCCCCAACCTTCCTCCCGGGGCACGCCTGCACCCTCCCCTCGCACTCACGGCCCCAGCGGCGGGGCCGTGCGCCCGCAGACGCCCTAGACGGAGGGCCGGGGTCCCCGTCAGGGGAGGGCACCCCCTGGAAGCCAGGGACGAGCGGCGACCGCGGCCTCTTCCAAAACCGCAGGCACACAGGCCTGCGCGGCAAAAAGCCCCCGGCAAGGCAGCACCACTCAAAGGAGAAGGGTCCGCACCTGGCCCAGCAGCTCTTGATGAGCCCCAGGCCCCGCCCCTGGCCGGAGCCTGACCCCGCCCACCCGATTCTGGCTGCGCACAGGTGCACTTCCTAGGGACGCCGCTAGGGGGCGCTGGTGAGGGGGTTCGGGGACCCTCAGCCCCCAACGGGCTAGGGCCACCCTTGCACCCATGGGGGTACCGGATTGTCCTCCCCCATGGGGGAACGGGGCCCCCTTGCCCTTCGCGAAAGCCCCAACCTTCCTCCCGGGGCACGCCTGCACCCTCCCCTCGCACTCACGGCCCCAGCCGCGGTGCCGTGCGCCCGCAGACGCCCTAGACGGAGGGCCGGGGTCCCCGTCAGGGGAGGGCACCCCCTGGAAGCCAGGGACGAGCGGCGACCGCGGCCTCTTCCAAAACCGCAGGCACACAGGCCTGCGCGGCAAAAAGCCCCCGGCAAGGCAGCACCAGTCAAAGGGGAAGCGTCCGCACCTGGCCCAGCAGCTCTTGATGAGCCCCAGGCCCCGCCCCTGGCCGGAGCCTGACCCCGCCCACCCGACTCTGGCTGCGCACAGGTGCACTTCCTAGGGCCGCCGCTAGGGGGCGCTGGTGAGGGGGTTCGGGGACCCTCAGCCCCCAACGGGCTGCGGCCACCCGTGCACCCATGGGGGTACCGGATTGTCCTCCCCCATGGGGGAACGGGGCCCCCTTGCCCTTCGCGGAAGCCCCAAACTTCCTCCCGGGGCACGCCTGCACCCTCCCCTCGCACTCACGGCCCCAGCGGCGAGGCCGTGCGCCCGCAGACGCCCTAGACGGAGGGCCGGGGTCCCCGTCAGGGGAGGGCACCCCCTGGAAGCCAGGGACGAGCGGCGACCGCGGCCTCTTCCAAAACGGCAGGCACACAGGCCTGCGCGGCAAAAAGCCCCCGGCAAGGCAGCACCACTCAAAGGGGAAGGGTCCGCACCTGGCCCAGCAGCTCTTGATGAGCCCCAGGCCCCGCCCATGGCCGGAGCCTGACCCCGTCCACCCGACTCTGGCTGCGCACAGGTGCACTTCCAAGGGCCGCCGCTAGGGGGCGCTGGTGAGGGGGTTCGGGGACACTCAGCCCCCACCGGGCTGGGGCCACCCCTGCACCCATGGGGGTACGGGATTGTCTCCGCCATGTGGGGAACGGGGCCCTCTTCCCCTTCGCGGAAGCCCCAACCTTCCTCCCGGGGCACGCCTGCACCCTCCACTCGCACTCACGGCCCCAGCGGCGGGGCCGTGCGCCCGCAGACGCCCTAGAAGGAGGGCCGGGGTCCCCGTCAGGGGAGGGCACCCCCTGGAAGCCAGGGACGAGCGGCGACCGCGGCCTCTTCCAAAACGGCAGGCACACAGGCCTGCGCGGCAAAAAGCCCCGGGCAAGGCAGCACCACTCAAAGGGGAAGGGTCCGCACCTGGCCCAGCAGCTCTTGATGAGCCCCAGGCCCCGCCCCTGGCCGGAGCCTGACCCTGCCCACCCGACTCTGGCTGCGCACAGGTGCACTTCCTAGGGCCGCCGCTAGGGGGCGCTGGTGAGGGTGTTCGGGGACCCTCAGCCCCCAACGGGCTGCGGCCACCCCTGCACCCATGGGGGTACGGATTGTCCTCCCCCATGGGGGAACGGGGCCCCCTTCCCCTTCGCGGAAGCCCCAACCTTCCTCCCGGGGCACGCCTGCACCCTCCCCTCGCACTCACGGCCCCAGCGGCGGGTCCGTGCGCCCGCAGACGCCCTAGACGGAGGGCCGGGGTACCCGTCAGGGGAGGGCACCCCCTGGAAGCCAGGGAAGAGCGGCGACCGCGGCCTCTACCAAAACGGCAGGCACACAGGCCTGCGCGGCAAAAAGCCCCCGGCAAGGCAGCACCACTCAAAGGGGAAGGGTCCGCACCTGGCCCAGCAGCTCTTGATGAGCCCCAGGCCCCGCCCCTGGCCGGAGCCTGACCCCGCCCACCCGATTCTGGCTGCGCACAGGTGCACTTCCTAGGGACGCCGCTAGGGGGCGCTGGTGAGGGGGTTCGGGGACCCTCAGCCCCCAACGGGCTAGGGCCACCCTTGCACCCATGGGGGTACCGGATTGTCCTCCCCCATGGGGGAACGGGGCCCCCTTGCCCTTCACGAAAGCCCCAACCTTGCTCCCGGGGCACGCCTGCACCCTCCGCTCGCACTCACATCCCCAGCGGCGGGGCCGTGCGCCCGCAGACGCCCTAGACGGAGGGCCGGGGTCCCCGTCAGGGGAGGGCACCCCCTGGAAGCCAGGGACGAGCGGCGACCGCGGCCTCTTCCAAAACGGCAGGCACACAGGCCTGCGCGGCAAAAAGCCCCCGGCAAGGCAGCACCACTCAAAGGGGAAGGGTCCGCACCTGGCCCAGCAGCTCTTGATGAGCCCCAGGCCCCGCCCCTGGCCGGAGCCTGACCCCGCCCACCCGATTCTGGCTGCGCACAGGTGCACTTCCTAGGGACACCGCTAGGGGGCGCTGGTGAGGGGGTTCGGGGACCCTCAGCCCCCAACGGGCTAGGGCCACCCTTGCACCCATGGGGGTTAGGGATTGTCCTCCCCCATGGGGGAACGGGGCCCCCTTGCCCTTCGCGGAAGCCCCAACCTTCCTCCCGGGGGAAGCCTGCACCTCCTCTCGCACTCACGGCCCCAGCGGCGGGGCCGTGCGCCCGCAGACACCCTAGACGGAGGGCCGGGGTCCCCGTCAGGGGAGGGCACCCCCTGGAAGCCAGGGACGAGCGGCGACCGCGGCCTCTTCCAAAACGGCAGGCACACAGGCCTGCGCGGCAAAAAGCCCCCGGCAAGGCAGCACCACTCAAAGGGGAAGGGTCCGCACCTGGCCCAGCAGCTCTTGATGAGCCCCAGGCCCCGCCCCTGGCCGGAGCCTGACCCCGCCCACCCGATTCTGGCTGCGCACAGGTGCACTTCCTAGGGACGCCGCTAGGGGGCGCTGGTGAGGGCGTTCGGGGACCCTCAACCCCCAACGGGCTAGGGCCACCCTTGCACCCATGGGGGTACCGGATTGTCCTCCCCCATGGGGGAACGGGGCCCCCTTGCCCTTCGCGAAAGCCCCAACCTTCCTCCCGGGGCACGCGTGCACCCTCCCCTCGCACTCACGGCCCCAGCCGCGGGGCCGTGCGCCCGCAGACGCCCTAGACGGAGGGCCGGGGTCCCCGTCAGGGGAGGGCACCCCCTGGAAGCCAGGGACGAGCGGCGACCGCGGCCTCTTCCAAAACCGCAGGCACACAGGCCTGCGCGGCAAAAAGCCCCCGGCAAGGCAGCACCACTCAAAGGGGAAGGGTCCGCACCTGGCCCAGCAGCTCTTGATGCGCCCCAGGCCCCGCCCCTGGCCGGAGCCTGACCCCGCCCACCCGACTCTGGCTGCGCACAGGTGCACTTCCTAGGGCCGCCGCTAGGGGGCGCTGGTGAGGGGGTTCGGGGACCCTCAGCCCCCAACGGGCTGCGGCCACCCCTGCACCCATGGGGGTACGGGTTGTCCTCCGCCGTGGGGGAACGGGGCCCCCTTCCCCTTCGCGGAAGCCCCAACCTTCCTCCCGGGGCACGCCTGCACCCTCCCCTCGCACTCACGGCCCCAGCGGCGGGGCCGTGCGCCCGCAGACGCCCTAGACGGAGGGCCGGGGTCCCCGTCAGGGGAGGGCACCCCCTGGAAGCCAGGGACGAGCGGCGACCGCGGCCTCTTCCAAAACGGCAGGCACACAGGCCTGCGCGGCAAAAAGCCCCCGGCAAGGCAGCACCACTCAAAGGAGAAGGGTCCGCACCTGGCCCAGCAGCTCTTGATGAGCCCCAGGCCCCGCCCCTGGCCGGAGCCTGACCCCGCCCACCCAATTCTGGCTGCGCACAGGTGCACTTCCTAGGGACGCCGCTAGGGGGCGCTGGTGAGGGGGTTCGGGGACCCTCAGCCCCCAACGGGCTAGGGCCACCCTTGCACCCATGGGGGTACCGGATTGTCCTCCCCCATGGGGGAACGGGGCCCCCTTGCCCTTCGCGAAAGCCCCAACCTTCCTCCCGGGGCACGCCTGCACCCTCCCCTCGCACTCACGGCCCCAGCCGCGGGGCCGTGCGCCCGCAGACGCCCTAGACGGAGGGCCGGGGTCCCCGTCAGGGGAGGGCACCCCCTGGAAGCCAGGGACGAGCGGCGACCGCGGCCTCTTCCAAAACCGCAGGCACACAGGCCTGCGCGGCAAAAAGCCCCCGGCAAGGCAGCACCAGTCAAAGGGGAAGGGTCCGCACCTGGCCCAGCAGCTCTTGATGAGCCCCAGGCCCCGCCCCTGGCCGGAGCCTGACCCCGCCCACCCGACTCTGGCTGCGCACAGGTGCACTTCCTAGGGCCGCCGCTAGGGGGCGCTGGTGAGGGGGTTCGGGGACCCTCAGCCCCCAACGGGCTGCGGCCACCCCTGCACCCATGGGGGTACCGGATTGTCCTCCCCCATGGGGGAACGGGGCCCCCTTGCCCTTCGCGGAAGCCCCAAACTTCCTCCCGGGGCACGCCTGCACCCTCCCCTCGCACTCACGGCCCCAGCAGCGAGGCCGTGCGCCCGCAGACGCCCTAGACGGAGGGCCGGGGTCCCCGTCAGGGGAGGGCACCCCCTGGAAGCCAGGGACGAGCGGCGACCGCGGCCTCTTCCAAAACGGCAGGCACACAGGCCTGCGCGGCAAAAAGCCCCCGGCAAGGCAGCACCACTCAAAGGGGAAGGGTCCGCACCTGGCCCAGCAGCTCTTGATGAGCCCCAGGCCCCGCCCATGGCCGGAGCCTGACCCCGCCCACCCGACTCTGGCTGCGCACAGGTGCACTTCCAAGGGCCGCCGCTAGGGGGCGCTGGTGAGGGGGTTCGGGGACACTCAGCCCCCACCGGGCTGGGGCCACCCCTGCACCCATGGGGATACGGGATTGTCTCCGCCATGTGGGGAACGGGGTCCTCTTCCCCTTCGCGGAAGCCCCAACCTTCCTCCCGGGGCACGCCTGCACCCTCCACTCGCACTCACGGCCCCAGCGGCGGGGCCGTGCGCCCGCAGACGCCCTAGAAGGAGGGCCGGGGTCCCCGTCAGGGGAGGGCACCCCCTGGAAGCCAGGGACGAGCGGCGACCGCGGCCTCTTCCAAAACGGCAGGCACACAGACCTGCGCGGCAAAAAGCCCCGGGCAAGGCAGCACCACTCAAAGGGGAAGGGTCCGCACCTGGCCCAGCAGCTCTTGATGAGCCCCAGGCCCCGCCCCTGGCCGGAGCCTGACCCCGCCCACCCGACTCTGGCTGCGCACAGGTGCACTTCCTAGGGCCGCCGCTAGGGGGCGCTGGTGAGGGTGTTCGGGGACCCTCAGCCCCCAACGGGCTGCGGCCACCCCTGCACCCATGGGGGTACGGGTTGTCCTCCGCCATGGGGGAACGGGGCCCCCTTCCCCTTCGCGGAAGCCCCAACCTTCCTCCCGGGGCACGCCTGCACCCTCCCCTCGCACTCACGGCCCCAGCGGCGGGGCCGTGCGCCCGCAGACGCCCTAGACGGAGGGCCGGGGTCCCCGTCAGGGGAGGGCACCCCCTGGAAGCCAGGGACGAGCGGCGACCGCGGCCTCTACCAAAACGGCAGGCACACAGGCCTGCGCGTCAAAAAGCCCCCGGCAATGCAGCACCACTCAAAGGGGAAGGGTCCGCACCTGGCCCAGCAGCTCTTGATGAGCCCCAGGCCCCGCCCCTGGCCGGAGCCTGACCCCGCCCACCCGATTCTGGCTGCGCACAGGTGCACTTCCTAGGGACGCCGCTAGGGGGCGCTGGTGAGGGGGTTCGGGGACCCTCAGCCCCCAACGGGCTAGGGCCACCCTTGCACCCATGGGGGTACCGGATTGTCCTCCCCCATGGGGGAACGGGGCCCCCTTGCCCTTCGCGAAAGCCCCAACCTTCCTCCCGGGGCACGCCTGCACCCTCCGCTCGCACTCACATCCCCAGCGGCGGGGCCGTGCGCCCGCAGACGCCCTAGACGGAGGGCCGGGGTCCCCGTCAAGGGAGGGCACCCCCTGGAAGCCAGGGACGAGCGGCGACCGCGGCCTCTTCCAAAACGGCAGGCACACAGGCCTGCGCGGCAAAAAGCCCCCGGCAAGGCAGCACCACTCAAAGGGGAAGGGTCCGCACCTGGCCCAGCAGCTCTTGATGAGCCCCAGGCCCCGCCCCTGGCCGGAGCCTGACCCCGCCCACCCGATTCTGGCTGCGCACCGGTGCACTTCCTATGGACGCCGCTAGGGGGCGCTGGTGAGGGGGTTCGGGGACCCTCAGCCCCCAACGTGCTAGGGCCACCCTTGCACCCATGGGGGTTAGGGATTGTCCTCCCCCATGGGGGAACGGGGCCCCCTTGCCCTTCGCGGAAGCCCCAACCTTCCTCCCGGGGGAAGCCTGCACCTCCTCTCGCACTCACGGCCCCAGCGGCGGGGCCGTGCGCCCGCAGACACCCTAGACGGAGGGCCGGGGTCCCCGTCAGGGGAGGGCACCCCCTGGAAGCCAGGGACGAGCGGCGACCGCGGCCTCTTCCAAAACGGCAGGCACACAGGCCTGCGCGGCAAAAAGCCCCCGGCAAGGCAGCACCACTCAAAGGGGAAGGGTCCGCACCTGGCCCAGCAGCTCTTGATGAGCCCCAGGCCCCGCCCCTGGCCGGAGCCTGACCCCGCCCACCCGATTCTGGCTGCGCACAGGTGCACTTCCTAGGGCCGCCGCTAGGGGGCGCTGGTGAGGGGATTCGGGGACCCTCAGCCCCCAACGGGCTGCGGCCACCCCTGCACCCATGGGGGTACGTGTTGTCCTCCGCCATGGGGAAACGGGGCCCCCTTCCCCTTCGCGGAAGCCCCAACCTTCCTCCAGGGGCACGCCTGCACCCTCCCCTCGCACTCACGGCCCCAACGGCGGGGCCGTGCGCCCGCAGACGCCCTAGACGGAGGGCCGGGGTCCCCGTCAGGGGAGGGCACCCCCTGGAAGCCAGGGACGAGCGGCGACCGCGGCCTCTTCCAAAACGGCAGGCACACAGGCCTGCGCGGCAAAAAGCCCCCGGCAAGGCAGCAACACTCAAAGGAGAAGGGTCCGCACCTGGCCCAGCAGCTCTTGATGAGCCCCAGGCCCCGCCCCTGGCCGGAGCCTGACCCCGCCCACCCGATTCTGGCTGCGCACAGGTGCACTTCCTAGGGACGCCGCTAGGGGGCGCTGGTGAGGGGGTTCGGGGACCCTCAACCCCCAACGGGCTAGGGCCACCCTTGCACCCATGGGGGTACCGGATTGTCCTCTCCCATGGGGGAACGGGGCCCCCTTGCCCTTCGCGAAAGCCCCAACCTTCCTCCCGGGGCACGCGTGCACCCTCCCCTCGCACTCACGGCCCCAGCCGCGGGGCCGTGCGCCCGCAGACGCCCTAGACGGAGGGCCGGGGTCCCCGTCAGGGGAGGGCACCCCCTGGAAGCCAGGGACGAGCGGCGACCGCGGCCTCTTCCAAAACGGCAGGCACACAGGCCTGCGCGGCAAAAAGCCCCCGGCAAGGCAGCACCACTCAAAGGGGAAGGGTCCGCACTGGCCCAGCAGCTCTTGATGAGCCCCAGGCCCCGCCCATGGCCGGAGCCTGACCCCGCCCACCCGACTCTGGCTGCGCACAGGTGCACTTCCAAGGGCCGCCGCTAGGGGGCGCTGGTGAGGGGGTTCGGGGACACTCAGCCCCCACCGGGCTGGGGCCACCCCTGCACCCATGGGGGTACGGGATTGTCTCCGCCATGTGGGGAACGGGGCCCTCTTCCCCTTCGCGGAAGCCCCAACCTTCCTCCCGGGGCACGCCTGCACCCTCCACTCGCACTCACGGCCCCAGCGGCGGGGCCGTGCGCCCGCAGACGCCCTAGAAGGAGGGCCGGGGTCCCCGTCAGGGGAGGGCACCCCCTGGAAGCCAGGGACGAGCGGCGACCGCGGCCTCTTCCAAAACGGCAGGCACACAGGCCTGCGCGGCAAAAAGCCCCTGGCAAGGCAGCACCACTCAAAGGGGAAGGGTCCGCACCTGGCCCAGCAGCTCTTGATGAGCCCCAGGCCCCGCCCCTGGCCGGAGCCTGACCCCGCCCACCCGACTCTGGCTGCGCACAGGTGCACTTCCTAGGGCCGCCGCTAGGGGGCGCTGGTGAGGGGGTTCGGGGACCCTCAGCCCCCAACGGGCTGCGGCCACCCCTGCACCCATGGGGGTACGGGTTGTCCTCCGCCATGGGGGAACGGGGCCCCCTTCCCCTTCGCGGAAGCCTCAACCTTCCTCCCGGGGCACGCCTGCACACTCCCCTCGCACTCACGGCCCCAGCGGCGGGGCCGTGCGCCCGCAGACGCCCTAGACGGAGGGCCGGGGTCCCCGTCAGGGTAGGGCACCCCCTGGAAGCCAGGGACGAGCGGCGACCGCGGCCTCTTCCAAAACGGCAGGCACACAGGCCTGCGCGGCAAAAAGCCCCCGGCAAGGCAGCACCACTCAAAGGGGAAGGGTCCGCACCTGGCCCAGCAGCTCTTGATGAGCCCCAGGCCCCGCCCCTGGCCGGAGCCTGACCCCGCCCACCCGATTCTGGCTGCGCACAGGTGCACTTCCTAGGGCCGTCGCTAGGGGGCGCTGGTGAGGGGGTTCGGGGACCCTCAGCCCCCAACGGGCTAGGGCCACCCTTGCACCCATGGGGGTACCGGATTGTCCTCCCCCATGGGGGAACGGGGCCCCCTTGCCCTTCGCGAAAGCCCCAACCTTCCTCCCGGGGCACGCCTGCACCCTCCCCTCGCACTCACAGCCCCAGCGGCGGGGCCGTGCGCCCGCAGACGCCCTAGACGGAGGGCCGGGGTCCCCGTCAGGGGAGGGCACCCCCTGGAAGCCAGGGACGAGCGGCGACCGCGGCCTCTTCCAAAACGGCAGGCACACAGGCCTGCGCGGCAAAAAGCCCCCGGCAAGGCAGCACCACTCAAAGGGGAAGGGTCCGCACCTGGCCCAGCAGCTCTTGATGAGCCCCAGGCCCCGCCCCTGGCCGGAGCCTGACCCCGCCCACCCGATTCTGGCTGCGCACAGGTGCACTTCCTAGGGACGCCGCTAGGGGGCGCTGGTGAGGGGGTTCGGGGACCCTCAGCCCCCAACGGGCTAGGGCCACCCTTGCACCCATGGGGGTTAGGGATTGTCCTCCCCCATGGGGGAACGGGGCCCCCTTGCCCTTCGCGGAAGCCCCAACCTTCCTCCCGGGGGAAGCCTGCACCTCCTCTCGCACTCACGGCCCCAGCGGCGGGGCCGTGCGCCCGCAGACGCCCTAGACGGAGGGCCGGGGTCCCCGTCAGGGGAGGGCACCCCCTGGAAGCCAGGGACGAGCGGCGACCGCGGCCTCTTCCAAAACGGCAGGCACACAGGCCTGCGCGGCAAAAAGCTCCCGGCAAGGCAGCACCACTCAAAGGGGAAGGGTCCGCACCTGGCCCAGCAGCTCTTGATGAGCCCCAGGCCCCGCCCCTGGCCGGAGCCTGACCCCGCCCACCCGACTCTGGCTGCGCACAGGTGCACTTCCTAGGGCCGCCGCTAGGGGGCGCTGGTGAGGGGGTTCGGGAACCCTCAGCCCCCAACGGGCTAGGGCCACCCTTGCACCCATGGGGGTACGGGATTGTCTCCACCATGTGGGGAACGGGGCCCCCTTCCCCTACGCGGAAGCCCCAACTTTCCTCCCGGGGCACGCCTGCACCCTCCCCTCGCACTCACAGCCCCAGCGGCGGGGCCGTGCGCCCGCAGACGCCCTAGACGGAGGGCCGGGGTCCCCGTCAGGGGAGGGCACCCCCTGGAAGCCAGGGACGAGCGGCGACCGCGGCCTCTTCCAAAACGGCAGGCACACAGGCCTGCGCGGCAAAAAGCCCCCGGCAAGGCAGCACCACTCAAAGGGGAAGTGTCCGCACCTGGCCCAGCAGCTCTTGATGAGCCCCAGGCCCCGCCCCTGGCCGGAGCCTGACCCCGCCCACCCGATTCTGGCTGCGCACAGGTGCACTTCCTAGGGACGCCGCTAGGGGGCGCTGGTGAGGGGGTTCGGGGACCCTCAGCCCCCAACGGGCTAGGGCCACCCTTGCACCCATGGGGGTACCGGATTGTCCTCCCCCATGGGGGAACGGGGCCCCCTTGCCCTTCGCGAAAGCCCCAACCTTCCTCCCGGGGGAAGCCTGCACCTCCTCTCGCACTCACAGCCCCAGCGGCGGGGCCGTGCGCCCGCAGACGCCCTAGACGGAGGGCTGGGGTCCCCGTCAGGGGAGGGCACCCCCTGGAAGCCAGGGACGAGCGGCGACCGCGGCCTCTTCCAAAACGGCAGGCACACAGGCCTGCGCGGCAAAAAGCCCCCGGCAAGGCAGCACCACTCAAAGGGGAAGGGTCCGCACCTGGCCCAGCAGCTCTTGATGAGCCCCAGGCCCCGCCCCTGGCCGGAGCCTGACCCCGCCCACCCGATTCTGGCTGCGCACAGGTGCACTTCCTAGGGACGCCTCTAGGGGGCGCTGGTGAGGGGGTTCGGGGACCCTCAGCCCCCAACGGGCTAGGGCCACCCTTGCACCCATGGGGGTACCGGATTGTCCTCCCCCATGGGGGAACGGGGCCACCTTGCCCTTCGCGGAAGCCCCAACCTTCCTCCTGGGGGAAGCCTGCACCTCCTCTCGCACTCACAGCCCCAGCGGCGGGGCCGTGCGCCCGCAGACGCCCTAGACGGAGGGCCGGGGTCCCCGTCAGGGGAGGGCACCCCCTGGAAGCCTGGGACGAGCGGCGACCGCGGCCTCTTCCAAAACGGCAGGCACACAGGCCTGCGCGGCAAAAAGCCCCGGGCAAGGCAGCACCACTCAAAGGGGAAGGGACCGCACCTGGCCCAGCAGCTCTTGATGAGCCCCAGGCCCCGCCCCTGGCCGGAGCCTGACCCCGCCCACCCGACTCTGGCTGCGCACAGGTGCACTTCCTAGGGCCGCCGCTAGGGGGCGCTGGTGAGGGGGTTCGGGGACCCTCAGCCCCCAACGGGCTGCGGCCACCCCTGCACCCATGGGGGTACGGGTTGTCCTCCGCCATGGGGGAACGGGGCCCCCTTCCCCTTCGCGGAAGCCCCAACCTTCCTCCCGGGGCACGCCTGCACCCTCCCCTCGCACTCACGGCCCCAGCGGCGAGGCCGTGCGCCCGCAGACGCCCTAGACGGAGGGCCGGGGTCCCCGTCTGGGGAGGGCAACCCCTGGAAGCCAGGGACGAGCGGCGACCGCGGCCTCTTCCAAAACGGCAGGCACACAGGCCTGCGCGGCAAAAAGCCCCCGGCAAGGCAGCACCACTCAAAGGGGAAGGGTCCGCACCTGGCCCAGCAGCTCTTGATGAGCCCCAGGCCCCGCCCCTGGCCGGAGCCTGACCCCGCCCACCCGATTCTGGCTGCGCACAGGTGCACTTCCTAGGGACGCCTCTAGGGGGAGCTGGTGAGGGGGTTCGGGGACCCTCAGCCCCCAACGGGCTAGGGCCACCCTTGCACCCATGGGGGTAGGGGATTGTCTCCACCATGTGGGGAACGGGGCCCCCTTCCCCTACGCGGAAGCCCCAAACTTCCTCCCGGGGCACGCCTGCACGCTCCCCTTGCACTCACAGCCCCAGCGGCGGGGCCGTGCGCCCGCAGACGCCCTAGACGGAGGGCCGGGGTCCCCGTCAGGGGAGGGCACCCCCTGGAAGCCAGGGACGAGCGGCGACCGCGGCCTCTTCCAAAACGGCAGGCACACAGGCCTGCGCGGCAAAAAGCCCCCGGCAAGGCAGCACCACTCAAAGGGGAAGGGTCCGCACCTGGCCCAGCAGCTCTTGATGAGCCCCAGGCACCGCCCCTGGCCGGAGCCTGACCCGCCCACCCGACTCTGGCTGCGCACAGGTGCACTTCCTAAGGCCGCCGCTAGGGGGCGCTGGTGAGGGGGTTCGGGGACCCTCAGCCCCCAACGGGCTGCGGCCATCCCTGCACCCATGGGGGTACGGGTTGTCCTCCGCCATGGGGGAACGGGGACCCCTTCCCCTTCGCGGAAGCCCCAACCTTCCTCCCGGGGCACGCCTGCACCCTCCCCTCGCACTCACGGCCCCAGCGGCGGGGCCGTGCGCCCGCAGACACCCTAGACGGAGGGCCGGGGTCCCCGTCAGGGGAGGGCACCCCCTGGAAGCCAGGGACGAGCGGCGACCGCGGCCTCTTCCAAAACGGCAGGCACACAGGCCTGTGCGGCAAAAAGCCCCCGGCAAGGCAGCACCACTCAAAGGAGAAGGGTCCGCACCTGGCCCAGCAGCTCTTGATGAGCCCCAGGCCCCGCCCCTGGCCGGAGCCTGACCCCGCCCACCCGATTCTGGCTGCGCACAGGTGCACTTCCTAGGGACGCCGCTAGGGGGCGCTGGTGAGGGGGTTCGGGGACCCTCAGCCCCCAACGGGCTAGGGCCACCCTTGCACCCATGGGGGTACCGGATTGTCCTCCCCCATGGGGGAACGCGGCCCCCTTGCACTTCGCGAAAGCCCCAACCTTCCTCCCGGGGCACGCCTGCACCCTCCCCTCGCACTCACGGCCCCAGCCGCGGGGCCGTGCGCCCGCAGACGCCCTAGACGGAGGGCCGGGGTCCCCGTCAGGGGAGGGCACCCCCTGGAAGCCAGGGACGAGCGGCGACCGCGGCCTCTTCCAAAACCGCAGGCACACAGGCCTGCGCGGAAAAAAGCCCCCGGCAAGGCAGCACCACTCAAAGGGGAAGGGTCCGCACCTGGCCCAGCAGCTCTTGATGAGCCCCAGGCCCCGCCCCTGGCCGGAGCCTGACCCAGCCCACCCGACTCTGGCTGCGCACAGGTGCACTTCCAAGGGCCGACGCTAGGGGGCGCTGGTGAGGGGGCTCGGGGACACTCAGCCCCCACCGGGCTGGGGCCACCCCTGCACCCATGGGGGTACGGGATTGTCTCCGCCATGTGGGGAACGGGGCCCTCTTCCCCTTCGCGGAAGTCCCAACCTTCCTCCCGGGGCACGCCTGCACCCTCCACTCGCACTCACGGCCCCAGCGGCGGGGCCGTGCGCCCGCAGACGCCCTTGAAGGAGGGCCGGGGTCCCCGTCAGGGGAGGGCACCCCCTGGAAGCCAGGGACGAGCGGCGACCGCGGCCTCTTCCAAAACGGCAGGCACACAGGCCTGCGCGGCAAAAAGCCCCCGGCAAGGCAGCACCACTCAAAGGGGAAGGGTCCGCACCTGGCCCAGCAGCTCTTGATGAGCCCCAGGCCCCGCCCCTGGCCGGAGCCTGACCCCGCCCACCCGACTCTGGCTGTGCACAGGTGCACTTCCTAGGGACGCCGCTAGGGGGCGCTGGTGAGGGGGTTCGGGGACCCTCAGCCCCCAACGGGCTGCGGCCACCCCTGCACCCATGGGGGTACGGTTTGTCCTCCGCCATGGGGGAACGGGGCCCCCTTCCCCTTCGCGGAAGCCCCAACCTTCCTCCCGGGGCACGCCTGCACCCTCCCCTCGCACTCACGGCCCCAGCGGCGGGGCCGTGCGCCCGCAGACGCCCTAGACGGAGGGCCGGGGTCCCCGTCAGGGGAGGGCACCCCCTGGAAGCCAGGGACGAGCGGCGACCGCGGCCTCTTCCAAAACGGCAGGCACACAGGCCTGCGCGGCTAAAAGCTCCCGGCAAGGCAGTACCACTCAAAGGGGAAGGGTCCGCACCTGGCCCAGCAGCTCTTGATGAGCCCCAGGCCCCGCCCCTGGCCGGAGCCTGACCCCGCCCACCCGATTCTGGCTGCGCACAGGTGCACTTCCTAGGGACGCCGCTAGGGTGCGCTGGTGAGGGGGTTCGGGGACCCTCAGCCCCAACGGGCTAGGGCCACCCTTGCACCCATGGGGGTTAGGGATTGTCCTCCCCCATGGGGGAACGGGGCCCCCTTGCCCTTCGCGGAAGCCCCAACCTTCCTCCCGGGGGAAGCCTGCACCTCCTCTCGCACTCACGGCCCCAGCGGCGGGGCCGTGCGCACGCAGACGCCCTAGACGGAGGGCCGGGGTCCCCGTCAGGGGAGGGCACCCCCTGGAAGCCAGGGACGAGCGGCGACCGCGGCCTCTTCCAAAACGGCAGGCACACAGGCCTGCGCGGCAAAAAGCCCCCGGCAAGGCAGCACCACTCAAAGGGGAAGGGTCCGCACCTGGCCCAGCAGCTCTTGATGAGCCCCAGGCCCCGCCACTGGCCGGAGCCTGACCCCGCCCACCCGACTCTGGCTGCGCACAGGTGCACTTCCTAGGGCCGCCGCTAGGGGGCGCTGGTGAGGGGGTTCGGGGACCCTCAGCCCCCAACGGGCTAGGGCCACCCTTGCACCCAGGGGGGTACGGGATTGTCTCCACCATGTGGGGAACGGGGCCCCCTTGCCCTACGCGGAAGCCCCAACCTTCCTCCCGGGGCACGCCTGCACCCTCCCCTCGCACTCACAGCCCCAGCGGCGGGGCCGTGCGCCCGCAGACGCCCTAGACGGACGGCCGGGGTCCCCGTCAGGGGAGGGCACCCCCTGGAAGCCAGGGACGAGCGGCGACCGCGGCCTCTTCCAAAACGGCAGGCACACAGGCCTGCGCGGCAAAAAGCCCCCGGCAAGGCAGCACCACTCAAAGGGGAAGGGTCCGCACCTGGCCCAGCAGCTCTTGATGAGCCCCAGGCCCCGCCCCTGGCCGGAGCCTGACCCGCCCACCCGACTCTGGCTGCGCACAGGTGCACTTCCAAGGGCCGCCGCTAGGGGGCGCTGGTGAGGGGGTTCGGGGACCCTCAGCCCCCAACGGGCTGCGGCCACCCCTGCACCCATGGGGGTACGGGTTGTCCTCCGCCATGGGGGAACGGGGCCCCCTTCCCCTTCGCGGAAGCCCCAACCTTCCTCCCGGGGCACGCCTGCACGCTCCCCTCGCACTCACGGCCCCAGCGGCGGGGCCGTGCGCCCGCAGACGCCCTAGACGGAGGGCCGGTGTCCCCGTCAGGGGAGGGCACCCCCTGGAAGCCAGGGACGAGCGGCGACCGCGGCCTCTTCCAAAACGGCAGGCACACAGGCCTGCGCGGCAAAAAGCCCCCGGCAAGGCAGCACCACTCAAAGGGGAAGGGTCCGCACCTGGCCCAGCAGCTCTTGATGAGCCCCAGGCCCCGCACCTGGCCGGAGCCTGACCCCGCCCACCCGATTCTGGCTGCGCACAGGTGCACTTCCTAGGGACGCCGCTAGGGGGCGCTGGTGAGGGGGTTCGGGGACCCTCAGCCCCCAACGGGCTAGGGCCACCCTTGCACCCATGGGGGTACCGGATTGTCCTCCCCCATGGGGGAACGGGGCCCCCTTGCCCTTCGCGAAAGCCCCAACCTTCCTCCCGGGGCACGCCTGCACCCTCCCCTCGCACTCACAGCCCCAGCGGCGGGGCCGTGCGCCCGCAGACGCCCTAGACGGAGGGCCGGGGTCCCCGTCAGGGGAGGGCACCCCCAGGAAGCCAGGGACGAGCGGCGACCGCGGCCTCTTCCAAAACGGCAGGCACACAGGCCTGCGCGGCAAAAAGCCCCCGGCAAGGCAGCACCACTCAAAGGGGAAGGGTCCGCACCTGGCCCAGCAGCTCTTGATGAGCCCCAGGCACCGCCCATGGCCGGAGCCTGACCCCGCCCACCCGACTCTGGCTGCGCACAGGTGCACTTCCAAGGGCCGCCGCTAGGGGGCGCTGGTGAGGGGGTTCGGGGACCCTCAGCCCCCAACGGGCTGCGGCCACCCCTGCACCCATGGGGGTACGGGTTGTCCTCCGCCATGGGGGAACGGGGCCCCCTTCCCCTTCGCGGAAGCCCCAACCTTCCTCCCGGGGCACGCCTGCACCCTCCCCTCGCACTCACGGTCCCAGCGGCGGGGCCGTGCGCCCGCAGACGCCCTAGACGGAGGGCCGGGGTCCCCGTCAGGGGAGGGCACCCCCTGGAAGCCAGGGACGAGCGGCGACCGCGGCCTCTTCCAAAACGGCAGGCACACAGGCCTGCGCGGCAAAAAGCCCCCGGCAAGGCAGCACCACTCAAAGGAGAAGGGTCCGCACCTGGCCCAGCAGCTCTTGATGAGCCCCAGGCCCCGCCCCTGGCCGGAGCCTGACCCCGCCCACCCGATTCTGGCTGCGCACAGGTGCACATCCTAGGGACGCCGCTAGGGGGCGCTGGTGAGGGGGTTCGGGGACCCTCAGCCCCCAACGGGCTAGGGCCACCCTTGCACCCATGGGGGTACCGGATTGTCCTCCCCCATGGGGGAACGGGGCCCCCTTGCCCTTCGCGAAAGCCCCAACCTTCCTCCCGGGGCACGCCTGCACCCTCCCCTCGCACTCACGGCCCCAGCCGCGGGGCCGTGCGCCCGCAGACGCCCTAGACGGAGGGCCGGGGTCCCCGTCAGGGGAGGGCACCCCCTGGAAGCCAGGGACGAGCGGCGACCGCGGCCTCTTCCAAAACCGCAGGCACACAGGCCTGCGCGGCAAAAAGCCCCCGGCAAGGCAGCACCAGTCAAAGGGGAAGGGTCCGCACCTGGCCCAGCAGCTCTTGATGAGCCCCAGGCCCCGCCCCTGGCCGGAGCCTGACCCCGCCCACCCGACTCTGGCTGCGCACAGGTGCACTTCCTAGGGCCGCCGCTAGGGGGCGCTGGTGAGGGGGTTCGGGGTCCCTCAGCCCCCAACGGGCTGCGGCCACCCCTGCACCCATGGGGATACCGGATTGTCCTCCCCCATGGGGGAACGGGGCCCCCTTGCCCTTCGCGGAAGCCCCAAACTTCCTCCCGGGGCACGCCTGCACCCTCCCCTTGCACTCACGGCCCCAGCGGCGAGGCCGTGCGCCCGCAGACGCCCTAGACGGAGGGCCGGGGTCCCCGTCAGGGGAGGGCACCCCCTGGAAGCCAGGGACGAGCGGCGACCGCGGCCTCTTCCAAAACGGCAGGCACACAGGCCTGCGCGGCAAAAAGCCCCCGACAAGGCAGCACCACTCAAAGGGGAAGGGTCCGCACCTGGCCCAGCAGCTCTTGATGAGCCCCAGGCCCCGCCCATGGCCGGAGCCTGACCCCGCCCACCCGACTCTGGCTGCGCACAGGTGCACTTCCAAGGGCCGCCGCTAGGGGGCGCTGGTGAGGGGGTTCGGGGACACTCAGCCCCCACCGGGCTGGGGCCACCCCTGCACCCATGGGGATACGGGATTGTCTCCGCCATGTGGGGAACGGGGTCCTCTTCCCCTTCGCGGAAGCCCCAACCTTCCTCCCGGGGCACGCCTGCACCCTCCCCTCGCACTCACGGCCCCAGCGGCGGGGCCGTGCGCCCGCAGACGCCCTAGACGGAGGGCCGGGGTCCCCGTCAGGGGAGGGCACCCCCTGGAAGCCAGGGACGAGCGGCGACCGCGGCCTCTTCCAAAACGGCAGGCACACAGGCCTGCGCGGCTAAAAGCTCCCGGCAAGGCAGCACCACTCAAAGGGGAAGGGTCCGCACCTGGCCCAGCAGCTCTTGATGAGCCCCAGGCCCCGCCCCTGGCCGGAGCCTGACCCCGCCCACCCGATTCTGGCTGCGCACAGGTGCACTTCCTAGGGACGCCGCTAGGGGGCGCTGGTGAGGGGGTTCGGGGACCCTCAGCCCCAACGGGCTAGGGCCACCCTTGCACCCATGGGGGTTAGGGATTGTCCTCCCCCATGGGGGAACGGGGCCCCCTTGCCCTTCGCGGAAGCCCCAACCTTCCTCCCGGGGGAAGCCTGCACCTCCTCTCGCACTCACGGCCCCAGCGGCGGGGCCGTGCGCACGCAGACGCCCTAGACGGAGGGCCGGGGTCCCCGTCAGGGGAGGGCACCCCCTGGAAGCCAGGGACGAGCGGCGACCGCGGCCTCTTCCAAAACGGCAGGCACACAGGCCTGCGCGGCAAAAAGCCCCCGGCAAGGCAGCACCACTCAAAGGGGAAGGGTCCGCACCTGGCCCAGCAGCTCTTGATGAGCCCCAGGCCCCGCCACTGGCCAGAGCCTGACCCCGCCCACCCGACTCTGGCTGCGCACAGGTGCACTTCCTAGGGCCGCCGCTAGGGGGCGCTGGTGAGGGGGTTCGGGGACCCTCAGCCCCCAACGGGCTAGGGCCACCCTTGCACCCAGGGGGGTACGGGATTGTCTCCACCATGTGGGGAACGGGGCCCCCTTGCCCTACGCGGAAGCCCCAACCTTCCTCCCGGGGCACGCCTGCACCCTCCCCTCGCACTCACAGATCCAGCGGCGGGGCCGTGCGCCCGCAGACGCCCTAGACGGACGGCCGGGGTCCCCGTCAGGGGAGGGCACCCCCTGGAAGCCAGGGACGAGCGGCGACCGCGGCCTCTTCCAAAACGGCAGGCACACAGGCCTGCGCGGCAAAAAGCCCCCGGCAAGGCAGCACCACTCAAAGGGGAAGGGTCCGCACCTGGCCCAGCAGCTCTTGATGAGCCCCAGGCCCCGCCCCTGGCCGGAGCCTGACCCGCCCACCCGACTCTGGCTGCGCACAGGTGCACTTCCAAGGGCCGCCGCTAGGGGGCGCTGGTGAGGGGGTTCGGGGACCCTCAGCCCCCAACGGGCTGCGGCCACCCCTGCACCCATGGGGGTACGGGTTGTCCTCCGCCATGGGGGAACGGGGCCCCCTTCCCCTTCGCGGAAGCCCCAACCTTCCTCCCGGGGCACGCCTGCACGCTCCCCTCGCACTCACGGCCCCAGCGGCGGGGCCGTGCGCCCGCAGACGCCCTAGACGGAGGGCCGGTGTCCCCGTCAGGGGAGGGCACCCCCTGGAAGCCAGGGACGAGCGGCGACCGCGGCCTCTTCCAAAACGGCAGGCACACAGGCCTGCGCGGCAAAAAGCCCCCGGCAAGGCAGCACCACTCAAAGGGGAAGGGTCCGCACCTGGCCCAGCAGCTCTTGATGAGCCCCAGGCCCCGCCCCTGGCCGGAGCCTGACCCCGCCCACCCGATTCTGGCTGCGCACAGGTGCACTTCCTAGGGACGCCGCTAGGGGGCGCTGGTGAGGGGGTTCGGGGACCCTCAGCCCCCAACGGGCTGCGGCCTCCCCTGCACCCATGGGGGTACGGGTTGTCCTCCGCCATGGGGGAACGGGGCCCCCTTCCCCTTCGCGGAAGCCCCAACCTTCCTCCCGGGGCACGCCTGCACACTCCCCTCGCACTCACGGTCCCAGCGGCGGGGCCGTGCGCCCGCAGACGCCCTAGACGGAGGGCCGGGGTCCCCGTCAGGGGAGGGCACCCCCTGGAAGCCAGGGACGAGCGGCGACCGCGGCCTCTTCCAAAACGGCAGGCACACAGGCCTGCGCGGCAAAAAGCCCCCGGCAAGGCAGCACCACTCAAAGGAGAAGGGTCCGCACCTGGCCCAGCAGCTCTTGATGAGCCCCAGGCCCCGCCCCTGGCCGGAGCCTGACCCCGCCCACCCGATTCTGGCTGCGCACAGGTGCACATCCTAGGGACGCCGCTAGGGGGCGCTGGTGAGGGGGTTCGGGGACCCTCAGCCCCCAACGGGCTAGGGCCACCCTTGCACCCATGGGGGTACCGGATTGTCCTCCCCCATGGGGGAACGGGGCCCCCTTGCCCTTCGCGAAAGCCCCAACCTTCCTCCCGGGGCACGCCTGCACCCTCCCCTCGCACTCACGGCCCCAGCCGCGGGGCCGTGCGCCCGCAGACGCCCTAGACGGAGGGCCGGGGTCCCCGTCAGGGGAGGGCACCCCCTGGAAGCCAGGGACGAGCGGCGACCGCGGCCTCTTCCAAAACCGCAGGCACACAGGCCTGCGCGGCAAAAAGCCCCCGGCAAGGCAGCACCAGTCAAAGGGGAAGGGTCCGCACCTGGCCCAGCAGCTCTTGATGAGCCCCAGGCCCCACCCCTGGCCGGAGCCTGACCCCGCCCACCCGACTCTGGCTGCGCACAGGTGCACTTCCTAGGGCCGCCGCTAGGGGGCGCTGGTGAGGGGGTTCGGGGACCCTCAGCCCCCAACGGGCTGCGGCCACCCCTGCACCCATGGGGGTACCGGATTGTCCTCCCCCATGGGGGAACGGGGCCCCCTTGCCCTTCGCGGAAGCCCCAAACTTCCTCCCGGGGCACGCCTGCACCCTCCCCTTGCACTCACGGCCCCAGCGGCGAGGCCGTGCGCCCGCAGACGCCCTAGACGGAGGGCCGGGGTCCCCGTCAGGGGAGGGCACCCCCTGGAAGCCAGGGACGAGCGGCGACCGCGGCCTCTTCCAAAACCGCAGGCACACAGGCCTGCGCGGCAAAAAGCCCCCGGCAAGGCAGCACCAGTCAAAGGGGAAGGGTCCGCACCTGGCCCAGCAGCTCTTGATGAGCCCCAGGCCCCACCCCTGGCCGGAGCCTGACCCCGCCCACCCGACTCTGGCTGCGCACAGGTGCACTTCCTAGGGCCGCCGCTAGGGGGCGCTGGTGAGGGGGTTCGGGGACCCTCAGCCCCCAACGGGCTGCGGCCACCCCTGCACCCATGGGGGTACAGGATTGTCCTCCCCCATGGGGGAACGGGGCCCCCTTGCCCTTCGCGGAAGCCCCAAACTTCCTCCCGGGGCACGCCTGCACCCTCCCCTTGCACTCACGGCCCCAGCGGCGAGGCCGTGCGCCCGCAGACGCCCTAGACGGAGGGCCGGGGTCCCCGTCAGGGGAGGGCACCCCCTGGAAGCCAGGGACGAGCGGCGACCGCGGCCTCTTCCAAAACGGCAGGCACACAGGCCTGCGCGGCAAAAAGCCCCCGGCAAGGCAGCACCACTCAAAGGGGAAGGGTCCGCACCTGGCCCAGCAGCTCTTGATGAGCCCCAGGCCCCGCCCATGGCCGGAGCCTGACCCCGCCCACCCGACTCTGGCTGCGCACAGGTGCACTTCCAAGGGCCGCCGCTAGGGGGCGCTGGTGAGGGGGTTCGGGGACACTCAGCCCCCACCGGGCTGGGGCCACCCCTGCACCCATGGGGATACGGGATTGTCTCCGCCATGTGGGGAACGGGGTCCTCTTCCCCTTCGCGGAAGCCCCAACCTTCCTCCCGGGGCACGCCTGCACCCTCCACTCGCACTCACGGCCCCAGCGGCGGGGCCGTGCGCCCGCAGACGCCCTAGAAGGAGGGCCGCGGTCCCCGTCAGGGGAGGGCACCCCCTGGAAGCCAGGGACGAGCGGCGACCGCGGCCTCTTCCAAAACGGCAGGCACACAGACCTGCGCGGCAAAAAGCCCCGGGCAAGGCAGCACCACTCAAAGGGGAAGGGTCCGCACCTGGCCCATCAGCTCTTGATGAGCCCCAGGCCCCGCCCCTGGCCGGAGCCTGACCCCGCCCACCCGACTCTGGCTGCGCACAGGTGCACTTCATAGGGCCGCCGCTAGGGGGCGCTGGTGAGGGGGTTCAGGGACCCTCAGCCCCCAACGGGCTGCGGCCACCCCTGCACCCATGGGGGTACGGGTTGTCCTCCGCCATGGGGGAACGGGGCCCCCTTCCCCTTCGCGGAAGCCCCAACCTTCCTCCCGGGGCACGCCTGCACCCTCCCCTCGCACTCACGGCCCCAGCGGCGGGGCCGTGCGCCCGCAGACGCCCTAGACGGAGGGCCGGGGTCCCCGTCAGGGGAGGGCACCCCCTGGAAGCCAGGGACGAGCGGCGACCGCGGCCTCTACCAAAACGGCAGGCACACAGGCCTGCGCGGCTAAAAGCCCCCGGCAAGGCAGCACCACTCAAAGGGGAAGGGTCCGCACCTGGCCCAGCAGCTCTTGATGAGCCCCAGGCCCCGCCCCTGGCCGGAGCCTGACCCCGCCCACCCGATTCTGGCTGCGCACAGGTGCACTTCCTAGGGACGCCGCTAGGGGGCGCTGGTGAGGGGGTTCGGGGACCCTCAGCCCCCAACGGGCTAGGGCCACCCTTGCACCCATGGGGGTACCGGATTGTCCTCCCCCATGGGGGAACGGGGCCCCCTTGCCCTTCGCGAAAGCCCCAACCTTCCTCCCGGGGCACGCCTGCACCCTCCGCTCGCACTCACATCCCCAGCGGCGGGGCCGTGCGCCCGCAGACGCCCTAGACGGAGGGCCGGGGTCCCCGTCAGGGGAGGGCACCCCCTGGAAGCCAGGGACGAGCGGCGACCGCGGCCTCTTCCAAAACGGCAGGCACACAGGCCTGCGCGGCAAAAAGCCCCCGGCAAGGCAGCACCACTCAAAGGGGAAGGGTCCGCACCTGGCCCAGCAGCTCTTGATGAGCCCCAGGCCCCGCCCCTGGCCGGAGCCTGACCCCGCCCACCCGATTCTGGCTGCGCACCGGTGCACTTCCTAGGGACGCCGCTAGGGGGCGCTGGTGAGGGGGTTCGGGGACCCTCAGCCCCCAACGGGCTAGGGCCACCCTTGCACCCATGGGGGTTAGGGATTGTCCTCCCCCATGGGGGAACGGGGCCCCCTTGCCCTTCGCGGAAGCCCCAACCTTCCTCCCGGGGGAAGCCTGCACCTCCTCTCGCACTCACGGCCCCAGCGGCGGGGCCGTGCGCCCGCAGACACCCTAGACGGAGGGCCGGGGTCCCCGTCAGGGGAGGGCACCCCCTGGAAGCCAGGGACGAGCGGCGACCGCGGCCTCTTCCAAAACGGCAGGCACACAGGCCTGCGCGGCAAAAAGCCCCCGGCAAGGCAGCACCACTCAAAGGGGAAGGGTCCGCACCTGGCCCAGCAGCTCTTGATGAGCCCCAGGCCCCGCCCCTGGCCGGAGCCTGACCCCGCCCACCCGATTCTGGCTGCGCACAGGTGCACTTCCTAGGGCCGCCGCTAGGGGGCGCTGGTGAGGGGGTTCGGGGACCTTCAGCCCCCAACGGGCTGCGGCCACCCCTGCACCCATGGGGGTACGTGTTGTCCTCCGCCATGGGGAAACGGGGCCCCCTTCCCCTTCGCGGAAGCCCCAACCTTCCTCCCGGGGCACGCCTGCACCCTCCCCTCGCACTCACGGCCCCAGCGGCGGGGCCGTGCGCCCGCAGACGCCCTAGACGGAGGGCCGGGGTCCCCGTCAGGGGAGGGCACCCCCTGGAAGCCAGGGACGAGCGGCGACCGCGGCCTCTTCCAAAACGGCAGGCACACAGGCCTGCGCGGCAAAAAGCCCCCGGCAAGGCAGCAACACTCAAAGGAGAAGGGTCCGCACCTGGCCCAGCAGCTCTTGATGAGCCCCAGGCCCCGCCCCTGGCCGGAGCCTGACCCCGCCCACCCGATTCTGGCTGCGCACAGGTGCACTTCCTAGGGACGCCGCTAGGGGGCGCTGGTGAGGGGGTTCGGGGACCCTAAACCCCCAACGGGCTAGGGCCACACTTGCACCCATGGGGGTACCGGATTGTCCTCCCCCATGGGGGAACGGGGCCCCCTTGCCCTTCGCGAAAGCCCCAACCTTCCTCCCGGGGCACGCGTGCACCCTCCCCTCGCACTCACGGCCCCAGCCGCGGGGCCGTGCGCCCGCAGACGCCCTAGACGGAGGGCCGGGGTCCCCGTAAGGGGAGGGCACCCCCTGGAAGCCAGGGACGAGCGGCGACCACGGCCTCTTCCAAAACCGCAGGCACACAGGCCTGCGCGGCAAAAAGCCCCCGGCAAGGCAGCACCACTCAAAGGGGAAGGGTCCGCACCTGGCCCAGCAGCTCTTGATGAGCCCCAGGCCCCGCCCCTGGCCGGAGCCTGACCCCGCCCACCCGATACTGGCTGCGCACAGGTGCACTTCCTAGGGCCGCCGCTAGGGGGCGCTGGTGAGGGGGTTCGGGGACCCTCAGCCCCCAACGGGCTGCGGCCACCCCTGCACCCATGGGGGTACCGGATTGTCCTCCCCCATGGGGGAACGGGGCCCCCTTGCCCTTCGCGGAAGCCCCAAACTTCCTCCCGGGGCACGCCTGCACCCTCCCCTCGCACTCACGGCCCCAGCGGCGAGGCCGTGCGCCCGCAGACGCCCTAGACGGAGGGCCGGGGTCCCCGTCAGGGGAGGGCACCCCCTGGAAGCCAGGGACGAGCGGCGACCGCGGCCTCTTCCAAAACGGCAGGCACACAGGCCTGCGCGGCAAAAAGCCCCCGGCAAGGCAGCACCACTCAAAGGGGAAGGGTCCGCACCTGGCCCAGCAGCTCTTGATGAGCCCCAGGCCCCGCCACTGGCCGGAGCCTGACCCCGCCCACCCGACTCTGGCTGCGCACAGGTGCACTTCCTAGGGCCGCCGCTAGGGGGCGCTGGTGAGGGGGTTCGGGGACCCTCAGCCCCCAACGGGCTAGGGCCACCCTTGCACCCAGGGGGGTACGGGATTGTCTCCACCATGTGGGGAACGGGGCCCCCTTGCCCTACGCGGAAGCCCCAACCTTCCTCCCGGGGCACGCCTGCACCCTCCCCTCGCACTCACAGCCCCAGCGGCGGGGCCGTGCGCCCGCAGACGCCCTAGACGGACGGCCGGGGTCCCCGTCAGGGGAGGGCACCCCCTGGAAGCCAGGGACGAGCGGCGACCGCGGCCTCTTCCAAAACGGCAGGCACACAGGCCTGCGCGCAAAAAGCCCCCGGCAAGGCAGCACCACTCAAAGGGGAAGGGTCCGCACCTGGCCCAGCAGCTCTTGATGAGCCCCAGGCCCCGCCCCTGGCCGGAGCCTGACCCGCCCACCCGACTCTGGCTGCGCACAGGTGCACTTCCAAGGGCCGCCGCTAGGGGGCGCTGGTGAGGGGGTTCGGGGACCCTCAGCCCCCAACGGGCTGCGGCCACCCCTGCACCCATGGGGGTACGGGTTGTCCTCCGCCATGGGGGAACGGGGCCCCCTTCCCCTTCGCGGAAGCCCCAACCTTCCTCCCGGGGCACGCCTGCACGCTCCCCTCGCACTCACGGCCCCAGCGGCGGGGCCGTGCGCCCGCAGACGCCCTAGACGGAGGGCCGGTGTCCCCGTCAGGGGAGGGCACCCCCTGGAAGCCAGGGACGAGCGGCGACCGCGGCCTCTTCCAAAACGGCAGGCACACAGGCCTGCGCGGCAAAAAGCCCCCGGCAAGGCAGCACCACTCAAAGGGGAAGGGTCCGCACCTGGCCCAGCAGCTCTTGATGAGCCCCAGGCCCCGCCCCTGGCCGGAGCCTGACCCCGCCCACCCGATTCTGGCTGCGCACAGGTGCACTTCCTAGGGACGCCGCTAGGGGGCGCTGGTGAGGGGGTTCGGGGACCCTCAGCCCCCAACGGGCTAGGGCCACCCTTGCACCCATGGGGGTACCGGATTGTCCTCCCCCATGGGGGAACGGGGCCCCCTTGCCCTTCGCGAAAGCCCCAACCTTCCTCCCGGGGCACGCCTGCACCCTCCCCTCGCACTCACAGCCCCAGCGGCGGGGCCGTGCGCCCGCAGACGCCCTAGACGGAGGGCCGGGGTCCCCGTCAGGGGAGGGCACCCCCAGGAAGCCAGGGACGAGCGGCGACCGCGGCCTCTTCCAAAACGGCAGGCACACAGGCCTGCGCGGCAAAAAGCCCCCGGCAAGGCAGCACCACTCAAAGGGGAAGGGTCCGCACCTGGCCCAGCAGCTCTTGATGAGCCCCAGGCACCGCCCATGGCCGGAGCCTGACCCCGCCCACCCGACTCTGGCTGCGCACAGGTGCACTTCCAAGGGACGCCGCTAGGGGGCGCTGGTGAGGGGGTTCGGGGACCCTCAGCCCCCAACGGGCTGCGGCCTCCCCTGCACCCATGGGGGTACGGGTTGTCCTCCGCCATGGGGGAACGGGGCCCCCTTCCCCTTCGCGGAAGCCCCAACCTTCCTCCCGGGGCACGCCTGCACCCTCCCCTCGCACTCACGGTCCCAGCGGCGGGGCCGTGCGCCCGCAGACGCCCTAGACGGAGGGCCGGGGTCCCCGTCAGGGGAGGGCACCCCCTGGAAGCCAGGGACGAGCGGCGACCGCGGCCTCTTCCAAAACGGCAGGCACACAGGCCTGCGCGGCAAAAAGCCCCCGGCAAGGCAGCACCACTCAAAGGAGAAGGGTCCGCACCTGGCCCAGCAGCTCTTGATGAGCCCCAGGCCCCGCCCCTGGCCGGAGCCTGACCCCGCCCACCCGATTTTGGCTGCGCACAGGTGCACTTCCTAGGGACGCCGCTAGGGGGCGCTGGTGAGGGGGTTCGGGGACCCTCAGCCCCCAACGGGCTAGGGCCACCCTTGCACCCATGGGGGTACCGGATTGTCCTCCCCCATGGGGGAACGGGGCCCCCTTGCCCTTCGCGAAAGCCCCAACCTTCCTCCCGGGGCACGCCTGCACCCTCCCCTCGCACTCACGGCCCCAGCCGCGGGGCCGTGCGCCCGCAGACGCCCTAGACGGAGGGCCGGGGTCCCCGTCAGGGGAGGGCACCCCCTGGAAGCCAGGGACGAGCGGCGACCGCGGCCTCTTCCAAAACCGCAGGCACACAGGCCTGCGCGGCAAAAAGCCCCCGGCAAGGCAGCACCAGTCAAAGGGGAAGGGTCCGCACCTGGCCCAGCAGCTCTTGATGAGCCCCAGGCCCCGCCCCTGGCCGGAGCCTGACCCCGCCCACCCGACTCTGGCTGCGCACAGGTGCACTTCCTAGGGCCGCCGCTAGGGGGCGCTGGTGAGGGGGTTCGGGGACCCTCAGCCCCCAACGGGCTGCGGCCACCCCTGCACCCATGGGGGTACCGGATTGTCCTCCCCCATGGGGGAACGGGGCCCCCTTGCCCTTCGCGGAAGCCCCAAACTTCCTCCCGGGGCACGCCTGCACCCTCCCCTTGCACTCACGGCCCCAGCGGCGAGGCCGTGCGCCCGCAGACGCCCTAGACGGAGGGCCGGGGTCCCCGTCAGGGGAGGGCACCCCCTGGAAGCCAGGGACGAGCGGCGACCGCGGCCTCTTCCAAAACGGCAGGCACACAGGCCTGCGCGGCAAAAAGCCCCCGGCAAGGCAGCACCACTCAAAGGGGAAGGGTCCGCACCTGGCCCAGCAGCTCTTGATGAGCCCCAGGCCCCGCCCATGGCCGGAGCCTGACCCCGCCCACCCGACTCTGGCTGCGCACAGGTGCACTTCCAAGGGCCGCCGCTAGGGGGCGCTGGTGAGGGGGTTCGGGGACACTCAGCCCCCACCGGGCTGGGGCCACCCCTGCACCCATGGGGATACGGGATTGTCTCCGCCATGTGGGGAACGGGGTCCTCTTCCCCTTCGCGGAAGCCCCAACCTTCCTCCCGGGGCACGCCTGCACCCTCCACTCGCACTCACGGCCCCAGCGGCGGGGCCGTGCGCCCGCAGACGCCCTAGAAGGAGGGCCGCGGTCCCCGTCAGGGGAGGGCACCCCCTGGAAGCCAGGGACGAGCGGCGACCGCGGCCTCTTCCAAAACGGCAGGCACACAGACCTGCGCGGCAAAAAGCCCCGGGCAAGGCAGCACCACTCAAAGGGGAAGGGTCCGCACCTGGCCCATCAGCTCTTGATGAGCCCCAGGCCCCGCCCCTGGCCGGAGCCTGACCCCGCCCACCCGACTCTGGCTGCGCACAGGTGCACTTCCTAGGGCCGCCGCTAGGGGGCGCTGGTGAGGGGGTTCAGGGACCCTCAGCCCCCAAGGGGCTGCGGCCACCCCTGCACCCATGGGGGTACGGGTTGTCCTCCGCCATGGGGGAACGGGGCCCCCTTCCCCTTCGCGGAAGCCCCAACCTTCCTCCCGGGGCACGCCTGCACCCTCCCCTCGCACTCACGGCCCCAGCGGCGGGGCCGTGCGCCCGCAGACGCCCTAGACGGAGGGCCGGGGTCCCCGTCAGGGGAGGGCACCCCCTGGAAGCCAGGGACGAGCGGCGACCGCGGCCTCTACCAAAACGGCAGGCACACAGGCCTGCGCGGCTAAAAGCCCCCGGCAAGGCAGCACCACTCAAAGGGGAAGGGTCCGCACCTGGCCCAGCAGCTCTTGATGAGCCCCAGGCCCCGCCCCTGGCCGGAGCCTGACCTCGCCCACCCGATTCTGGCTGCGCACAGGTGCACTTCCTAGGGACGCCGCTAGGGGGCGCTGGTGAGGGGGTTCGGGGACCCTCAGCCCCCAACGGGCTAGGGCCACCCTTGCACCCATGGGGGTACCGGATTGTCCTCCCCCATGGGGGAACGGGGCCCCCTTGCCCTTCGCGAAAGCCCCAACCTTCCTCCCGGGGCACGCCTGCACCCTCCGCTCGCACTCACATCCCCAGCGGCGGGGCCGTGCGCCCGCAGACGCCCTAGACGGAGGGCCGGGGTCCCCGTCAGGGGAGGGCACCCCCTGGAAGCCAGGGACGAGCGGCGACCGCGGCCTCTTCCAAAACGGCAGGCACACAGGCCTGCGCGGCAAAAAGCCCCCGGCAAGGCAGCACCACTCAAAGGGGAAGGGTCCGCACCTGGCCCAGCAGCTCTTGATGAGCCCCAGGCCCCGCCCCTGGCCGGAGCCTGACCCCGCCCACCCGATTCTGGCTGCGCACCGGTGCACTTCCTAGGGACGCCGCTAGGGGGCGCTGGTGAGGGGGTTCGGGGACCCTCAGCCCCCAACGGGCTAGGGCCACCCTTGCACCCATGGGGGTTAGGGATTGTCCTCCCCCATGGGGGAACGGGGCCCCCTTGCCCTTCGCGGAAGCCCCAACCTTCCTCCCGGGGGAAGCCTGCACCTCCTCTCGCACTCACGGCCCCAGCGGCGGGGCCGTGCGCCCGCAGACACCCTAGACGGAGGGCCGGGGTCCCCGTCAGGGGAGGGCACCCCCTGGAAGCCAGGGACGAGCGGCGACCGCGGCCTCTTCCAAAACGGCAGGCACACAGGCCTGCGCGGCAAAAAGCCCCCGGCAAGGCAGCACCACTCAAAGGGGAAGGGTCCGCACCTGGCCCAGCAGCTCTTGATGAGCCCCAGGCCCCGCCCCTGGCCGGAGCCTGACCCCGCCCACCCGATTCTGGCTGCGCACAGGTGCACTTCCTAGGGCCGCCGCTAGGGGGCGCTGGTGAGGGGGTTCGGGGACCTTCAGCCCCCAACGGGCTGCGGCCACCCCTGCACCCATGGGGGTACGTGTTGTCCTCCGCCATGGGGAAACGGGGCCCCCTTCCCCTTCGCGGAAGCCCCAACCTTCCTCCCGGGGCACGCCTGCACCCTCCCCTCGCACTCACGGCCCCAGCGGCGGGGCCGTGCGCCCGCAGACGCCCTAGACGGAGGGCCGGGGTCCCCGTCAGGGGAGGGCACCCCCTGGAAGCCAGGGACGAGCGGCGACCGCGGCCTCTTCCAAAACGGCAGGCACACAGGCCTGCGCGGCAAAAAGCCCCCGGCAAGGCAGCAACACTCAAAGGAGAAGGGTCCGCACCTGGCCCAGCAGCTCTTGATGAGCCCCAGGCCCCGCCCCTGGCCGGAGCCTGACCCCGCCCACCCGATTCTGGCTGCGCACAGGTGCACTTCCTAGGGACGCCGCTAGGGGGCGCTGGTGAGGGAGTTCGGGGACCCTAAACCCCCAACGGGCTAGGGCCACACTTGCACCCATGGGGGTACCGGATTGTCCTCCCCCATGGGGGAACGGGGCCCCCTTGCCCTTCGCGAAAGCCCCAACCTTCCTCCCGGGGCACGCGTGCACCCTCCCCTCGCACTCACGGCCCCAGCCGCGGGGCCGTGCGCCCGCAGACGCCCTAGACGGAGGGCCGGGGTCCCCGTAAGGGGAGGGCACCCCCTGGAAGCCAGGGACGAGCGGCGACCGCGGCCTATTCCAAAACCGCAGGCACACAGGCCTGCGCGGCAAAAAGCCCCCGGCAAGGCAGCACCACTCAAAGGGGAAGGGTCCGCACCTGGCCCAGCAGCTCTTGATGAGCCCCAGGCCCCGCCCCTGGCCGGAGCCTGACCCCGCCCACCCGATTCTGGCTGCGCACAGGTGCACTTCCTAGGGCCGCCGCTAGGGGGCGCTGGTGAGGGGGTTCGGGGACCCTCAGCCCCCAACGGGCTGCGGCCACCCCTGCACCCATGGGGGTACCGGATTGTCCTCCCCCATGGGGGAACGGGGCCCCCTTGCCCTTCGCGGAAGCCCCAAACTTCCTCCCGGGGCACGCCTGCACCCTCCCCTCGCACTCACGGCCCCAGCGGCGAGGCCGTGCGCCCGCAGACGCCCTAGACGGAGGGCCGGGGTCCCCGTCAGGGGAGGGCACCCCCTGGAAGCCAGGGACGAGCGGCGACCGCGGCCTCTTCCAAAACGGCAGGCACACAGGCCTGCGCGGCAAAAAGCCCCCGGCAAGGCAGCACCACTCAAAGGGGAAGGGTCCGCACCTGGCCCAGCAGCTCTTGATGAGCCCCAGGCCCCGCCCATGGCCGGAGCCTGACCCCGCCCACCCGACTCTGGCTGCGCACAGGTGCACTTCCAAGGGCCGCCGCTAGGGGGCGCTGGTGAGGGGGTTCGGGGACACTCAGCCCCCACCGGGCTGGGGCCACCCCTGCATCCATGGGGGTACGGGATTGTCTCCGCCATGTGGGGAACGGGGCCCTCTTCCCCTTCGCGGAAGCCCCAACCTTCCTCCCGGGGCACGCCTGCACCCTCCACTCGCACTCACGGCCCCAGCGGCGGGGCCGTGCGCCCGCAGACGCCCTAGAAGGAGGGCCGGGGTCCCCGTCAGGGGAGGGCACCCCCTGGAAGCCAGGGACGAGCGGCGACCGCGGCCTCTTCCAAAACGGCAGGCACACAGGCCTGCGCGGCAAAAAGCCCCCGGCAAGGCAGCACCACTCAAAGGGGAAGGGTCCGCACCTGGCCCAGCAGCTCTTGATGAGCCCCAGGCCCCGCCCCTGGCCGGAGCCTGACCCCGCCCACCCGACTCTGGCTGCGCACAGGTGCACTTCCTAGGGCCGCCGCTAGGGGGCGCTGGTGAGGGGGTTCGGGGACCCTCAGCCCCCAACGGGCTGCGGCCACCCCTGCACCCATGGGGGTACGGGTTGTCCTCCGCCATGGGGGAACGGGGCCCCCTTCCCCTTCGCGGAAGCCTCAACCTTCCTCCCGGGGCACGCCTGCACACTCCCCTCGCACTCACGGCCCCAGCGGCGGGGCCGTGCGCCCGCAGACGCCCTAGACGGAGGGCCGGGGTCCCCGTCAGGGGAGGGCACCCCCTGGAAGCCAGGGACGAGCGGCGACCGCGGCCTCTTCCAAAACGGCAGGCACACAGGCCTGCGCGGCAAAAAGCCCCCGGCAAGGCAGCACCACTCAAAGGCGAAGGGTCCGCACCTGGCCCAGCAGCTCTTGATGAGCCCCAGGCCCCGCCCCTGGCCGGAGCCTGACCCCGCCCACCCGATTCTGGCTGCGCACAGGTGCACTTCCTAGGGCCGCCGCTAGGGGGCGCTGGTGAGGGGGTTCGGGGACCCTCAGCCCCCAACGGGCTAGGGCCACCCTTGCACCCATGGGGGTACCGGATTGTCCTCCCCCATGGGGGAACGGGGCCCCCTTGCCCTTCGCGAAAGCCCCAACCTTCCTCCCGGGGCACGCCTGCACCCTCCCCTCGCACTCACAGCCCCAGCGGCGGGGCCGTGCGCCCGCAGACGCCCTAGACGGAGGGCCGGGGTCCCCGTCAGGGGAGGGCACCCCCTGGAAGCCAGGGACGAGCGGCGACCGCGGCCTCTTCCAAAACGGCAGGCACACAGGCCTGCGCGGCAAAAAGCCCCCGGCAAGGCAGCACCACTCAAAGGGGAAGGGTCCGCACCTGGCCCAGCAGCTCTTGATGAGCCCCAGGCCCCGCCCCTGGCCGGAGCCTGACCCCGCCCACCCGATTCTGGCTGCGCACAGGTGCACTTCCTAGGGACGCCGCTAGGGGGCGCTGGTGAGGGGGTTCGGGGACCCTCAGCCCCCAACGGGCTAGGGCCACCCTTGCACCCATGGGGGTTAGGGATTGTCCTCCCCCATGGGGGAACGGGGCCCTCTTGCCCTTCGCGGAAGCCCCAACCTTCCTCCCGGGGGAAGCCTGCACCTCCTCTCGCACTCACGGCCCCAGCGGCGGGGCCGTGCGGCCGCAGACGCCCTAGACGGAGGGCCGGGGTCCCCGTCAGGGGAGGGCACCCCCTGGAAGCCAGGGACGAGCGGCGACCGCGGCCTCTTCCAAAACGGCAGGCACACAGGCCTGCGCGGCAAAAAGCCCCCGGCAAGGCAGCACCACTCAAAGGGGAAGGGTCCGCACCTGGCCCAGCAGCTCTTGATGAGCCCCAGGCCCCGCCCCTGGCCGGAGCCTGACCCCGCCCACCCGATTCTGGCTGCGCACAGGTGCACTTCCTAGGGACGCCGCTAGGGGGCGCTGGTGAGGGGGTTCGGGGACCCTCAGCCCCCAACGGGCTAGGGCCACCCTTGCACCCATGGGGGTTAGGGATTGTCCTCCCCCATGGGGGAACGGGGCCCTCTTGCCCTTCGCGGAAGCCCCAACCTTCCTCCCGGGGGAAGCCTGCACCTCCTCTCGCACTCACGGCCCCAGCGGCGGGGCCGTGCGGCCGCAGACGCCCTATACGGAGGGCCGGGGTCCCCGTTAGGGGAGGGCACCCCCTGGAAGCCAGGGACGAGCGGCGACCGCGGCCTCTTCCAAAACGGCAGGCACACAGGCCTGCGCGGCAAAAAGCCCCCGGCAAGGCAGCACCACTCAAAGGGGAAGGGTCCGCACCTGGCCCAGCAGCTCTTGATGAGCCCCAGGCCCCGCCCCTGGCCGGAGCCTGACCCCGCCCACCCGACTCTGGCTGCGCACAGGTGCACTTCCTAGGGCCGCCGCTAGGGGGCGCTGGTGAGGGGGTTCGGGGACCCTCAGCCCCCAACGGGCTAGGGCCACCCTTGCACCCATGGGGGTACGGGATTGTCTCCACCATGTGGGGAACGGGGCCCCCTTCCCCTACGCGGAAGCCCCAACCTTCCTCCCGGGGCACGCCTGCAACCTCCCCTCGCACTCACAGCCCCAGCGGCGGGGCCGTGCGCCCGCAGACGCCCTAGACGGAGGGCCGGGGTCCCCGTCAGGGGAGGGCACCCCCTGGAAGCCAGGGACGAGCGGCGACCGCGGCCTCTTCCAAAACGGCAGGCACACAGGCCTGCGCGGCAAAAAGCCCCCGGCAAGGCAGCACCACTCAAAGGGGAAGGGTCCGCACCTGGCCCAGCAGCTCTTGATGAGCCCCAGGCCCCGGCCCTGGCCGGAGCCTGACCCCGCCCACCCGATTCTGGCTGCGCACAGGTGCACTTCCTAGGGGCGCCGCTAGGGGGCGCTGGTGAGGGAGTTCGGGGACCCTCAGCCCCCAACGGGCTAGGGCCACCCTTGCACCCATGGGGGTACCGGATTGTCCTCCCCCATGGGGGAACGGGGCCCCCTTGCCCTTCGCGAAAGCCCCAACCTTCCTCCCGGGGGAAGCCTGCACCTCCTCTCGCACTCACAGCCCCAGCGGCGGGGCCGTGCGCCCGCAGACGCCCTAGACGGAGGGCCGGGGTCCCCGTCAGGGGAGGGCACCCCCTGGAAGCCAGGGACGAGCGGCGACCGCGGCCTCTTCCAAAACGGCAGGCACACAGGCCTGCGCTGCAAAAAGCCCCCGGCAAGGCAGCACCACTCAAAGGGGAAGGGTCCGCACCTGGCCCAGCAGCTCTTGATGAGCCCCCGGCACCGCCCCTGGCCGGAGCCTGACCCCGCCCTCCCGATTCTGGCTGCGCACAGGTGCACTTCCTAGGGACGCCTCTAGGGGGCGCTGGTGAGGGGGTTCGGGGACCCTCAGCCCCCAACGGGCTAGGGCCACCCTTGCACCCATGGGGGTACCGGATTGTCCTCCCCCATGGGGGAACGGGGCCACCTTGCCCTTCGCGGAAGCCCCAACCTTCCTCCTGGGGGAAGCCTGCACCTCCTCTCGCACTCACAGCCCCAGCGGCGGGGCCGTGCGCCCGCAGAAGCCCTAGACGGAGGGCCGGGGTCCCCGTCAGGGGAGGGCACCCCCTGGAAGCCAGGGACGAGCGGCGACCGCGGCCTCTTCCAAAACGGCAGGCACACAGGCCTGCGCGGCAAAAAGCCCCGGGCAAGGCAGCACCACTCAAAGGGGAAGGGACCGCACCTGGCCCAGCAGCTCTTGATGAGCCCCAGGCCCCGCCCCTGGCCGGAGCCTGACCCCGCCCACCCGACTCTGGCTGCGCACAGGTGCACTTCCTAGGGCCGCCGCTAGGGGGCGCTGGTGAGGGGGTTCGGGGACCCTCAGCCCCCAACGGGCTGCGGCCACCCCTGCACCCATGGGGGTACGGGTTGTCCTCCGCCATGGGGGAACGGGGCCCCCTTCCCCTTCGCGGAAGCCCCAACCTTCCTCCCGGGGCACGCCTGCACCCTCCCCTCGCACTCACGGCCCCAGCGGCGAGGCCGTGCGCCCGCAGACGCCCTAGACGGAGGGCCGGGGTCCCCGTCTGGGGAGGGCAACCCCTGGAAGCCAGGGACGAGCGGCGACCGCGGCCTCTTCCAAAACGGCAGGCACACAGGCCTGCGCGGCAAAAAGCCCCCGGCAAGGCAGCACCACTCAAAGGGGAAGGGTCCGCACCTGGCCCAGCAGCTCTTGATGAGCCCCAGGCCCCGCCCCTGGCCGGAGCCTGACCCCGCCCACCCGATTCTGGCTGCGCACAGGTGCACTTCCTAGGGACGCCTCTAGGGGGAGCTGGTGAGGGGGTTCGGGGACCCTCAGCCCCCAACGGGCTAGGGCCACCCTTGCACCCATGGGGGTAGGGGATTGTCTCCACCATGTGGGGAACGGGGCCCCCTTCCCCTACGCGGAAGCCCCAAACTTCCTCCCGGGGCACGCCTGCACCCTCCCCTCGCACTCACAGCCCCAGCGGCGGGGCCGTGCGCCCGCAGACGCCCTAGACGGAGGGCCGGGGTCCCCGTCAGGGGAGGGCACCCCCTGGAAGCCAGGGACGAGCGGCGACCGCGGCCTCTTCCAAAACGGCAGGCACACAGGCCTGCGCGGCAAAAAGCCCCCGGCAAGGCAGCACCACTCAAAGGGGAAGGGTCCGCACCTGGCCCAGCAGCTCTTGATGAGCCCCAGGCACCGCCCCTGGCCGGAGCCTGACCCGCCCACCCGACTCTGGCTGCGCACAGGTGCACTTCCTAGGGCCGCCGCTAGGGGGCGCTGGTGAGGGGGTTCGGGGACCCTCAGCCCCCAACGGGCTGCGGCCACCCCTGCACCCATGGGGGTACGGGTTGTCCTCCGCCATGGGGGAACGGGGACCCCTTCCCCTTCGCGGAAGCCCCAACCTTCCTCCCGGGGCACGCCTGCACCCTCCCCTCGCACTCACGGCCCCAGCGGCGGGGCCGTGCGCCCGCAGACACCCTAGACGGAGGGCCGGGGTCCCCGTCAGGGGAGGGCACCCCCTGGAAGCCAGGGACGAGCGGCGACCGCGGCCTCTTCCAAAACGGCAGGCACACAGGCCTGCGCGGCAAAAAGCCCCCGGCAAGGCAGCACCACTCAAAGGAGAAGGGTCCGCACCTGGCCCAGCAGCTCTTGATGAGCCCCAGGCCCCGCCCCTGGCCGGAGCCTGACCCCGCCCACCCGATTCTGGCTGCGCACAGGTGCACTTCCTAGGGACGCCGCTAGGGGGCGCTGGTGAGGGGGTTCGGGGACCCTCAGCCCCCAACGGGCTAGGGCCACCCTTGCACCCATGGGGGTACCGGATTGTCCTCCCCCATGGGGGAACGCGGCCCCCTTGCCCTTCGCGAAAGCCCCAACCTTCCTCCCGGGGCACGCCTGCACCCTCCCCTCGCACTCACGGCCCCAGCCGCGGGGCCGTGCGCCCGCAGACGCCCTAGACGGAGGGCCGGGGTCCCCGTCAGGGGAGGGCACCCCCTGGAAGCCAGGGACGAGCGGCGACCGCGGCCTCTTCCAAAACCGCAGGCACACAGGCCTGCGCGGAAAAAAGCCCCCGGCAAGGCAGCACCACTCAAAGGGGAAGGGTCCGCACCTGGCCCAGCAGCTCTTGATGAGCCCCAGGCCCCGCCCCTGGCCGGAGCCTGACCCAGCCCACCCGACTCTGGCTGCGCACAGGTGCACTTCCAAGGGCCGACGCTAGGGGGCGCTGGTGAGGGGGCTCGGGGACACTCAGCCCCCACCGGGCTGGGGCCACCCCTGCACCCATGGGGGTACGGGATTGTCTCCGCCATGTGGGGAACGGGGCCCTCTTCCCCTTCGCGGAAGTCCCAACCTTCCTCCCGGGGCACGCCTGCACCCTCCACTCGCACTCACGGCCCCAGCGGCGGGGCCGTGCGCCCGCAGACGCCCTAGAAGGAGGGCCGGGGTCCCCGTCAGGGGAGGGCACCCCCTGGAAGCCAGGGACGAGCGGCGACCGCGGCCTCTTCCAAAACGGCAGGCACACAGGCCTGCGCGGCAAAAAGCCCCCGGCAGGGCAGCACCACTCAAAGGGGAAGGGTCCGCACCTGGCCCAGCAGCTCTTGATGAGCCCCAGGCCCCGCCCCTGGCCGGAGCCTGACCCCGCCCACCCGACTCTGGATGCGCACAGGTGCACTTCCTAGGGCCGCCGCTAGGGGGCGCTGGTGAGGGGGTTCGGGGACCCTCAGCCCCCAACGGGCTGCGGCCACCCCTGCACCCATGGGGGTACGGGTTGTCCTCCGCCATGGGGGAACGGGGCCCCCTTCCCCTTCGCGGAAGCCTCAACCTTCCTCCCGGGGCACGCCTGCACACTCCCCTCGCACTCACGGCCCCAGCGGCGGGGCCGTGCGCCCGCAGACGCCCTAGACGGAGGGCCGGGGTCCCCGTCAGGGGAGGGCACCCCCTGGAAGCCAGGGACGAGCGGCGACCGCGGCCTCTTCCAAAACGGCAGGCACACAGGCCTGCGCGGCAAAAAGCCCCCGGCAAGGCAGCACCACTCAAAGGGGAAGGGTCCGCACCTGGCCCAGCAGCTCTTGATGAGCCCCAGGCCCCGCCCCTGGCCGGAGCCTGACCCCGCCCACCCGATTCTGGCTGCGCACAGGTGCACTTCCTAGGGCCGCCGCTAGGGGGCGCTGGTGAGGGGGTTCGGGGACCCTCAGCCCCCAACGGGCTAGGGCCACCCTTGCACCCATGGGGGTACCGGATTGTCCTCCCCCATGGGGGAACGGGGCCCCCTTGCCCTTCGCGAAAGCCCCAACCTTCCTCCCGGGGCACGCCTGCACCCTCCCCTCGCACTCACAGGCCCAGCGGCGGGGCCGTGCGCCCGCAGACGCCCTAGACGGAGGGCCGGGGTCCCCGTCAGGGGAGGGCACCCCCTGGAAGCCAGGGACGAGCGGCGACCGCGGCCTCTTCCAAAACGGCAGGCACACAGGCCTGCGCGGCAAAAAGCCCCCGGCAAGGCAGCACCACTCAAAGGGGAAGGGTCCGCACCTGGCCCAGCAGCTCTTGATGAGCCCCAGGCCCCGCCCCTGGCCGGAGCCTGACCCCGCCCACCCGATTCTGGCTGCGCACAGGTGCACTTCCTAGGGACGCCGCTAGGGGGCGCTGGTGAGGGGGTTCGGGGACCCTCAGCCCCCAACGGGCTAGGGCCACCCTTGCACCCATGGGGGTTAGGGATTGTCCTCCCCCATGGGGGAACGGGGCCCTCTTGCCCTTCGCGGAAGCCCCAACCTTCCTCCCGGGGGAAGCCTGCACCTCCTCTCGCACTCACGGCCCCAGCGGCGGGGCCGTGCGGCCGCAGACGCCCTAGACGGAGGGCCGGGGTCCCCGTCAGGGGAGGGCACCCCCTGGAAGCCAGGGACGAGCGGCGACCGCGGCCTCTTCCAAAACGGCAGGCACACAGGCCTGCGCGGCAAAAAGCCCCCGGCAAGGCAGCACCAGTCAAAGGGGAAGGGTCCGCACCTGGCCCAGCAGCTCTTGATGAGCCCCAGGCACCGCCCCTGGCCGGAGCCTGACCCCGCCCACCCGATTCTGGCTGCGCACAGGTGCACTTCCTAGGGACGCCTCTAGGGGGCGCTGGTGAGGGGGTTCGGGGACCCTCAGCCCCCAACGGGCTAGGGCCACCCTTGCACCCATGGGGGTAGGGGATTGTCTCCACCATGTGGGGAACGGGGCCCCCTTCCCCTACGCGGAAGCCCCAAACTTCCTCCCGGGGCACGCCTGCACCCTCCCCTCGCACTCACAGCCCCAGCGGCGGGGCCGTGCGCCCGCACACGCCCTAGACGGAGGGCCGGGGTCCCCGTCAGGGGAGGGCACCCCCTGGAAGCCAGGGACGAGCGGCGACCGCGGCCTCTTCCAAAACGGCAGGCACACAGGCCTGCGCGGCAAAAAGCCCCCGGCAAGGCAGCACCACTCAAAGGGGAAGGGTCCGCACCTGGCCCAGCAGCTCTTGATGAGCCCCAGGCACCGCCCCTGGCCGGAGCCTGACCCGCCCACCCGACTCTGGCTGCGCACAGGTGCACTTCCTAGGGCCGCCGCTAGGGGGCGCTGGTGAGGGGGTTCGGGGACCCTCAGCCCCCAACGGGCTGCGGCCACCCCTGCACCCATGGGGGTACGGGTTGTCCTCCGCCATGGGGGAACGGGGACCCCTTCCCCTTCGCGGAAGCCCCAAACTTCCTCCCGGGGCACGCCTGCACCCTCCCCTCGCACTCACGGCCCCAGCGGCGGGGCCGTGCGCCCGCAGACGCCCTAGACGGAGGGCCGGGGTCCCCGTCAGGGGAGGGCACCCCCTGGAAGCCAGGGACGAGCGGCGACCGCGGCCTCTTCCAAAACGGCAGGCACACAGGCCTGCGCGGCAAAAAGCCCCCGGCAAGGCAGCACCACTCAAAGGAGAAGGGTCCGCACCTGGCCCAGCAGCTCTTGATGAGCCCCAGGCCCCGCCCCTGGCCGGAGCCTGACCCCGCCCACCCGATTCTGGCTGCGCACAGGTGCACTTCCTAGGGACGCCGCTAGGGGGCGCTGGTGAGGGGGTTCGGGGACCCTCAGCCCCCAACGGGCTAGGGCCACCCTTGCACCCATGGGGGTACCGGATTGTCCTCCCCCATGGGGGAACGGGGCCCCCTTGCCCTTCGCGAAAGCCCCAACCTTCCTCCCGGGGCACGCCTGCACCCTCCCCTCGCACTCACGGCCCCAGCCGCGGGGCCATGCGCCCGCAGACGCCCTAGACGGAGGGCCGGGGTCCCCGTCAGGGGAGGGCACCCCCTGGAAGCCAGGGACGAGCGGCGACCGCGGCCTCTTCCAAAACCGCAGGCACACAGGCCTGCGCGGAAAAAAGCCAGCGGCAAGGCAGCACCACTCAAAGGGGAAGGGTCCGCACCTGTCCCAGCAGCTCTTGATGAGCCCCAGGCCCCGCCCCTGGCCGGAGCCTGACCCCGCCCACCCGACTCTGGCTGTGCACAGGTGCACTTCCAAGGGCCGACGCTAGGGGGCGCTGGTGAGGGGGCTCGGGGACACTCAGCCCCCACCGGGCTGGGGCCACCCCTGCACCCATGGGGGTACGGGATTGTCTCCGCCATGTGGGGAACGGGGCCCTCTTCCCCTTCGCGGAAGTCCCAACCTTCCTCCCGGGGCACGCCTGCACCCTCCACTCGCACTCACGGCCCCAGCGGCGGGGCCGTGCGCCCGCAGACGCCCTAGAAGGAAGGCCGGGGTCCCCGTCAGGGGAGGGCACCCCCTGGAAGCCAGGGACGAGCGGCGACCGCGGCCTCTTCCAAAACGGCAGGCACACAGGCCTGCGCGGCAAAAAGCCCCCGGCAAGGCAGCACCACTCAAAGGGGAAGGGTCCGCACCTGGCCCAGCAGCTCTTGATGAGCCCCAGGCCCCGCCCCTGGCCGGAGCCTGACCCCGCCCACCCGACTCTGGCTGCGCACAGGTGCACTTCCTAGGGCCGCCGCTAGGGGGCGCTGGTGAGGGGGTTCGGGGACCCTCAGCCCCCAACGGGCTGCGGCCACCCCTGCACCCATGGGGGTACGGGTTGTCCTCCGCCATGGGGGAACGGGACCCCCTTCCCCTTCGCGGAAGCCCCAACCTTCCTCCCGGGGCACGCCTGCACCCTCCCCTCGCACTCACGGCCCCAGCGGCGGGGCCGTGCGCCCGCAGACGCCCTAGACGGAGGGCCGGGGTCCCCGTCAGGGGAGGGCACCCCCTGGAAGCCAGGGACGAGCGGCGACCGCGGCCTCTTCCAAAACGGCAGGCACACAGGCCTGCGCGGCAAAAAGCCCCCGGCAAGGCAGCACCACTCAAAGGGGAAGGGTCCGCACCTGGCACAGCAGCTCTTGATGAGCCCCAGGCCCCGCCCCTGGCCGGAGCCTGACCCCGCCCACCCGATTCTGGCTGCGCACAGGTGCACTTCCTAGGGCCGCCGCTAGGGGGCGCTGGTGAGGGGGTTCGGGGACCCTCAGCCCCCAACGGGCTAGGGCCACCCTTGCACCCATGGGGGTACCGGATTGTCCTCCGCCATGGGGGAACGGGGCCCCCTTGCCCTTCGCGAAAGCCCCAACCTTCCTCCCGGGGGAAGCCTGCACCTCCTCTCGCACTCACAGCCCCAGCGGCGGGGCCGTGCGCCCGCAGACGCCCTAGACGGAGGGCCGGGGTCCCCGTCAGGGGAGGGCACCCCCTGGAAGCCAGGGACGAGCGGCGACCGCGGCCTCTTCCAAAACGGCAGGCACACAGGCCTGCGCGGCTAAAAGCTCCCGGCAAGGCAGCACCACTCAAAGGGGAAGGGTCCGCACCTGGCCCAGCAGCTCTTGATGAGCCCCAGGCCCCGCCCCTGGCCGGAGCCTGACCCCGCCCACCCGATTCTGGCTGCGCACAGGTGCACTTCCTAGGGACGCCGCTAGGGGGCGCTGGTGAGGGGGTTCGGGGACCCTCAGCCCCAACGGGCTAGGGCCACCCTTGCACCCATGGGGGTTAGGGATTGTCCTCCCCCATGGGGGAACGGGGCCCCCTTGCCCTTCGCGGAAGCCCCAACCTTCCTCCCGGGGGAAGCCTGCACCTCCTCTCGCACTCACGGCCCCAGCGGCGGGGCCGTGCGCCCGCAGACGCCCTAGACGGAGGGCCGGGGTCCCCGTCAGGGGAGGTCACCCCCTGGAAGCCAGGGACGAGCGGCGACCACGGCCTCTTCCAAAACGGCAGGCACACAGGCCTGCGCGGCAAAAAGCCCCCGGCAAGGCAGCACCACTCAAAGGGGAAGGGTCCGCACCTGGCCCAGCAGCTCTTGATGAGCCCCAGGCCCCGCCCATGGCCGGAGCCTGACCCCGCCCACCCGACTCTGGCTGCGCACAGGTGCACTTCCAAGGGCCGCCGCTAGGGGGCGCTGGTGAGGGGGTTCGGGGACACTCAGCCCCCACCGGGCTGGGGCCACCCCTGCACCCATGGGGGTACGGGATTGTCTCCGCCATGTGGGGAACGGGGCCCTCTTCCCCTTCGCGGAAGCCCCAACCTTCCTCCCGGGGCACGCCTGCACCCTCCACTCGCACTCACGGCCCCAACGGCTGGGCCGTGCGCCCGCAGACGCCCTAGAAGGAGGGCCGGGGTCCCCGTCAGGGGAGGGCACCCCCTGGAAGCCAGGGACGAGCGGCGACCGCGGCCTCTTCCAAAACGGCAGGCACACAGGCCTGCGCGGCAAAAAGCCCCCGGCAACGCAGCACCACTCAAAGGGGAAGGGTCCGCACCTGGCCCAGCAGCTCTTGATGAGCCCCAGGCCCCGCCCCTGGCCGGAGCCTGACCCCGCCCACCCGATTCTGGCTGCGCACAGGTGCACTTCCTAGGGCCGCCGCTAGGGGGCGCTGGTGAGGGGGTTCGGGGACCCTCAGCCCCCAACGTGCTAGGGCCACCCTTGCACCCATGGGGGTACCGGATTGTCCTCCCCCATGGGGGAACGGGGCCCCCTAGCCCTTCGCGAAAGCCCCAACCTTCCTCCCGGGGGAAGCCTGCACCTCCTCTCGCACTCACAGCCCCAGCGGCGGGGCCGTGCGCCCGCAGACGCCCTAGACGGAGGGCCGGGGTCCCCGTCAGGGGAGGGCACCCCCTGGAAGCCAGGGACGAGCGGCGACCGCGGCCTCTTCCAAAACGGCAGGCACACAGGCCTGCGCGGCAAAAAGCCCCCGGCAAGGCAGCACCACTCAAAGGGGAAGGGTCCGCACCTGGCCCAGCAGCTCTTGATGAGCCCCTGGCCCCGCCCCTGGCCGGAGCCTGACCCCGCCCACCCGATTCTGGCTGCGCACAGGTGTACTTCCTAGGGACGCATCTAGGGGGCGCTGGTGAGGGGGTTCGGGGACCCTCAGCCCCCAACGGGCTAGGGCCACCCTTGCACCCATGGGGGTACCGGATTGTCCTCCCCCATGGGGGAACGGGGCCACCTTGCCCTTCGCGGAAGCCCCAACCTTCCTCCCGGGGCACGCCTGCACCTCCTCTCGCACTCACAGCCCCAGCGGCGGGGCCGTGCGCCCGCAGACGCCCTAGACGGAGGGCCGGGGTCCCCGTCAGGGGAGGGCACCCCCTGGAAGCCAGGGACGAGCGGCGACCGCGGCCTCTTCCAAAACGGCAGGCACACAGGCCTGCGCGGCAAAAAGCCCCGGGCAAGGCAGCACCACTCAAAGGGGAAGGGTCCGCACCTGGCCCAGCAGCTCTTGATGAGCCCCAGGCCCCGCCCCTGGCCGGAGCCTGACCCCGCCCACCCGACTCTGGCTGCGCACAGGTGCACTTCCTAGGGCCGCCGCTAGGGTGCGCTGGTGAGGGGGTTCGGGGACCCTCAGCCCCCAACGGGCTGGGGCCACCCCTGCACCCATGGGGGTACCAGATTGTCCTCCCCCATGGGGGAACGGGGCCCCCTTGCCCTTCGCGGAAGCCCCAAACTTCCTCCCGGGGCACGCCTGCACCCTCCCCTCGCACTCATGGCCCCAGCGGCGAGGCCGTGCGCCCGCAGATGCCCTAGACGGAGGGCCGGGGTCCCCGTCAGGGGAGGGCACCCCCTGGAAGCCAGGGACGAGCGGCGACTGCGGCCTCTTCCAAAACGGCAGGCACACAGGCCTGCGCGGCAAAAAGCCCCCGGCAAGGCAGCACCACTCAAAGGGGAAGGGTCCGCACCTGGCCCAGCAGCTCTTGATGAGCCCCAGGCCCCGCCCCTGGCCGGAGCCTGACCCCGCCCACCCGATTCTGGCTGCGCACAGGTACACTTCCTAGGGACGCCGCTAGGGGGCGCTGGTGAGGGGGTTCGGGGACCCTCAGCCCACAACGGGCTAGGGCCACCCTTGCACCCATGGGGGTACCGGATTGTCCTCCCCCATGGGGGAACGGGGCCCCCTTGTCCTTCGCGAAAGCCCCAACCTTCCTCCCGGGGGAAGCCTGCACCTCCTCTCGCACTCACAGCCCCAGCGGCGGGGCCGTGCGCCCGCAGACGCCCTTAGACGGAGGGCCGGGGTCCCCGTCAGGGGAGGGCACCCCCTGGAAGCCAGGGACGAGCGGCGACCGCGGCCTCTTCAAAACCGCAGGCACACAGGCCTGCGCGGCAAAAAGCCCCCGGCAAGGCAGCACCACTCAAAGGGGAAGGGTCCGCACCTGGCCCAGCAGCTCTTGATGAGCCCCAGGCCCCGCCCATGGCCGGAGCCTGACCCCGCCCACCCGACTCTGGCTGCGCACAGTTGCACTTCCTAGTGCCGCCGCTAGGGGGCGCTGGTGAGGGGGTTCGGGGACCCTCAGCCCCCAACGGGCTAGGGCCACCCTTGCACCCATGGGGGTACCGGATTGTCCTCCCCCATGGGGGAACGGGGCCCCCTTGTCCTTCGCGAAAGCCCCAACCTTCCTCCCGGGGGAAGCCTGCACCTCCTCTCGCACTCACAGCCCCAGCGGCGGGGCCGTGCGCCCGCAGACGCCCTAGACGGAGGGCCGGGGTCCCCGTCAGGGGAGGGCACCCCCTGGAAGCCAGGGACGAGCGGCGACCGCGGCCTCTTCCAAAACGGCAGGCACACAGGCCTGCGCGGCAAAAAGCCCCCGGCAAGGCAGCACCACTCAAAGGGGAAGGGTCCGCACCTGGCCCAGCAGCTCTTGATGAGCCCCAGGCCCCGCCCCTGGCCGGAGCCTGACCCCGCCCACCCGATTCTGGCTGCGCACAGGTGCACTTCCCAGGGACGCCGCTAGGGGGCACTGGTGAGGGGGTTCGGGGACCCTCAGCCCCCAACGGGCTAGGGCCACCCTTGCACCCATGGGGGTTAGGGATTGTCCTCCCCCATGGGGGAACGGGGCCCCCTTGCCCTTCGCGGAAGCCCCAACCTTCCTCCCGGGGGAAGCCTGCACCTCCTCTCGCACTCACGGCCCCAGCGGCGGGGCCGTGCGCCCGCAGACGCCCTAGACGGAGGGCCGGGGTCCCCGTCAGGGGAGGGCACCCCCTGGAAGCCAGGGACGAGCGGCGACCACGGCCTCTTCCAAAACGGCAGTCACACAGGCCTGCGCGGCAAAAAGCCCCCGGCAAGGCAGCACCACTCAAAGGGGAAGGGTCCGCACCTGGCCCAGCAGCTCTTGATGAGCCCCAGGCCCCGCCCCTGGCTGGAGCCTGACCCCGCCCACCCGACTCTGGCTGCGCACAGGTGCACTTCCTAGGGCCGCCGCTAGGGGGCGCTGGTGAGGGGGTTCGGGGACCCTCAGCCCCCAACGGGCTAGGGCCACCCTTGCACCCATGGGGGTACGGGATTGTCTCCACCATGTGGGGAACGGGGCCCCCTTCCCCTACGCGGAAGCCCCAACCTTCCTCCCGGGGCACGCCTGCACCCTCCCCTCGCACTCACAGCCCCAGCGGCGGGGCCGTGCGCCCGCAGACGCCCTAGACGGAGGGCCGGGGTCCCCGTCAGGGGAGGGCACCCCCTGGAAGCCAGGGACGAGCGGCGACCGCGGCCTCTTCCAAAACCGCAGGCACACAGGCCTGCGCGGCAAAAAGCCCCCGGCAAGGCAGCACCACTCAAAGGGGAAGGGTCCGCACCTGGCCCAGCAGCTCTTTATGAGCCCCAGGCCCCGCCCCTGGCCGGAGCCTGACCAGCCCACCCGACTCTGGCTGCGCACAGGTGCACTTCCTAGGGCCGCCGCTAGGGGGCGCTGGTGAGGGGGTTCGGGCACCCTCAGCCCCCAACGGGCTGCGGCCACCCCTGCACCCATGGGGGTACGGGTTGTCCTCCGCCATGGGGGAACGGGGCCCCCTTCCCCTTCGCGGAAGCCCCAACCTTCCTCCCGGGGCACGCCTGCACGCTCCCCTCGCACTCACGGCCCCAGCGGCGGGGCCGTGCGCCCGCAGACGCCCTAGACGGAGGGCCGGGGTCCCCGTCAGGGGAGGGCACCCCCTGGAAGCCAGGGACGAGCGGCGACCGCGGCCTCTTCCAAAACGGCAGGCACCAGGCCTGCGCGGCAAGAAGCCCCCGGCAAGGCAGCACCACTCAAACGGGAAGGGTCCGCACCTGGCCCAGCAGCTCTTGATGAGCCCCAGGCCCCGCCCCTGGCCGGAGCCTGACCCCGCCCACCCGATTCTGGCTGCGCACAGGTGCACTTCCTAGGGACGCCGCTAGGGGGCGCTGGTGAGGGGGTTCGGGGACCCTCAGCCCCCAACGGGCTAGGGCCACCCTTGCACCCATGGGGGTACCGGATTGTCCTCCCCCATGGGGGAACGGGGCCCCCTTGCCCTTCGCGAAAGCCCCAACCTTCCTCCCGGGGCACGCCTGCACCCTCCCCTCGCACTCACAGCCCCAGGGGCGGGGACGTGCGCCCGCAGACGCCCTAGACGGAGGGCCGGGGTCCCCGTCAGGGGAGGGCAACCCCTGGAAGCCAGGGACGAGCGGCGACCGCGGCCTCTTCCAAAACGGCAGGCACACAGGCCTGCGCGGCAAAAAGCCCCCGGCAAGGCAGCACCACTCAAAGGGGAAGGGTCCGCACCTGGCCCAGCAGCTCTTGATGAGCCCCAGGCCCCGCCCATGGCCGGAGCCTGACCCCGCCCACCCGACTCTGGCTGCGCACAGGTGCACTTCCAAGGGCCGCCGCTAGGGGGCGCTGGTGAGGGGGTTCGGGGACACTCAGCCCCCACCGGGCTGGGGCCACCCCTGCACCCATGGGGGTAAGGGATTGTCTCCGCCATGTGGGGAACGGGGCCCTCTTCCCCTTCGCGGAAGCCCCAACCTTCCTCCCGGGGCACGCCTGCACCCTCCACTCGCACTCACGGCCCCAGCGGCGGGGCCGTGCGCCCGCAGACGCCCTAGAAGGAGGGCCGGGGTCCCCGTCAGGGGAGGGCACCCCCTGGAAGCCAGGGACGAGCGGCGACCGCGGCCTCTTCCAAAACGGCAGGCACACAGGCCTGCGCGGCAAAAAGCCCCCGGCAAGGCAGCACCACTCAAAGGGGAAGGGTCCGCACCTGGCCCAGCAGCTCTTGATGAGCCCCAGGCCCCGCCCCTGGCCGGAGCCTGACCCCGCCCACCCGATTCTGGCTGCGCACAGGTGCACTTCCTAGGGACGCCGCTAGGGGGCGCAGGTGAGGGGGTTCGGGGACCCTCAGCCCCCAACGGGCTAGGGCCACCCTTGCACCCATGGGGGTACCGGATTGTCCTCCCCCATGGGGGAACGGGGCCCCCTTGCCCTTCGCGAAAGCCCCAACCTTCCTCCCGGGGGGAAGCCTGCACCTCCTCTCGCACTCACAGCCCCAGCGGCGGGGCCGTGCGCCCGCAGACGCCCTAGACGGAGGGCCGGGGTCCCCGTCAGGGGAGGGCACCCCCTGGAAGCCAGGGACGAGCGGCGACCGCGGCCTCTTCCAAAACCGCAGGCACACAGGCCTGCGCGGCAAAAAGCCCCCGGCAAGGCAGCACCACTCAAAGGGGAAGGGTCCGCACCTGGCCCAGCAGCTCTTGATGAGCCCCAGGCCCCGCCCCTGGCCGGAGCCTGACCCCGCCCACCCGACTCTGGCTGCGCACAGGTGCACTTCCTAGGGCCGCCGCTAGGGGGCGCTGGTGAGGGGGTTCGGGGACCCTCAGCCCCCAACGGGCTGCGGCCACCCCTGCACCCATGGGGGTACGGGTTGTCCTCCGCCATGGGGGAACGGGGCCCCCTTCCCCTTCGCGGAAGCCCCAACCTTCCTCCCGGGACACGCCTGCACCCTCCCCTCGCACTCACGGCCCCAGCGGCGGGGCCGTGCGCCCGCAGACGCCCTAGACGGAGGGCCGGGGTCCCCGTCAGGGGAGGGCACCCCCTGGAAGCCAGGGACGAGCGGCGACCGCGGCCTCTTCCAAAACGGCAGGCACACAGGCCTGCGCGGCAAAAAGTCCCCAGCAAGGCAGCACCACTCAAAGGAGAAGGGTCCGCACCTGGCACAGCAGCTCTTGATGAGCCCCAGGCCCCGCCCCTGGCCGGAGCCAGACCCCGCCCACCCGATTCTGGCTGCGCACAGGTGCACTTCCTAGGGACGCCGCTAGGGGGCGCTGGTGAGGGGGTTCGGGGACCCTCACCCCCAACGGGCTAGGGCCACCCTTGCACCCATGGGGGTACCGGATTGTCCTCCCCCATGGGGGAACGGGGCCCCCTTGCCCTTCGCGAAAGCCCCAACCTTCCTCCCGGGGCATGCCTGCACCCTCCCCTCGCACTCACAGCCCCAGCGGCGGGGCCGTGCGCCCGCAGACGCCCTAGACGGAGGGCCGGGGTCCCCGTCAGGGGAGGGCACCCCCTGGAAGCCAGGGACGAGCGGCGACCGCGGCCTCTTCCAAAACGGCAGGCACACAGGCCTGCGCGGCAAAAAGCCCCCGGCAAGGCAGCACCACTCAAAGGGGAAGGGTCCGCACCTGGCCCAGCAGCTCTTGATTAGCCCCAGGCCCCGCCCATGGCCGGAGCCTGACCCCGCCCACCCGACTCTGGCTGCGCACAGGTGCACTTCCAAGGGCCGCCGCTAGGGGGCGCTGGTGAGGGGGTTCGGGGACACTCAGCCCCCACCGGGCTGGGGCCACCCCTGCACCCATGGGGGTACGGGATTGTCTCCGCCATGTGGGGAACGGGGCCCTCTTCCCCTTCGCGGAAGCCCCAACCTTCCTCCCGGGGCACGCCTGCACCCTCCCCTCGCACTCACGGCCCCAGCGGCGGGGCCGTGCGCCCGCAGACGCCCTAGACGGAGGGCCGGGGTCCCCGTCAGGGGAGGGCACCCCCTGGAAGCCAGGGACGAGCGGCGACCGCGGCCTCGTCCAAAACGGCAGGCACACAGGCCTGCGCGGCAAAAAGCCCCCGGCAAGGCAGCACCACTCAAAGGGGAAGGGTCCGCACCTGGCCCAGCAGCTCTTGATGAGCCCCAGGCCCCGCCCCTGGCCGGAGCCTGACCCCGCCCACCCGACTCTGGCTGCGCACAGGTGCACTTCCTAGGGCCGCCGCTAGGGGGCGCTGGTGAGGGGGTTCGGGGACCCTCAGCCCCCAACGGGCTGGGGCCACCCCTGCACCCATGGGGGTACCGGATTGTCCTCCCCCATGGGTGAACGGGGCCCCCTTGCCCTTCGCGGAAGCCCCAAACTTCCTCCCGGGGCACGCCTGCACCCTCCCCTCGCACTCACGGCCCCAGCGGCGAGGCCGTGCGCCCGCAGACGCCCTAGACGGAGGGCCGGCGTCCCCGTCAGGGGAGGGCACCCCCTGGAAGCCAGGGACGAGCGGCGACCGCGGCCTCTTCCAAAACCGCAGGCACACAGGCCTGCGCGGCAAAAAGCCCCCGGCAAGGCAGCACCACTCAAAGGGGAAGGGTCCGCACCTGGCCCAGCAGCTCTTGATGAGCCCCAGGCCCCGCCCCTGGCCGGAGCCTGACCCCGCCCACCCGACTCTGGCTGCGCACAGGTGCACTTCCTAGGGCCGCCGCTAGGGGGCGCTGGTGAGGGGGTTCGGGGACCCTCAGCCCCCAACGGGCTGCGGCCACCCCTGCACCCATGGGGGTACGGGTTGTCCTCCGCCATGGGGGAACGGGGCCCCCTTCCCCTTCGCGGAAGCCCCAACCTTCCTCCCGGGACACGCCTGCACCCTCCCCTCGCACTCACGGCCCCAGCGGCGGGGCCGTGCGCCCGCAGACGCCCTAGACGGAGGGCCGGGGTCCCCGTCAGGGGAGGGCACCCCCTGGAAGCCAGGGACGAGCGGCGACCGCGGCCTCTTCCAAAACGGCAGGCACACAGGCCTGCGCGGCAAAAAGTCCCCAGCAAGGCAGCACCACTCAAAGGAGAAGGGTCCGCACCTGGCCCAGCAGCTCTTGATGAGCCCCAGGCCCCGCCCCTGGCCGGAGCCAGACCCCGCCCACCCGATTCTGGCTGCGCACAGGTGCACTTCCTAGGGACGCCGCTAGGGGGCGCTGGTGAGGGGGTTCGGGGACCCTCAGCCCCCAACGGGCTGGGGCCACCCCTGCACCCATGGGGGTACCGGATTGTCCTCCCCCATGGGTGAACGGGGCCCCCTTGCCCTTCGCGGAAGCCCCAAACTTCCTCCCGGGGCACGCCTGCACCCTCCCCTCGCACTCACGGCCCCAGCGGCGAGGCCGTGCGCCCGCAGACGCCCTAGACGGAGGGCCGGCGTCCCCGTCAGGGGAGGGCACCCCCTGGAAGCCAGGGACGAGCGGCGACCGCGGCCTCTTCCAAAACGGCAGGCACACAGGCCTGCGCGGCAAAAAGCCCCCGGCAAGGCAGCACCACTCAAAGGGGAAGGGTCCGCACCTGGCCCAGCAGCTCTTGATGAGCCCCAGGCCCCGCCCATGGCCGGAGCCTGACCCCGCCCACCCGACTCTGGCTGCGCACAGGAGCACTTCCAAGGGCCGCCGCTAGGGGGCGCTGGTGAGGGGGTTCGGGGACACTCAGCCCCCACCGGGCTGGGGCCACCCCTGCACCCATGGGGGTACGGGATTGTCTCCGCCATGTGGGGAACGGGGCCCTCTTCCCCTTCGCGCAAGCCCCAACCTTCCTCCCGGGGCACGCCTGCACCCTCCCCTCGCACTCACGGCCCCAGCGGCGGGGCCGTGCGCCCGCAGACGCCCTAGACGGAGGGCCGGGGTCCCCGTCAGGGGAGGGCACCCCCTGGAAGCCAGGGACTAGCGGCGACCGCGGCCTCTTCCAAAACGGCAGGCACACAGGCCTGCGCGGCAAAAAGCCCCGGGCAAGGCAGCACCACTCAAAGGGGAAGGGTCCGCACCTGGCCCAGCAGCTCTTGATGAGCCCCAGGCCCCGCCCCTGGCCGGAGCCTGACCCCGCCCACCCGACTCTGGCTGCGCACAGGTGCACTTCCTAGGGCCGCCGCTAGGGGGCGCTGGTGAGGGGGTTCGGGGACCCTCAGCCCCCAACGGGCTGCGGCCACCCCTGCACCCATGGGGGTACGGGTTGTCCTCCGCCATGGGGGAACGGGGCCCCCTTCCCCTTCGCGGAAGCCCTAACCTTCCTCCCGGGGCACGCCTGCACCCTACCCTCGCACTCACGGCCCCAGCGGCGAGGCCGTGCGCCCGCAGACGCCCTAGACGGAGGGCCGGGGTCCCCGTCTGGTGAGGGCAACCCCTGGAAGCCAGGGACGAGCGGCGACCGCGGCCTCTTCCAAAACGGCAGGCACACAGGCCTGCGCGGCAAAAAGCCCCCGGCAAGGCAGCACCACTCAAAGGAGAAGGGTCCGCACCTGGCCCAGCAGCTCTTGATGAGCCCCAGGCCCCGCCCCTGGCCGGAGCCTGACCCCGCCCACCCGATACTGGCTGCGCACAGGTGCACTTCCTAGGGACGCCTCTAGGGGGCGCTGGTGAGGGGGTTCGGGGACCCTCAGCCCCCAACGGGCTAGGGCCACCCTTGCACCCATGGGGGTACCGGATTGTCCTCCCCCATGGGGGAACGGGGCCACCTTGCCCTTCGCGGAAGCCCCAACCTTCCTCCCGGGGGAAGCCTGCACCTCCTCTCGCACTCACAGCCCCAGCGGCGGGGCCGTGCGCCCGCAGACGCCCTAGACGGAGGGCCGGGGTCCCCGTCAGGGGAGGGCACACCCTGGAAGCCAGGGACGAGCGGCGACCGCGGCCTCTTCCAAAACGGCAGGCACACAGGCCTGCGCGGCAAAAAGCCCCGGGCAAGGCAGCACCACTCAAAGGGGAAGGGTCCGCACCTGGCCCAGCAGCTCTTGATGAGCCCCAGGCCCCGCCCCTGGCCGGAGCCTGACCCCGCCCACCCGACTCTGGCTGCGCACAGGTGCACTTCCTAGGGCCGCCGCTAGGGGGCGCTGGTGAGGGGGTTCGGGGACCCTCAGCCCCCAACGGGCTGCGGCCACCCCTGCACCCATGGGGGTACGGGTTGTCCTCCGCCATGGGGGAACGGGGCCCCATTCCCCTTCGCGGAAGCCCCAACCTTCCTCCCGGGGCACGCCTGCACCCTCCCCTCGCACTCACGGCCCCAGCGGCGAGGCCGTGCGCCCGCAGACGCCCTAGACGGAGGGCCGGGGTCCACGTCTGGGGAGGGCAACCCCTGGAAGCCAGGGACGAGCGGCGACCGCGGCCTCTTCCAAAACGGCAGGCACACAGGCCTGCGCGGCAAAAAGCCCCCGGCAAGGCAGCACCACTCAAAGGGGAAGGGTCCGCACCTGGCCCAGCAGCTCTTGATGAGCCCCAGGCCCCGCCCCTGGCCGGAGCCTGACCCCGCCCACCCGATTCTGGCTGCGCACAGGTGCACTTCCTAGGGACGCCTCTAGGGGGCGCTGGTGAGGGGGTTCGGGGACCCTCAGCCCCCAACGGGCTAGGGCCACCCTTGCACCCATGGGGGTAGGGGATTGTCTCCACCATGTGGGGAACGGGGCCCCCTTCCCCTACGCGGAAGCCCAAACTTCCTCCCGGGGCACGCCTGCACCCTCCCCTCGCACTCACAGCCCAGCGGCGGGGCCGTGCGCCCGCAGACGCCCAAGACGGAGGGCCGGGGTCCCCGTCAGGGGAGGGCACCCCCTGGAAGCCAGGGACGAGCGGCGACCGCGGCCTCTTCCAAAACGGCAGGCACACAGGCCTGCGCGGCAAAAAGCCCCCGGCAAGGCAGCACCACTCAAAGGGGAAGGGTCCGCACCTGGCCCAGCAGCTCTTGATGAGCCCCAGGCCCCGCCCCTGGCCGGAGCCTGACCCCGCCCACCCGACTCTGGCTGCGCACAGGTGCACTTCCTAGGGCCGCCGTTAGGGGGCGCTGGTGAGGGGGTTCGGGGACACTCAGCCCCCACCGGGCTGGGGCCACCCCTGCACCCATGGGGGTAAGGGATTGTCTCCGCCATGTGGGGAACGGGGCCCTCTTACCCTTCGCGGAAGCCCCAACCTTCCTCCCGGGGCACGCCTGCACCCTCCACTCGCACTCACGGCCCCAGCGGCGGGGCCGTGCGCCCGCAGACGCCCTAGAAGGAGGGCCGGGGTCCCCGTCAGGGGAGGGCACCCCCTGGAAGCCAGGGACGAGCGGCGACCGCGGCCTCTTCCAAAACGGCAGGCACACAGGCCTGCGCGGCAAAAAGCCCCCGGCAAGGCAGGACCACTCAAAGGGGAAGGGTCCGCACCTGGCCCAGCAGCTCTTGATGAGCCCCAGGCCCCGCCCCTGGCCGGAGCCTGACCCCGCCCACCCGACTCTGGCTGCGCACAGGTGCACTTCCTAGGGCCGCCGCTAGGGGGCGCTGGTGAGGGGGTTCGGGGACCCTCAGCCCCCAACGGGCTGCGGCCACCCCTGCACCCATGGGGGTACGGGTTGTCCTCCGCCATGGGGGAACGGGGCCCCCTTCCCCTTCGCGGAAGCCCCAACCTTCCTCCCGGGACACGCCTGCACCCTCCCCTCGCACTCACGGCCCCAGCGGCGGGGCCGTGCGCCCGCAGACGCCCTAGACGGAGGGCCGGGGTCCCCGTCAGGGGAGGGCACCCCCTGGAAGCCAGGGACGAGCGGCGACCGCGGCCTCTTCCAAAACGGCAGGCACACAGGCCTGCGCGGCAAAAAGTCCCCGGCAAGGCAGCACCACTCAAAGGAGAAGGGTCCGCACCTGGCCCAGCAGCTCTTGATGAGCCCCAGGCCCCGCCCCTGGCCGGAGCCTGACCCCGCCCACCCGATTCTGGCTGCGCACAGGTGCACTTCCTAGGGACGCCGCTAGGGGGCGCTGGTGAGGGGGTTCGGGGACCCTCAGCCCCCAACGGGCTAGGGCCACCCTTGCACCCATGGGGGTACCGTATTGTCCTCCCCCATGGGGGAACGGGGCCCCCTTGCCCTTCGCGAAAGCCCCAACCTTCCTCCCGGGGCACGCCTGCACCCTCCCCTCGCACTCACAGCCCCAGCGGCGGGGCCGTGCGCCCGCAGACGCCCTAGACGGAGGGCCGGGGTCCCCGTCAGGGGAGGGCACCCCCTGGAAGCCAGGGACGAGCGGCGACCGCGGCCTCTTCCAAAACGGCAGGCACACAGGCCTGCGCGGCAAAAAGCCCCCGGCAAGGCAGCACCACTCAAAGGGGAAGGGTCCGCACCTGGCCCAGCAGCTCTTGATGAGCCCCAGGCCCCGCCCATGGCCGGAGCCTGACCCCGCCCACCCGACTCTGGCTGCGCACAGGTGCACTTCCAAGGGCCGCCGCTAGGGGGCGCTGGTGAGGGGGTTCGGGGACACTCAGCCCCCACCGGGCTGGGGCCACCCCTGCACCCATGGGGGTACGGGATTGTCTCCGCCATGTGGGGAACGGGGCCCTCTTCCCCTTCGCGGAAGCCCCAACCTTCCTCCCGGGGCACGCCTGCACCCTCCCCTCGCACTCACGACCCCAGCGGCGGGGCCGTGCGCCCGCAGACGCCCTAGACGAAGGGCCGGGGTCCCCGTCACGGGAGGGCACCCCCTGGAAGCCAGGGAAGAGCGGCGACCGCGGCCTCTTCCAAAACGGCAGGCACACAGGCCTGCGCGGCAAAAAGCCCCCGGCAAGGCAGCACCACTCAAAGGGGAAGGGTCCGCACCTGGCCCAGCAGCTCTTGATGAGCCCCAGGCCCCGCCCCTGGCCGTAACCTGACCCCGCCCACCCGATTCTGGCTGCGGACAGGTGCACTTCCTAGGGCCGCCGCTAGGGGGCGCTGGTGAGGGGGTTCGGGGACCCTCAGCCCCCAACGGGCTAGGGCCACCCTTGCACCCATGGGGGTACCGGATTGTCCTCCCCCATGGGGGAACGGGGCCCCCTTGCCCTTCGCGAAAGCCCCAACCTTCCTACCGGGGTAAGCCTGCACCTCCTCTCGCACTCACAGCCCCAGCGGCGGGGCCTTGCGCCCGCAGACGCCCTAGACGGAGGGCCGGGGTCCCCGTCAGGGGAGGGCAGCCCCTGGAAGCCAGGGACGAGCGGCGACCGCGGCCTCTTCCAAAACGGCAGGCACACAGGCCTGCGCGGCAAAAAGCCCCCGGCAAGGCAGCACCACTCAAACGGGAAGGGTCCGCACCTGGCCCAGCAGCTCTTGATGAGCCCCAGGCCCCGCCCCTGGCCGGAGCCTGACCCCGCCCACCCGATTCTGGCTGCGCACAGGTGCACTTCCTAGGGACGCCTCTAGGGGGCGCTGGTGAGGGGGTTCTGGGACCCTCAGCCCCCAACGGGCTAGGGCCACCCTTGCACCCATGGGGGTACCGGATTGTCCTCCCCCATGGGGGAACGGGGCCACCTTGCCCTTCGCGGAAGCCCCAACCTTACTCCCGGGGGAAGACTGCACCTCCACTCGCACTCACGGCCCCAGCGGCGGGGCCGTGCGACCGCAGACGCCCTAGACGGAGGGCCGGGGTCCCCGTCAGGGGAGGGCACCCCCTGGAAGCCAGGGACGAGCGGCGACCGCGGCCTCTTCCAAAACGGCAGGCACACAGGCCTGCGCGGCAAAAAGCCCCCGGCAAGGCAGCACCACTCAAAGGGGAAGGGTCCGCACCTGGCCCAGCAGCTCTTGATGAGCCCCAGGCCCCGCCCCTGGCCGGAGCCTGACCCCGCCCACCCGACTCTGGCTGCGCACAGGTGCACTTCCTACGGCCGCCGCTAGGGGGCGCTGGTGAGGGGGTTCGGGGACCCTCAGCCCCCACCGGGCTGGGGCCACCCTGCACCCATGGGGGTACCGGATTGTCCTCCCCCATGGGGGAACGGTCCCCCTTGCCCTTCGCGGAAGCCCCAAACTTCCTCCCGGGGCACGCCTGCACCCTCCCCTCGCACTCACGGCCCCAGCGGCGAGGCCGTGCGCCCGCAGACGCCCTAGACGGAGGGCCGGGGTCCCCGTCAGGGGAGGGCACCCCCTGGAAGCCAGGGACGAGCGGCGACCGCGGCCTCTTCCAAAACGGCAGGCACACAGGCCTGCGCGGCAAAAAGCCCCCGACAAAGTAGCACCACTCAAAGGGGAAGGGTCCGCACCTGGCCCAGCAGCTCTTGATGAGCCCCAGGCCCCGCCCATGGCCGGAGCCTGACCCCGCCCACCCGACTCTGGCTGCGCACAGGTGCACTTCCAAGGGCCGCCGCTAGGGGGCGCTGGTGAGGGGGTTCGGGGACACTCAGCCCCCACCGGGCTGGGGCCACCCCTGCACCCATGGGTGTACGGGATTGTCTCCGCCATGTGGGGAACGGGGCCCTCTTCCCCTTCGCGGAAGCCCCAACCTTACTGCCGGGGCACGCCTGCACCCTCGTCTCGCACTCACGGTCCCAGAGTCGGGGCCGTGCGCCCGCAGACGCCCTAGACGGAGGGCCGGGGTCCCCGTCAGGGGAGGGCACCCCCTGGAAGCCAGGGACGAGCGGCGACCGCGGCCTCTTCCAAAACGGCAGGCACACAGGCCTGCGCGGCAAAAAGCCCCCGGCAAGGCAGCACCACTCAAAGGGGAAGGGTCCGCACCTGGCCCAGCAGCTCTTGATGAGCCCCAGGCCCCGCCCCTGGCCGGAGCCTCACCCCGCCCACCCGATTCTGGCTGCGCACAGGTGCACTTCCTAGGGACGCCGCTAGGGGGCGCTGGTGAGGGGGTTCGGGGACCCTCAGCCCCCAACGGGCTAGGGCCACCCTTGCACCCATGGGGGTACCGGATTGTCCTCCCCCATGGGGGAACGGGGCCCCCTTGCCCTTCGCGAAAGCCCCAACCTTCCTCCCGGGGCACGCCTGCACCCTCCCCTCGCACTCACAGCCCTAGCGGCGGGGTCGTGCGCCGCAGACGCCCTAGACGGAGGGCCGGGGTCCCCGTCAGGGGAGGGCACCCCCTGGAAGCCAGGGACGAGCGGCGACCGCGGCCTCTTCCAAAACGGCAGGCACACAGGCCTGCGCGGCAAAAAGCCCCCGGCAAGGCAGCAACACTCAAAGGGGAAGGGTCCGCACCTGGCCCAGCAGCTCTTGATGAGCCCCAGGCCCCGCCCCTGGCCGGAGCCTGACCCCGCCCACCCGATTCTGGCTGCGCACAGGTGCAATTCCTAGGGCCGCCGCTAGGGGGCGCTGGTGAGGGGGTTCGGGGACCCTCAGCCCCCAACGGGCTAGGGCCACCCTTGCACCCATGGGGGTACCGGATTGTCCTCCCCCATGGGGGAACGGGGCCACCTTGCCCTTCGCGGAAGCCCCAACCTTCCTCCCGGGGGAAGCCTGCACCTCCTCTCGCACTCACAGCCCCAGCGGCGGGGCCGTGCGCCCGCAGACGCCCTAGACGGAGGGCCGGGGTCCCCGTCAGGGGAGGGCACACCCTGGAAGCCAGGGACGAGCGGCGACCGCGGCCTCTTCCAAAACGGCAGGCACACAGGCCTGCGCGGCAAAAAGCCCCGGGCAAGGCAGCACCACTCAAAGGGGAAGGGTCCGCACCTGGCCCAGCAGCTCTTGATGAGCCCCAGGCCCCGCCCCTGGCCGGAGCCTGACCCCGCCCACCCGACTCTGGCTGCGCACAGGTGCACTTCCTAGGGCCGCCGCTAGGGGGCGCTGGTGAGGGGGTTCGGGGACCCTCAGCCCCCAACGGGCTCCGGCCACCCCTGCACCCATGGGGGTACGGGTTGTCCTCCGCCATGGGGGAACGGGGCCCCATTCCCCTTCGCGGAAGCCCCAACCTTCCTCCCGGGGCACGCCTGCACCCTCCCCTCGCACTCACGGCCCCAGCGGCGAGGCCGTGCGCCCGCAGACGCCCTAGACGGAGGGCCGGGGTCCCCGTCTGGGGAGGGCAACCCCTGGAAGCCAGGGACGAGCGGCGACCGCGGCCTCTTCCAAAACGGCAGGCACACAGGCCTGCGCGGCAAAAAGCCCCCGGCAAGGCAGCACCACTCAAAGGGGAAGGGTCCGCACCTGGCCCAGCAGCTCTTGATGAGCCCCAGGCCCCGCCCCTGGCCGGAGCCTGACCCCGCCCACCCGATTCTGGCTGCGCACAGGTGCACTTCCTAGGGACGCCTCTAGGGGGCGCTGGTGAGGGGGTTCGGGGACCCTCAGCCCCCAACGGGCTAGGGCCACCCTTGCACCCATGGGGGTAGGGGATTGTCTCCACCATGTGGGGAACGGGGCCCCCTTCCCCTACGCGGAAGCCCAAACTTCCTCCCGGGGCACGCCTGCACCCTCCCCTCGCACTCACAGCCCAGCGGCGGGGCCGTGCGCCCGCAGACGCCCAAGACGGAGGGCCGGGGTCCCCGTCAGGGGAGGGCACCCCCTGGAAGCCAGGGACGAGCGGCGACCGCGGCCTCTTCCAAAACGGCAGGCACACAGGCCTGCGCGGCAAAAAGCCCCCGGCAAGGCAGCACCACTCAAAGGGGAAGGGTCCGCACCTGGCCCAGCAGCTCTTGATGAGCCCCAGGCCCCGCCCATGGCCGGAGCCTGACCCCGCCCACCCGACTCTGGCTGCGCACAGGTGCACTTCCTAGGGCCGCCGTTAGGGGGCGCTGGTGAGGGGGTTCGGGGACACTCAGCCCCCACCGGGCTGGGGCCACCCCTGCACCCATGGGGGTAAGGGATTGTCTCCGCCATGTGGGGAACGGGGCCCTCTTCCCCTTCGCGGAAGCCCCAACCTTCCTCCCGGGGCACGCCTGCACCCTCCACTCGCACTCACGGCCCCAGCGGCGGGGCCGTGCGCCCGCAGACGCCCTAGAAGGAGGGCCGGGGTCCCCGTCAGGGGAGGGCACCCCCTGGAAGCCAGGGACGAGCGGCGACCGCGGCCTCTTCCAAAACGGCAGGCACACAGGCCTGCGCGGCAAAAAGCCCCCGGCAAGGCAGGACCACTCAAAGGGGAAGGGTCCGCACCTGGCCCAGCAGCTCTTGATGAGCCCCAGGCCCCGCCCCTGGCCGGAGCCTGACCCCGCCCACCCGATTCTGGCTGCGCACAGGTGCACTTCCTAGGGACGCCGCTAGGGGGCGCTGGTGAGGGGGTTCGGGGACCCTCAGCCCCCAACGGGCTAGGGCCACCCTTGCACCCATGGGGGTACCGGATTGTCCTCCCCCATGGGGGAACGGGGCCCCCTTGCCCTTCGCGAAAGCCCCAACCTTCCTCCCGGGGGGAAGCCTGCACCTCCTCTCGCACTCACAGCCCCAGCGGCGGGGCCGTGCGCCCGCAGACGCCCTAGACGGAGGGCCGGGGTCCCCGTCAGGGGAGGGCACCCCCTGGAAGCCAGGGACGAGCGGCGACCGCGGCCTCTTCCAAAACCGCAGGCACACAGGCCTGCGCGGCAAAAAGCCCCCGGCAAGGCAGCACCACTCAAAGGGGAAGGGTCCGCCCCTGGCCCAGCAGCTCTTGATGAGCCCCAGGCCCCGCCCCTGGCCGGAGCCTGTCCCCGCCCACCCGACTCTGGCTGCGCACAGGTGCACTTCCTAGGGCCGCCGCTAGGGGGCGCTGGTGAGGGGGTTCGGGGACCCTCAGCCCCCAACGGGCTAGGGCCACCCTTGCACCCATGGGGGTACCGTATTGTCCTCCCCCATGGGGGAACGGGGCCCCCTTGCCCTTCGCGAAAGCCCCAACCTTCCTCCCGGGGCACGCCTGCACCCTCCCCTCGCACTCACAGCCCCAGCGGCGGGGCCGTGCGCCCGCAGACGCCCTAGACGGAGGGCCGGGGTCCCCGTCAGGGGAGGGCACCCCCTGGAAGCCAGGGACGAGCGGCGACCGCGGCCTCTTCCAAAACGGCAGGCACACAGGCCTGCGCGGCAAAAAGCCCCCGGCAAGGCAGCACCACTCAAAGGGGAAGGGTCCGCACCTGGCCCAGCAGCTCTTGATTAGCCCCAGGCCCCGCCCATGGCCGGAGCCTGACCCCGCCCACCCGACTCTGGCTGCGCACAGGTGCACTTCCAAGGGCCGCCGCTAGGGGGCGCTGGTGAGGGGGTTCGGGGACACTCAGCCCCCACCGGGCTGGGGCCACCCCTGCACCCATGGGGGTACGGGATTGTCTCCGCCATGTGGGGAACGGGGCCCTCTTCCCCTTCGCGGAAGCCCCAACCTTCCTCCCGGGGCACGCCTGCACCCTCCCCTCGCACTCACGACCCCAGCGGCGGGGCCGTGCGCCCGCAGACGCCCTAGACGAAGGGCCGGGGTCCCCGTCACGGGAGGGCACCCCCTGGAAGCCAGGGAAGAGCGGCGACCGCGGCCTCTTCCAAAACGGCAGGCACACAGGCCTGCGCGGCAAAAAGCCCCCGGCAAGGCAGCACCACTCAAAGGGGAAGGGTCCGCACCTGGCCCAGCAGCTCTTGATGAGCCCCAGGCCCCGCCCCTGGCCGGAACCTGACCCCGCCCACCCGATTCTGGCTGCGGACAGGTGCACTTCCTAGGGCCGCCGCTAGGGGGCGCTGGTGAGGGGGTTCGGGGACCCTCAGCCCCCAACGGGCTAGGGCCACCCTTGCACCCATGGGGGTACCGGATTGTCCTCCCCCATGGGGGAACGGGGCCCCCTTGCCCTTCGCGAAAGCCCCAACCTTCCTACCGGGGTAAGCCTGCACCTCCTCTCGCACTCACAGCCCCAGCGGCGGGGCCTTGCGCCCGCAGACGCCCTAGACGGAGGGCCGGGGTCCCCGTCAGGGGAGGGCAGCCCCTGGAAGCCAGGGACGAGCGGCGACCGCGGCCTCTTCCAAAACGGCAGGCACACAGGCCTGCGCGGCAAAAAGCCCCCGGCAAGGCAGCACCACTCAAACGGGAAGGGTCCGCACCTGGCCCAGCAGCTCTTGATGAGCCCCAGGCCCCGCCCCTGGCCGGAGCCTGACCCCGCCCACCCGATTCTGGCTGCGCACAGGTGCACTTCCTAGGGACGCCTCTAGGGGGCGCTGGTGAGGGGGTTCTGGGACCCTCAGCCCCCAACGGGCTAGGGCCACCCTTGCACCCATGGGGGTACCGGATTGCCCTCCCCCATGGGGGAACGGGGCCACCTTGCCCTTCGCGGAAGCCCCAACCTTACTCCCGGGGGAAGACTGCACCTCCACTCGCACTCACGGCCCCAGCGGCGGGGCCGTGCGACCGCAGACGCCCTAGACGGAGGGCCGGGGTCCCCGTCAGGGGAGGGCACCCCCTGGAAGCCAGGGACGAGCGGCGACCGCGGCCTCTTCCAAAACGGCAGGCACACAGGCCTGCGCGGCAAAAAGCCCCCGGCAAGGCAGCACCACTCAAAGGGGAAGGGTCCGCACCTGGCCCAGCAGCTCTTGATGAGCCCCAGGCCCCGCCCCTGGCCGGAGCCTGACCCCGCCCACCCGACTCTGGCTGCGCACAGGTGCACTTCCTACGGCCGCCGCTAGGGGGCGCTGGTGAGGGGGTTCGGGGACCCTCAGCCCCCACCGGGCTGGGGCCACCCTGCACCCATGGGGGTACCGGATTGTCCTCCCCCATGGGGGAACGGTCCCCCTTGCCCTTCGCGGTAGCCCCAAACTTCCTCCCGGGGCACGCCTGCACCCTCCCCTCGCACTCACGGCCCCAGCGGCGAGGCCGTGCGCCCGCAGACGCCCTAGACGGAGGGCCGGGGTCCCCGTCAGGGGAGGGCACCCCCTGGAAGCCAGGGACGAGCGGCGACCGCGGCCTCTTCCAAAACGGCAGGCACACAGGCCTGCGCGGCAAAAAGCCCCCGACAAAGTAGCACCACTCAAAGGGGAAGGGTCCGCACCTGGCCCAGCAGCTCTTGATGAGCCCCAGGCCCCGCCCATGGCCGGAGCCTGACCCCGCCCACCCGACTCTGGCTGCGCACAGGTGCACTTCCAAGGGCCGCCGCTAGGGGGCGCTGGTGAGGGGGTTCGGGGACACTCAGCCCCCACCGGGCTGGGGCCACCCCTGCACCCATGGGTGTACGGGATTGTCTCCGCCATGTGGGGAACGGGGCCCTCTTCCCCTTCGCGGAAGCCCCAACCTTACTGCCGGGGCACGCCTGCACCCTCCCCTCGCACTCACGGTCCCAGAGTCGGGGCCGTGCGCCCGCAGACGCCCTAGACAGAGGGCCGGGGTCCCCGTCAGGGGAGGGCACCCCCTGGAAGCCAGGGACGAGCGGCGACCGCGGCCTCTTCCAAAACGGCAGGCACACAGGCCTGCGCGGCAAAAAGCCCCCGGCAAGGCAGCACCACTCAAAGGGGAAGGGTCCGCACCTGGCCCAGCAGCTCTTGATGAGCCCCAGGCCCCGCCCCTGGCCGGAGCCTCACCCCGCCCACCCGATTCTGGCTGCGCACAGGTGCACTTCCTAGGGACGCCGCTAGGGGGCGCTGGTGAGGGGGTTCGGGGACCCTCAGCCCCCAACGGGCTAGGGCCACCCTTGCACCCATGGGGGTACCGGATTGTCCTCCCCCATGGGGGAACGGGGCCCCCTTGCCCTTCGCGAAAGCCCCAACCTTCCTCCCGGGGCACGCCTGCACCCTCCCCTCGCACTCACAGCCCTAGCGGCGGGGTCGTGCGCCGCAGACGCCCTAGACGGAGGGCCGGGGTCCCCGTCAGGGGAGGGCACCCCCTGGAAGCCAGGGACGAGCGGCGACCGCGGCCTCTTCCAAAACGGCAGGCACACAGGCCTGCGCGGCAAAAAGCCCCCGGCAAGGCAGCAACACTCAAAGGGGAAGGGTCCGCACCTGGCCCAGCAGCTCTTGATGAGCCCCAGGCCCCGCCCCTGGCCGGAGCCTGACCCCGCCCACCCGATTCTGGCTGCGCACAGGTGCAATTCCTAGGGCCGCCGCTAAGGGGCGCTGGTGAGGGGGTTCGGGGACCCTCAGCCCCCAACGTGCTAGGGCCACCCTTGCACCCATGGGGGTACCGGATTGTCCTCCCCCATGGGGGAACGGGGCCCCCTTGCCCTTCGCGAAAGCCCCAACCTTCCTCCCGGGGGAAGCCTGCACCTCCTCTCGCACTCACAGCCCCAGCGGCGGGGCCGTGCGCCCGCAGACGCCCTAGACGGAGGGCCGGGGTCCCCGTCAGGGGAGGGCACCCCCTGGAAGCCAGGGACGAGCGGCGACCGCGGCCTCTTCCAAAACGGCAGGCACACAGGCCTGCGCGGCAAAAAGCCCCCGGCAAGGCAGCACCACTCAAAGGGGAAGGGTCCGCACCTGGCCCAGCAGCTCTTGATGAGCCCCTGGCCCCGCCCCTGGCCGGAGCCTGACCCCGCCCACCCGATTCTGGCTGCGCACAGGTGCACTTCCTAGGGACGCCTCTAGGGGGCGCTGGTGAGGGGGTTCGGGGACCCTCAGCCCCCAACGGGCTAGGGCCACCCTTGCACCCATGGGGGTACCGGATTGTCCTCCCCCATGGGGGAACGGGGCCACCTTGCCCTTCGCGGAAGCCCCAACCTTCCTCCCGGGGGAAGCCTGCACCTCCTCTCGCACTCACAGCCCCAGCGGCGGGGCCGTGCGCCCGCAGACGCCCTAGACGGAGGGCCGGGGTCCCCGTCAGGGGAGGGCACCCCCTGGAAGCCAGGGACGAGCGGCGACCGCGGCCTCTTCCAAAACGGCAGGCACACAGGCCTGCGCGGCAAAAAGCCCCCGGCAAGGCAGCACCACTCAAAGGGGAAGGGTCCGCACCTGGCCCAGCAGCTCTTGATGAGCCCCAGGCCCCGCCCCTGGCCGGAGCCTGACCCCGCCCACCCGACTCTGGCTGCGCACAGTTGCACTTCCTACGGCCGCCGCTAGGGGGCGCTGGTGAGGGGGTTCGGGGACCCTCAGCCCCCACCGGGCTGGGGCCACCCCTGCACCCATGGGGGTACCGGATTGTCCTCCCCCATGGGGGAACGGTCCCCCTTGCCCTTCGCGGAAGCCCCAAACTTCCTCCCGGGGCACGCCTGCACCCTCCCCTCGCACTCACGGCCCCAGCGGCGAGGCCGTGCGCCCGCAGACGCCCTAGACGGAGGGCCGGGGTCCCCGTCAGGGGAGGGCACCCCCTGGAAGCCAGGGACGAGCGGCGACCGCGGCCTCTTCCAAAACGGCAGGCACACAGGCCTGCGCGGCAAAAAGCCCCCGACAAAGTAGCACCACTCAAAGGGGAAGGGTCCGCACCTGGCCCAGCAGCTCTTGATGAGCCCCAGGCCCCGCCCATGGCCGGAGCCTGACCCCGCCCACCCGACTCTGGCTGCGCACAGGTGCACTTCCAAGGGCCGCCGCTAGGGGGCGCTGGTGAGGGGGTTCGGGGACACTCAGCCCCCACCGGGCTGGGGCCACCCCTGCACCCATGGGTGTACGGGATTGTCTCCGCCATGTGGGGAACGGGGCCCTCTTCCCCTTCGCGGAAGCCCCAACCTTACTCCCGGGGCACGCCTGCACCCTCCCCTCGCACTCACGGCCCCAGCGGCGAGGCCGTGCGCCCGCAGACGCCCTAGACGGAGGGCCGGGGTCCCCGTCTGGGGAGGGCAACCCCTGGAAGCCAGGGACGAGCGGCGACCGCGGCCTCTTCCAAAACGGCAGGCACACAGGCCTGCGCGGCAAAAAGCCCCCGGCAAGGCAGCACCACTCAAAGGGGAAGGGTCCGCACCTGGCCCAGCAGCTCTTGATGAGCCCCAGGCCCCGCCCCTGGCCGGAGCCTGACCCCGCCCACCCGATTCTGGCTGCGCACAGGTGCACTTCCTAGGGACGCCTCTAGGGGGAGCTGGTGAGGGGGTTCGGGGACCCTCAGCCCCCAACGGGCTAGGGCCACCCTTGCACCCATGGGGGTAGGGGATTGTCTCCACCATGTGGGGAACGGGGCCCCCTTCCCCTACGCGGAAGCCCCAAACTTCCTCCCGGGGCACGCCTGCACCCTCCCCTCGCACTCACAGCCCCAGCGGCGGGGCCGTGCGCCCGCAGACGCCCTAGACGGAGGGCCGGGGTCCCCGTCAGGGGAGGGCACCCCCTGGAAGCCAGGGACGAGCGGCGACCGCGGCCTCTTCCAAAACGGCAGGCACACAGGCCTGCGCGGCAAAAAGCCCCCGGCAAGGCAGCACCACTCAAAGGGGAAGGGTCCGCACCTGGCCCAGCAGCTCTTGATGAGCCCCAGGCACCGCCCCTGGCCGGAGCCTGACCCGCCCACCCGACTCTGGCTGCGCACAGGTGCACTTCCTAGGGCCGCCGCTAGGGGGCGCTGGTGAGGGGGTTCGGGGACCCTCAGCCCCCAACGGGCTGCGGCCACCCCTGCACCCATGGGGGTACGGGTTGTCCTCTGCCATGGGGGAACGGGGACCCCTTCCCCTTCGCGGAAGCCCCAACCTTCCTCCCGGGGCACGCCTGCACCCTCCCCTCGCACTCACGGCCCCAGCGGCGGAGCCGTGCGCCCGCAGACACCCTAGACGGAGGGCCGGGGTCCCCGTCAGGGGAGGGCACCCCCTGGAAGCCAGGGACGAGCGGCGACCGCGGCCTCTTCCAAAACGGCAGGCACACAGGCCTGCGCGGCAAAAAGCCCCCGGCAAGGCAGCACCACTCAAAGGAGAAGGGTCCGCACCTGGCCCAGCAGCTCTTGATGAGCCCCAGGCCCCGCCCCTGGCCGGAGCCTGACCCCGCCCACCCGATTCTGGCTGCGCACATGTGCACTTCCTAGGGACGCCGCTAGGGGGCGCTGCTGAGGGGGTTCGGGGACCCTCAGCCCCCAACGGGCTAGGGCCACCCTTGCACCCATGGGGGTACCGGATTGTCCTCCCCCATGGGGGAACGCGGCCCCCTTGCCCTTCGCGAAAGCCCCAACCTTCCTCCCGGGGCACGCCTGCACCCTCCCCTCGCACTCACGGCCCCAGCCGCGGGGCCGTGCGCCCGCAGACGCCCTAGACGGAGGGCCGGGGTCCCCGTCAGGGGAGGGCACCCCCTGGAAGCCAGGGACGAGCGGCGACCGCGGCCTCTTCCAAAACCGCAGGCACACAGGCCTGCGCGGAAAAAAGCCCCCGGCAAGGCAGCACCACTCAAAGGGGAAGGGTCCGCACCTGGCCCAGCAGCTCTTGATGAGCCCCAGGCCCCGCCCCTGGCCGGAGCCTGACCCAGCCCACCCGACTCTGGCTGCGCACAGGTGCACTTCCAAGGGCCGACGCTAGGGGGCGCTGGTGAGGGGGCTCGGGGACACTCAGCCCCCACCGGGCTGGGGCCACCCCTGCACCCATGGGGGTACGGGATTGTCTCCGCCATGTGGGGAACGGGGCCCTCTTCCCCTTCGCGGAAGTCCCAACCTTCCTCCCGGGGCACGCCTGCACCCTCCACTCGCACTCACGGCCCCAGCGGCGGGGCCGTGCGCCCGCAGACGCCCTAGAAGGAGGGCCGGGGTCCCCGTCAGGGGAGGGCACCCCCTGGAAGCCAGGGACGAGCGGCGACCGCGGCCTCTTCCAAAACGGCAGGCACACAGGCCTGCGCGGCAAAAAGCCCCCGGCAGGGCAGCACCACTCAAAGGGGAAGGGTCCGCACCTGGCCCAGCAGCTCTTGATGAGCCCCAGGCCCCGCCCCTGGCCGGAGCCTGACCCCGCCCACCCGACTCTGGATGCGCACAGGTGCACTTCCTAGGGCCGCCGCTAGGGGGCGCTGGTGAGGGGGTTCGGGGACCCTCAGCCCCCAACGGGCTGCGGCCACCCCTGCACCCATGGGGGTACGGGTTGTCCTCCGCCATGGGGGAACGGGGCCCCCTTGCCCTTCGCGGAAGCCCCAACCTTCCTCCCGGGGCACGCCTGCACCCTCCCCTCGCACTCACGGCCCCAGCGGCGGGGCCGTGCGCCCGCAGACGCCCTAGACGGAGGGCCGGGGTCCTCGTCAGGGGAGGGCACCCCCTGGAAGCCAGGGACGAGCGGCGACCGCGGCCTCTTCCAAAACGGCAGGCACACAGGCCTGCGCGGCTAAAAGCTCCCGGCAAGGCAGCACCACTCAAAGGGGAAGGGTCCGCAACTGGCCCAGCAGCTCTTGATGAGCCCCAGGCCCCGCCCCTGGCCGGAGCCTGACCCCGCCCACCCGATTCTGGCTGCGCACAGGTGCACTTCCTAGGGACGCCGCTAGGGGGCGCTGGTGAGGGGGTTCGGGGACCCTCAGCCCCAACGGGCTAGGGCCACCCTTGCACCCATGGGGGTTAGGGATTGTCCTCCCCCATGGGGGAACGGGGCCCCCTTGCCCTTCGCGGAAGCCCCAACCTTCCTCCCGGGGGAAGCCTGCACCTCCTCTCGCACTCACGGCCCCAGCGGCGGGGCCGTGCGCCCGCAGACGCCCTAGACGGAGGGCCGGGGTCCCCGTCAGGGGAGGGCACCCCCTGGAAGCCAGGGACGAGCGGCGACCGCGGCCTCTTCCAAAACGGCAGGCACACAGGCCTGCGCGGCAAAAAGCCCCCGGCAAGGCAGCACCACTCAAAGGGGAAGGGTCCGCACCTGGCCCAGCAGCTCTTGATGAGCCCCAGGCCCCGCCACTGGCCGGAGCCTGACCCCGCCCACCCGACTCTGGCTGCGCACAGGTGCACTTTCTAGGGCCGCCGCTAGGGGGCGCTGGTGAGGGGGTTCGGGGACCCTCAGCCCCCAACGTGCTAGGGCCACCCTTGCACCCAGGGGGGTACGGGATTGTCTCCACCATGTGGGGAACGGGTCCCCCTTGCCCTACGCGGAAGCCCCAACCTTCCTCCCGGGGCACGCCTGCACCCTCCCCTCGCACTCACAGCCCCAGCGGCGGGGCCGTGCGCCCGCAGACGCCCTAGACGGACGGCCGGGGTCCCCGTCAGGGGAGGGCACCCCCTGGAAGCCAGGGACGAGCGGCGACCGCGGCCTCTTCCAAAACGGCAGGCACACAGGCCTGCGCGGCAAAAAGCCCCCGGCAAGGCAGCACCACTCAAAGGGGAAGGGTCCGCACCTGGCCCAGCAGCTCTTGATGAGCCCCAGGCCCCGCCCCTGGCCGGAGCCTGACCCGCCCACCCGACTCTGGCTGCGCACAGGTGCACTTCCAAGGGCCGCCGCTAGGGGGCGCTGGTGAGGGGGGTTCGGGGACCCTCTGCCCCCAACGGGCTGCGGCCACCCCTGCACCCATGGGGGTACGGGTTGTCCTCCGCCATGGGGGAACGGGGCCCCCTTCCCCTTCGCGGAAGCCCCAACCTTCCTCCCGGGGCACGCCTGCACGCTCCCCTCGCACTCACGGCCCCAGCGGCGGGGCCGTGCGCCCGCAGACGCCCTAGACGGAGGGCCGGTGTCCCCGTCAGGGGAGGGCACCCCCTGGAAGCCAGGGACGAGCGGCGACCGCGGCCTCTTCCAAAACGGCAGGCACACAGGCCTGCGCGGCAAAAAGCCCCCGGCAAGGCAGCACCACTCAAAGGGGAAGGGTCCGCACCTGGCCCAGCAGCTCTTGATGAGCCCCAGGCCCCGCCCCTGGCCGGAGCCTGACCCCGCCCACCCGATTCTGGCTGCGCACAGGTGCACTTCCTAGGGACGCCGCTAGGGGGCGCTGGTGATGGGGTTCGGGGACCCTCAGCCCCCAACGGGCTAGGGCCACCCTTGCACCCATGGGGGTACCGGATTGTCCTCCCCCATGGGGGAACGGGGCCCCCTTGCCCTTCGCGAAAGCCCCAACCTTCCTCCCGGGGCACGCCTGCACCCTCCCCTCGCACTCACAGCCCAAGCGGCGGGGCCGTGCGCCCGCAGACGCCCTAGACGGAGGGCCGGGGTCCCCGTCAGGGGAGGGCACCCCCAGGAAGCCAGGGACGAGCGGCGACCGCGGCCTCTTCCAAAACGGCAGGCACACAGGCCTGCGCGGCAAAAAGCCCCCGGCAAGGCAGCACCACTCAAAGGGGAAGGGTCCGCACCTGGCCCAGCAGCTCTTGATGAGCCCCAGGCACCGCCCATGGCCGGAGCCTGACCCCGCCCACCCGACTCTGGCTGCGCACAGGTGCACTTCCAAGGGCCGCCGCTAGGGGGCGCTGGTGAGGGGGTTCGGGGACCCTCAGCCCCCAACGGGCTGCGGCCTCCCCTGCACCCATGGGGGTACGGGTTGTCCTCCGCCATGGGGGAACGGGGCCCCCTTCCCCTTCGCGGAAGCCCCAACCTTCCTCCCGGGGCACGCCTGCACCCTCCCCTCGCACTCACGGTCCCAGCGGCGGGGCCGTGCGCCCGCAGACGCCCTAGACGGAGGGCCGGGGTCCCCGTCAGGGGAGGGCACCCCCTGGAAGCCAGGGACGAGCGGCGACAGCGGCCTCTTCCAAAACGGCAGGCACACAGGCCTGCGCGGCAAAAAGCCCCCGGCAAGGCAGCACCACTCAAAGGAGAAGTGTCCGCACCTGGCCCAGCAGCTCTTGATGAGCCCCAGGCCCCGCCCCTGGCCGGAGCCTGACCCCGCCCACCCGATTCTGGCTGCGCACAGGTGCACATCCTAGGGACGCCGCTAGGGGGCGCTGGTGAGGGGGTTCGGGGACCCTCAGCCCCCAACGGGCTAGGGCCACCCTTGCACCCATGGGGGTACCGGATTGTCCTCCCCCATGGGGGAACGGGGCCCCCTTGCCCTTCGCGAAAGCCCCAACCTTCCTCCCGGGGCACGCCTGCACCCTCCCCTCGCACTCACGGCCCCAGCCGCGGGGCCATGTGCCCGCAGACGCCCTAGACGGAGGGCCGGGGTCCCCGTCAGGGGAGGGCACCCCCTGGAAGCCAGGGACGAGCGGCGACCGCGGCCTCTTCCAAAACCGCAGGCACACAGGCCTGCGCGGCAAAAAGCCCCCGGCAAGGCAGCACCAGTCAAAGGGGAAGGGTCCGCACCTGGCCCAGCAGCTCTTGATGAGCCCCAGGCCCCGCCCCTGGCCGGAGCCTGACCCCGCCCACCCGACTCTGGCTGCGCACAGGTGCACTTCCTAGGGCCGCCGCTAGGGGGCGCTGGTGAGGGGGTTCGGGGACCCTCAGCCCCCAACGGGCTGCGGCCACCCCTGCACCCATCGGGGTACCGGATTGTCCTCCCCCATGGGGGAACGGGGCCCCCTTGCCCTTCGCGGAAGCCCCAAACTTCCTCCCGGGGCACGCCTGCACCCTCCCCTTGCACTCACGGCCCCAGCGGCGAGGCCGTGCGCCCGCAGACGCCCTAGACGGAGGGCCGGGGTCCCCGTCAGGGGAGGGCACCCCCTGGAAGCCAGGGACGAGCGGCGACCGCGGCCTCTTCCAAAACGGCAGGCACACAGGCCTGCGCGGCAAAAAGCCCCCGGCAAGGCAGCACCACTCAAAGGGGAAGGGTCCGCACCTGGCCCAGCAGCTCTTGATGAGCCCCAGGCCCCGCCCATGGCCGGAGCCTGACCCCGCCCACCCGACTCTGGCTGCGCACAGGTGCACTTCCAAGGGCCGCCGCTAGGGGGCGCTGGTGAGGGGGTTCGGGGACACTCAGCCCCCACCGGGCTGGGGCCACCCCTGCACCCATGGGGATACGGGATTGTCTCCGCCATGTGGGGAACGGGGTCCTCTTCCCCTTCGCGGAAGCCCCAACCTTCCTCCCGGGGCACGCCTGCACCCTCCACTCGCACTCACGGCCCCAGCGGCGGGGCCGTGCGCCCGCAGACGCCCTAGAAGGAGGGCCGCGGTCCCCGTCAGGGGAGGGCACACCCTGGAAGCCAGGGACGAGCGGCGACCGCGGCCTCTTCCAAAACGGCAGGCACACAGACCTGCGCGGCAAAAAGCCCCGGGCAAGGCAGCACCACTCAAAGGGGAAGGGTCCGCACCTGGCCCAGCAGCTCTTGATGAGCCCCAGGCCCCGCCCCTGGCCGGAGCCTGACCCCGCCCACCCGACTCTGGCTGCGCACAGGTGCACTTCCTAGGGCCGCCGCTAGGGGGCGCTGGTGAGGGGGTTCAGGGACCCTCAGCCCCCAACGGGCTGCGGCCACCCCTGCACCCATGGGGGTACGGGTTGTCCTCCGCCATGGGGGAACGGGGCCCCCTTCCCCTTCGCGGAAGCCCCAACCTTCCTCCCGGGGCACGCCTGCACCCTCCCCTCGCACTCACGGCCCCAGCGGCGGGGCCGTGCGCCCGCAGACGCCCTAGACGGAGGGCCGGGGTCCCCGTCAGGGGAGGGCACCCCCTGGAAGCCAGGGACGAGCGGCGACCGCGGCCTCTACCAAAACGGCAGGCACACAGGCCTGCGCGGCAAAAAGCCCCCGGCAAGGCAGCACCACTCAAAGGGGAAGGGTCCGCACCTGGCCCAGCAGCTCTTGATGAGCCCCAGGCCCCGCCCCTGGCCGGAGCCTGACCCCGCCCACCCGATTCTGGCTGCGCACAGGTGCACTTCCTAGGGACGCCGCTAGGGGGCGCTGGTGAGGGGGTTCGGGGACCCTCAGCCCCCAACGGGCTAGGGCCACCCTTGCACCCATGGGGGTACCGGATTGTCCTCCCCCATGGGGGAACGGGGCCCCCTTGCCCTTCGCGAAAGCCCCAACCTTCCTCCCGGGGCACGCCTGCACCCTCCGCTCGCACTCACATCCCCAGCGGCGGGGCCGTGCGCCCGCAGACGCCCTAGACGGAGGGCCGGGGTCCCCGTCAGGGGAGGGCACCCCCTGGAAGCCAGGGACGAGCGGCGACCGCGGCCTCTTCCAAAACGGCAGGCACACAGGCCTGCGCGGCAAAAAGCCCCCGGCAAGGCAGCACCACTCAAAGGGGAAGGGTCCGCACCTGGCCCAGCAGCTCTTGATGAGCCCCAGGCCCCGCCCCTGGCCGGAGCCTGACCCCGCCCACCCGATTCTGGCTGCGCACCGGTGCACTTCCTAGGGACGCCGCTAGGGGGCGCTGGTGAGGGGGTTCGGGGACCCTCAGCCCCCAACGGGCTAGGGCCACCCTTGCACCCATGGGGGTTAGGGATTGTCCTCCCCCATGGGGGAACGGGGCCCCCTTGCCCTTCGCGGAAGCCCCAACCTTCCTCCCGGGGGAAGCCTGCACCTCCTCTCGCACTCACGGCCCCAGCGGCGGGGCCGTGCGCCCGCAGACACCCTAGACGGAGGGCCGGGGTCCCCGTCAGGGGAGGGCACCCCCTGGAAGCCAGGGACGAGCGGCGACCGCGGCCTCTTCCAAAACGGCAGTCACACAGGCCTGCGCGGCAAAAAGCCCCCGGCAAGGCAGCACCACTCAAAGGGGAAGGGTCCGCACCTGGCCCAGCAGCTCTTGATGAGCCCCAGGCCCCGCCCCTGGCCGGAGCCTGACCCCGCCCACCCGATTCTGGCTGCGCACAGGTGCACTTCCTAGGGCCGCCGCTAGGGGGCGCTGGTGAGGGGGTTCGGGGACCCTCAGCCCCCAACGGGCTGCGGCCACCCCTGCACCCATGGGGGTACCGGATTGTCCTCCCCCATGGGGGAACGGGGCCCCCTTGCCCTTCGCGGAAGCCCCAAACTTCCTCCCGGGGCACGCCTGCACCCTCCCCTCGCACTCACGGCCCCAGCGGCGAGGCCGTGCGCCCGCAGACGCCCTAGACGGAGGGCCGGGGTCCCCGTCAGGGGAGGGCACCCCCTGGAAGCCAGGGACGAGCGGCGACCGCGGCCTCTTCCAAAACGGCAGGCACACAGGCCTGCGCAGCAAAAATCCCCCGGCAAGGCAGCACCACTCAAAGGGGAAGGGTCCGCACCTGGCCCAGCAGCTCTTGATGAGCCCCAGGCCCCGCCCATGGCCGGAGCCTGACCCCGCCCACCCGACTCTGGCTGCGCACAGGTGCACTTCCAAGGGCCGCCGCTAGGGGGCGCTGGTGAGGGGGTTCGGGGACACTCAGCCCCCACCGGGCTGGGGCCACCCCTGCACCCATGGGGGTACGGGATTGTCTCCGCCATGTGGGGAACGGGGCCCTCTTCCCCTTCGCGGAAGCCCCAACCTTCCTCCCGGGGCACGCCTGCACCCTCCACTCGCACTCACGGCCCCAGCGGCGGGGCCGTGCGCCCGCAGACGCCCTAGACGGAGGGCCGGGGTCCCCGTCAGGGGAGGGCACCCCCTGGAAGCCAGGGACGAGCGGCGACCGCGGCCTCTTCCAAAACGGCAGGCACACAGGCCTGCGCGGCAAAAAGCCCCCGGCAAGGCAGCACCACTCAAAGGGGAAGGGTCCGCACCTGGCCCAGCAGCTCTTGATGAGCCCCAGGCCCCGCCCCTGGCCGGAGCCTGACCCCGCCCACCCGACTCTGGCTGCGCACAGGTGCACTTCCTAGGGCCGCCGCTAGGGGGCGCTGGTGAGGGGGTTCGGGGACCCTCAGCCCCCAACGGGCTGCGGCCACCCCTGCACCCATGGGGGTACGGGTTGTCCTCCGCCATGGGGGAACGGGGCCCCCTTCCCCTTCGCGGAAGCCTCAACCTTCCTCCCGGGGCACGCCTGCACACTCCCCTCGCACTCACGGCCCCAGCGGCGGGGCCGTGCGCCCGCAGACGCCCTAGACGGAGGGCCGGGGTCCCCGTCAGGGGAGGGCACCCCCTGGAAGCCAGGGACGAGCGGCGACCGCGGCCTCTTCCAAAACGGCAGGCACACAGGCCTGCGCGGCAAAAAGCCCCCGGCAAGGCAGCACCACTCAAAGGGGAAGGGTCCGCACCTGGCCCAGCAGCTCTTGATGAGCCCCAGGCCCCGCCCCTGGCCGGAGCCTGACCCCGCCCACCCGATTCTGGCTGCGCACAGGTGCACTTCCTAGGGCCGCCGCTAGGGGGCGCTGGTGAGGGGGTTCGGGGACCCTCAGCCCCCAACGGGCTAGGGCCACCCTTGCACCCATGGGGGTACCGGATTGTCCTCCCCCATGGGGGAACGGGGCCCCCTTGCCCTTCGCGAAAGCCCCAACCTTCCTCCCGGGGCACGCCTGCACCCTCCCCTCGCACTCACAGCCCCAGCGGCGGGGCCGTGCGCCCGCAGACGCCCTAGACGGAGGGCCGGGGTCCCCGTCAGGGGAGGGCACCCCCTGGAAGCCAGGGACGAGCGGCGACCGCGGCCTCTTCCAAAACGGCAGGCACACAGGCCTGCGCGGCAAAAAGCCCCCGGCAAGGCAGCACCACTCAAAGGGGAAGGGTCCGCACCTGGCCCAGCAGCTCTTGATGAGCCCCAGGCCCCGCCCCTGGCCGGAGCCTGACCCCGCCCACCCGATTCTGGCTGCGCACAGGTGCACTTCCTAGGGACGCCGCTAGGGGGCGCTGGTGAGGGGGTTCGGGGACCCTCAGCCCCCAACGGGCTAGGGCAACCCTTGCACCCATGGGGGTTAGGGATTGTCCTCCCCCATGGGGGAACGGGGCCCTCTTGCCCTTCGCGGAAGCCCCAACCTTCCTCCCGGGGGAAGCCTGCACCTCCTCTCGCACTCACGGCCCCAGCGGCGGGGCCGTGCGGCCGCAGACGCCCTAGACGGAGGGCCGGGGTCCCCGTCAGGGGAGGGCACCCCCTGGAAGCCAGGGACGAGCGGCGACCGCGGCCTCTTCCAAAACGGCAGGCACACAGGCCTGCGCGGCAAAAAGCCCCCGGCAAGGCAGCACCACTCAAAGGGGAAGGGTCCGCACCTGGCCCAGCAGCTCTTGATGAGCCCCAGGCCCCGCCCCTGGCCGGAGCCTGACCCCGCCCACCCGACTCTGGCTGCGCACAGGTGCACTTCCTAGGGCCGCCGCTAGTGGGCGCTGGTGAGGGGGTTCGGGGACCCTCAGCCCCCAACGGGCTAGGGCCACCCTTGCACCCATGGGGGTACGGGATTGTCTCCACCATGTGGGGAACGGGGCCCCCTTCCCCTACGCGGAAGCCCCAACCTTCCTCCCGGGGCACGCCTGCACCCTCCCCTCGCACTCACAGCCCCAGCGGCGGGGCCGTGCGCCCGCAGACGCCCTAGACGGAGGGCCGGGGTCCCCGTCAGGGGAGGGCACCCCCTGGAAGCCAGGGACGAGCGGCGACCGCGGCCTCTTCCAAAACGGCAGGCACACAGGCCTGCGCGGCAAAAAGCCCCCGGCAAGGCAGCACCACTCAAAGGGGAAGGGTCCGCACCTGGCCCAGCAGCTCTTGATGAGCCCCAGGCCCCGCCCCTGGCCGGAGCCTGACCCCGCCCACCCGATTCTGGCTGCGCACAGGTGCACTTCCTAGGGACGCCGCTAGGGGGCGCTGGTGAGGGGGTTCGGGGACCCTCAGCCCCCAACGGGCTAGGGCCACCCTTGCACCCATGGGGGTACCGGATTGTCCTCCCCCATGGGGGAACGGGGCCCCCTTGCCCTTCGCGAAAGCCCCAACCTTCCTCCCGGGGGAAGCCTGCACCTCCTCTCGCACTCACAGCCCCAGCGGCGGGGCCGTGCGCCCGCAGACGCCCTAGACGGAGGGCCGGGGTCCCCGTCAGGGGAGGGCACCCCCTGGAAGCCAGGGACGAGCGGCGACCGCGGCCTCTTCCAAAACGGCAGGCACACAGGCCTGCGCGGCAAAAAGCCCCCGGCAAGGCAGCACCAGTCAAAGGGGAAGGGTCCGCACCTGGCCCAGCAGCTCTTGATGAGCCCCAGGCCCCGCCCCTGGCCGGAGCCTGACCCCGCCCACCCGATTCTGGCTGCGCACAGGTGCACTTCCTAGGGACGCCTCTAGGGGGCGCTGGTGAGGGGGTTCGGGGACCCTCAGCCCCCAACGGGCTAGGGCCACCCTTGCACCCATGGGGGTAGGGGATTGTCTCCACCATGTGGGGAACGGGGCCCCCTTCCCCTACGCGGAAGCCCCAAACTTCCTCCCGGGGCACGCCTGCACCCTCCCCTCGCACTCACAGCCCCAGCGGCGGGGCCGTGCGCCCGCAGACGCCCTAGACGGAGGGCCGGGGTCCCCGTCAGGGGAGGGCACCCCCTGGAAGCCAGGGACGAGCGGCGACCGCGGCCTCTTCCAAAACGGCAGGCACACAGGCCTGCGCGGCAAAAAGCCCCCGGCAAGGCAGCACCACTCAAAGGGGAAGGGTCCGCACCTGGCCCAGCAGCTCTTGATGAGCCCCAGGCACCGCCCCTGGCCGGAGCCTGACCCGCCCACCCGACTCTGGCTGCGCACAGGTGCACTTCCTAGGGCCGCCGCTAGGGGGCGCTGGTGAGGGGGTTCGGGGACCCTCAGCCCCCAACGGGCTGCGGCCACCCCTGCACCCATGGGGGTACGGGTTGTCCTCCGCCATGGGGGAACGGGGACCCCTTCCCCTTCGCGGAAGCCCCAAACTTCCTCCCGGGGCACGCCTGCACCCTCCCCTCGCACTCACGGCCCCAGCGGCGGGGCCGTGCGCCCGCAGACGCCCTAGACGGAGGGCCGGGGTCCCCGTCAGGGGAGGGCACCCCCTGGAAGCCAGGGACGAGCGGCGACCGCGGCCTCTTCCAAAACGGCAGGCACACAGGCCTGCGCGGCAAAAAGCCCCCGGCAAGGCAGCACCACTCAAAGGAGAAGGGTCCGCACCTGGCCCAGCAGCTCTTGATGAGCCCCAGGCCCCGCCCCTGGCCGGAGCCTGACCCCGCCCACCCGATTCTGGCTGCGCACAGGTGCACTTCCTAGGGACGCCGCTAGGGGGCGCTGGTGAGGGGGTTCGGGGACCCTCAGCCCCCAACGGGCTAGGGCCACCCTTGCACCCATGGGGGTACCGGATTGTCCTCCCCCATGGGGGAACGGGGCCCCCTTGCCCTTCGCGGAAGCCCCAACCTTCCTCCCGGGGGAAGCCTGCACCTCCTCCCGCACTCACGGCCCCAGCGGCGGGGCCGTGCGCCCGCAGACGCCCTAGACGGAGGGCCGGGGTCCCCGTCAGGGGAGGGCACCCCCTGGAAGCCAGGGACGAGCGGCGACCGCGGCCTCTTCCAAAACGGCAGGCACACAGGCCTGCGCGGCAAAAAGCCCCCGGCAAGGCAGCACCACTCAAAGGGGAAGGGTCCGCACCTGGCCCAGCAGCTCTTGATGAGCCCCAGGCCCCGCCACTGGCCGGAGCCTGACCCCGCCCACCCGACTCTGGCTGCGCACAGGTGCACTTCCTAGGGCCGCCGCTAGGGGGCGCTGGTGAGGGGGTTCGGGGACCCTCAGCCCCCAACGGGCTAGGGCCACCCTTGCACCCAGGGGGGTACGGGATTGTCTCCACCATGTGGGGAACGGGGCCCCCTTGCCCTACGCGGAAGCCCCAACCTTCCTCCCGGGGCACGCCTGCACCCTCCCCTCGCACTCACAGCCCCAGCGGCGGGGCCGTGCGCCCGCAGACGCCCTAGACGGACGGCCGGGGTCCCCGTCAGGGGAGGGCACCCCCTGGAAGCCAGGGACGAGCGGCGACCGCGGCCTCTTCCAAAACGGCAGGCACACAGGCCTGCGCGGCAAAAAGCCCCCGGCAAGGCAGCACCACTCAAAGGGGAAGGGTCCGCACCTGGCCCAGCAGCTCTTGATGAGCCCCAGGCCCCGCCCCTGGCCGGAGCCTGACCCGCCCACCCGACTCTGGCTGCGCACAGGTGCACTTCCAAGGGCCGCCGCTAGGGGGCGCTGGTGAGGGGGTTCGGGGACCCTCAGCCCCCAACGGGCTGCGGCCACCCCTGCACCCATGGGGGTACGGGTTGTCTTCCGCCATGGGGGAACGGGGCCCCCTTCCCCTTCGCGGAAGCCCCAACCTTCCTCCCGGGGCACGCCTGCACGCTCCCCTCGCACTCACGGCCCCAGCGGCGGGGCCGTGCGCCCGCAGACGCCCTAGACGGAGGGCCGGTGTCCCCGTCAGGGGAGGGCACCCCCTGGAAGCCAGGGACGAGCGGCGACCGCGGCCTCTTCCAAAACGGCAGGCACACAGGCCTGCGCGGCAAAAAGCCCCCGGCAAGGCAGCACCACTCAAAGGGGAAGGGTCCGCACCTGGCCCAGCAGCTCTTGATGAGCCCCAGGCCCCGCCCCTGGCCGGAGCCTGACCCCGCCCACCCGATTCTGGCTGCGCACAGGTGCACTTCCTAGGGACGCCGCTAGGGGGCGCTGGTGATGGGGTTCGGGGACCCTCAGCCCCCAACGGGCTAGGGCCACCCTTGCACCCATGGGGGTACCGGATTGTCCTCCCCCATGGGGGAACGGGGCCCCCTTGCCCTTCGCGAAAGCCCCAACCTTCCTCCCGGGGCACGCCTGCACCCTCCCCTCGCACTCACAGCCCCAGCGGCGGGGCCGTGCGCCCGCAGACGCCCTAGACGGAGGGCCGGGGTCCCCGTCAGGGGAGGGCACCCCCAGGAAGCCAGGGACGAGCGGTGACCGCGGCCTCTTCCAAAACGGCAGGCACACAGGCCTGCGCGGCAAAAAGCCCCCGGCAAGGCAGCACCACTCAAAGGGGAAGGGTCCGCACCTGGCCCAGCAGCTCTTGATGAGCCCCAGGCACCGCCCATGGCCGGAGCCTGACCCCGCCCACCCGACTCTGGCTGCGCACAGGTGCACTTCCAAGGGCCGCCGCTAGGGGGCGCTGGTGAGGGGGTTCGGGGACCCTCAGCCCCCAACGGGCTGCGGCCTCCCCTGCACCCATGGGGGTACGGGTTGTCCTCCGCCATGGGGGAACGGGGCCCCCTTCCCCTTCGCGGAAGCCCCAACCTTCCTCCCGGGGCACGCCTGCACCCTCCCCTCGCACTCACGGTCCCAGCGGCGGGGCCGTGCGCCCGCAGACGCCCTAGACGGAGGGCCGGGGTCCCCGTCAGGGGAGGGCACCCCCTGGAAGCCAGGGACGAGCGGCGACAGCGGCCTCTTCCAAAACGGCAGGCACACAGGCCTGCGCGGCAAAAAGCCCCCGGCAAGGCAGCACCACTCAAAGGAGAAGGGTCCGCACCTGGCCCAGCAGCTCTTGATGAGCCCCAGGCCCCGCCCCTGGCCGGAGCCTGACCCCGCCCACCCGATTCTGGCTGCGCACAGGTGCACATCCTAGGGACGCCGCTAGGGGGCGCTGGTGAGGGGGTTCGGGGACCCTCAGCCCCCAACGGGCTAGGGCCACCCTTGCACCCATGGGGGTACCGGATTGTCCTCCCCCATGGGGGAACGGGGCCCCCTTGCCCTTCGCGAAAGCCCCAACCTTCCTCCCGGGGCACGCCTGCACCCTCCCCTCGCACTCACAGCCCCAGCGGCGGGGCCGTGCGCCCGCAGACGCCCTAGACGGACGGCCGGGGTCCCCGTCAGGGGAGGGCACCCCCTGGAAGCCAGGGACGAGCGGCGACCGCGGCCTCTTCCAAAACCGCAGGCACACAGGCCTGCGCGGCAAAAAGCCCCCGGCAAGGCAGCACCAGTCAAAGGGGAAGGGTCCGCACCTGGCCCAGCAGCTCTTGATGAGCCCCAGGCCCCGCCCCTGGCCGGAGCCTGACCCCGCCCACCCGACTCTGGCTGCGCACAGGTGCACTTCCTAGGGCCGCCGCTAGGGGGCGCTGGTGAGGGGGTTCGGGGACACTCAGCCCCCAACGGGCTGCGGCCACCCCTGCACCCATGGGGGTACCGGATTGTCCTCCCCCATGGGGGAACGGGGCCCCCTTGCCCTTCGCGGAAGCCCCAAACTTCCTCCCGGGGCACGCCTGCACCCTCCCCTTGCACTCACGGCCCCAGCGGCGAGGCCGTGCGCCCGCAGACGCCCTAGACGGAGGGCCGGGGTCCCCGTCAGGGGAGGGCACCCCCTGGAAGCCAGGGACGAGCGGCGACCGCGGCCTCTTCCAAAACGGCAGGCACACAGGCCTGCGCGGCAAAAAGCCCCCGGCAAGGCAGCACCACTCAAAGGGGAAGGGTCCGCACCTGGCCCAGCAGCTCTTGATGAGCCCCAGGCCCCGCCCATGGCCGGAGCCTGACCCCGCCCACCCGACTCTGGCTGCGCACAGGTGCACTTCCAAGGGCCGCCGCTAGGGGGCGCTGGTGAGGGGGTTCGGGGACACTCAGCCCCCACCGGGCTGGGGCCACCCCTGCACCCATGGGGATACGGGATTGTCTCCGCCATGTGGGGAACGGGGTCCTCTTCCCCTTCGCGGAAGCCCCAACCTTCCTCCCGGGGCACGCCTGCACCCTCCACTCGCACTCACGGCCCCAGCGGCGGGGCCGTGCGCCCGCAGACGCCCTAGAAGGAGGGCCGCGGTCCCCGTCAGGGGAGGGCACCCCCTGGAAGCCAGGGACGAGCGGCGACCGCGGCCTCTTCCAAAACGGCAGGCACACAGACCTGCGCGGCAAAAAGCCCCGGGCAAGGCAGCACCACTCAAAGGGGAAGGGTCCGCACCTGGCCCAGCAGCTCTTGATGAGCCCCAGGCCCCGCCCCTGGCCGGAGCCTGACCCCGCCCACCCGACTCTGGCTGCGCACAGGTGCACTTCCTAGGGCCGCCGCTAGGGGGCGCTGGTGAGGGGGTTCAGGGACCCTCAGCCCCCAACGGGCTGCGGCCACCCCTGCACCCATGGGGGTACGGGTTGTCCTCCGCCATGGGGGAACGGGGCCCCCTTCCCCTTCGCGGAAGCCCCAACCTTCCTCCCGGGGCACGCCTGCACCCTCCCCTCGCACTCACGGCCCCAGCGGCGGGGCCGTGCGCCCGCAGACGCCCTAGACGGAGGGCCGGGGTCCCCGTCAGGGGAGGGCACCCCCTGGAAGCCAGGGACGAGCGGCGACCGCGGCCTCTACCAAAACGGCAGGCACACAGGCCTGCGCGGCAAAAAGCCCCCGGCAAGGCAGCACCACTCAAAGGGGAAGGGTCCGCACCTGGCCCAGCAGCTCTTGATGAGCCCCAGGCCCCGCCCCTGGCCGGAGCCTGACCCCGCCCACCCGATTCTGGCTGCGCACAGGTGCACTTCCTAGGGACGCCGCTAGGGGGCGCTGGTGAGGGGGTTCGGGGACCCTCAGCCCCCAACGGGCTAGGGCCACCCTTGCACCCATGGGGGTACCGGATTGTCCTCCCCCATGGGGGAACGGGGCCCCCTTGCCCTTCGCGAAAGCCCCAACCTTCCTCCCGGGGCACGCCTGCACCCTCCGCTCGCACTCACATCCCCAGCGGCGGGGCCGTGCGCCCGCAGACGCCCTAGACGGAGGGCCGGGGTCCCCGTCAGGGGAGGGCACCCCCTGGAAGCCAGGGACGAGCGGCGACCGCGGCCTCTTCCAAAACGGCAGGCACACAGGCCTGCGCGGCAAAAAGCCCCCGGCAAGGCAGCACCACTCAAAGGGGAAGGGTCCGCACCTGGCCCAGCAGCTCTTGATGAGCCCCAGGCCCCGCCCCTGGCCGGAGCCTGACCCCGCCCACCCGATTCTGGCTGCGCACCGGTGCACTTCCTAGGGACGCCGCTAGGGGGCGCTGGTGAGGGGGTTCGGGGACCCTCAGCCCCCAACGGGCTAGGGCCACCCTTGCACCCATGGGGGTTAGGGATTGTCCTCCCCCATGGGGGAACGGGGCCCCCTTGCCCTTCGCGGAAGCCCCAACCTTCCTCCCGGGGGAAGCCTGCACCTCCTCTCGCACTCACGGCCCCAGCGGCGGGGCCGTGCGCCCGCAGACACCCTAGACGGAGGGCCGGGGTCCCCGTCAGGGGAGGGCACCCCCTGGAAGCCAGGGACGAGCGGCGACCGCGGCCTCTTCCAAAACGGCAGGCACACAGGCCTGCGCGGCAAAAAGCCCCCGGCAAGGCAGCACCACTCAAAGGGGAAGGGTCCGCACCTGGCCCAGCAGATCTTGATGAGCCCCAGGCCCCGCCCCTGGCCGGACCCTGACCCCGCCCACCCGATTCTGGCTGCGCACAGGTGCACTTCCTAGGGCCGCCGCTAGGGGGCGCTGGTGAGGGGGTTCGGGGACCTTCAGCCCCCAACGGGCTGCGGCCACCCCTGCACCCATGGGGGTACGTGTTGTCCTCCGCCATGGGGAAACGGGGCCCCCTTCCCCTTCGCGGAAGCCCCAACCTTCCTCCCGGGGCACGCCTGCACCCTCCCCTCGCACTCACGGCCCCAGCGGCGGGGCCGTGCGCCCGCAGACGCCCTAGACGGAGGGCCGGGGTCCCCGTCAGGGGAGGGCACCCCCTGGAAGCCAGGGACGAGCGGCGACCGCGGCCTCTTCCAAAACGGCAGGCACACAGGCCTGCGCGGCAAAAAGCCCCCGGCAAGGCAGCAACACTCAAAGGAGAAGGGTCCGCACCTGGCCCAGCAGCTCTTGATGAGCCCCAGGCCCCGCCCCTGGCCGGAGCCTGACCCCGCCCACCCGATTCTGGCTGCGCACAGGTGCACTTCCTAGGGACGCCGCTAGGGGGCGCTGGTGAGGGGGTTCGGGGACCCTAAACCCCCAACGGGCTAGGGCCACACTTGCACCCATGGGGGTACCGGATTGTCCTCCCCCATGGGGGAACGGGGCCCCCTTGCCCTTCGCGAAAGCCCCAACCTTCCTCCCGGGGCACGCGTGCACCCTCCCCTCGCACTCACGGCCCCAGCCGCGGGGCCGTGCGCCCGCAGACGCCCTAGACGGAGGGCCGGGGTCCCCGTAAGGGGAGGGCACCCCCTGGAAGCCAGGGACGAGCGGCGACCGCGGCCTCTTCCAAAACCGCAGGCACACAGGCCTGCGCGGCAAAAAGCCCCCGGCAAGGCAGCACCACTCAAAGGGGAAGGGTCCGCACCTGGCCCAGCAGCTGTTGATGAGCCCCAGGCCCCGCCCCAGGCCGGAGCCTGACCCCGCCCACCCGATTCTGGCTGCGCACAGGTGCACTTCCTAGGGCCGCCGCTAGGGGGCGCTGGTGAGGGGGTTCGGGGACCCTCAGCCCCCAACGGGCTGCGGCCACCCCTGCACCCATGGGGGTACCGGATTGTCCTCCCCCATGGGGGAACGGGGCCCCCTTGCCCTTCGCGGAAGCCCCAAACTTCCTCCCGGGGCACGCCTGCACCCTCCCCTCGCACTCACGGCCCCAGCGGCGAGGCCGTGCGCCCGCAGACGCCCTAGACGGAGGGCCGGGGTCCCCGTCAGGGGAGGGCACCCCCTGGAAGCCAGGGACGAGCGGCGACCGCGGCCTCTTCCAAAACGGCAGGCACACAGGCCTGCGCGGCAAAAATCCCCCGGCAAGGCAGCACCACTCAAAGGGGAAGGGTCCGCACCTGGCCCAGCAGCTCTTGATGAGCCCCAGGCCCCGCCCATGGCCGGAGCCTGACCCCGCCCACCCGACTCTGGCTGCGCACAGGTGCACTTCCAAGGGCCGCCGCTAGGGGGCGCTGGTGAGGGGGTTCGGGGACACTCAGCCCCCACCGGGCTGGGGCCACCCCTGCACCCATGGGGGTACGGGATTGTCTCCGCCATGTGGGGAACGGGGCCCTCTTCCCCTTCGCGGAAGCCCCAACCTTCCTCCCGGGGCACGCCTGCACCCTCCACTCGCACTCACGGCCCCAGCGGCGGGGCCGTGCGCCCGCAGACGCCCTAGAAGGAGGGCCGGGGTCCCCGTCAGGGGAGGGCACCCCCTGGAAGCCAGGGACGAGCGGCGACCGCGGCCTCTTCCAAAACGGCAGGCACACAGGCCTGCGCGGCAAAAAGCCCCCGGCAAGGCAGCACCACTCAAAGGGGAAGGGTCCGCACCTGGCCCAGCAGCTCTTGATGAGCCCCAGGCCCCGCCCCTGGCCGGAGCCTGACCCCGCCCACCCGACTCTGGCTGCGCACAGGTGCACTTCCTAGGGCCGCCGCTAGGGGGCGCTGGTGAGGGGGTTCGGGGACCCTCAGCCCCCAACGGGCTGCGGCCACCCCTGCACCCATGGGGGTACGGGTTGTCCTCCGCCATGGGGGAACGGGGCCCCCTTCCCCTTCGCGGAAGCCTCAACCTTCCTCCCGGGGCACGCCTGCACACTCCCCTCGCACTCACGGCCCCAGCGGCGGGGCCGTGCGCCCGCAGACGCCCTAGACGGAGGGCCGGGGTCCCCGTCAGGGGAGGGCACCCCCTGGAAGCCAGGGACGAGCGGCGACCGCGGCCTCTTCCAAAACGGCAGGCACACAGGCCTGCGCGGCAAAAAGCCCCCGGCAAGGCAGCACCACTCAAAGGGGAAGGGTCCGCACCTGGCCCAGCAGCTCTTGATGAGCCCCAGGCCCCGCCCCTGGCCGGAGCCTGACCCCGCCCACCCGATTCTGGCTGCGCACAGGTGCACTTCCTAGGGCCGCCGCTAGGGGGCGCTGGTGAGGGGGTTCGGGGACCCTCAGCCCCCAACGGGCTAGGGCCACCCTTGCACCCATGGGGGTACCGGATTGTCCTCCCCCATGGGGGAACGGGGCCCCCTTGCCCTTCGCGAAAGCCCCAACCTTCCTCCCGGGGCACGCCTGCACCCTCCCCTCGCACTCACAGCCCCAGCGGCGGGGCCGTGCGCCCGCAGACGCCCTAGACGGAGGGCCGGGGTCCCCGTCAGGGGAGGGCACCCCCTGGAAGCCAGGGACGAGCGGCGACCGCGGCCTCTTCCAAAACGGCAGGCACACAGGCCTGCGCGGCAAAAAGCCCCCGGCAAGGCAGCACCACTCAAAGGGGAAGGGTCCGCACCTGGCCCAGCAGCTCTTGATGAGCCCCAGGCCCCGCCCCTGGCCGGAGCCTGACCCCGCCCACCCGATTCTGGCTGCGCACAGGTGCACTTCCTAGGGACGCCGCTAGGGGGCGCTGGTGAGGGGGTTCGGGGACCCTCAGCCCCCAACGGGCTAGGGCCACCCTTGCACCCATGGGGGTTAGGGATTGTCCTCCCCCATGGGGGAACGGGGCCCTCTTGCCCTTCGCGGAAGCCCCAACCTTCCTCCCGGGGGAAGCCTGCACCTCCTCTCGCACTCACGGCCCCAGCGGCGGGGCCGTGCGGCCGCAGACGCCCTAGACGGAGGGCCGGGGTCCCCGTCAGGGGAGGGCACCCCCTGGAAGCCAGGGACGAGCGGCGACCGCGGCCTCTTCCAAAACGGCAGGCACACAGGCCTGCGCGGCAAAAAGCCCCCGGCAAGGCAGCACCACTCAAAGGGGAAGGGTCCGCACCTGGCCCAGCAGCTCTTGATGAGCCCCAGGCCCCGCCCCTGGCCGGAGCCTGACCCCGCCCACCCGACTCTGGCTGCGCACAGGTGCACTTCCTAGGGCCGCCGCTAGGGGGCGCTGGTGAGGGGGTTCGGGGACCCTCAGCCCCCAACGGGCTAGGGCCACCCTTGCACCCATGGGGATACGGGATTGTCTCCACCATGTGGGGAACGGGGCCCCCTTCCCCTACGCGGAAGCCCCAACCTTCCTCCCGGGGCACGCCTGCACCCTCCCCTCGCACTCACAGCCCCAGCGGCGGGGCCGTGCGCCCGCAGACGCCCTAGACGGAGGGCCGGGGTCCCCGTCAGGGGAGGGCACCCCCTGGAAGCCAGGGACGAGCGGCGACCGCGGCCTCTTCCAAAACGGCAGGCACACAGGCCTGCGCGGCAAAAAGCCCCCGGCAAGGCAGCACCACTCAAAGGGGAAGGGTCCGCACCTGGCCCAGCAGCTCTTGATGAGCCCCAGGCCCCGCCCCTGGCCGGAGCCTGACCCCGCCCACCCGATTCTGGCTGCGCACAGGTGCACTTCCTAGGGACGCCGCTAGGGGGCGCTGGTGAGGGGGTTCGGGGACCCTCAGCCCCCAACGGGCTAGGGCCACCCTTGCACCCATGGGGGTACCGGATTGTCCTCCCCCATGGGGGAACGGGGCCCCCTTGCCCTTCGCGAAAGCCCCAACCTTCCTCCCGGGGGAAGCCTGCACCTCCTCTCGCACTCACAGCCCCAGCGGCGGGGCCGTGCGCCCGCAGACGCCCTAGACGGAGGGCCGGGGTCCCCGTCAGGGGAGGGCACCCCCTGGAAGCCAGGGACGAGCGGCGACCGCGGCCTCTTCCAAAACGGCAGGCACACAGGCCTGCGCGGCAAAAAGCCCCCGGCAAGGCAGCACCAGTCAAAGGGGAAGGGTCCGCACCTGGCCCAGCAGCTCTTGATGAGCCCCAGGCACCGCCCCTGGCCGGAGCCTGACCCCGCCCACCCGATTCTGGCTGCGCACAGGTGCACTTCCTAGGGACGCCTCTAGGGGGCGCTGGTGAGGGGGTTCGGGGACCCTCAGCCCCCAACGGGCTAGGGCCACCCTTGCACCCATGGGGGTAGGGGATTGTCTCCACCATGTGGGGAACGGGGCCCCCTTCCCCTACGCGGAAGCCCCAAACTTCCTCCCGGGGCACGCCTGCACCCTCCCCTCGCACTCACAGCCCCAGCGGCGGGGCCGTGCGCCCGCAGACGCCCTAGACGGAGGGCCGGGGTCCCCGTCAGGGGAGGGCACCCCCTGGAAGCCAGGGACGAGCGGCGACCGCGGCCTCTTCCAAAACGGCAGGCACACAGGCCTGCGCGGCAAAAAGCCCCCGGCAAGGCAGCACCACTCAAAGGGGAAGGGTCCGCACCTGGCCCAGCAGCTCTTGATGAGCCCCAGGCCCCGCCCCTGGCCGGAGCCTGACCCGCCCACCCGACTCTGGCTGCGCACAGGTGCACTTCCTAGGGCCGCCGCTAGGGGGCGCTGGTGAGGGGGTTCGGGGACCCTCAGCCCCCAACGGGCTGCGGCCACCCCTGCACCCATGGGGGTACGGGTTGTCCTCCGCCATGGGGGAACGGGGACCCCTTCCCCTTCGCGGAAGCCCCAAACTTCCTCCCGGGGCACGCCTGCACCCTCCCCTCGCACTCACGGCCCCAGCGGCGGGGCCGTGCGCCCGCAGACGCCCTAGACGGAGGGCCGGGGTCCCCGTCAGGGGAGGGCACCCCCTGGAAGCCAGGGACGAGCGGTGACCGCGGCCTCTTCCAAAACGGCAGGCACACAGGCCTGCGCGGCAAAAAGCCCCCGGCAAGGCAGCACCACTCAAAGGAGAAGGGTCCGCACCTGGCCCAGCAGCTCTTGATGAGCCCCAGGCCCCGCCCCTGGCCGGAGCCTGACCCCGCCCACCCGATTCTGGCTGCGCACAGGTGCACTTCCTAGGGACGCCGCTAGGGGGCGCTGGTGAGGGGGTTCGGGGACCCTCAGCCCCCAACGGGCTAGGGCCACCCTTGCACCCATGGGGGTACCGGATTGTCCTCCCCCATGGGGGAACGGGGCCCCCTTGCCCTTCGCGAAAGCCCCAACCTTCCTCCCGGGGCACGCCTGCACCCTCCCCTCGCACTCACGGCCCCAGCCGCGGGGCCATGCGCCCGCAGACGCCCTAGACGGAGGGCCGGGGTCCCCGTCAGGGGAGGGCACCCCCTGGAAGCCAGGGACGAGCGGCGACCGCGGCCTCTTCCAAAACCGCAGGCACACAGGCCTGCGCGGAAAAAAGCCCCCGGCAAGGCAGCACCACTCAAAGGGGAAGGGTCCGCACCTGTCCCAGCAGCTCTTGATGAGCCCCAGGCCCCGCCCCTGGCCGGAGCCTGACCCCGCCCACCCGACTCTGGCTGTGCACAGGTGCACTTCCAAGGGCCGACGCTAGGGGGCGCTGGTGAGGGGGCTCGGGGACACTCAGCCCCCACCGGGCTGGGGCCACCCCTGCACCCATGGGGGTACGGGATTGTCTCCGCCATGTGGGGAACGGGGCCCTCTTCCCCTTCGCGGAAGTCCCAACCTTCCTCCCGGGGCACGCCTGCACCCTCCACTCGCACTCACGGCCCCAGCGGCGGGGCCGTGCGCCCGCAGACGCCCTAGAAGGAAGGCCGGGGTCCCCGTCAGGGGAGGGCACCCCCTGGAAGCCAGGGACGAGCGGCGACCGCGGCCTCTTCCAAAACGGCAGGCACACAGGCCTGCGCGGCAAAAAGCCCCCGGCAAGGCAGCACCACTCAAAGGGGAAGGGTCCGCACCTGGCCCAGCAGCTCTTGATGAGCCCCAGGCCCCGCCCCTGGCCGGAGCCTGACCCCGCCCACCCGACTCTGGCTGCGCACAGGTGCACTTCCTAGGGCCGCCGCTAGGGGGCGCTGGTGAGGGGGTTCGGGGACCCTCAGCCCCCAACGGGCTGCGGCCACCCCTGCACCCATGGGGGTACGGGTTGTCCTCCGCCATGGGGGAACGGGACCCCTTTCCCCTTCGCGGAAGCCCCAACCTTCCTCCCGGGGCACGCCTGCACCCTCCCCTCGCACTCACGGCCCCAGCGGCGGGGCCGTGCGCCCGCAGACGCCCTAGACGGAGGGCCGGGGTCCCCGTCAGGGGAGGGCACCCCCTGGAAGCCAGGGACGAGCGGCGACCGCGGCCTCTTCCAAAACGGCAGGCACACAGGCCTGCGCGGCAAAAAGCCCCCGGCAAGGCAGCACCACTCAAAGGGGAAGGGTCCGCACCTGGCACAGCAGCTCTTGATGAGCCCCAGGCCCCGCCCCTGGCCGGAGCCTGACCCCGCCCACCCGATTCTGGCTGCGCACAGGTGCACTTCCTAGGGCCGCCGCTAGGGGGCGCTGGTGAGGGGGTTCGGGGACCCTCAGCCCCCAACGGGCTAGGGCCACCCTTGCACCCATGGGGGTACCGGATTGTCCTCCCCCATGGGGGAACGGGGCCCCCTTGCCCTTCGCGAAAGCCCCAACCTTCCTCCCGGGGGAAGCCTGCACCTCCTCTCGCACTCACAGCCCCAGCGGCGGGGCCGTGCGCCCGCAGACGCCCTAGACGGAGGGCCGGGGTCCCCGTCAGGGGAGGGCACCCCCTGGAAGCCAGGGACGAGCGGCGACCGCGGCCTCTTCCAAAACGGCAGGCACACAGGCCTGCGCGGCTAAAAGCTCCCGGCAAGGCAGCACCACTCAAAGGGGAAGGGTCCGCACCTGGCCCAGCAGCTCTTGATGAGCCCCAGGCCCCGCCCCTGGCCGGAGCCTGACCCCGCCCACCCGATTCTGGCTGCGCACAGGTGCACTTCCTAGGGACGCCGCTAGGGGGCGCTGGTGAGGGGGTTCGGGGACCCTCAGCCCCAACGGGCTAGGGCCACCCTTGCACCCATGGGGGTTAGGGATTGTCCTCCCCCATGGGGGAACGGGGCCCCCTTGCCCTTCGCGGAAGCCCCAACCTTCCTCCCGGGGGAAGCCTGCACCTCCTCTCGCACTCACGGCCCCAGCGGCGGGGCCGTGCGCCCGCAGACGCCCTAGACGGAGGGCCGGGGTCCCCGTCAGGGGAGGTCACCCCCTGGAAGCCAGGGACGAGCGGCGACCACGGCCTCTTCCAAAACGGCAGGCACACAGGCCTGCGCGGCAAAAAGCCCCCGGCAAGGCAGCACCACTCAAAGGGGAAGGGTCCGCACCTGGCCCAGCAGCTCTTGATGAGCCCCAGGCCCCGCCCATGGCCGGAGCCTGACCCCGCCCACCCGACTCTGGCTGCGCACAGGTGCACTTCCAAGGGCCGCCGCTAGGGGGCGCTGGTGAGGGGGTTCGGGGACACTCAGCCCCCACCGGGCTGGGGCCACCCCTGCACCCATGGGGGTACGGGATTGTCTCCGCCATGTGGGGAACGGGGCCCTCTTCCCCTTCGCGGAAGCCCCAACCTTCCTCCCGGGGCACGCCTGCACCCTCCACTCGCACTCACGGCCCCAGTGGCGGGGCCGTGCGCCCGCAGACGCCCTAGACGGAGGGCCGGGGTCCCCGTCAGGGGAGGGCACCCCCTGGAAGCCAGGGACGAGCGGCGACCGCGGCCTCTTCCAAAACGGCAGGCACACAGGCCTGCGCGGCAAAAAGCTCCCGACAAGGCAGCACCACTCAAAGGGGAAGGGTCCGCACCTGGCCCAGCAGCTCTTGATGAGCCCCAGGCCCCGCCCCTGGCCGGAGCCTGACCCCGCCCACCCGATTCTGGCTGCGCACAGGTGCACTTCCTAGGGACGCCGCTAGGGGGCGCTGGTGAGGGGGTTCGGGGTCCCTCAGCCCCAACGGGCTAGGGCCACCCTTGCACCCATGGGGGTTAGGGATTGTCCTCCCCCATGGGGGAACGAGGCCCCCTTGCCCTTCGCGGAAGCCCCAACCTTCCTCCCGGGGGAAGCCTGCACCTCCTCTCGCACTCACGGCCCCAGCGGCGGGGCCGTGCGCCCGCAGACGCCCTAGACGGAGGGCCGGGGTCCCCGTCAGGGGAGGGCACCCCCTGGAAGCCAGGGACGAGCTGCGACCACGGCCTCTTCCAAAACGGCAGGCACACAGGCCTGCGCGGCAAAAAGCCCCCGGCAAGGCAGCACCACTCAAAGGGGAAGGGTCCGCACCTGGCCCAGCAGCTCTTGATGAGCCCCAGGCCCCGCCCCTAGCCGGAGCCTGACCCCGCCCGCCCGACTCTGGCTGCGCACAGGTGCACTTCCTAGGGCCGCCGCTAGGGGGCGCTGGTGAGGGGGTTCGGGGACCCTCAGCCCCCAACGGGCTAGGGCCACCCTTGCACCCATGGGGGTACGGGATTGTCTCCACCATGTGGGGAACGGGGCCCCCTTCCCCTACGCGGAAGCCCCAACCTTCCTCCCGGGGCACGCCTGCACCCTCCCCTCGCACTCACAGCCCCAGCGGCGGGGCCGTGCGCCCGCAGACGCCCTAGACGGACGGCCGGGGTCCCCGTCAGGGGAGGGCACCCCCTGGAAGCCAGGGACGAGCGGCGACCGCGGCCTCTTCCAAAACGGCAGGCACACAGGCCTGCGCGGCAAAAAGCCCCCGGCAAGGCAGCACCACTCAAAGGGGAAGGGTCCGCACCTGGCCCAGCAGCTCTTGATGAGCCCCAGGCCCCGCCCCTGGCCGGAGCCTGACCCGCCCACCCGACTCTGGCTGCGCACAGGTGCACTTCCAAGGGCCGCCGCTAGGGGGCGCTGGTGAGGGGGTTCGGGGACCCTCAGCCCCCAACGGGCTGCGTCCACCCCTGCACCCATGGGGATACGGGTTGTCCTCCGCCATGGGGGAACGGGGCCCCCTTCCCCGTCGCGGAAGCCCCAACCTTCCTCCCGGGGCACGCCTGCACGCTCCCCTCGCACTCAAGGCCCCAGCGGCGGGGCCGTGCGCCCGCAGACGCCCTAGACGGAGGGCCGGTGTCCCAATCAGGGGAGGGCACCCCCTGGAAGCCAGGGACGAGCGGCGACCGCGGCCTCTTCCAAAACGGCAGGCACACAGGCCTGCGCGGCAAAAAGCCCCCGGCAAGGCAGCACCACTCAAAGGGGAAGGGTCCGCACCTGGCCCAGCAGCTCTTGATGAGCCCCAGGCCCCGCCCCTGGCCGGAGCCTGACCCCGCCCACCCGATTCTGGCTGCGCACAGGTGCACTTCCTAGGGACGCCGCTAGGGGGCGCTGGTGAGGGGGTTCGGGGACCCTCAGCCCCCAACGGGCTAGGGCCACCCTTGCACCCATGGGGGTACCGGATTGTCCTCCCCCATGGGGGAACGGGGCCCCCTTGCCCTTCGCGAAAGCCCCAACCTTCCTCCCGGGGCACGCCTGCACCCTCCCCTCGCACTCACAGCCCCAGCGGCGGGGCCGTGCGCCCGCAGACGCCCTAGACGGAGGGCCGGGGTCCCCGTCAGGGGAGGGCACCCCCTGGAAGCCAGGGACGAGCGGCGACCTCGGCCTCTTCCAAAACGGCAGGCACACAGGCCTGCGCGGCAAAAAGCCCCCGGCAAGGCAGCACCACTCAAAGGGGAAGGGTCCGCACCTGGCCCAGCAGCTCTTGATGAGCCCCAGGCCCCACCCATGGCCGGAGCCTGACCCCGCCCACCCGACTCTGGCTGCGCACAGGTGCACTTCCAAGGGCCGCCGCTAGGGGGCGCTGGTGAGGGGGTTCGGGGACACTCAGCCCCCACCGGGCTGGGGCCACCCCTGCACCCATGGGGGTACGGGATTGTCTCCGCCATGTGGGGAACGGGGCCCTCTTCCCCTTCGCGGAAGCCCCAACCTTCCTCCCGGGGCACGCCTGCACCCTCCACTCGCACTCACGGCCCCAACGGCTGGGCCGTCCTCCCGCAGACGCCCTAGAAGGAGGGCCGGGGACCCCGTCAGGGGAGGGCACCCCCTGGAAGCCAGGGACGAGCGGCGACCGCGGCCTCTTCCAAAACGGCAGGCACACAGGCCTGCGCGGCAAAAAGCCCCCGGCAAGGCAGCACCACTCAAAGGGGAAGGGTCCGCACCTGGCCCAGCAGCTCTTGATGAGCCCCAGGCCCCGCCCCTGGCCGGAGCCTGACCCCGCCCACCCGATTCTGGCTGCGCACAGGTGCACTTCCTAGGGACGCCGCTAGGGGGCGCTGGTGAGGGGGTTCGGGGACCCTCAGCCCCCAACGGGCTAGGGCCACCCTTGCACCCATGGGGGTACCGGATTGTCCTCCTCCATGGGGGAACGGGGCCCCCTTGCCCTTCGCGAAAGCCCCAACCTTCCTCCCGGGGGAAGCCTGCACCTCCTCTCGCACTCACAGCCCCAGCGGCGGGGCCGTGCGCCCGCAGACGCCCTAGACGGAGGGCCGGGGTCCCCGTCAGGGGAGGGCACCCCCTGGAAGCCAGGGACGAGCGGCGACCGCGGCCTCTTCCAAAACCGCAGGCACACAGGCCTGCGCGGCAAAAAGCCCCCGGCAAGGCAGCACCACTCAAAGGAGAAGGGTCCGCACCTGGCCCAGCAGCTCTTGATGAGCCCCAGGCCCCGCCCCTGGCCGGAGCCTGACCCCGCCCACCCGACTCTGGCTGCGCACAGGTGCACTTCCTAGGGCCGCCGCTAGGGGGCGCTGGTGAGGGGGTTCGGGGACCCTCAGCCCCCAACGGGCTGCGGCCACCCCTGCACCCATGGGGGTACGGGTTGTCCTCCGCCATGGGGGAACGGGGCCCCCTTCCCCTTCGCGGAAGCCCCAACCTTCCTCCCGGGGCACGCCTGCACCCTCCCCTCGCACTCACGGCCCCAGCGGCGGGGCCGTGCGCCCGCAGACGCCCTAGACGGAGGGCCGGGGTCCCCGTCAGGGGAGGGCACCCCCTGGAAGCCAGGGACGAGCGGCGACCGCGGCCTCTTCCAAAACGGCAGGCACACAGGCCTGCGCGGCAAAAAGCCCCCGGCAAGGCAGCACCACTCAAAGGAGAAGGGTCCGCACCTGGCCCAGCAGCTCTTGATGAGCCCCAGGCCCCGCCCCTGGCCGGAGCCTGACCCCGCCCACCCGATTCTGGCTGCGCACAGGTGCACTTCCTAGGGACGCCTCTAGGGGGCGCTGGTGAGGGGGTTCGGGGACCCTCAGACCCCAACGGGCTAGGGCCACCCTTGCACCCATGGGGGTACCGGATTGTCCTCCCCCATGGGGGAACGGGGCCCCCTTGCCCTTCGCGAAAGCCCCAACCTTCCTCCCGGGGCACGCCTGCACCCTCCCCTCGCACTCACAGCGCCAGCGGCGGGGCCGTGCGCCCGCAGACGCCCTAGACGGAGGGCCGGGGTCCCCGTCAGGGGAGGGCACCCCCTGGAAGCCAGGGACGAGCGGCGACCGCGGCCTCTTCCAAAACCGCAGGCACACAGGCCTGCGCGGCAAAAAGCCCCCGGCAAGGCAGCACCACTCAAAGGGGAAGGGTCCGCACCTGGCCCAGCAGCTCTTGATGAGCCCCAGGCCCCGCCCCTGGCCGGAGCCTGACCCTGCCCACCCGACTCTGGCTGCGCACAGGTGCACTTCCTAGGGCCGCCGCTAGGGGGCGCTGGTGAGGGGGTTCGGGGACCCTCAGCCCCCAACGGGCTGCGGCCACCCCTGCACCCATGGGGGTACCGGATTGTCCTCCCCCATTGGTGAACGGGGCCCCCTTGCCCTTCGAGGAAGCCCCAAACTTCCTCCCGGGGCACGCCTGCACCCTCCCCTCGCACTCACGGCCCCAGCGGCGAGGCCGTGCGCCCGCAGACGCCCTAGACGGAGGGCCGGCGTCCCCGTCAGGGGAGGGCACCCCCTGGAAGCCAGGGACGAGCGGCAACCGCGGCCTATTCCAAAACGGCAGGCACACAGGCCTGCGCGGCAAAAAGCCCCCGGCAAGGCAGCACCACTCAAAGGGGAAGGGTCCGCACCTGGCCCAGCAGCTCTTGATGAGCCCCAGGCCCCGCCCATGGCCGGAGCCTGACCCCGCCCACCCGACTCTGGCTGCGCACAGGAGCACTTCCAAGGGCCGCCGCTAGGGGGCGCTGGTGAGGGGGTTCGGGGACACTCAGCCCCCACCGGGCTGGGGCCACCCCTGCACCCATGGGGGTACGGGATTGTCTCCGCCATGTGGGGAACGGGGCCCTCTTCCCCTTCGCGGAAGCCCCAACCTTCCTCCCGGGGCACGCCTGCACCCTCCCCTCGCACTCACGGCCCCAGCGGCGGGGCCGTGCGCCCGCAGACGCCCTAGACGGAGGGCCGGGGTCCCCGTCAGGGGAGGGCACCCCCTGGAAGCCAGGGACGAGCGGCGACCGCGGCCTCTTCCAAAACGGCAGGCACACAGGCCTGCGCGGCAAAAAGCCCCCGGCAAGGCAGCACCACTCAAAGGGGAAGGGTCCGCACCTGGCCCAGCAGCTCTTGATGAGCCCCAGGCCCCGCCCCTGGCCGGAGCCTGACCCCGCCCACCCGACTCTGGCTGCGCACAGGTGCACTTCCTAGGGCCGCCGCTAGGGGGCGCTGGTGAGGGGGTTCGGGGACACTCAGCCCCCACCGGGCTGGGGCCACCCCTGCACCCATGGGGGTACGGGATTGTCTCCGCCATGTGGGGAACGGGGCCCTCTTCCCCTTCGCGGAAGCCCCAACCTTCCTCCCGGGGCACGCCTGCACCCTCCCCTCGCACTCACGGCCCCAGCGGCGGGGCCGTGCGCCCGCAGACGCCCTAGACGAAGGGCCGGGGTCCCCGTCAGGGGAGGGCACCCCCTGGAAGCCAGGGAAGAGCGGCGACCGCGGCCTCTTCCAAAACGGCAGGCACACAGGCCTGCGCGGCAAAAAGCCCCCGGCAAGGCAGCACCACTCAAAGGGGAAGGGTCCGCACCTGGCCCAGCAGCTCTTGATGAGCCCCAGGCCCCGCCCCTGGCCGGAGCGTGACCCCGCCCACCCGATTCTGGCTGCGGACAGGTGCACTTCCTAGGGCCGCCGCTAGGGGGCGCTGGTGAGGGGGTTCGGGGACCCTCAGCCCCCAACGGGCTAGGGCCACCCTTGCACCCATGGGGGTACCGGATTGTCCTCCCCCATGGGGGAACGGGGCCCCCTTGCCCTTCGCGAAAGCCCCAACCTTCCTCCCGGGGTAAGCCTGCACCTCCTCTCGCACTCACAGCCCCAGCGGCGGGGCCTTGCGCCCGCAGACGCCCTAGACGGAGGGCCGGGGTCCCCGTCAGGGGAGGGCAGCCCCTGGAAGCCAGGGACGAGCGGCGACCGCGGCCTCTTCCAAAACGGCAGGCACACAGGCCTGCGCGGCAAAAAGCCCCCGGCAAGGCAGCACCACTCAAAGGGGAAGGGTCCGCACCTGGCCCAGCAGCTCTTGATGAGCCCCAGGCCCCGCCCCTGGCCGGAGCCTGACCCCGCCCACCCGATTCTGGCTGCGCACAGGTGCACTTCCTAGGGACGCCTCTAGGGGGCGCTGGTGAGGGGGTTAGGGGACCCTCAGCCCCCAACGGGCTAGGGCCACCCTTGCACCCATGGGGGTACCGGATTGTCCTCGCCCATGGGGGAACGGGGCCACCTTGCCCTTCGCGGAAGCCCCAACCTTCCTCCCGGGGGAAGACTGCACCTCCTCTCGCACTCACGGCCCCAGCGGCGGGGCCGTGCGCCCGCAGACGCCCTAGACGGAGGGCCGGGGTCCCCGTCAGGGGAGGGCACCCCCTGGAAGCCAGGGACGAGCGGCGACCGCGGCCTCTTCCAAAACGGCAGGCACACAGGCCTGCGCGGCAAAAAGCCCCCGGCAAGGCAGCACCACTCAAAGGAGAAGGGTCCGCACCTGGCCCAGCAGCTCTTGATGAGCCCCAGGCCCCGGCCCTGGCCGGAGCCTGACCCCGCCCACCCGATTCTGGCTGCGCACAGGTGCACTTCCTAGGGACGCCGCTAGGGGGCGCTGGTGAGGGGGTTCGGGGACCCTCAGCCCCCAACGGGCTAGGGCCACCCTTGCACCCATGGGGGTACCGGATTGTCCTCCCCCATGGGGGAACGGGGCCCCCTTGCCCTTCGCGAAAGCCCCAACCTTCCTCCCGGGGCACGCCTGCACCCTCCCCTCGCACTCACAGCCCCAGCGGCGGGGCCGTGCGCCCGCAGACGCCCTAGACGGAGGGCCGGGGTCCCCGTCAGGGGAGGGCACCCCCTGGAAGCCAGGGACGAGCGGCGACCGCGGCCTCTTCCAAAACGGCAGGCACACAGGCCTGCGCGGCAAAAAGCCCCCGGCAAGGCAGCACCACTCAAAGGGGAAGGGTCCGCACCTGGCCCAGCAGCTCTTGATGAGCCCCAGGCCCCGCCCCTGGCCGGAGCCTGACCCCGCCCACCCGACTCTGGCTGCGCACAGGTGCACTTCCTAGGGCCGCCGCTAGGGGGCGCTGGTGAGGGGGTTCGGGGACCCTCAGCCCCCACCGGGCTGGGGCCACCCCTGCACCCATGGGGGTACCGGATTGTCCTCCCCCATGGGGGAACGGTCCCACTTGCCCTTCGCGGAAGCCCAAAACTTCCTCCCGGGGCACGCCTGCACCCTCCCCTCGCACTCACGGCCCCAGCGGCGAGGCCGTGCGCCCGCAGATGCCCTAGACGGAGGGCCGGGGTCCCCGTCAGGGGAGGGCACCCCCTGGAAGCCAGGGACGAGCGGCGACCGCGGCCTCTTCCAAAACGGCAGGCACACAGGCCTGCGCGGCAAAAAGCCCCCGACAAAGTAGCACCACTCAAAGGGGAAGGGTCCGCACCTGGCCCAGCAGCTCTTGATGAGCCCCAGGCCCCGCCCATGGCCGGAGCCTGACCCCGCCCACCCGACTCTGGCTGCGCACAGGTGCACTTCCAAGGGCCGCCGCTAGGGGGCGCTGGTGAGGGGGTTTGGGGACACTCAGCCCCCACCGGGCTGGGGCCACCCCTGCACCCATGGGGGTACGGGATTGTCTCCGCCATGTGGGGAACGGGGCCCCCTTGCCCTTCGCGAAAGCCCCAACCTTCCTCCCGGGGCACGCCTGCACCCTCCCCTCGCACTCACAGCCCTAGCGGCGGGGTCGTGCGCCGCAGACGCCCTAGACGGAGGGCCGGGGTCCCCGTCAGGGGAGGGCACCCCCTGGAAGCCAGGGACGAGCGGCGACCGCGGCCTCTTCCAAAACGGCAGGCACACAGGCCTGCGCGGCAAAAAGCCCCCGGCAAGGCAGCACCACTCAAAGGGGAAGGGTCCGCACCTGGCCCAGCAGCTCTTGATGAGCCCCAGGCCCCGCCCCTGGCCGGAGCCTGACCCCGCCCACCCGATTCTGGCTGCGCACAGGTGCACTTCCTAGGGCCGCCGCTAGGGGGCGCTGGTGAGGGGGTTCGGGGACCCTCAGCCCCCAACGGGCTAGGGCCACCCTTGCACCCATGGGGGTACCGGATTGTCCTCCCCCATGGGGGAACGGGGCCACCTTGCCCTTCGCGGAAGCCCCAACCTTCCTCCCGGGGTACGCCTGCACCTCCTCTCGCACTCACAGCCCCAGCGGCGGGGCCGTGCGCCCGCAGACGCCCTAGACGGAGGGCCGGGGTCCCCGTCAGGGGAGGGCACCCCCTGGAAGCCAGGGACGAGCGGCGACCGCGGCCTCTTCCAAAACGGCAGGCACACAGGCCTGCGCGGCAAAAAGCCCCGGGCAAGGCAGCACCACTCAAAGGGGAAGGGTCCGCACCTGGCCCAGCAGCTCTTGATGAGCCCCAGGCCCCGCCCCTGGCCGGAGCCTGACCCCGCCCACCCGACTCTGGCTGCGCACAGGTGCACTTCCTAGGGCCGCCGCTAGGGTGCGCTGGTGAGGGGGTTCGGGGACCCTCAGCCCCCAACGGGCTGGGGCCACCCCTGCACCCATGGGGGTACCAGATTGTCCTCCCCCATGGGGGAACGGGGCCCCCTTGCCCTTCGCGGAAGCCCCAAACTTCCTCCCGGGGCACGCCTGCACCCTCCCCTCGCACTCATGGCCCCAGCGGCGAGGCCGTGCGCCCGCAGATGCCCTAGACGGAGGGCCGGGGTCCCCGTCAGGGGAGGGCACCCCCTGGAAGCCAGGGACGAGCGGCGACTGCGGCCTCTTCCAAAACGGCAGGCACACAGGCCTGCGCGGCAAAAAGCCCCCGGCAAGGCAGCACCACTCAAAGGGGAAGGGTCCGCACCTGGCCCAGCAGCTCTTGATGAGCCCCAGGCCCCGCCCCTGGCCGGAGCCTGACCCCGCCCACCCGATTCTGGCTGCGCACAGGTACACTTCCTAGGGACGCCGCTAGGGGGCGCTGGTGAGGGGGTTCGGGGACCCTCAGCCCACAACGGGCTAGGGCCACCCTTGCACCCATGGGGGTACCGGATTGTCCTCCCCCATGGGGGAACGGGGCCCCCTTGTCCTTCGCGAAAGCCCCAACCTTCCTCCCGGGGGAAGCCTGCACCTCCTCTCGCACTCACAGCCCCAGCGGCGGGGCCGTGCGCCCGCAGACGCCCTTAGACGGAGGGCCGGGGTCCCCGTCAGGGGAGGGCACCCCCTGGAAGCCAGGGACGAGCGGCGACCGCGGCCTCTTCAAAACCGCAGGCACACAGGCCTGCGCGGCAAAAAGCCCCCGGCAAGGCAGCACCACTCAAAGGGGAAGGGTCCGCACCTGGCCCAGCAGCTCTTGATGAGCCCCAGGCCCCGCCCATGGCCGGAGCCTGACCCCGCCCACCCGACTCTGGCTGCGCACAGTTGCACTTCCTAGTGCCGCCGCTAGGGGGCGCTGGTGAGGGGGTTCGGGGACCCTCAGCCCCCAACGGGCTGCGGCCACCCCTGCACCCATGGGGGTACCGGATTGTCCTCCCCCATGGGGTAACGGGGCCCCCTTGCCCTTCGCGGAAGCCCCAAACTTCCTCCCGGGGCACGCCTGCACCCTCCCCTCGCACTCATGGCCCCAGCGGCGAGGCCGTGCGCCCGCAGACGCCCTAGACGGAGGGCCGGGGTCCCCGTCAGGGGAGGGCACCCCCTGGAAGCCAGGGACGAGCGGCGACTGCGGCCTCTTCCAAAACGGCAGGCACACAGGCCTGCGCGGCAAAAAGCCCCCGGCAAGGCAGCACCACTCAAAGGGGAAGGGTCCGCACCTGGCCCAGCAGCTCTTGATGAGCCCCAGGCCCCGCCCCTGGACGGAGCCTGACCCCGCCCACCCGATTCTGGCTGCGCACAGGTGCACTTCCTAGGGCCGCCGCTAGGGGGCGCTGGTGAGGGGGTTCGGGGACCCTCAGCCCCCAACGGGCTAGGGCCACCCTTGCACCCATGGGGGTACCGGATTGTCCTCCCCCATGGGGGAACGGGGCCCCCTTGTCCTTCGCGAAAGCCCCAACCTTCCTCCCGGGGGAAGCCTGCACCTCCTCTCGCACTCACAGCCCCAGCGGCGGGGCCGTGCGCCCGCAGACGCCCTAGACGGAGGGCCGGGGTCCCCGTCAGGGGAGGGCACCCCCTGGAAGCCAGGGACGAGCGGCGACCGCGGCCTCTTCCAAAACGGCAGGCACACAGGCCTGCGCGGCAAAAAGCCCCCGGCAAGGCAGCACCACTCAAAGGGGAAGGGTCCGCACCTGGCCCAGCAGCTCTTGATGAGCCCCAGGCCCCGCCCCTGGCCGGAGCCTGACCCCGCCCACCCGATTCTGGCTGCGCACAGGTGCACTTCCCAGGGACGCCGCTAGGGGGCACTGGTGAGGGGGTTCGGGGACCCTCAGCCCCCAACGGGCTAGGGCCACCCTTGCACCCATGGGGGTTAGGGATTGTCCTCCCCCATGGGGGAACGGGGCCCCCTTGCCCTTCCTGGAAGCCCCAACCTTCCTCCCGGGGGAAGCCTGCACCTCCTCTCGCACTCACGGCCCCAGCGGCGGGGCCGTGCGCCCGCAGACGCCCTAGACGGAGGGCCGGGGTCCCCGTCAGGGGAGGGCACCCCCTGGAAGCCAGGGACGAGCGGCGACCACGGCCTCTTCCAAAACGGCAGTCACACAGGCCTGCGCGGCAAAAAGCCCCCGGCAAGGCAGCACCACTCAAAGGGGAAGGGTCCGCACCTGGCCCAGCAGCTCTTGATGAGCCCCAGGCCCCGCCCCTGGCTGGAGCCTGACCCCGCCCACCCGACTCTGGCTGCGCACAGGTGCACTTCCTAGGGCCGCCGCTAGGGGGCGCTGGTGAGGGGGTTCGGGGACCCTCAGCCCCCAACGGGCTAGGGCCACCCTTGCACCCATGGGGGTACGGGATTGTCTCCACCATGTGGGGAACGGGGCCCCCTTCCCCTACGCGGAAGCCCCAACCTTCCTCCCGGGGCACGCCTGCACCCTCCCCTCGCACTCACAGCCCCAGCGGCGGGGCCGTGCGCCCGCAGACGCCCTAGACGGAGGGCCGGGGTCCCCGTCAGGGGAGGGCACCCCCTGGAAGCCAGGGACGAGCGGCGACCGCGGCCTCTTCCATAACCGCAGGCACACAGGCCTGCGCGGCAAAAAGCCCCCGGCAAGGCAGCACCACTCAAAGGGGAAGGGTCCGCACCTGGCCCAGCAGCTCTTTATGAGCCCCAGGCCCCGCCCCTGGCCGGAGCCTGACCAGCCCACCCGACTCTGGCTGCGCACAGGTGCACTTCCTAGGGCCGCCGCTAGGGGGCGCTGGTGAGGGGGTTCGGGGACCCTCAGCCCCCAACGGGCTGCGGCCACCCCTGCACCCATGGGGGTACGGGTTGTCCTCCGCCATGGGGGAACGGGGCCCCCTTCCCCTTCGCGGAAGCCCCAACCTTCCTCCCGGGGCACGCCTGCACGCTCCCCTCGCACTCACGGCCCCAGCGGCGGGGCCGTGCGCCCGCAGACGCCCTAGACGGAGGGCCGGGGTCCCCGTCAGGGGAGGGCACCCCCTGGAAGCCAGGGACGAGCGGCGACCGCGGCCTCTTCCAAAACGGCAGGCACCAGGCCTGCGCGGCAAGAAGCCCCCGGCAAGGCAGCACCACTCAAACGGGAAGGGTCCGCACCTGGCCCAGCAGCTCTTGATGAGCCCCAGGCCCCGCCCCTGGCCGGAGCCTGACCCCGCCCACCCGATTCTGGCTGCGCACAGGTGCACTTCCTAGGGACGCCGCTAGGGGGCGCTGGTGAGGGGGTTCGGGGACCCTCAGCCCCCAACGGGCTAGGGCCACCCTTGCACCCATGGGGGTACCGGATTGTCCTCCCCCATGGGGGAACGGGGCCCCCTTGCCCTTCGCGAAAGCCCCAACCTTCCTCCCGGGGCACGCCTGCACCCTCCCCTCGCACTCACAGCCCCAGGGGCGGGGACGTGCGCCCGCAGACGCCCTAGACGGAGGGCCGGGGTCCCCGTCAGGGGAGGGCAACCCCTGGAAGCCAGGGACGAGCGGCGACCGCGGCCTCTTCCAAAACGGCAGGCACACAGGCCTGCGCGGCAAAAAGCCCCCGGCAAGGCAGCACCACTCAAAGGGGAAGGGTCCGCACCTGGCCCAGCAGCTCTTGATGAGCCCCAGGCCCCGCCCATGGCCGGAGCCTGACCCCGCCCACCCGAATCTGGCTGCGCACAGGTGCACTTCCAAGGGCCGCCGCTAGGGGGCGCTGGTGAGGGGGTTCGGGGACACTCAGCCCCCACCGGGCTGGGGCCACCCCTGCACCCATGGGGGTAAGGGATTGTCTCCGCCATGTGGGGAACGGGGCCCTCTTCCCCTTCGCGGAAGCCCCAACCTTCCTCCCGGGGCACGCCTGCACCCTCCACTCGCACTCACGGCCCCAGCGGCGGGGCCGTGCGCCCGCAGACGCCCTAGAAGGAGGGCCGGGGTCCCCGTCAGGGGAGGGCACCCCCTGGAAGCCAGGGACGAGCGGCGACCGCGGCCTCTTCCAAAACGGCAGGCACACAGGCCTGCGCGGCAAAAAGCCCCCGGCAAGGCAGCACCACTCAAAGGGGAAGGGTCCGCACCTGGCCCAGCAGCTCTTGATGAGCCCCAGGCCCCGCCCCTGGCCGGAGCCTGACCCCGCCCACCCGATTCTGGCTGCGCACAGGTGCACTTCCTAGGGACGCCGCTAGGGGGCGCAGGTGAGGGGGTTCGGGGACCCTCAGCCCCCAACGGGCTAGGGCCACCCTTGCACCCATGGGGGTACCGGATTGTCCTCCCCCATGGGGGAACGGGGCCCCCTTGCCCTTCGCGAAAGCCCCAACCTTCCTCCCGGGGGGAAGCCTGCACCTCCTCTCGCACTCACAGCCCCAGCGGCGGGGCCGTGCGCCCGCAGACGCCCTAGACGGAGGGCCGGGGTCCCCGTCAGGGGAGGGCACCCCCTGGAAGCCAGGGACGAGCGGCGACCGCGGCCTCTTCCAAAACCGCAGGCACACAGGCCTGCGCGGCAAAAAGCCCCCGGCAAGGCAGCACCACTCAAAGGGGAAGGGTCCGCACCTGGCCCAGCAGCTCTTGATGAGCCCCAGGCCCCGCCCCTGGCCGGAGCCTGACCCCGCCCACCCGACTCTGGCTGCGCACAGGTGCACTTCCTAGGGCCGCCGCTAGGGGGCGCTGGTGAGGGGGTTCGGGGACCCTCAGCCCCCAACGGGCTGCGGCCACCCCTGCACCCATGGGGGTACGGGTTGTCCTCCGCCATGGGGGAACGGGGCCCCCTTCCCCTTCGCGGAAGCCCCAACCTTCCTCCCGGGACACGCCTGCACCCTCCCCTCGCACTCACGGCCCCAGCGGCGGGGCCGTGCGCCCGCAGACGCCCTAGACGGAGGGCCGGGGTCCCCGTCAGGGGAGGGCACCCCCTGGAAGCCAGGGACGAGCGGCGACCGCGGCCTCTTCCAAAACGGCAGGCACACGGGCCTGCGCGGCAAAAAGTCCCCAGCAAGGCAGCACCACTCAAAGGAGAAGGGTCCGCACCTGGCCCAGCAGCTCTTGATGAGCCCCAGGCCCCGCCCCTGGCCGGAGCCAGACCCCGCCCACCCGATTCTGGCTGCGCACAGGTGCACTTCCTAGGGACGCCGCTAGGGGGCGCTGGTGAGGGGGTTCGGGGACCCTCAGCCCCCAACGGGCTAGGGCCACCCTTGCACCCATGGGGGTACCGGATTGTCCTCCCCCATGGGGGAACGGGGCCCCCTTGCCCTTCGCGAAAGCCCCAACCTTCCTCCCGGGGCATGCCTGCACCCTCCCCTCGCACTCACAGCCCCAGCGGCGGGGCCGTGCGCCCGCAGACGCCCTAGACGGAGGGCCGGGGTCCCCGTCAGGGGAGGGCACCCCCTGGAAGCCAGGGACGAGCGGCGACCGCGGCCTCTTCCAAAACGGCAGGCACACAGGCCTGCGCGGCAAAAAGCCCCCGGCAAGGCAGCACCACTCAAAGGGGAAGGGTCCGCACCTGGCCCAGCAGCTCTTGATTAGCCCCAGGCCCCGCCCATGGCCGGAGCCTGACCCCGCCCACCCGACTCTGGCTGCGCACAGGTGCACTTCCAAGGGCCGCCGCTAGGGGGCGCTGGTGAGGGGGTTCGGGGACACTCAGCCCCCACCGGGCTGGGGCCACCCCTGCACCCATGGGGGTACGGGATTGTCTCCGCCATGTGGGGAACGGGGCCCTCTTCCCCTTCGCGGAAGCCCCAACCTTCCTCCCGGGGCACGCCTGCACCCTCCCCTCGCACTCACGGCCCCAGCGGCGGGGCCGTGCGCCCGCAGACGCCCTAGACGGAGGGCCGGGGTCCCCGTCAGGGGAGGGCACCCCCTGGAAGCCAGGGACGAGCGGCGACCGCGGCCTCGTCCAAAACGGCAGGCACACAGGCCTGCGCGGCAAAAAGCCCCCGGCAAGGCAGCACCACTCAAAGGGGAAGGGTCCGCACCTGGCCCAGCAGCTCTTGATGAGCCCCAGGCCCCGCCCCTGGCCGGAGCCTGACCCCGCCCACCCGACTCTGGCTGCGCACAGGTGCACTTCCTAGGGCCGCCGCTAGGGGGCGCTGGTGAGGGGGTTCGGGGACCCTCAGCCCCCAACGGGCTGGGGCCACCCCTGCACCCATGGGGGTACCGGATTGTCCTCCCCCATGGGTGAACGGGGCCCCCTTGCCCTTCGCGGAAGCCCCAAACTTCCTCCCGGGGCACGCCTGCACCCTCCCCTCGCACTCACGGCCCCAGCGGCGAGGCCGTGCGCCCGCAGACGCCCTAGACGGAGGGCCGGCGTCCCCGTCAGGGGAGGGCACCCCCTGGAAGCCAGGGACGAGCGGCGACCGCGGCCTCTTCCAAAACCGCAGGCACACAGGCCTGCGCGGCAAAAAGCCCCCGGCAAGGCAGCACCACTCAAAGGGGAAGGGTCCGCACCTGGCCCAGCAGCTCTTGATGAGCCCCAGGCCCCGCCCCTGGCCGGAGCCTGACCCCGCCCACCCGACTCTGGCTGCGCACAGGTGCACTTCCTAGGGCCGCCGCTAGGGGGCGCTGGTGAGGGGGTTCGGGGACCCTCAGCCCCCAACGGGCTGCGGCCACCCCTGCACCCATGGGGGTACGGGTTGTCCTCCGCCATGGGGGAACGGGGCCCCCTTCCCCTTCGCGGAAGCCCCAACCTTCCTCCCGGGACACGCCTGCACCCTCCCCTCGCACTCACGGCCCCAGCGGCGGGGCCCTGCGCCCGCAGACGCCCTAGACGGAGGGCCGGGGTCCCCGTCAGGGGAGGGCACCCCCTGGAAGCCAGGGACGAGCGGCGACCGCGGCCTCTTCCAAAACGGCAGGCACACAGGCCTGCGCGGCAAAAAGTCCCCAGCAAGGCAGCACCACTCAAAGGAGAAGGGTCCGCACCTGGCCCAGCAGCTCTTGATGAGCCCCAGGCCCCGCCCCTGGCCGGAGCCAGACCCCGCCCACCCGATTCTGGCTGCGCACAGGTGCACTTCCTAGGGACGCCGCTAGGGGGCGCTGGTGAGGGGGTTCGGGGACCCTCAGCCCCCAACGGGCTGGGGCCACCCCTGCACCCATGGGGGTACCGGATTGTCCTCCCCCATGGGTGAACGGGGCCCCCTTGCCCTTCGCGGAAGCCCCAAACTTCCTCCCGGGGCACGCCTGCACCCTCCCCTCGCACTCACGGCCCCAGCGGCGAGGCCGTGCGCCCGCAGACGCCCTAGACGGAGGGCCGGCGTCCCCGTCAGGGGAGGGCACCCCCTGGAAGCCAGGGACGAGCGGCGACCGCGGCCTCTTCCAAAACGGCAGGCACACAGGCCTGCGCGGCAAAAAGCCCCCGGCAAGGCAGCACCACTCAAAGGGGAAGGGTCCGCACCTGGCCCAGCAGCTCTTGATGAGCCCCAGGCCCCGCCCATGGCCGGAGCCTGACCCCGCCCACCCGACTCTGGCTGCGCACAGGAGCACTTCCAAGGGCCGCCGCTAGGGGGCGCTGGTGAGGGGGTTCGGGGACACTCAGCCCCCACCGGGCTGGGGCCACCCCTGCACCCATGGGGGTACGGGATTGTCTCCGCCATGTGGGGAACGGGGCCCTCTTCCCCTTCGCGGAAGCCCCAACCTTCCTCCCGGGGCACGCCTGCACCCTCCCCTCGCACTCACGGCCCCAGCGGCGGGGCCGTGCGCCCGCAGACGCCCTAGACGGAGGGCCGGGGTCCCCGTCAGGGGAGGGCACCCCCTGGAAGCCAGGGACTAGCGGCGACCGCGGCCTCTTCCAAAACGGCAGGCACACAGGCCTGCGCGGCAAAAAGCCCCGGGCAAGGCAGCACCACTCAAAGGGGAAGGGTCCGCACCTGGCCCAGCAGCTCTTGATGAGCCCCAGGCCCCGCCCCTGGCCGGAGCCTGACCCCGCCCACCCGACTCTGGCTGCGCACAGGTGCACTTCCTAGGGCCGCCGCTAGGGGGCGCTGGTGAGGGGGTTCGGGGACCCTCAGCCCCCAACGGGCTACGGCCACCCCTGCACCCATGGGGGTACGGGTTGTCCTCCGCCATGGGGGAACGGGGCCCCCTTCCCCTTCGCGGAAGCCCCAACCTTCCTCCCGGGGCACGCCTGCACCCTACCCTCGCACTCACGGCCCCAGCGGCGAGGCCGTGCGCCCGCAGACGCCCTAGACGGAGGGCCGGGGTCCCCGTCTGGGGAGGGCAACCCCTGGAAGCCAGGGACGAGCGGCGACCGCGGCCTCTTCCAAAACGGCAGGCACACAGGCCTGCGCGGCAAAAAGCCCCCGGCAAGGCAGCACCACTCAAAGGAGAAGGGTCCGCACCTGGCCCAGCAGCTCTTGATGAGCCCCAGGCCCCGCCCCTGGCCGGAGCCTGACCCCGCCCACCCGATACTGGCTGCGCACAGGTGCACTTCCTAGGGACGCCTCTAGGGGGCGCTGGTGAGGGGGTTCGGGGACCCTCAGCCCCCAACGGGCTAGGGCCACCCTTGCACCCATGGGGGTACCGGATTGTCCTCCCCCATGGGGGAACGGGGCCACCTTGCCCTTCGCGGAAGCCCCAACCTTCCTCCCGGGGGAAGCCTGCACCTCCTCTCGCACTCACAGCCCCAGCGGCGGGGCCGTGCGCCCGCAGACGCCCTAGACGGAGGGCCGGGGTCCCCGTCAGGGGAGGGCACACCCTGGAAGCCAGGGACGAGCGGCGACCGCGGCCTCTTCCAAAACGGCAGGCACACAGGCCTGCGCGGCAAAAAGCCCCCGGCAAGGCAGCACCACTCAAAGGGGAAGGGTCCGCACCTGGCCCAGCAGCTCTTGATTAGCCCCAGGCCCCGCCCATGGCCGGAGCCTGACCCCGCCCACCCGACTCTGGCTGCGCACAGGTGCACTTCCAAGGGCCGCCGCTAGGGGGCGCTGGTGAGGGGGTTCGGGGACACTCAGCCCCCACCGGGCTGGGGCCACCCCTGCACCCATGGGGGTACGGGATTGTCTCCGCCATGTGGGGAACGGGGCCCTCTTCCCCTTCGCGGAAGCCCCAACCTTCCTCCCGGGGCACGCCTGCACCCTCCCCTCGCACTCACGACCCCAGCGGCGGGGCCGTGCGCCCGCAGACGCCCTAGACGAAGGGCCGGGGTCCCCGTCACGGGAGGGCACCCCCTGGAAGCCAGGGAAGAGCGGCGACCGCGGCCTCTTCCAAAACGGCAGGCACACAGGCCTGCGCGGCAAAAAGCCCCCGGCAAGGCAGCACCACTCAAAGGGGAAGGGTCCGCACCTGGCCCAGCAGCTCTTGATGAGCCCCAGGCCCCGCCCCTGGCCGGAACCTGACCCCGCCCACCCGATTCTGGCTGCGGACAGGTGCACTTCCTAGGGCCGCCGCTAGGGGGCGCTGGTGAGGGGGTTCGGGGACCCTCAGCCCCCAACGGGCTAGGGCCACCCTTGCACCCATGGGGGTACCGGATTGTCCTCCCCCATGGGGGAACGGGGCCCCCTTGCCCTTCGCGAAAGCCCCAACCTTCCTACCGGGGTAAGCCTGCACCTCCTCTCGCACTCACAGCCCCAGCGGCGGGGCCTTGCGCCCGCAGACGCCCTAGACGGAGGGCCGGGGTCCCCGTCAGGGGAGGGCAGCCCCTGGAAGCCAGGGACGAGCGGCGACCGCGGCCTCTTCCAAAACGGCAGGCACACAGGCCTGCGCGGCAAAAAGCCCCCGGCAAGGCAGCACCACTCAAACGGGAAGGGTCCGCACCTGGCCCAGCAGCTCTTGATGAGCCCCAGGCCCCGCCCCTGGCCGGAGCCTGACCCCGCCCACCCGATTCTGGCTGCGCACAGGTGCACTTCCTAGGGACGCCTCTAGGGGGCGCTGGTGAGGGGGTTCTGGGACCCTCAGCCCCCAACGGGCTAGGGCCACCCTTGCACCCATGGGGGTACCGGATTGTCCTCCCCCATGGGGGAACGGGGCCACCTTGCCCTTCGCGGAAGCCCCAACCTTACTCCCGGGGGAAGACTGCACCTCCACTCGCACTCACGGCCCCAGCGGCGGGGCCGTGCGACCGCAGACGCCCTAGACGGAGGGCCGGGGTCCCCGTCAGGGGAGGGCACCCCCTGGAAGCCAGGGACGAGCGGCGACCGCGGCCTCTTCCAAAACGGCAGGCACACAGGCCTGCGCGGCAAAAAGCCCCCGGCAAGGCAGCACCACTCAAAGGGGAAGGGTCCGCACCTGGCCCAGCAGCTCTTGATGAGCCCCAGGCCCCGCCCCTGGCCGGAGCCTGACCCCGCCCACCCGACTCTGGCTGCGCACAGGTGCACTTCCTACGGCCGCCGCTAGGGGGCGCTGGTGAGGGGGTTCGGGGACCCTCAGCCCCCACCGGGCTGGGGCCACCCTGCACCCATGGGGGTACCGGATTGTCCTCCCCCATGGGGGAACGGTCCCCCTTGCCCTTCGCGGAAGCCCCAAACTTCCTCCCGGGGCACGCCTGCACCCTCCCCTCGCACTCACGGCCCCAGCGGCGAGGCCGTGCGCCCGCAGACGCCCTAGACGGAGGGCCGGGGTCCCCGTCAGGGGAGGGCACCCCCTGGAAGCCAGGGACGAGCGGCGACCGCGGCCTCTTCCAAAACGGCAGGCACACAGGCCTGCGCGGCAAAAAGCCCCCGACAAAGTAGCACCACTCAAAGGGGAAGGGTCCGCACCTGGCCCAGCAGCTCTTGATGAGCCCCAGGCCCCGCCCATGGCCGGAGCCTGACCCCGCCCACCCGACTCTGGCTGCGCACAGGTGCACTTCCAAGGGCCGCCGCTAGGGGGCGCTGGTGAGGGGGTTCGGGGACACTCAGCCCCCACCGGGCTGGGGCCACCCCTGCACCCATGGGTGTACGGGATTGTCTCCGCCATGTGGGGAACGGGGCCCTCTTCCCCTTCGCGGAAGCCCCAACCTTCCTCCCGGGGCACGCCTGCACCCTCCCCTCGCACTCACAGCCCTAGCGGCGGGGTCGTGCGCCGCAGACGCCCTAGACGGAGGGCCGGGGTCCCCGTCAGGGGAGGGCACCCCCTGGAAGCCAGGGACGAGCGGCGACCGCGGCCTCTTCCAAAACGGCAGGCACACAGGCCTGCGCGGCAAAAAGCCCCCGGCAAGGCAGCAACACTCAAAGGGGAAGGGTCCGCACCTGGCCCAGCAGCTCTTGATGAGCCCCAGGCCCCGCCCCTGGCCGGAGCCTGACCCCGCCCACCCGATTCTGGCTGCGCACAGGTGCAATTCCTAGGGCCGCCGCTAGGGGGCGCTGGTGAGGGGGTTCGGGGACCCTCAGCCCCCAACGGGCTAGGGCCACCCTTGCACCCATGGGGGTACCGGATTGTCCTCCCCCATGGGGGAACGGGGCCACCTTGCCCTTCGCGGAAGCCCCAACCTTCCTCCCGGGGGAAGCCTGCACCTCCTCTCGCACTCACAGCCCCAGCGGCGGGGCCGTGCGCCCGCAGACGCCCTAGACGGAGGGCCGGGGTCCCCGTCAGGGGAGGGCACACCCTGGAAGCCAGGGACGAGCGGCGACCGCGGCCTCTTCCAAAACGGCAGGCACACAGGCCTGCGCGGCAAAAAGCCCCGGGCAAGGCAGCACCACTCAAAGGGGAAGGGTCCGCACCTGGCCCAGCAGCTCTTGATGAGCCCCAGGCCCCGCCCCTGGCCGGAGCCTGACCCCGCCCACCCGACTCTGGCTGCGCACAGGTGCACTTCCTAGGGCCGCCGCTAGGGGGCGCTGGTGAGGGGGTTCGGGGACCCTCAGCCCCCAACGGGCTCCGGCCACCCCTGCACCCATGGGGGTACGGGTTGTCCTCCGCCATGGGGGAACGGGGCCCCATTCCCCTTCGCGGAAGCCCCAACCTTCCTCCCGGGGCACGCCTGCACCCTCCCCTCGCACTCACGGCCCCAGCGGCGAGGCCGTGCGCCCGCAGACGCCCTAGACGGAGGGCCGGGGTCCCCGTCTGGGGAGGGCAACCCCTGGAAGCCAGGGACGAGCGGCGACCGCGGCCTCTTCCAAAACGGCAGGCACACAGGCCTGCGCGGCAAAAAGCCCCCGGCAAGGCAGCACCACTCAAAGGGGAAGGGTCCGCACCTGGCCCAGCAGCTCTTGATGAGCCCCAGGCCCCGCCCCTGGCCGGAGCCTGACCCCGCCCACCCGATTCTGGCTGCGCACAGGTGCACTTCCTAGGGACGCCTCTAGGGGGCGCTGGTGAGGGGGTTCGGGGACCCTCAGCCCCCAACGGGCTAGGGCCACCCTTGCACCCATGGGGGTAGGGGATTGTCTCCACCATGTGGGGAACGGGGCCCCCTTCCCCTACGCGGAAGCCCAAACTTCCTCCCGGGGCACGCCTGCACCCTCCCCTCGCACTCACAGCCCAGCGGCGGGGCCGTGCGCCCGCAGACGCCCAAGACGGAGGGCCGGGGTCCCCGTCAGGGGAGGGCACCCCCTGGAAGCCAGGGACGAGCGGCGACCGCGGCCTCTTCCAAAACGGCAGGCACACAGGCCTGCGCGGCAAAAAGCCCCCGGCAAGGCAGCACCACTCAAAGGGGAAGGGTCCGCACCTGGCCCAGTAGCTCTTGATGAGCCCCAGGCCCCGCCCCTGGCCGGAGCCTGACCCCGCCCACCCGACTCTGGCTGCGCACAGGTGCACTTCCTAGGGCCGCCGTTAGGGGGCGCTGGTGAGGGGGTTCGGGGACACTCAGCCCCCACCGGGCTGGGGCCACCCCTGCACCCATGGGGGTAAGGGATTGTCTCCGCCATGTGGGGAACGGGGCCCTCTTCCCCTTCGCGGAAGCCCCAACCTTCCTCCCGGGGCACGCCTGCACCCTCCACTCGCACTCACGGCCCCAGCGGCGGGGCCGTGCGCCCGCAGACGCCCTAGAAGGAGGGCCGGGGTCCCCGTCAGGGGAGGGCACCCCCTGGAAGCCAGGGACGAGCGGCGACCGCGGCCTCTTCCAAAACGGCAGGCACACAGGCCTGCGCGGCAAAAAGCCCCCGGCAAGGCAGGACCACTCAAAGGGGAAGGGTCCGCACCTGGCCCAGCAGCTCTTGATGAGCCCCAGGCCCCGCCCCTGGCCGGAGCCTGACCCCGCCCACCCGATTCTGGCTGCGCACAGGTGCACTTCCTAGGGACGCCGCTAGGGGGCGCTGGTGAGGGGGTTCGGGGACCCTCAGCCCCCAACGGGCTAGGGCCACCCTTGCACCCATGGGGGTACCGGATTGTCCTCCCCCATGGGGGAACGGGGCCCCCTTGCCCTTCGCGAAAGCCCCAACCTTCCTCCCGGGGGGAAGCCTGCACCTCCTCTCGCACTCACAGCCCCAGCGGCGGGGCCGTGCGCCCGCAGACGCCCTAGACGGAGGGCCGGGGTCCCCGTCAGGGGAGGGCACCCCCTGGAAGCCAGGGACGAGCGGCGACCGCGGCCTCTTCCAAAACCGCAGGCACACAGGCCTGCGCGGCAAAAAGCCCCCGGCAAGGCAGCACCACTCAAAGGGGAAGGGTCCGCCCCTGGCCCAGCAGCTCTTGATGAGCCCCAGGCCCCGCCCCTGGCCGGAGCCTGTCCCCGCCCACCCGACTCTGGCTGCGCACAGGTGCACTTCCTAGGGCCGCCGCTAGGGGGCGCTGGTGAGGGGGTTCTGGAACCCTCAGCCCCCAACGGGCTGCGGCCACCCCTGCACCCATGGGGGTACGGGTTGTCCTCCGCCATGGGGGAACGGGGCCCCCTTCCCCTTCGCGGAAGCCCCAACCTTCCTCCCGGGACACGCCTGCACCCTCCCCTCGCACTCACGGCCCCAGCGGCGGGGCCGTGCGCCCGCAGACGCCCTAGACGGAGGGCCGGGGTCCCCGTCAGGGGAGGGCACCCCCTGGAAGCCAGGGACGAGCGGCGACCGCGGCCTCTTCCAAAACGGCAGGCACACAGGCCTGCGCGGCAAAAAGTCCCCGGCAAGGCAGCACCACTCAAAGGAGAAGGGTCCGCACCTGGCCCAGCAGCTCTTGATGAGCCCCAGGCCCCGCCCCTGGCCGGAGCCAGACCCCGCCCACCCGATTCTGGCTGCGCACAGGTGCACTTCCTAGGGACGCCGCTAGGGGGCGCTGGTGAGGGGGTTCGGGGACCCTCAGCCCCCAACGGGCTAGGGCCACCCTTGCACCCATGGGGGTACCGTATTGTCCTCCCCCATGGGGGAACGGGGCCCCCTTGCCCTTCGCGAAAGCCCCAACCTTCCTCCCGGGGAACGCCTGCACCCTCCCCTCGCACTCACAGCCCCAGCGGCGGGGCCGTGCGCCCGCAGACGCCCTAGACGGAGGGCCGGGGTCCCCGTCAGGGGAGGGCACCCCCTGGAAGCCAGGGACGAGCGGCGACCGCGGCCTCTTCCAAAACGGCAGGCACACAGGCCTGCGCGGCAAAAAGCCCCCGGCAAGGCAGCACCACTCAAAGGGGAAGGGTCCGCACCTGGCCCAGCAGCTCTTGATGAGCCCCAGGCCCCGCCCCTGGCCGGAACCTGACCCCGCCCACCCGATTCTGGCTGCGGACAGGTGCACTTCCTAGGGCCGCCGCTAGGGGGCGCTGGTGAGGGGGTTCGGGGACCCTCAGCCCCCAACGGGCTAGGGCCACCCTTGCACCCATGGGGGTACCGGATTGTCCTCCCCCATGGGGGAACGGGGCCCCCTTGCCCTTCGCGAAAGCCCCAACCTTCCTACCGGGGTAAGCCTGCACCTCCTCTCGCACTCACAGCCCCAGCGGCGGGGCCTTGCGCCCGCAGACGCCCTAGACGGAGGGCCGGGGTCCCCGTCAGGGGAGGGCAGCCCCTGGAAGCCAGGGACGAGCGGCGACCGCGGCCTCTTCCAAAACGGCAGGCACACAGGCCTGCGCGGCAAAAAGCCCCCGGCAAGGCAGCACCACTCAAACGGGAAGGGTCCGCACCTGGCCCAGCAGCTCTTGATGAGCCCCAGGCCCCGCCCCTGGCCGGAGCCTGACCCCGCCCACCCGATTCTGGCTGCGCACAGTTGCACTTCCTAGGGACGCCTCTAGGGGGCGCTGGTGAGGGGGTTCTGGGACCCTCAGCCCCCAACGGGCTAGGGCCACCCTTGCACCCATGGGGGTACCGGATTGTCCTCCCCCATGGGGGAACGGGGCCACCTTGCCCTTCGCGGAAGCCCCAACCTTACTCCCGGGGGAAGACTGCACCTCCACTCGCACTCACGGCCCCAGCGGCGGGGCCGTGCGACCGCAGACGCCCTAGACGGAGGGCCGGGGTCCCCGTCAGGGGAGGGCACCCCCTGGAAGCCAGGGACGAGCGGCGACCGCGGCCTCTTCCAAAACGGCAGGCACACAGGCCTGCGCGGCAAAAAGCCCCCGGCAAGGCAGCACCACTCAAAGGGGAAGGGTCCGCACCTGGCCCAGCAGCTCTTGATGAGCCCCAGGCCCCGCCCCTGGCCGGAGCCTGACCCCGCCCACCCGACTCTGGCTGCGCACAGGTGCACTTCCTACGGCCGCCGCTAGGGGGCGCTGGTGAGGGGGTTCGGGGACCCTCAGCCCCCACCGGGCTGGGGCCACCCTGCACCCATGGGGGTACCGGATTGTCCTCCCCCATGGGGGAACGGTCCCCCTTGCCCTTCGCGGAAGCCCCAAACTTCCTCCCGGGGCACGCCTGCACCCTCCCCTCGCACTCACGGCCCCAGCGGCGAGGCCGTGCGCCCGCAGACGCCCTAGACGGAGGGCCGGGGTCCCCGTCAGGGGAGGGCACCCCCTGGAAGCCAGGGACGAGCGGCGACCGCGGCCTCTTCCAAAACGGCAGGCACACAGGCCTGCGCGGCAAAAAGCCCCCGACAAAGTAGCACCACTCAAAGGGGAAGGGTCCGCACCTGGCCCAGCAGCTCTTGATGAGCCCCAGGCCCCGCCCATGGCCGGAGCCTGACCCCGCCCACCCGACTCTGGCTGCGCACAGGTGCACTTCCAAGGGCCGCCGCTAGGGGGCGCTGGTGAGGGGGTTCGGGGACACTCAGCCCCCACCGGGCTGGGGCCACCCCTGCACCCATGGGTGTACGGGATTGTCTCCGCCATGTGGGGAACGGGGCCCTCTTCCCCTTCGCGGAAGCCCCAACCTTACTGCCGGGGCACGCCTGCACCCTCCCCTCGCACTCACGGTCCCAGAGTCGGGGCCGTGCGCCCGCAGACGCCCTAGACGGAGGGCCGGGGTCCCCGTCAGGGGAGGGCACCCCCTGGAAGCCAGGGACGAGCGGCGACCGCGGCCTCTTCCAAAACGGCAGGCACACAGGCCTGCGCGGCAAAAAGCCCCCGGCAAGGCAGCAACACTCAAAGGGGAAGGGTCCGCACCTGGCCCAGCAGCTCTTGATGAGCCCCAGGCCCCGCCCCTGGCCGGAGCCTCACCCCGCCCACCCGATTCTGGCTGCGCACAGGTGCACTTCCTAGGGACGCCGCTAGGGGGCGCTGGTGAGGGGGTTCGGGGACCCTCAGCCCCCAACGGGCTAGGGCCACCCTTGCACCCATGGGGGTACCGGATTGTCCTCCCCCATGGGGGAACGGGGCCCCCTTGCCCTTCGCGAAAGCCCCAACCTTCCTCCCGGGGCACGCCTGCACCCTCCCCTCGCACTCACAGCCCTAGCGGCGGGGTCGTGCGCCGCAGACGCCCTAGACGGAGGGCCGGGGTCCCCGTCAGGGGAGGGCACCCCCTGGAAGCCAGGGACGAGCGGCGACCGCGGCCTCTTCCAAAACCGCAGGCACACAGGCCTGCGCGGCAAAAAGCCCCCGGCAAGGCAGCACCACTCAAAGGGGAAGGGTCCGCACCTGGCCCAGCAGCTCTTGATGAGCCCCAGGCCCCGCCCCTGGCCGGAGCCTGACCCCGCCCACCCGACTCTGGCTGCGCACAGGTGCACTTCCTAGGGCCGCCGCTAGGGGGCGCCGGTGAGGGGGTTCGGGGACCCTCAGCCCCCAACGGGCTGCGGCCACCCCTGCACCCATGGGGGTACGGGTTGTCCTCCGCCATGGGGGAACGGGGCCCCCTTCCCCTTCGCGGAAGACCCAACCTTCCTCCCGGGGCACGCCTGCACCCTCCCCTCGCACTCACGGCCCCAGCGGCGGGGCCGTGCGCCCGCAGACGCCCTAGACGGAGGGCCGGGGTCCCCGTCAGGGGAGGGCACCCCCTGGAAGCCAGGGACGAGCGGCGACCGCGGCCTCTTCAAAAACGGCAGGCACACAGGCCTGCGCGGCAAAAAGCCCCCGGCAAGGCAGCACCACTCAAAGGGGAAGGGTCCGCACCTGGCCCAGCAGCTCTTGATGAGCCCCAGGCCCCGCCCCTGGCCGGAGCCTGACCCCGCCCACCCGATTCTGGCTGCGCACAGGTGCACTTCCTAGGGCCGCCGCTAGGGGGCGCTGGTGAGGGGGTTCGGGGACCCTCAGCCCCCAACGGGCTAGGGCCACCCTTGCACCCATGGGGGTACCGGATTATCCTCCCCCATGGGGGAACGGGGCCCCCTTGCCCTTCGCGAAAGCCCCAACCTTCCTCCCGGGGGAAGCCTGCACCTCCTCTCGCACTCACAGCCCCAGTGGCGGGGCCGTGCGCCCGCAGACGCCCTAGACGGAGGGCCGGGGTCCCCGTCAGGGGAGGGCACCCCCTGGAAGCCAGGGACGAGCGGCGACCGCGGCCTCTTCCAAAACGGCAGGCACACAGGCCTGCGCGGCAAAAAGCTCCCGGCAAGGCAGCACCACTCAAAGGGGAAGGGTCCGCACCTGGCCCAGCAGCTCTTGATGAGCCCCAGGCCCCGCCCCTGGCCGGAGCCTGACCCCGCCCACCCGATTCTGGCTGCGCACAGGTGCACTTCCTAGGGACGCCGCTAGGGGGCGCTGGTGAGGGGGTTCGGGGTCCCTCAGCCCCAACGGGCTAGGGCCACCCTTGCACCCATGGGGGTTAGGGATTGTCCTCCCCCATGGGGGAACGAGGCCCCCTTGCCCTTCGCGGAAGCCCCAACCTTCCTCCCGGGGGAAGCCTGCACCTCCTCTCGCACTCACGGCCCCAGCGGCGGGGCCGTGCGCCCGCAGACGCCCTAGACGGAGGGCCGGGGTCCCCGTCAGGGGAGGGCACCCCCTGGAAGCCAGGGACGAGCTGCGACCACGGCCTCTTCCAAAACGGCAGGCACACAGGCCTGCGCGGCAAAAAGCCCCCGGCAAGGCAGCACCACTCAAAGGGGAAGGGTCCGCACCTGGCCCAGCAGCTCTTGATGAGCCCCAGGCCCCGCCCCTAGCCGGAGCCTGACCCCGCCCGCCCGACTCTGGCTGCGCACAGGTGCACTTCCTAGGGCCGCCGCTAGGGGGCGCTGGTGAGGGGGTTCGGGGACCCTCAGCCCCCAACGGGCTAGGGCCACCCTTGCACCCATGGGGGTACGGGATTGTCTCCACCATGTGGGGAACGGGGCCCCCTTCCCCTACGCGGAAGCCCCAACCTTCCTCCCGGGGCACGCCTGCACCCTCCCCTCGCACTCACAGCCCCAGCGGCGGGGCCGTGCGCCCGCAGACGCCCTAGACGGACGGCCGGGGTCCCCGTCAGGGGAGGGCACCCCCTGGAAGCCAGGGACGAGCGGCGACCGCGGCCTCTTCCAAAACGGCAGGCACACAGGCCTGCGCGGCAAAAAGCCCCCGGCAAGGCAGCACCACTCAAAGGGGAAGGGTCCGCACCTGGCCCAGCAGCTCTTGATGAGCCCCAGGCCCCGCCCCTTGCCGGAGCCTGACCCGCCCACCCGACTCTGGCTGCGCACAGGTGCACTTCCAAGGGCCGCCGCTAGGGGGCGCTGGTGAGGGGGTTCGGGGACCCTCAGCCCCCAACGGGCTGCGTCCACCCCTGCACCCATGGGGATACGGGTTGTCCTCCGCCATGGGGGAACGGGGCCCCCTTCCCCGTCGCGGAAGCCCCAACCTTCCTCCCGGGGCACGCCTGCACGCTCCCCTCGCACTCAAGGCCCCAGCGGCGGGGCCGTGCGCCCGCAGACGCCCTAGACGGATGGCCGGTGTCCCAATCAGGGGAGGGCACCCCCTGGAAGCCAGGGACGAGCGGCGACCGCGGCCTCTTCCAAAACGGCAGGCACACAGGCCTGCGCGGCAAAAAGCCCCCGGCAAGGCAGCACCACTCAAAGGGGAAGGGTCCGCACCTGGCCCAGCAGCTCTTGATGAGCCCCAGGCCCCGCCCCTGGCCGGAGCCTGACCCCGCCCACCCGATTCTGGCTGCGCACAGGTGCACTTCCTAGGGACGCCGCTAGGGGGCGCTGGTGAGGGGGTTCGGGGACCCTCAGCCCCCAACGGGCTAGGGCCACCCTTGCACCCATGGGGGTACCGGATTGTCCTCCCCCATGGGGGAACGGGGCCCCCTTGCCCTTCGCGAAAGCCCCAACCTTCCTCCCGGGGCACGCCTGCACCCTCCCCTCGCACTCACAGCCCCAGCGGCGGGGCCGTGCGCCCGCAGACGCCCTAGACGGAGGGCCGGGGTCCCCGTCAGGGGAGGGCACCCCCTGGAAGCCAGGGACGAGCGGCGACCTCGGCCTCTTCCAAAACGGCAGGCACACAGGCCTGCGCGGCAAAAAGCCCCCGGCAAGGCAGCACCACTCAAAGGGGAAGGGTCCGCACCTGGCCCAGCAGCTCTTGATGAGCCCCAGGCCCCACCCATGGCCGGAGCCTGACCCCGCCCACCCGACTCTGGCTGCGCACAGGTGCACTTCCAAGGGCCGCCGCTAGGGGGCGCTGGTGAGGGGGTTCGGGGACACTCAGCCCCCACCGGGCTGGGGCCACCCCTGCACCCATGGGGGTACGGGATTGTCTCCGCCATGTGGGGAACGGGGCCCTCTTCCCCTTCGCGGAAGCCCCAACCTTCCTCCCGGGGCACGCCTGCACCCTCCACTCGCACTCACGGCCCCAACGGCTGGGCCGTCCGCCCGCAGACGCCCTAGAAGGAGGGCCGGGGACCCCGTCAGGGGAGGGCACCCCCTGGAAGCCAGGGACGAGCGGCGACCGCGGCCTCTTCCAAAACGGCAGGCACACAGGCCTGCGCGGCAAAAAGCCCCCGGCAAGGCAGCACCACTCAAAGGGGAAGGGTCCGCACCTGGCCCAGCAGCTCTTGATGAGCCCCAGGCCCCGCCCCTGGCCGGAGCCTGACCCCGCCCACCCGATTCTGGCTGCGCACAGGTGCACTTCCTAGGGACGCCGCTAGGGGGCGCTGGTGAGGGGGTTCGGGGACCCTCAGCCCCCAACGGGCTAGGGCCACCCTTGCACCCATGGGGGTACCGGATTGTCCTCCTCCATGGGGGAACGGGGCCCCCTTGCCCTTCGCGAAAGCCCCAACCTTCCTCCCGGGGGAAGCCTGCACCTCCTCTCGCACTCACAGCCCCAGCGGCGGGGCCGTGCGCCCGCAGACGCCCTAGACGGAGGGCCGGGGTCCCCGTCAGGGGAGGGCACCCCCTGGAAGCCAGGGACGAGCGGCGACCGCGGCCTCTTCCAAAACCGCAGGCACACAGGCCTGCGCGGCAAAAAGCCCCCGGCAAGGCAGCACCACTCAAAGGAGAAGGGTCCGCACCTGGCCCAGCAGCTCTTGATGAGCCCCAGGCCCCGCCCCTGGCCGGAGCCTGACCCCGCCCACCCGACTCTGGCTGCGCACAGGTGCACTTCCTAGGGCCGCCGCTAGGGGGCGCTGGTGAGGGGGTTCGGGGACCCTCAGCCCCCAACGGGCTGCGGCCACCCCTGCACCCATGGGGGTACGGGTTGTCCTCCGCCATGGGGGAACGGGGCCCCCTTCCCCTTCGCGGAAGCCCCAACCTTCCTCCCGGGGCACGCCTGCACCCTCCCCTCGCACTCACGGCCCCAGCGGCGGGGCCGTGCGCCCGCAGACGCCCTAGACGGAGGGCCGGGGTCCCCGTCAGGGGAGGGCACCCCCTGGAAGCCAGGGACGAGCGGCGACCGCGGCCTCTTCCAAAACGGCAGGCACACAGGCCTGCGCGGCAAAAAGCCCCCGGCAAGGCAGCACCACTCAAAGGAGAAGGGTCCGCACCTGGCCCAGCAGCTCTTGATGAGCCCCAGGCCCCGCCCCTGGCCGGAGCCTGACCCCGCCCACCCGATTCTGGCTGCGCACAGGTGCACTTCCTAGGGACGCCTCTAGGGGGCGCTGGTGAGGGGGTTCGGGGACCCTCAGACCCCAACGGGCTAGGGCCACCCTTGCACCCATGGGGGTACCGGATTGTCCTCCCCCATGGGGGAACGGGGCCCCCTTGCCCTTCGCGAAAGCCCCAACCTTCCTCCCGGGGCACGCCTGCACCCTCCCCTCGCACTCACAGCGCCAGCGGCGGGGCCGTGCGCCCGCAGACGCCCTAGACGGAGGGCCGGGGTCCCCGTCAGGGGAGGGCACCCCCTGGAAGCCAGGGACGAGCGGCGACCGCGGCCTCTTCCAAAACCGCAGGCACACAGGCCTGCGCGGCAAAAAGCCCCCGGCAAGGCAGCACCACTCAAAGGGGAAGGGTCCGCACCTGGCCCAGCAGCTCTTGATGAGCCCCAGGCCCCGCCCCTGGCCGGAGCCTGACCCTGCCCACCCGACTCTGGCTGCGCACAGGTGCACTTCCTAGGGCCGCCGCTAGGGGGCGCTGGTGAGGGGGTTCGGGGACCCTCAGCCCCCAACGGGCTGCGGCCACCCCTGCACCCATGGGGGTACCGGATTGTCCTCCCCCATTGGTGAACGGGGCCCCCTTGCCCTTCGAGGAAGCCCCAAACTTCCTCCCGGGGCACGCCTGCACCCTCCCCTCGCACTCACGGCCCCAGCGGCGAGGCCGTGCGCCCGCAGACGCCCTAGACGGAGGGCCGGCGTCCCCGTCAGGGGAGGGCACCCCCTGGAAGCCAGGGACGAGCGGCAACCGCGGCCTATTCCAAAACGGCAGGCACACAGGCCTGCGCGGCAAAAAGCCCCCGGCAAGGCAGCACCACTCAAAGGGGAAGGGTCCGCACCTGGCCCAGCAGCTCTTGATGAGCCCCAGGCCCCGCCCATGGCCGGAGCCTGACCCCGCCCACCCGACTCTGGCTGCGCACAGGAGCACTTCCAAGGGCCGCCGCTAGGGGGCGCTGGTGAGGGGGTTCGGGGACACTCAGCCCCCACCGGGCTGGGGCCACCCCTGCACCCATGGGGGTACGGGATTGTCTCCGCCATGTGGGGAACGGGGCCCTCTTCCCCTTCGCGGAAGCCCCAACCTTCCTCCCGGGGCACGCCTGCACCCTCCCCTCGCACTCACGGCCCCAGCGGCGGGGCCGTGCGCCCGCAGACGCCCTAGACGGAGGGCCGGGGTCCCCGTCAGGGGAGGGCACCCCCTGGAAGCCAGGGACGAGCGGCGACCGCGGCCTCTTCCAAAACGGCAGGCACACAGGCCTGCGCGGCAAAAAGCCCCCGGCAAGGCAGCACCACTCAAAGGGGAAGGGTCCGCACCTGGCCCAGCAGCTCTTGATGAGCCCCAGGCCCCGCCCCTGGCCGGAGCCTGACCCCGCCCACCCGACTCTGGCTGCGCACAGGTGCACTTCCTAGGGCCGCCGCTAGGGGGCGCTGGTGAGGGGGTTCGGGGACACTCAGCCCCCACCGGGCTGGGGCCACCCCTGCACCCATGGGGGTACGGGATTGTCTCCGCCATGTGGGGAACGGGGCCCTCTTCCCCTTCGCGGAAGCCCCAACCTTCCTCCCGGGGCACGCCTGCACCCTCCCCTCGCACTCACGGCCCCAGCGGCGGGGCCGTGCGCCCGCAGACGCCCTAGACGAAGGGCCGGGGTCCCCGTCAGGGGAGGGCACCCCCTGGAAGCCAGGGAAGAGCGGCGACCGCGGCCTCTTCCAAAACGGCAGGCACACAGGCCTGCGCGGCAAAAAGCCCCCGGCAAGGCAGCACCACTCAAAGGGGAAGGGTCCGCACCTGGCCCAGCAGCTCTTGATGAGCCCCAGGCCCCGCCCCTGGCCGGAGCGTGACCCCGCCCACCCGATTCTGGCTGCGGACAGGTGCACTTCCTAGGGCCGCCGCTAGGGGGCGCTGGTGAGGGGGTTCGGGGACCCTCAGCCCCCAACGGGCTAGGGCCACCCTTGCACCCATGGGGGTACCGGATTGTCCTCCCCCATGGGGGAACGGGGCCCCCTTGCCCTTCGCGAAAGCCCCAACCTTCCTCCCGGGGTAAGCCTGCACCTCCTCTCGCACTCACAGCCCCAGCGGCGGGGCCTTGCGCCCGCAGACGCCCTAGACGGAGGGCCGGGGTCCCCGTCAGGGGAGGGCAGCCCCTGGAAGCCAGGGACGAGCGGCGACCGCGGCCTCTTCCAAAACGGCAGGCACACAGGCCTGCGCGGCAAAAAGCCCCCGGCAAGGCAGCACCACTCAAAGGGGAAGGGTCCGCACCTGGCCCAGCAGCTCTTGATGAGCCCCAGGCCCCGCCCCTGGCCGGAGCCTGACCCCGCCCACCCGATTCTGGCTGCGCACAGGTGCACTTCCTAGGGACGCCTCTAGGGGGCGCTGGTGAGGGTGTTAGGGGACCCTCAGCCCCCAACGGGCTAGGGCCACCCTTGCACCCATGGGGGTACCGGATTGTCCTCGCCCATGGGGGAACGGGGCCACCTTGCCCTTCGCGGAAGCCCCAACCTTCCTCCCGGGGGAAGACTGCACCTCCTCTCGCACTCACGGCCCCAGCGGCGGGGCCGTGCGCCCGCAGACGCCCTAGACGGAGGGCCGGGGTCCCCGTCAGGGGAGGGCACCCCCTGGAAGCCAGGGACGAGCGGCGACCGCGGCCTCTTCCAAAACGGCAGGCACACAGGCCTGCGCGGCAAAAAGCCCCCGGCAAGGCAGCACCACTCAAAGGAGAAGGGTCCGCACCTGGCCCAGCAGCTCTTGATGAGCCCCAGGCCCCGGCCCTGGCCGGAGCCTGACCCCGCCCACCCGATTCTGGCTGCGCACAGGTGCACTTCCTAGGGACGCCGCTAGGGGGCGCTGGTGAGGGGGTTCGGGGACCCTCAGCCCCCAACGGGCTAGGGCCACCCTTGCACCCATGGGGGTACCGGATTGTCCTCCCCCATGGGGGAACGGGGCCCCCTTGCCCTTCGCGAAAGCCCCAACCTTCCTCCCGGGGCACGCCTGCACCCTCCCCTCGCACTCACAGCCCCAGCGGCGGGGCCGTGCGCCCGCAGACGCCCTAGACGGAGGGCCGGGGTCCCCGTCAGGGGAGGGCACCCCCTGGAAGCCAGGGACGAGCGGCGACCGCGGCCTCTTCCAAAACGGCAGGCACACAGGCCTGCGCGGCAAAAAGCCCCCGGCAAGGCAGCACCACTCAAAGGGGAAGGGTCCGCACCTGGCCCAGCAGCTCTTGATGAGCCCCAGGCCCCGCCCCTGGCCGGAGCCTGACCCCGCCCACCCGACTCTGGCTGCGCACAGGTGCACTTCCTAGGGCCGCCGCTAGGGGGCGCTGGTGAGGGGGTTCGGGGACCCTCAGCCCCCACCGGGCTGGGGCCACCCCTGCACCCATGGGGGTACCGGATTGTCCTCCCCCATGGGGGAACGGTCCCACTTGCCCTTCGCGGAAGCCCAAAACTTCCTCCCGGGGCACGCCTGCACCCTCCCCTCGCACTCACGGCCCCAGCGGCGAGGCCGTGCGCCCGCAGATGCCCTAGACGGAGGGCCGGGGTCCCCGTCAGGGGAGGGCACCCCCTGGAAGCCAGGGACGAGCGGCGACCGCGGCCTCTTCCAAAACGGCAGGCACACAGGCCTGCGCGGCAAAAAGCCCCCGACAAAGTAGCACCACTCAAAGGGGAAGGGTCCGCACCTGGCCCAGCAGCTCTTGATGAGCCCCAGGCCCCGCCCATGGCCGGAGCCTGACCCCGCCCACCCGACTCTGGCTGCGCACAGGTGCACTTCCAAGGGCCGCCGCTAGGGGGCGCTGGTGAGGGGGTTTGGGGACACTCAGCCCCCACCGGGCTGGGGCCACCCCTGCACCCATGGGGGTACGGGATTGTCTCCGCCATGTGGGGAACGGGGCCCCCTTGCCCTTCGCGAAAGCCCCAACCTTCCTCCCGGGGCACGCCTGCACCCTCCCCTCGCACTCACAGCCCTAGCGGCGGGGTCGTGCGCCGCAGACGCCCTAGACGGAGGGCCGGGGTCCCCGTCAGGGGAGGGCACCCCCTGGAAGCCAGGGACGAGCGGCGACCGCGGCCTCTTCCAAAACGGCAGGCACACAGGCCTGCGCGGCAAAAAGCCCCCGGCAAGGCAGCACCACTCAAAGGGGAAGGGTCCGCACCTGGCCCAGCAGCTCTTGATGAGCCCCAGGCCCCGCCCCTGGCCGGAGCCTGACCCCGCCCACCCGATTCTGGCTGCGCACAGGTGCACTTCCTAGGGCCGCCGCTAGGGGGCGCTGGTGAGGGGGTTCGGGGACCCTCAGCCCCCAACGTGCTAGGGCCACCCTTGCACCCATGGGGGTACCGGATTGTCCTCCCCCATGGGGGAACGGGGCCCCCTAGCCCTTCGCGAAAGCCCCAACCTTCCTCCCGGGGGAAGCCTGCACCTCCTCTCGCACTCACAGCCCCAGCGGCGGGGCCGTGCGCCCGCAGACGCCCTAGACGGAGGGCCGGGGTCCCCGTCAGGGGAGGGCACCCCCTGGAAGCCAGGGACGAGCGGCGACCGCGGCCTCTTCCAAAACGGCAGGCACACAGGCCTGCGCGGCAAAAAGCCCCCGGCAAGGCAGCACCACTCAAAGGGGAAGGGTCCGCACCTGGCCCAGCAGCTCTTGATGAGCCCCTGGCCCCGCCCCTGGCCGGAGCCTGACCCCGCCCACCCGATTCTGGCTGCGCACAGGTGTACTTCCTAGGGACGCATCTAGGGGGCGCTGGTGAGGGGGTTCGGGGACCCTCAGCCCCCAACGGGCTAGGGCCACCCTTGCACCCATGGGGGTACCGGATTGTCCTCCCCCATGGGGGAACGGGGCCACCTTGCCCTTCGCGGAAGCCCCAACCTTCCTCCCGGGGCACGCCTGCACCTCCTCTCGCACTCACAGCCCCAGCGGCGGGGCCGTGCGCCCGCAGACGCCCTAGACGGAGGGCCGGGGTCCCCGTCAGGGGAGGGCACCCCCTGGAAGCCAGGGACGAGCGGCGACCGCGGCCTCTTCCAAAACGGCAGGCACACAGGCCTGCGCGGCAAAAAGCCCCGGGCAAGGCAGCACCACTCAAAGGGGAAGGGTCCGCACCTGGCCCAGCAGCTCTTGATGAGCCCCAGGCCCCGCCCCTGGCCGGAGCCTGACCCCGCCCACCCGACTCTGGCTGCGCACAGGTGCACTTCCTAGGGCCGCCGCTAGGGTGCGCTGGTGAGGGGGTTCGGGGACCCTCAGCCCCCAACGGGCTGGGGCCACCCCTGCACCCATGGGGGTACCAGATTGTCCTCCCCCATGGGGGAACGGGGCCCCCTTGCCCTTCGCGGAAGCCCCAAACTTCCTCCCGGGGCACGCCTGCACCCTCCCCTCGCACTCATGGCCCCAGCGGCGAGGCCGTGCGCCCGCAGATGCCCTAGACGGAGGGCCGGGGTCCCCGTCAGGGGAGGGCACCCCCTGGAAGCCAGGGACGAGCGGCGACTGCGGCCTCTTCCAAAACGGCAGGCACACAGGCCTGCGCGGCAAAAAGCCCCCGGCAAGGCAGCACCACTCAAAGGGGAAGGGTCCGCACCTGGCCCAGCAGCTCTTGATGAGCCCCAGGCCCCGCCCCTGGCCGGAGCCTGACCCCGCCCACCCGATTCTGGCTGCGCACAGGTACACTTCCTAGGGACGCCGCTAGGGGGCGCTGGTGAGGGGGTTCGGGGACCCTCAGCCCACAACGGGCTAGGGCCACCCTTGCACCCATGGGGGTACCGGATTGTCCTCCCCCATGGGGGAACGGGGCCCCCTTGTCCTTCGCGAAAGCCCCAACCTTCCTCCCGGGGGAAGCCTGCACCTCCTCTCGCACTCACAGCCCCAGCGGCGGGGCCGTGCGCCCGCAGACGCCCTTAGACGGAGGGCCGGGGTCCCCGTCAGGGGAGGGCACCCCCTGGAAGCCAGGGACGAGCGGCGACCGCGGCCTCTTCAAAACCGCAGGCACACAGGCCTGCGCGGCAAAAAGCCCCCGGCAAGGCAGCACCACTCAAAGGGGAAGGGTCCGCACCTGGCCCAGCAGCTCTTGATGAGCCCCAGGCCCCGCCCATGGCCGGAGCCTGACCCCGCCCACCCGACTCTGGCTGCGCACAGTTGCACTTCCTAGTGCCGCCGCTAGGGGGCGCTGGTGAGGGGGTTCGGGGACCCTCAGCCCCCAACGGGCTGCGGCCACCCCTGCACCCATGGGGGTACCGGATTGTCCTCCCCCATGGGGTAACGGGGCCCCCTTGCCCTTCGCGGAAGCCCCAAACTTCCTCCCGGGGCACGCCTGCACCCTCCCCTCGCACTCATGGCCCCAGCGGCGAGGCCGTGCGCCCGCAGACGCCCTAGACGGAGGGCCGGTGTCCCCGTCAGGGGAGGGCACCCCCTGGAAGCCAGGGACGAGCGGCGACTGCGGCCTCTTCCAAAACGGCAGGCACACAGGCCTGCGCGGCAAAAAGCCCCCGGCAAGGCAGCACCACTCAAAGGGGAAGGGTCCGCACCTGGCCCAGCAGCTCTTGATGAGCCCCAGGCCCCGCCCCTGGACGGAGCCTGACCCCGCCCACCCGATTCTGGCTGCGCACAGGTGCACTTCCTAGGGCCGCCGCTAGGGGGCGCTGGTGAGGGGGTTCGGGGACCCTCAGCCCCCAACGGGCTAGGGCCACCCTTGCACCCATGGGGGTACCGGATTGTCCTCCCCCATGGGGGAACGGGGCCCCCTTGTCCTTCGCGAAAGCCCCAACCTTACTCCCGGGGGAAGCCTGCACCTCCTCTCGCACTCACAGCCCCAGCGGCGGGGCCGTGCGCCCGCAGACGCCCTAGACGGAGGGCCGGGGTCCCCGTCAGGGGAGGGCACCCCCTGGAAGCCAGGGACGAGCGGCGACCGCGGCCTGTTCCAAAACGGCAGGCACACAAGCCTGCGCGGCAAAAAGCCCCCGGCAAGGCAGCACCACTCAAAGGGGAAGGGTCCGCACCTGGCCCAGCAGCTCTTGATGAGCCCCAGGCCCCGCCCCTGGCCGGAGCCTGACCCCGCCCACCCGATTCTGGCTGCGCACAGGTGCACTTCCCAGGGACGCCGCTAGGGGGCACTGGTGAGGGGGTTCGGGGACCCTCAGCCCCCAACGGGCTAGGGCCACCCTTGCACCCATGGGGGTTAGGGATTGTCCTCCCCCATGGGGGAACGGGGCCCCCTTGCCCTTCGCGGAAGCCCCAACCTTCCTCCCGGGGGAAGCCTGCACCTCCTCTCGCACTCACGGCCCCAGCGGCGGGGCCGTGCGCCCGCAGACGCCCTAGACGGAGGGCCGGGGTCCCCGTCAGGGGAGGGCACCCCCTGGAAGCCAGGGACGAGCGGCGACCACGGCCTCTTCCAAAACGGCAGTCACACAGGCCTGCGCGGCAAAAAGCCCCCGGCAAGGCAGCACCACTCAAAGGGGAAGGGTCCGCACCTGGCCCAGCAGCTCTTGATGAGCCCCAGGCCCCGCCCCTGGCTGGAGCCTGACCCCGCCCACCCGACTCTGGCTGCGCACAGGTGCACTTCCTAGGGCCGCCGCTAGGGGGCGCTGGTGAGGGGGTTCGGGGACCCTCAGCCCCCAACGGGCTAGGGCCACCCTTGCACCCATGGGGGTACGGGATTGTCTCCACCATGTGGGGAACGGGGCCCCCTTCCCCTACGCGGAAGCCCCAACCTTCCTCCCGGGGCACGCCTGCACCCTCCCCTCGCACTCACAGCCCCAGCGGCGGGGCCGTGCGCCCGCAGACGCCCTAGACGGAGGGCCGGGGTCCCCGTCAGGGGAGGGCACCCCCTGGAAGCCAGGGACGAGCGGCGACCGCGGCCTCTTCCAAAACCGCAGGCACACAGGCCTGCGCGGCAAAAAGCCCCCGGCAAGGCAGCACCACTCAAAGGGGAAGGGTCCGCACCTGGCCCAGCAGCTCTTTATGAGCCCCAGGCCCCGCCCCTGGCCGGAGCCTGACCAGCCCACCCGACTCTGGCTGCGCACAGGTGCACTTCCTAGGGCCGCCGCTAGGGGGCGCTGGTGAGGGGGTTCGGGGACCCTCAGCCCCCAACGGGCTGCGGCCACCCCTGCACCCATGGGGGTACGGGTTGTCCTCCGCCATGGGGGAACGGGGCCCCCTTCCCCTTCGCGGAAGCCCCAACCTTCCTCCCGGGGCACGCCTGCACGCTCCCCTCGCACTCACGGCCCCAGCGGCGGGGCCGTGCGCCCGCAGACGCCCTAGACGGAGGGCCGGGGTCCCCGTCAGGGGAGGGCACCCCCTGGAAGCCAGGGACGAGCGGCGACCGCGGCCTCTTCCAAAACGGCAGGCACCAGGCCTGCGCGGCAAGAAGCCCCCGGCAAGGCAGCACCACTCAAACGGGAAGGGTCCGCACCTGGCCCAGCAGCTCTTGATGAGCCCCAGGCCCCGCCCCTGGCCGGAGCCTGACCCCGCCCACCCGATTCTGGCTGCGCACAGGTGCACTTCCTAGGGACGCCGCTAGGGGGCGCTGGTGAGGGGGTTCGGGGACCCTCAGCCCCCAACGGGCTAGGGCCACCCTTGCACCCATGGGGGTACCGGATTGTCCTCCCCCATGGGGGAACGGGGCCCCCTTGCCCTTCGCGAAAGCCCCAACCTTCCTCCCGGGGCACGCCTGCACCCTCCCCTCGCACTCACAGCCCCAGGGGCGGGGACGTGCGCCCGCAGACGCCCTAGACGGAGGGCCGGGGTCCCCGTCAGGGGAGGGCAACCCCTGGAAGCCAGGGACGAGCGGCGACCGCGGCCTCTTCCAAAACGGCAGGCACACAGGCCTGCGCGGCAAAAAGCCCCCGGCAAGGCAGCACCACTCAAAGGGGAAGGGTCCGCACCTGGCCCAGCAGCTCTTGATGAGCCCCAGGCCCCGCCCATGGCCGGAGCCTGACCCCGCCCACCCGACTCTGGCTGCGCACAGGTGCACTTCCAAGGGCCGCCGCTAGGGGGCGCTGGTGAGGGGGTTCGGGGACACTCAGCCCCCACCGGGCTGGGGCCACCCCTGCACCCATGGGGGTAAGGGATTGTCTCCGCCATGTGGGGAACGGGGCCCTCTTCCCCTTCGCGGAAGCCCCAACCTTCCTCCCGGGGCACGCCTGCACCCTCCACTCGCACTCACGGCCCCAGCGGCGGGGCCGTGCGCCCGCAGACGCCCTAGAAGGAGGGCCGGGGTCCCCGTCAGGGGAGGGCACCCCCTGGAAGCCAGGGACGAGCGGCGACCGCGGCCTCTTCCAAAACGGCAGGCACACAGGCCTGCGCGGCAAAAAGCCCCCGGCAAGGCAGCACCACTCAAAGGGGAAGGGTCCGCACCTGGCCCAGCAGCTCTTGATGAGCCCCAGGCCCCGCCCCTGGCCGGAGCCTGACCCCGCCCACCCGATTCTGGCTGCGCACAGGTGCACTTCCTAGGGACGCCGCTAGGGGGCGCAGGTGAGGGGGTTCGGGGACCCTCAGCCCCCAACGGGCTAGGGCCACCCTTGCACCCATGGGGGTACCGGATTGTCCTCCCCCATGGGGGAACGGGGCCCCCTTGCCCTTCGCGAAAGCCCCAACCTTCCTCCCGGGGGGAAGCCTGCACCTCCTCTCGCACTCACAGCCCCAGCGGCGGGGCCGTGCGCCCGCAGACGCCCTAGACGGAGGGCCGGGGTCCCCGTCAGGGGAGGGCACCCCCTGGAAGCCAGGGACGAGCGGCGACCGCGGCCTCTTCCAAAACCGCAGGCACACAGGCCTGCGCGGCAAAAAGCCCCCGGCAAGGCAGCACCACTCAAAGGGGAAGGGTCCGCACCTGGCCCAGCAGCTCTTGATGAGCCCCAGGCCCCGCCCCTGGCCGGAGCCTGACCCCGCCCACCCGACTCTGGCTGCGCACAGGTGCACTTCCTAGGGCCGCCGCTAGTGGGCGCTGGTGAGGGGGTTCGGGGACCCTCAGCCCCCAACGGGCTGCGGCCACCCCTGCACCCATGGGGGTACGGGTTGTCCTCCGCCATGGGGGAACGGGGCCCCCTTCCCCTTCGCGGAAGCCCCAACCTTCCTCCCGGGACACGCCTGCACCCTCCCCTCGCACTCACGGCCCCAGCGGCGGGGCCGTGCGCCCGCAGACGCCCTAGACGGAGGGCCGGGGTCCCCGTCAGGGGAGGGCACCCCCTGGAAGCCAGGGACGAGCGGCGACCGCGGCCTCTTCCAAAACGGCAGGCACACAGGCCTGCGCGGCAAAAAGTCCCCAGCAAGGCAGCACCACTCAAAGGAGAAGGGTCCGCACCTGGCCCAGCAGCTCTTGATGAGCCCCAGGCCCCGCCCCTGGCCGGAGCCAGACCCCGCCCACCCGATTCTGGCTGCGCACAGGTGCACTTCCTAGGGACGCCGCTAGGGGGCGCTGGTGAGGGGGTTCGGGGACCCTCAGCCCCCAACGGGCTAGGGCCACCCTTGCACCCATGGGGGTACCGGATTGTCCTCCCCCATGGGGGAACGGGGCCCCCTTGCCCTTCGCGAAAGCCCCAACCTTCCTCCCGGGGCATGCCTGCACCCTCCCCTCGCACTCACAGCCCCAGCGGCGGGGCCGTGCGCCCGCAGACGCCCTAGACGGAGGGCCGGGGTCCCCGTCAGGGGAGGGCACCCCCTGGAAGCCAGGGACGAGCGGCGACCGCGGCCTCTTCCAAAACGGCAGGCACACAGGCCTGCGCGGCAAAAAGCCCCCGGCAAGGCAGCACCACTCAAAGGGGAAGGGTCCGCACCTGGCCCAGCAGCTCTTGATTAGCCCCAGGCCCCGCCCATGGCCGGAGCCTGACCCCGCCCACCCGACTCTGGCTGCGCACAGGTGCACTTCCAAGGGCCGCCGCTAGGGGGCGCTGGTGAGGGGGTTCGGGGACACTCAGCCCCCACCGGGCTGGGGCCACCCCTGCACCCATGGGGGTACGGGATTGTCTCCGCCATGTGGGGAACGGGGCCCTCTTCCCCTTCGCGGAAGCCCCAACCTTCCTCCCGGGGCACGCCTGCACCCTCCCCTCGCACTCACGGCCCCAGCGGCGGGGCCGTGCGCCCGCAGACGCCCTAGACGGAGGGCCGGGGTCCCCGTCAGGGGAGGGCACCCCCTGGAAGCCAGGGACGAGCGGCGACCGCGGCCTCGTCCAAAACGGCAGGCACACAGGCCTGCGCGGCAAAAAGCCCCCGGCAAGGCAGCACCACTCAAAGGGGAAGGGTCCGCACCTGGCCCAGCAGCTCTTGATGAGCCCCAGGCCCCGCCCCTGGCCGGAGCCTGACCCCGCCCACCCGACTCTGGCTGCGCACAGGTGCACTTCCTAGGGCCGCCGCTAGGGGGCGCTGGTGAGGGGGTTCGGGGACCCTCAGCCCCCAACGGGCTGGGGCTACCCCTGCACCCATGGGGGTACCGGATTGTCCTCCCCCATGGGTGAACGGGGCCCCCTTGCCCTTCGCGGAAGCCCCAAACTTCCTCCCGGGGCACGCCTGCACCCTCCCCTCGCACTCACGGCCCCAGCGGCGAGGCCGTGCGCCCGCAGACGCCCTAGACGGAGGGCCGGCGTCCCCGTCAGGGGAGGGCACCCCCTGGAAGCCAGGGACGAGCGGCGACCGCGGCCTCTTCCAAAACCGCAGGCACACAGGCCTGCGCGGCAAAAAGCCCCCGGCAAGGCAGCACCACTCAAAGGGGAAGGGTCCGCACCTGGCCCAGCAGCTCTTGATGAGCCCCAGGCCCCGCCCCTGGCCGGAGCCTGACCCCGCCCACCCGACTCTGGCTGCGCACAGGTGCACTTCCTAGGGCCGCCGCTAGGGGGCGCTGGTGAGGGGGTTCGGGGACCCTCAGCCCCCAACGGGCTGCGGCCACCCCTGCACCCATGGGGGTACGGGTTGTCCTCCGCCATGGGGGAACGGGGCCCCCTTCCCCTTCGCGGAAGCCCCAACCTTCCTCCCGGGACACGCCTGCACCCTCCCCTCGCACTCACGGCCCCAGCGGCGGGGCCCTGCGCCCGCAGACGCCCTAGACGGAGGGCCGGGGTCCCCGTCAGGGGAGGGCACCCCCTGGAAGCCAGGGACGAGCGGCGACCGCGGCCTCTTCCAAAACGGCAGGCACACAGGCCTGCGCGGCAAAAAGTCCCCAGCAAGGCAGCACCACTCAAAGGAGAAGGGTCCGCACCTGGCCCAGCAGCTCTTGATGAGCCCCAGGCCCCGCCCCTGGCCGGAGCCAGACCCCGCCCACCCGATTCTGGCTGCGCACAGGTGCACTTCCTAGGGACGCCGCTAGGGGGCGCTGGTGAGGGGGTTCGGGGACCCTCAGCCCCCAACGGGCTGGGGCCACCCCTGCACCCATGGGGGTACCGGATTGTCCTCCCCCATGGGTGAACGGGGCCCCCTTGCCCTTCGCGGAAGCCCCAAACTTCCTCCCGGGGCACGCCTGCACCCTCCCCTCGCACTCACGGCCCCAGCGGCGAGGCCGTGCGCCCGCAGACGCCCTAGACGGAGGGCCGGCGTCCCCGTCAGGGGAGGGCACCCCCTGGAAGCCAGGGACGAGCGGCGACCGCGGCCTCTTCCAAAACGGCAGGCACACAGGCCTGCGCGGCAAAAAGCCCCCGGCAAGGCAGCACCACTCAAAGGGGAAGGGTCCGCACCTGGCCCAGCAGCTCTTGATGAGCCCCAGGCCCCGCCCATGGCCGGAGCCTGACCCCGCCCACCCGACTCTGGCTGCGCACAGGAGCACTTCCAAGGGCCGCCGCTAGGGGGCGCTGGTGAGGGGGTTCGGGGACACTCAGCCCCCACCGGGCTGGGGCCACCCCTGCACCCATGGGGGTACGCGATTGTCTCCGCCATGTGGGGAACGGGGCCCTCTTCCCCTTCGCGGAAGCCCCAACCTTCCTCCCGGGGCACGCCTGCACCCTCCCCTCGCACTCACGGCCCCAGCGGCGGGGCCGTGCGCCCGCAGACGCCCTAGACGGAGGGCCGGGGTCCCCGTCAGGGGAGGGCACCCCCTGGAAGCCAGGGACTAGCGGCGACCGCGGCCTCTTCCAAAACGGCAGGCACACAGGCCTGCGCGGCAAAAAGCCCCGGGCAAGGCAGCACCACTCAAAGGGGAAGGGTCCGCACCTGGCCCAGCAGCTCTTGATGAGCCCCAGGCCCCGCCCCTGGCCGGAGCCTGACCCCGCCCACCCGACTCTGGCTGCGCACAGGTGCACTTCCTAGGGCCGCCGCTAGGGGGCGCTGGTGAGGGGGTTCGGGGACCCTCAGCCCCCAACGGGCTGCGGCCACCCCTGCACCCATGGGGGTACGGGTTGTCCTCCGCCATGGGGGAACGGGGCCCCCTTCCCCTTCGCGGAAGCCCCAACCTTCCTCCCGGGGCACGCCTGCACCCTACCCTCGCACTCACGGCCCCAGCGGCGAGGCCGTGCGCCCGCAGACGCCCTAGACGGAGGGCCGGGGTCCCCGTCTGGGGAGGGCAACCCCTGGAAGCCAGGGACGAGCGGCGACCGCGGCCTCTTCCAAAACGGCAGGCACACAGGCCTGCGCGGCAAAAAGCCCCCGGCAAGGCAGCACCACTCAAAGGAGAAGGGTCCGCACCTGGCCCAGCAGCTCTTGATGAGCCCCAGGCCCCGCCCCTGGCCGGAGCCTGACCCCGCCCACCCGATACTGGCTGCGCACAGGTGCACTTCCTAGGGACGCCTCTAGGGGGCGCTGGTGAGGGGGTTCGGGGACCCTCAGCCCCCAACGGGCTAGGGCCACCCTTGCACCCATGGGGGTACCGGATTGTCCTCCCCCATGGGGGAACGGGGCCACCTTGCCCTTCGCGGAAGCCCCAACCTTCCTCCCGGGGGAAGCCTGCACCTCCTCTCGCACTCACAGCCCCAGCGGCGGGGCCGTGCGCCCGCAGACGCCCTAGACGGAGGGCCGGGGTCCCCGTCAGGGGAGGGCACACCCTGGAAGCCAGGGACGAGCGGCGACCGCGGCCTCTTCCAAAACGGCAGGCACACAGGCCTGCGCGGCAAAAAGCCCCGGGCAAGGCAGCACCACTCAAAGGGGAAGGGTCCGCACCTGGCCCAGCAGCTCTTGATGAGCCCCAGGCCCCGCCCCTGGCCGGAGCCTGACCCCGCCCACCCGACTCTGGCTGCGCACAGGTGCACTTCCTAGGGCCGCCGCTAGGGGGCGCTGGTGAGGGGGTTCGGGGACCCTCAGCCCCCAACGGGCTGCGGCCACCCCTGCACCCATGGGGGTACGGGTTGTCCTCCGCCATGGGGGAACGGGGCCCCATTCCCCTTCGCGGAAGCCCCAACCTTCCTCCCGGGGCACGCCTGCACCCTCCCCTCGCACTCACGGCCCCAGCGGCGAGGCCGTGCGCCCGCAGACGCCCTAGACGGAGGGCCGGGGTCCCCGTCTGGGGAGGGCAACCCCTGGAAGCCAGGGACGAGCGGCGACCGCGGCCTCTTCCAAAACGGCAGGCACACAGGCCTGCGCGGCAAAAAGCCCCCGGCAAGGCAGCACCACTCAAAGGGGAAGGGTCCGCACCTGGCCCAGCAGCTCTTGATGAGCCCCAGGCCCCGCCCCTGGCCGGAGCCTGACCCCGCCCACCCGATTCTGGCTGCGCACAGGTGCACTTCCTAGGGACGCCTCTAGGGGGCGCTGGTGAGGGGGTTCGGGGACCCTCAGCCCCCAACGGGCTAGGGCCACCCTTGCACCCATGGGGGTAGGGGATTGTCTCCACCATGTGGGGAACGGGGCCCCCTTCCCCTACGCGGAAGCCCAAACTTCCTCCCGGGGCACGCCTGCACCCTCCCCTCGCACTCACAGCCCAGCGGCGGGGCCGTGCGCCCGCAGACGCCCAAGACGGAGGGCCGGGGTCCCCGTCAGGGGAGGGCACCCCCTGGAAGCCAGGGACGAGCGGCGACCGCGGCCTCTTCCAAAACGGCAGGCACACAGGCCTGCGCGGCAAAAAGCCCCCGGCAAGGCAGCACCACTCAAAGGGGAAGGGTCCGCACCTGGCCCAGCAGCTCTTGATGAGCCCCAGGCCCCGCCCCTGGCCGGAGCCTGACCCCGCCCACCCGACTCTGGCTGCGCACAGGTGCACTTCCTAGGGCCGCCGTTAGGGGGCGCTGGTGAGGGGGTTCGGGGACACTCAGCCCCCACCGGGCTGGGGCCACCCCTGCACCCATGGGGGTAAGGGATTGTCTCCGCCATGTGGGGAACGGGGCCCTCTTACCCTTCGCGGAAGCCCCAACCTTCCTCCCGGGGCACGCCTGCACCCTCCACTCGCACTCACGGCCCCAGCGGCGGGGCCGTGCGCCCGCAGACGCCCTAGAAGGAGGGCCGGGGTCCCCGTCAGGGGAGGGCACCCCCTGGAAGCCAGGGACGAGCGGCGACCGCGGCCTCTTCCAAAACGGCAGGCACACAGGCCTGCGCGGCAAAAAGCCCCCGGCAAGGCAGGACCACTCAAAGGGGAAGGGTCCGCACCTGGCCCAGCAGCTCTTGATGAGCCCCAGGCCCCGCCCCTGGCCGGAGCCTGACCCCGCCCACCCGACTCTGGCTGCGCACAGGTGCACTTCCTAGGGCCGCCGCTAGGGGGCGCTGGTGAGGGGGTTCGGGGACCCTCAGCCCCCAACGGGCTGCGGCCACCCCTGCACCCATGGGGGTACGGGTTGTCCTCCGCCATGGGGGAACGGGGCCCCCTTCCCCTTCGCGGAAGCCCCAACCTTCCTCCCGGGACACGCCTGCACCCTCCCCTCGCACTCACGGCCCCAGCGGCGGGGCCGTGCGCCCGCAGACGCCCTAGACGGAGGGCCGGGGTCCCCGTCAGGGGAGGGCACCCCCTGGAAGCCAGGGACGAGCGGCGACCGCGGCCTCTTCCAAAACGGCAGGCACACAGGCCTGCGCGGCAAAAAGTCCCCGGCAAGGCAGCACCACTCAAAGGAGAAGGGTCCGCACCTGGCCCAGCAGCTCTTGATGAGCCCCAGGCCCCGCCCCTGGCCGGAGCCAGACCCCGCCCACCCGATTCTGGCTGCGCACAGGTGCACTTCCTAGGGACGCCGCTAGGGGGCGCTGGTGAGGGGGTTCGGGGACCCTCAGCCCCCAACGGGCTAGGGCCACCCTTGCACCCATGGGGGTACCGTATTGTCCTCCCCCATGGGGGAACGGGGCCCCCTTGCCCTTCGCGAAAGCCCCAACCTTCCTCCCGGGGCACGCCTGCACCCTCCCCTCGCACTCACAGCCCCAGCGGCGGGGCCGTGCGCCCGCAGACGCCCTAGACGGAGGGCCGGGGTCCCCGTCAGGGGAGGGCACCCCCTGGAAGCCAGGGACGAGCGGCGACCGCGGCCTCTTCCAAAACGGCAGGCACACAGGCCTGCGCGGCAAAAAGCCCCCGGCAAGGCAGCACCACTCAAAGGGGAAGGGTCCGCACCTGGCCCAGCAGCTCTTGATTAGCCCCAGGCCCCGCCCATGGCCGGAGCCTGACCCCGCCCACCCGACTCTGGCTGCGCACAGGTGCACTTCCAAGGGCCGCCGCTAGGGGGCGCTGGTGAGGGGGTTCGGGGACACTCAGCCCCCACCGGGCTGGGGCCACCCCTGCACCCATGGGGGTACGGGATTGTCTCCGCCATGTGGGGAACGGGGCCCTCTTCCCCTTCGCGGAAGCCCCAACCTTCCTCCCGGGGCACGCCTGCACCCTCCCCTCGCACTCACGACCCCAGCGGCGGGGCCGTGCGCCCGCAGACGCCCTAGACGAAGGGCCGGGGTCCCCGTCACGGGAGGGCACCCCCTGGAAGCCAGGGAAGAGCGGCGACCGCGGCCTCTTCCAAAACGGCAGGCACACAGGCCTGCGCGGCAAAAAGCCCCCGGCAAGGCAGCACCACTCAAAGGGGAAGGGTCCGCACCTGGCCCAGCAGCTCTTGATGAGCCCCAGGCCCCTCCCCTGGCCGGAACCTGACCCCGCCCACCCGATTCTGGCTGCGGACAGGTGCACTTCCTAGGGCCGCCGCTAGGGGGCGCTGGTGAGGGGGTTCGGGGACCCTCAGCCCCCAACGGGCTAGGGCCACCCTTGCACCCATGGGGGTACCGGATTGTCCTCCCCCATGGTGGAACGGGACCCCCTTGCCCTTCGCGAAAGCCCCAACCTTCCTACCGGGGTAAGCCTGCACCTCCTCTCGCACTCACAGCCCCAGCGGCGGGGCCTTGCGCCCGCAGACGCCCTAGACGGAGGGCCGGGGTCCCCGTCAGGGGAGGGCAGCCCCTGGAAGCCAGGGACGAGCGGCGACCGCGGCCTCTTCCAAAACGGCAGGCACACAGGCCTGCGCGGCAAAAAGCCCCCGGCAAGGCAGCACCACTCAAACGGGAAGGGTCCGCACCTGGCCCAGCAGCTCTTGATGAGCCCCAGGCCCCGCCCCTGGCCGGAGCCTGACCCCGCCCACCCGATTCTGGCTGCGCACAGGTGCACTTCCTAGGGACGCCTCTAGGGGGCGCTGGTGAGGGGGTTCTGGGACCCTCAGCCCCCAACGGGCTAGGGCCACCCTTGCACCCATGGGGGTACCGGATTGTCCTCCCCCATGGGGGAACGGGGCCACCTTGCCCTTCGCGGAAGCCCCAACCTTACTCCCGGGGGAAGACTGCACCTCCACTCGCACTCACGGCCCCAGCGGCGGGGCCGTGCGACCGCAGACGCCCTAGACGGAGGGCCGGGGTCCCCGTCAGGGGAGGGCACCCCCTGGAAGCCAGGGACGAGCGGCGACCGCGGCCTCTTCCAAAACGGCAGGCACACAGGCCTGCGCGGCAAAAAGCCCCCGGCAAGGCAGCACCACTCAAAGGGGAAGGGTCCGCACCTGGCCCAGCAGCTCTTGATGAGCCCCAGGCCCCGCCCCTGGCCGGAGCCTGACCCCGCCCACCCGACTCTGGCTGCGCACAGGTGCACTTCCTACGGCCGCCGCTAGGGGGCGCTGGTGAGGGGGTTCGGGGACCCTCAGCCCCCACCGGGCTGGGGCCACCCTGCACCCATGGGGGTACCGGATTGTCCTCCCCCATGGGGGAACGGTCCCCCTTGCCCTTCGCGGAAGCCCCAAACTTCCTCCCGGGGCACGCCTGCACCCTCCCCTCGCACTCACGGCCCCAGCGGCGAGGCCGTGCGCCCGCAGACGCCCTAGACGGAGGGCCGGGGTCCCCGTCAGGGGAGGGCACCCCCTGGAAGCCAGGGACGAGCGGCGACCGCGGCCTCTTCCAAAACGGCAGGCACACAGGCCTGCGCGGCAAAAAGCCCCCGACAAAGTAGCACCACTCAAAGGGGAAGGGTCCGCACCTGGCCCAGCAGCTCTTGATGAGCCCCAGGCCCCGCCCATGGCCGGAGCCTGACCCCGCCCACCCGACTCTGGCTGCGCACAGGTGCACTTCCAAGGGCCGCCGCTAGGGGGCGCTGGTGAGGGGGTTCGGGGACACTCAGCCCCCACCGGGCTGGGGCCACCCCTGCACCCATGGGTGTACGGGATTGTCTCCGCCATGTGGGGAACGGGGCCCTCTTCCCCTTCGCGGAAGCCCCAACCTTACTGCCGGGGCACGCCTGCACCCTCCCCTCGCACTCACGGTCCCAGAGTCGGGGCCGTGCGCCCGCAGACGCCCTAGACGGAGGGCCGGGGTCCCCGTCAGGGGAGGGCACCCCCTGGAAGCCAGGGACGAGCGGCGACCGCGGCCTCTTCCAAAACGGCAGGCACACAGGCCTGCGCGGCAAAAAGCCCCCGGCAAGGCAGCACCACTCAAAGGGGAAGGGTCCGCACCTGGCCCAGCAGCTCTTGATGAGCCCCAGGCCCCGCCCCTGGCCGGAGCCTCACCCCGCCCACCCGATTCTGGCTGCGCACAGGTGCACTTCCTAGGGACGCCGCTAGGGGGCGCTGGTGAGGGGGTTCGGGGACCCTCAGCCCCCAACGGGCTAGGGCCACCCTTGCACCCATGGGGGTACCGGATTGTCCTCCCCCATGGGGGAACGGGGCCCCCTTGCCCTTCGCGAAAGCCCCAACCTTCCTCCCGGGGCACGCCTGCACCCTCCCCTCGCACTCACAGCCCTAGCGGCGGGGTCGTGCGCCGCAGACGCCCTAGACGGAGGGCCGGGGTCCCCGTCAGGGGAGGGCACCCCCTGGAAGCCAGGGACGAGCGGCGACCGCGGCCTCTTCCAAAACGGCAGGCACACAGGCCTGCGCGGCAAAAAGCCCCCGGCAAGGCAGCAACACTCAAAGGGGAAGGGTCCGCACCTGGCCCAGCAGCTCTTGATGAGCCCCAGGCCCCGCCCCTGGCCGGAGCCTGACCCCGCCCACCCGATTCTGGCTGCGCACAGGTGCACTTCCTCGGGCCGCCGCTAGGGGGCGCTGGTGAGGGGGTTCGGGGACCCTCAGCCCCCAACGGGCTGCGGCCACCCCTGCACCCATGGGGGTACGGGTTGTCCTCCGCCATGGGGGAACGGGGCCCCCTTCCCCTTCGCGGAAGCCCCAACCTTCCTCCCGGGACACGCCTGCACCCTCCCCTCGCACTCACGGCCCCAGCGGCGGGGCCCTGCGCCCGCAGACGCCCTAGACGGAGGGCCGGGGTCCCCGTCAGGGGAGGGCACCCCCTGGAAGCCAGGGACGAGCGGCGACCGCGGCCTCTTCCAAAACGGCAGGCACACAGGCCTGCGCGGCAAAAAGTCCCCAGCAAGGCAGCACCACTCAAAGGAGAAGGGTCCGCACCTGGCCCAGCAGCTCTTGATGAGCCCCAGGCCCCGCCCCTGGCCGGAGCCAGACCCCGCCCACCCGATTCTGGCTGCGCACAGGTGCACTTCCTAGGGACGCCGCTAGGGGGCGCTGGTGAGGGGGTTCGGGGACCCTCAGCCCCCAACGGGCTAGGGCCACCCCTGCACCCATGGGGGTACCGGATTGTCCTCCCCCATGGGTGAACGGGGCCCCCTTGCCCTTCGCGGAAGCCCCAAACTTCCTCCCGGGGCACGCCTGCACCCTCCCCTCGCACTCACGGCCCCAGCGGCGAGGCCGTGCGCCCGCAGACGCCCTAGACGGAGGGCCGGCGTCCCCGTCAGGGGAGGGCACCCCCTGGAAGCCAGGGACGAGCGGCGACCGCGGCCTCTTCCAAAACGGCAGGCACACAGGCCTGCGCGGCAAAAAGCCCCCGGCAAGGCAGCACCACTCAAAGGGGAAGGGTCCGCACCTGGCCCAGCAGCTCTTGATGAGCCCCAGGCCCCGCCCATGGCCGGAGCCTGACCCCGCCCACCCGACTCTGGCTGCGCACAGGAGCACTTCCAAGGGCCGCCGCTAGGGGGCGCTGGTGAGGGGGTTCGGGGACACTCAGCCCCCACCGGGCTGGGGCCACCCCTGCACCCATGGGGGTACGCGATTGTCTCCGCCATGTGGGGAACGGGGCCCTCTTCCCCTTCGCGGAAGCCCCAACCTTCCTCCCGGGGCACGCCTGCACCCTCCCCTCGCACTCACGGCCCCAGCGGCGGGGCCGTGCGCCCGCAGACGCCCTAGACGGAGGGCCGGGGTCCCCGTCAGGGGAGGGCACCCCCTGGAAGCCAGGGACTAGCGGCGACCGCGGCCTCTTCCAAAACGGCAGGCACACAGGCCTGCGCGGCAAAAAGCCCCGGGCAAGGCAGCACCACTCAAAGGGGAAGGGTCCGCACCTGGCCCAGCAGCTCTTGATGAGCCCCAGGCCCCGCCCCTGGCCGGAGCCTGACCCCGCCCACCCGAATCTGGCTGCGCACAGGTGCACTTCCTAGGGCCGCCGCTAGGGGGCGCTGGTGAGGGGGTTCGGGGACCCTCAGCCCCCAACGGGCTGCGGCCACCCCTGCACCCATGGGGGTACGGGTTGTCCTCCGCCATGGGGGAACGGGGCCCCCTTCCCCTTCGCGGAAGCCCCAACCTTCCTCCCGGGGCACGCCTGCACCCTACCCTCGCACTCACGGCCCCAGCGGCGAGGCCGTGCGCCCGCAGACGCCCTAGACGGAGGGCCGGGGTCCCCGTCTGGGGAGGGCAACCCCTGGAAGCCAGGGACGAGCGGCGACCGCGGCCTCTTCCAAAACGGCAGGCACACAGGCCTGCGCGGCAAAAAGCCCCCGGCAAGGCAGCACCACTCAAAGGAGAAGGGTCCGCACCTGGCCCAGCAGCTCTTGATGAGCCCCAGGCCCCGCCCCTGGCCGGAGCCTGACCCCGCCCACCCGATACTGGCTGCGCACAGGTGCACTTCCTAGGGACGCCTCTAGGGGGCGCTGGTGAGGGGGTTCGGGGACCCTCAGCCCCCAACGGGCTAGGGCCACCCTTGCACCCATGGGGGTACCGGATTGTCCTCCCCCATGGGGGAACGGGGCCACCTTGCCCTTCGCGGAAGCCCCAACCTTCCTCCCGGGGGAAGCCTGCACCTCCTCTCGCACTCACAGCCCCAGCGGCGGGGCCGTGCGCCCGCAGACGCCCTAGACGGAGGGCCGGGGTCCCCGTCAGGGGAGGGCACACCCTGGAAGCCAGGGACGAGCGGCGACCGCGGCCTCTTCCAAAACGGCAGGCACACAGGCCTGCGCGGCAAAAAGCCCCGGGCAAGGCAGCACCACTCAAAGGGGAAGGGTCCGCACCTGGCCCAGCAGCTCTTGATGAGCCCCAGGCCCCGCCCCTGGCCGGAGCCTGACCCCGCCCACCCGACTCTGGCTGCGCACAGGTGCACTTCCTAGGGCCGCCGCTAGGGGGCGCTGGTGAGGGGGTTCGGGGACCCTCAGCCCCCAACGGGCTGCGGCCACCCCTGCACCCATGGGGGTACGGGTTGTCCTCCGCCATGGGGGAACGGGGCCCCATTCCCCTTCGCGGAAGCCCCAACCTTCCTCCCGGGGCACGCCTGCACCCTCCCCTCGCACTCACGGCCCCAGCGGCGAGGCCGTGCGCCCGCAGACGCCCTAGACGGAGGGCCGGGGTCCCCGTCTGGGGAGGGCAACCCCTGGAAGCCAGGGACGAGCGGCGACCGCGGCCTCTTCCAAAACGGCAGGCACACAGGCCTGCGCGGCAAAAAGCCCCCGGCAAGGCAGCACCACTCAAAGGGGAAGGGTCCGCACCTGGCCCAGCAGCTCTTGATGAGCCCCAGGCCCCGCCCCTGGCCGGAGCCTGACCCCGCCCACCCGATTCTGGCTGCGCACAGGTGCACTTCCTAGGGACGCCTCTAGGGGGCGCTGGTGAGGGGGTTCGGGGACCCTCAGCCCCCAACGGGCTAGGGCCACCCTTGCACCCATGGGGGTAGGGGATTGTCTCCACCATGTGGGGAACGGGGCCCCCTTCCCCTACGCGGAAGCCCAAACTTCCTCCCGGGGCACGCCTGCACCCTCCCCTCGCACTCACAGCCCAGCGGCGGGGCCGTGCGCCCGCAGACGCCCAAGACGGAGGGCCGGGGTCCCCGTCAGGGGAGGGCACCCCCTGGAAGCCAGGGACGAGCGGCGACCGCGGCCTCTTCCAAAACGGCAGGCACACAGGCCTGCGCGGCAAAAAGCCCCCGGCAAGGCAGCACCACTCAAAGGGGAAGGGTCCGCACCTGGCCCAGCAGCTCTTGATGAGCCCCAGGCCCCGCCCCTGGCCGGAGCCTGACCCCGCCCACCCGACTCTGGCTGCGCACAGGTGCACTTCCTAGGGCCGCCGTTAGGGGGCGCTGGTGAGGGGGTTCGGGGACACTCAGCCCCCACCGGGCTGGGGCCACCCCTGCACCCATGGGGGTAAGGGATTGTCTCCGCCATGTGGGGAACGGGGCCCTCTTACCCTTCGCGGAAGCCCCAACCTTCCTCCCGGGGCACGCCTGCACCCTCCACTCGCACTCACGGCCCCAGCGGCGGGGCCGTGCGCCCGCAGACGCCCTAGAAGGAGGGCCGGGGTCCCCGTCAGGGGAGGGCACCCCCTGGAAGCCAGGGACGAGCGGCGACCGCGGCCTCTTCCAAAACGGCAGGCACACAGGCCTGCGCGGCAAAAAGCCCCCGGCAAGGCAGGACCACTCAAAGGGGAAGGGTCCGCACCTGGCCCAGCAGCTCTTGATGAGCCCCAGGCCCCGCCCCTGGCCGGAGCCTGACCCCGCCCACCCGACTCTGGCTGCGCACAGGTGCACTTCCTAGGGCCGCCGCTAGGGGGCGCTGGTGAGGGGGTTCGGGGACCCTCAGCCCCCAACGGGCTGCGGCCACCCCTGCACCCATGGGGGTACGGGTTGTCCTCCGCCATGGGGGAACGGGGCCCCCTTCCCCTTCGCGGAAGCCCCAACCTTCCTCCCGGGACACGCCTGCACCCTCCCCTCGCACTCACGGCCCCAGCGGCGGGGCCGTGCGCCCGCAGACGCCCTAGACGGAGGGCCGGGGTCCCCGTCAGGGGAGGGCACCCCCTGGAAGCCAGGGACGAGCGGCGACCGCGGCCTCTTCCAAAACGGCAGGCACACAGGCCTGCGCGGCAAAAAGTCCCCGGCAAGGCAGCACCACTCAAAGGAGAAGGGTCCGCACCTGGCCCAGCAGCTCTTGATGAGCCCCAGGCCCCGCCCCTGGCCGGAGCCAGACCCCGCCCACCCGATTCTGGCTGCGCACAGGTGCACTTCCTAGGGACGCCGCTAGGGGGCGCTGGTGAGGGGGTTCGGGGACCCTCAGCCCCCAACGGGCTAGGGCCACCCTTGCACCCATGGGGGTACCGTATTGTCCTCCCCCATGGGGGAACGGGGCCCCCTTGCCCTTCGCGAAAGCCCCAACCTTCCTCCCGGGGCACGCCTGCACCCTCCCCTCGCACTCACAGCCCCAGCGGCGGGGCCGTGCGCCCGCAGACGCCCTAGACGGAGGGCCGGGGTCCCCGTCAGGGGAGGGCACCCCCTGGAAGCCAGGGACGAGCGGCGACCGCGGCCTCTTCCAAAACGGCAGGCACACAGGCCTGCGCGGCAAAAAGCCCCCGGCAAGGCAGCACCACTCAAAGGGGAAGGGTCCGCACCTGGCCCAGCAGCTCTTGATTAGCCCCAGGCCCCGCCCATGGCCGGAGCCTGACCCCGCCCACCCGACTCTGGCTGCGCACAGGTGCACTTCCAAGGGCCGCCGCTAGGGGGCGCTGGTGAGGGGGTTCGGGGACACTCAGCCCCCACCGGGCTGGGGCCACCCCTGCACCCATGGGGGTACGGGATTGTCTCCGCCATGTGGGGAACGGGGCCCTCTTCCCCTTCGCGGAAGCCCCAACCTTCCTCCCGGGGCACGCCTGCACCCTCCCCTCGCACTCACGACCCCAGCGGCGGGGCCGTGCGCCCGCAGACGCCCTAGACGAAGGGCCGGGGTCCCCGTCACGGGAGGGCACCCCCTGGAAGCCAGGGAAGAGCGGCGACCGCGGCCTCTTCCAAAACGGCAGGCACACAGGCCTGCGCGGCAAAAAGCCCCCGGCAAGGCAGCACCACTCAAAGGGGAAGGGTCCGCACCTGGCCCAGCAGCTCTTGATGAGCCCCAGGCCCCTCCCCTGGCCGGAACCTGACCCCGCCCACCCGATTCTGGCTGCGGACAGGTGCACTTCCTAGGGCCGCCGCTAGGGGGCGCTGGTGAGGGGGTTCGGGGACCCTCAGCCCCCAACGGGCTAGGGCCACCCTTGCACCCATGGGGGTACCGGATTGTCCTCCCCCATGGTGGAACGGGACCCCCTTGCCCTTCGCGAAAGCCCCAACCTTCCTACCGGGGTAAGCCTGCACCTCCTCTCGCACTCACAGCCCCAGCGGCGGGGCCTTGCGCCCGCAGACGCCCTAGACGGAGGGCCGGGGTCCCCGTCAGGGGAGGGCAGCCCCTGGAAGCCAGGGACGAGCGGCGACCGCGGCCTCTTCCAAAACGGCAGGCACACAGGCCTGCGCGGCAAAAAGCCCCCGGCAAGGCAGCACCACTCAAACGGGAAGGGTCCGCACCTGGCCCAGCAGCTCTTGATGAGCCCCAGGCCCCGTCCCTGGCCGGAGCCTGACCCCGCCCACCCGATTCTGGCTGCGCACAGGTGCACTTCCTAGGGACGCCTCTAGGGGGCGCTGGTGAGGGGATTCTGGGACCCTCAGCCCCCAACGGGCTAGGGCCACCCTTGCACCCATGGGGGTACCGGATTGTCCTCCCCCATGGGGGAACGGGGCCACCTTGCCCTTCGCGGAAGCCCCAACCTTACTCCCGGGGGAAGACTGCACCTCCACTCGCACTCACGGCCCCAGCGGCGGGGCCGTGCGACCGCAGACGCCCTAGACGGAGGGCCGGGGTCCCCGTCAGGGGAGGGCACCCCCTGGAAGCCAGGGACGAGCGGCGACCGCGGCCTCTTCCAAAACGGCAGGCACACAGGCCTGCGCGGCAAAAAGCCCCCGGCAAGGCAGCACCACTCAAAGGGGAAGGGTCCGCACCTGGCCCAGCAGCTCTTGATGAGCCCCAGGCCCCGCCCCTGGCCGGAGCCTGACCCCGCCCACCCGACTCTGGCTGCGCACAGGTGCACTTCCTACGGCCGCCGCTAGGGGGCGCTGGTGAGGGGGTTCGGGGACCCTCAGCCCCCACCGGGCTGGGGCCACCCTGCACCCATGGGGGTACCGGATTGTCCTCCCCCATGGGGGAACGGTCCCCCTTGCCCTTCGCGGAAGCCCCAAACTTCCTCCCGGGGCACGCCTGCACCCTCCCCTCGCACTCACGGCCCCAGCGGCGAGGCCGTGCGCCCGCAGACGCCCTAGACGGAGGGCCGGGGTCCCCGTCAGGGGAGGGCACCCCCTGGAAGCCAGGGACGAGCGGCGACCGCGGCCTCTTCCAAAACGGCAGGCACACAGGCCTGCGCGGCAAAAAGCCCCCGGCAAGGCAGCACCACTCAAAGGGGAAGGGTCCGCACCTGGCCCAGCAGCTCTTGATGAGCCCCAGGCCCCGCCCCTGGCCGGAGCCTCACCCCGCCCACCCGATTCTGGCTGCGCACAGGTGCACTTCCTAGGGACGCCGCTAGGGGGCGCTGGTGAGGGGGTTCGGGGACCCTCAGCCCCCAACGGGCTAGGGCCACCCTTGCACCCATGGGGGTACCGGATTGTCCTCCCCCATGGGGGAACGGGGCCCCCTTGCCCTTCGCGAAAGCCCCAACCTTCCTCCCGGGGCACGCCTGCACCCTCCCCTCGCACTCACAGCCCTAGCGGCGGGGTCGTGCGCCGCAGACGCCCTAGACGGAGGGCCGGGGTCCCCGTCAGGGGAGGGCACCCCCTGGAAGCCAGGGACGAGCGGCGACCGCGGCCTCTTCCAAAACGGCAGGCACACAGGCCTGCGCGGCAAAAAGCCCCCGGCAAGGCAGCAACACTCAAAGGGGAAGGGTCCGCACCTGGCCCAGCAGCTCTTGATGAGCCCCAGGCCCCGCCCCTGGCCGGAGCCTGACCCCGCCCACCCGATTCTGGCTGCGCACAGGTGCAATTCCTAGGGCCGCCGCTAGGGGGCGCTGGTGAGGGGGTTCGGGGACCCTCAGCCCCCAACGGGCTAGGGCCACCCTTGCACCCATGGGGGTACCGGATTGTCCTCCCCCATGGGGGAACGGGGCCACCTTGCCCTTCGCGGAAGCCCCAACCTTCCTCCCGGGGGAAGCCTGCACCTCCTCTCGCACTCACAGCCCCAGCGGCGGGGCCGTGCGCCCGCAGACGCCCTAGACGGAGGGCCGGGGTCCCCGTCAGGGGAGGGCACACCCTGGAAGCCAGGGACGAGCGGCGACCGCGGCCTCTTCCAAAACGGCAGGCACACAGGCCTGCGCGGCAAAAAGCCCCGGGCAAGGCAGCACCACTCAAAGGGGAAGGGTCCGCACCTGGCCCAGCAGCTCTTGATGAGCCCCAGGCCCCGCCCCTGGCCGGAGCCTGACCCCGCCCACCCGACTCTGGCTGCGCACAGGTGCACTTCCTAGGGCCGCCGCTAGGGGGCGCTGGTGAGGGGGTTCGGGGACCCTCAGCCCCCAACGGGCTCCGGCCACCCCTGCACCCATGGGGGTACGGGTTGTCCTCCGCCATGGGGGAACGGGGCCCCATTCCCCTTCGCGGAAGCCCCAACCTTCCTCCCGGGGCACGCCTGCACCCTCCCCTCGCACTCACGGCCCCAGCGGCGAGGCCGTGCGCCCGCAGACGCCCTAGACGGAGGGCCGGGGTCCCCGTCTGGGGAGGGCAACCCCTGGAAGCCAGGGACGAGCGGCGACCGCGGCCTCTTCCAAAACGGCAGGCACACAGGCCTGCGCGGCAAAAAGCCCCCGGCAAGGCAGCACCACTCAAAGGGGAAGGGTCCGCACCTGGCCCAGCAGCTCTTGATGAGCCCCAGGCCCCGCCCCTGGCCGGAGCCTGACCCCGCCCACCCGATTCTGGCTGCGCACAGGTGCACTTCCTAGGGACGCCTCTAGGGGGCGCTGGTGAGGGGGTTCGGGGACCCTCAGCCCCCAACGGGCTAGGGCCACCCTTGCACCCATGGGGGTAGGGGATTGTCTCCACCATGTGGGGAACGGGGCCCCCTTCCCCTACGCGGAAGCCCAAACTTCCTCCCGGGGCACGCCTGCACCCTCCCCTCGCACTCACAGCCCAGCGGCGGGGCCGTGCGCCCGCAGACGCCCAAGACGGAGGGCCGGGGTCCCCGTCAGGGGAGGGCACCCCCTGGAAGCCAGGGACGAGCGGCGACCGCGGCCTCTTCCAAAACGGCAGGCACACAGGCCTGCGCGGCAAAAAGCCCCCGGCAAGGCAGCACCACTCAAAGGGGAAGGGTCCGCACCTGGCCCAGTAGCTCTTGATGAGCCCCAGGCCCCGCCCCTGGCCGGAGCCTGACCCCGCCCACCCGACTCTGGCTGCGCACAGGTGCACTTCCTAGGGCCGCCGTTAGGGGGCGCTGGTGAGGGGGTTCGGGGACACTCAGCCCCCACCGGGCTGGGGCCACCCCTGCACCCATGGGGGTAAGGGATTGTCTCCGCCATGTGGGGAACGGGGCCCTCTTCCCCTTCGCGGAAGCCCCAACCTTCCTCCCGGGGCACGCCTGCACCCTCCACTCGCACTCACGGCCCCAGCGGCGGGGCCGTGCGCCCGCAGACGCCCTAGAAGGAGGGCCGGGGTCCCCGTCAGGGGAGGGCACCCCCTGGAAGCCAGGGACGAGCGGCGACCGCGGCCTCTTCCAAAACGGCAGGCACACAGGCCTGCGCGGCAAAAAGCCCCCGGCAAGGCAGGACCACTCAAAGGGGAAGGGTCCGCACCTGGCCCAGCAGCTCTTGATGAGCCCCAGGCCCCGCCCCTGGACGGAGCCTGACCCCGCCCACCCGATTCTGGCTGCGCACAGGTGCACTTCCTAGGGACGCCGCTAGGGGGCGCTGGTGAGGGGGTTCGGGGACCCTCAGCCCCCAACGGGCTAGGGCCACCCTTGCACCCATGGGGGTACCGGATTGTCCTCCCCCATGGGGGAACGGGGCCCCCTTGCCCTTCGCGAAAGCCCCAACCTTCCTCCCGGGGGGAAGCCTGCACCTCCTCTCGCACTCACAGCCCCAGCGGCGGGGCCGTGCGCCCGCAGACGCCCTAGACGGAGGGCCGGGGTCCCCGTCAGGGGAGGGCACCCCCTGGAAGCCAGGGACGAGCGGCGACCGCGGCCTCTTCCAAAACCGCAGGCACACAGGCCTGCGCGGCAAAAAGCCCCCGGCAAGGCAGCACCACTCAAAGGGGAAGGGTCCGCCCCTGGCCCAGCAGCTCTTGATGAGCCCCAGGCCCCGCCCCTGGCCGGAGCCTGTCCCCGCCCACCCGACTCTGGCTGCGCACAGGTGCACTTCCTAGGGCCGCCGCTAGGGGGCGCTGGTGAGGGGGTTCGGGGACCCTCAGCCCCCAACGGGCTGCGGCCACCCCTGCACCCATGGGGGTACGGGTTGTCCTCCGCCATGGGGGAACGGGGCCCCCTTCCCCTTCGCGGAAGCCCCAACCTTCCTCCCGGGACACGCCTGCACCCTCCCCTCGCACTCACGGCCCCAGCGGCGGGGCCGTGCGCCCGCAGACGCCCTAGACGGAGGGCCGGGGTCCCCGTCAGGGGAGGGCACCCCCTGGAAGCCAGGGACGAGCGGCGACCGCGGCCTCTTCCAAAACGGCAGGCACACAGGCCTGCGCGGCAAAAAGTCCCCGGCAAGGCAGCACCACTCAAAGGAGAAGGGTCCGCACCTGGCCCAGCAGCTCTTGATGAGCCCCAGGCCCCGCCCCTGGCCGGAGCCAGACCCCGCCCACCCGATTCTGGCTGCGCACAGGTGCACTTCCTAGGGACGCCGCTAGGGGGCGCTGGTGAGGGGGTTCGGGGACCCTCAGCCCCCAACGGGCTAGGGCCACCCTTGCACCCATGGGGGTACCGTATTGTCCTCCCCCATGGGGGAACGGGGCCCCCTTGCCCTTCGCGAAAGCCCCAACCTTCCTCCCGGGGAACGCCTGCACCCTCCCCTCGCACTCACAGCCCCAGCGGCGGGGCCGTGCGCCCGCAGACGCCCTAGACGGAGGGCCGGGGTCCCCGTCAGGGGAGGGCACCCCCTGGAAGCCAGGGACGAGCGGCGACCGCGGCCTCTTCCAAAACGGCAGGCACACAGGCCTGCGCGGCAAAAAGCCCCCGGCAAGGCAGCACCACTCAAAGGGGAAGGGTCCGCACCTGGCCCAGCAGCTCTTGATTAGCCCCAGGCCCCGCCCATGGCCGGAGCCTGACCCCGCCCACCCGACTCTGGCTGCGCACAGGTGCACTTCCAAGGGCCGCCGCTAGGGGGCGCTGGTGAGGGGGTTCGGGGACACTCAGCCCCCACCGGGCTGGGGCCACCCCTGCACCCATGGGGGTACGGGATTGTCTCCGCCATGTGGGGAACGGGGCCCTCTTCCCCTTCGCGGAAGCCCCAACCTTCCTCCCGGGGCACGCCTGCACCCTCCCCTCGCACTCACGACCCCAGCGGCGGGGCCGTGCGCCCGCAGACGCCCTAGACGAAGCGCCGGGGTCCCCGTCACGGGAGGGCACCCCCTGGAAGCCAGGGAAGAGCGGCGACCGCGGCCTCTTCCAAAACGGCAGGCACACAGGCCTGCGCGGCAAAAAGCCCCCGGCAAGGCAGCACCACTCAAAGGGGAAGGGTCCGCACCTGGCCCAGCAGCTCTTGATGAGCCCCAGGCCCCGCCCCTGGCCGGAACCTGACCCCGCCCACCCGATTCTGGCTGCGGACAGGTGCACTTCCTAGGGCCGCCGCTAGGGGGCGCTGGTGAGGGGGTTCGGGGACCCTCAGCCCCCAACGGGCTAGGGCCACCCTTGCACCCATGGGGGTACCGGATTGTCCTCCCCCATGGGGGAACGGGACCCCCTTGCCCTTCGCGAAAGCCCCAACCTTCCTACCGGGGTAAGCCTGCACCTCCTCTCGCACTCACAGCCCCAGCGGCGGGGCCTTGCGCCCGCAGACGCCCTAGACGGAGGGCCGGGGTCCCCGTCAGGGGAGGGCAGCCCCTGGAAGCCAGGGACGAGCGGCGACCGCGGCCTCTTCCAAAACGGCAGGCACACAGGCCTGCGCGGCAAAAAGCCCCCGGCAAGGCAGCACCACTCAAACGGGAAGGGTCCGCACCTGGCCCAGCAGCTCTTGATGAGCCCCAGGCCCCGCCCCTGGCCGGAGCCTGACCCCGCCCACCCGATTCTGGCTGCGCACAGGTGCACTTCCTAGGGACGCCTCTAGGGGGCGCTGGTGAGGGGGTTCTGGGACCCTCAGCCCCCAACGGGCTAGGGCCACCCTTGCACCCATGGGGGTACCGGATTGTCCTCCCCCATGGGGGAACGGGGCCACCTTGCCCTTCGCGGAAGCCCCAACCTTACTCCCGGGGGAAGACTGCACCTCCACTCGCACTCACGGCCCCAGCGGCGGGGCCGTGCGACCGCAGACGCCCTAGACGGAGGGCCGGGGTCCCCGTCAGGGGAGGGCACCCCCTGGAAGCCAGGGACGAGCGGCGACCGCGGCCTCTTCCAAAACGGCAGGCACACAGGCCTGCGCGGCAAAAAGCCCCCGGCAAGGCAGCACCACTCAAAGGGGAAGGGTCCGCACCTGGCCCAGCAGCTCTTGATGAGCCCCAGGCCCCGCCCCTGGCCGGAGCCTGACCCCGCCCACCCGACTCTGGCTGCGCACAGGTGCACTTCCTACGGCCGCCGCTAGGGGGCGCTGGTGAGGGGGTTCGGGGACCCTCAGCCCCCACCGGGCTGGGGCCACCCTGCACCCATGGGGGTACCGGATTGTCCTCCCCCATGGGGGAACGGTCCCCCTTGCCCTTCGCGGAAGCCCCAAACTTCCTCCCGGGGCACGCCTGCACCCTCCCCTCGCACTCACGGCCCCAGCGGCGAGGCCGTGCGCCCGCAGACGCCCTAGACGGAGGGCCGGGGTCCCCGTCAGGGGAGGGCACCCCCTGGAAGCCAGGGACGAGCGGCGACCGCGGCCTCTTCCAAAACGGCAGGCACACAGGCCTGCGCGGCAAAAAGCCCCCGACAAAGTAGCACCACTCAAAGGGGAAGGGTCCGCACCTGGCCCAGCAGCTCTTGATGAGCCCCAGGCCCCGCCCATGGCCGGAGCCTGACCCCGCCCACCCGACTCTGGCTGCGCACAGGTGCACTTCCAAGGGCCGCCGCTAGGGGGCGCTGGTGAGGGGGTTCGGGGACACTCAGCCCCCACCGGGCTGGGGCCACCCCTGCACCCATGGGTGTACGGGATTGTCTCCGCCATGTGGGGAACGGGGCCCTCTTCCCCTTCGCGGAAGCCCCAACCTTACTGCCGGGGCACGCCTGCACCCTCCCCTCGCACTCACGGTCCCAGAGTCGGGGCCGTGCGCCCGCAGACGCCCTAGACAGAGGGCCGGGGTCCCCGTCAGGGGAGGGCACCCCCTGGAAGCCAGGGACGAGCGGCGACCGCGGCCTCTTCCAAAACGGCAGGCACACAGGCCTGCGCGGCAAAAAGCCCCCGGCAAGGCAGCACCACTCAAAGGGGAAGGGTCCGCACCTGGCCCAGCAGCTCTTGATGAGCCCCAGGCCCCGCCCCTGGCCGGAGCCTCACCCCGCCCACCCGATTCTGGCTGCGCACAGGTGCACTTCCTAGGGACGCCGCTAGGGGGCGCTGGTGAGGGGGTTCGGGGACCCTCAGCCCCCAACGGGCTAGGGCCACCCTTGCACCCATGGGGGTACCGGATTGTCCTCCCCCATGGGGGAACGGGGCCCCCTTGCCCTTCGCGAAAGCCCCAACCTTCCTCCCGGGGCACGCCTGCACCCTCCCCTCGCACTCACAGCCCTAGCGGCGGGGTCGTGCGCCGCAGACGCCCTAGACGGAGGGCCGGGGTCCCCGTCAGGGGAGGGCACCCCCTGGAAGCCAGGGACGAGCGGCGACCGCGGCCTCTTCCAAAACGGCAGGCACACAGGCCTGCGCGGCAAAAAGCCCCCGGCAAGGCAGCAACACTCAAAGGGGAAGGGTCCGCACCTGGCCCAGCAGCTCTTGATGAGCCCCAGGCCCCGCCCCTGGCCGGAGCCTGACCCCGCCCACCCGATTCTGGCTGCGCACAGGTGCAATTCCTAGGGCCGCCGCTAGGGGGCGCTGGTGAGGGGGTTCGGGGACCCTCAGCCCCCAACGTGCTAGGGCCACCCTTGCACCCATGGGGGTACCGGATTGTCCTCCCCCATGGGGGAACGGGGCCCCCTTGCCCTTCGCGAAAGCCCCAACCTTCCTCCCGGGGGAAGCCTGCACCTCCTCTCGCACTCACAGCCCCAGCGGCGGGGCCGTGCGCCCGCAGACGCCCTAGACGGAGGGCCGGGGTCCCCGTCAGGGGAGGGCACCCCCTGGAAGCCAGGGACGAGCGGCGACCGCGGCCTCTTCCAAAACGGCAGGCACACAGGCCTGCGCGGCAAAAAGCCCCCGGCAAGGCAGCACCACTCAAAGGGGAAGGGTCCGCACCTGGCCCAGCAGCTCTTGATGAGCCCCTGGCCCCGCCCCTGGCCGGAGCCTGACCCCGCCCACCCGATTCTGGCTGCGCACAGGTGCACTTCCTAGGGACGCCTCTAGGGGGCGCTGGTGAGGGGGTTCGGGGACCCTCAGCCCCCAACGGGCTAGGGCCACCCTTGCACCCATGGGGGTACCGGATTGTCCTCCCCCATGGGGGAACGGGGCCACCTTGCCCTTCGCGGAAGCCCCAACCTTCCTCCCGGGGGAAGCCTGCACCTCCTCTCGCACTCACAGCCCCAGCGGCGGGGCCGTGCGCCCGCAGACGCCCTAGACGGAGGGCCGGGGTCCCCGTCAGGGGAGGGCACCCCCTGGAAGCCAGGGACGAGCGGCGACCGCGGCCTCTTCCAAAACGGCAGGCACACAGGCCTGCGCGGCAAAAAGCCCCCGGCAAGGCAGCACCACTCAAAGGGGAAGGGTCCGCACCTGGCCCAGCAGCTCTTGATGAGCCCCAGGCCCCGCCCCTGGCCGGAGCCTGACCCCGCCCACCCGACTCTGGCTGCGCACAGTTGCACTTCCTACGGCCGCCGCTAGGGGGCGCTGGTGAGGGGGTTCGGGGACCCTCAGCCCCCACCGGGCTGGGGCCACCCCTGCACCCATGGGGGTACCGGATTGTCCTCCCCCATGGGGGAACGGTCCCCCTTGCCCTTCGCGGAAGCCCCAAACTTCCTCCCGGGGCACGCCTGCACCCTCCCCTCGCACTCACGGCCCCAGCGGCGAGGCCGTGCGCCCGCAGACGCCCTAGACGGAGGGCCGGGGTCCCCGTCAGGGGAGGGCACCCCCTGGAAGCCAGGGACGAGCGGCGACCGCGGCCTCTTCCAAAACGGCAGGCACACAGGCCTGCGCGGCAAAAAGCCCCCGACAAAGTAGCACCACTCAAAGGGGAAGGGTCCGCACCTGGCCCAGCAGCTCTTGATGAGCCCCAGGCCCCGCCCATGGCCGGAGCCTGAACCCGCCCACCCGACTCTGGCTGCGCACAGGTGCACTTCCAAGGGCCGCCGCTAGGGGGCGCTGGTGAGGGGGTTCGGGGACACTCAGCCCCCACCGGGCTGGGGCCACCCCTGCACCCATGGGTGTACGGGATTGTCTCCGCCATGTGGGGAACGGGGCCCTCTTCCCCTTCGCGGAAGCCCCAACCTTACTCCCGGGGCACGCCTGCACCCTCCCCTCGCACTCACGGTCCCAGAGTCGGGGCCGTGCGCCCGCAGACGCCCTAGACGGAGGGCCGGGGTCCCCGTCAGGGGAGGGCACCCCCTGGAAGCCAGGGACGAGCGGCGACCGCGGCCTCTTCCAAAACGGCAGGCACACAGGCCTGCGCGGCAAAAAGCCCCCGGCAAGGCAGCACCACTCAAAGGGGAAGGGTCCGCACCTGGCCCAGCAGCTCTTGATGAGCCCCAGGCCCCGCCCCTGGCCGGAGCCTCACCCCGCCCACCCGATTCTGGCTGCGCACAGGTGCACTTCCTAGGGCCGCCGCTAGGGGGCGCTGGTGAGGGGGTTCGGGGACCCTCAGCCCCCAACGGGCTAGGGCCACCCTTGCACCCATGGGGGTACCGGATTGTCCTCCCCCATGGGGGAACGGGGCCCCCTTGCCCTTCGCGAAAGCCCCAACCTTCCTCCCGGGGCACGCCTGCACCCTCCCCTCGCACTCACAGCCCTAGCGGCGGGGTCGTGCGCCGCAGACGCCCTAGACGGAGGGCCGGGGTCCCCGTCAGGGGAGGGCACCCCCTGGAAGCCAGGGACGAGCGGCGACCGCGGCCTCTTCCAAAACGGCAGGCACACAGGCCTGCGCGGCAAAAAGCCCCCGGCAAGGCAGCAACACTCAAAGGGGAAGGGTCCGCACCTGGCCCAGCAGCTCTTGATGAGCCCCAGGCCCCGCCCCTGGCCGGAGCCTGACCCCGCCCACCCGATTCTGGCTGCGCACAGGTGCACTTCCTAGGGCCGCCGCTAGGGGGCGCTGGTGAGGGGGTTCGGGGACCCTCAGCCCCCAACGTGCTAGGGCCACCCTTGCACCCATGGGGGTACCGGATTGTCCTCCCCCATGGGCGAACGGGGCCCCCTTGCCCTTCGCGAAAGCCCCAACCTTCCTCCCGGGGGAAGCCTGCACCTCCTCTCGCACTCACAGCCCCAGCGGCGGGGCCGTGCGCCCGCAGACGCCCTAGACGGAGGGCCGGGGTCCCCGTCAGGGGAGGGCACCCCCTGGAAGCCAGGGACGAGCGGCGACCGCGGCCTCTTCCAAAACGGCAGGCACACAGGCCTGCGCGGCAAAAAGCCCCCGGCAAGGCAGCACCACTCAAAGGGGAAGGGTCCGCACCTGGCCCAGCAGCTCTTGATGAGCCCCAGGCCCCGCCCCTGGCCGGAGCCTGACCCCGCCCACCCGATTCTGGCTGCGCACAGGTGCACTTCCTAGGGACGCCGCTAGGGGGCGCTGGTGAGGGGGTTCGGGGACCCTCAGCCCCCAACGGGCTAGGGCCACCCTTGCACCCATGGGGGTACCGGATTGTCCTCCCCCATGGGGGAACGGGGCCACCTTGCCCTTCGCGGAAGCCCCAACCTTCCTCCCGGGGGAAGCCTGCACCTCCTCTCGCACTCACAGCCCCAGCGGCGGGGCCGTGCGCCCGCAGACGCCCTAGACGGAGGGCCGGGGTCCCCGTCAGGGGAGGGCACCCCCTGGAAGCCAGGGACGAGCGGCGACCGCGGCCTCTTCCAAAACGGCAGGCACACAGGCCTGCGCGGCAAAAAGCCCCGGGCAAGGCAGCAACACTCAAAGGGGAAGGGTCCGCACCTGGCCCAGCAGCTCTTGATGAGCCCCAGGGCCCGCCCCTGGCCGGAGCCTGACCCCGCCCACCCGACTCTGGCTGCGCACAGGTGCACTTCCTAGGGCCGCCGCTAGGGGGCGCTGGTGAGGGGGTTCGGGGACCCTCAGCCCCCAACGGGCTGCGGCCACCCCTGCACCCATGGGGGTACGGGTTGTCCTCCGCCATGGGGGAACGGGGCCCCCTTCCCCTTCGCGGAAGCCCCAACCTTCCTCCCGGGGCACGCCTGCACCCTCCCCTCGCACTCACGACCCAGCGGCGAGGCCGTGCGCCCGCAGACGCCCTAGACGGAGGGCCGGGGTCCCCGTCTGGGGAGGGCAACCCCTGGAAGCCAGGGACGAGCGGCGACCGCGGCCTCTTCCAAAACGGCAGGCACACAGGCCTGCGCGTCAAATAGCCCCCGGCAAGGCAGCACCACTCAAAGGGGAAGGGTCCGCACCTGGCCCAGCAGCTCTTGATGAGCCCCAGGCCCCGCCCCTGGCCGGAGCCTGACCCCGCCCACCCGATTCTGGCTGCGCACAGGTGCACTTCCTAGGGACGCCTCTAGGGGGCGCTGGTGAGGGGGTTCGGGGACCCTCTGCCCCCAACGGGCTAGGGCCACCCTTGCACCCATGGGGGTAGGGGATTGTCTCCACCATGTGGGGAACGGGGCCCCCTTCCCCTACGCGGAAGCCCCAACCTTCCTCCCGGGGCACGCCTGCACCCTCCCCTCGCACTCACAGCCCCAGCGGCGGGGCCGTGCGCCAGCAGACGCCCTAGACGGAGGGCCGGGGTCCCCGTCAGGGGAGGGCACCCCCTGGAAGCCAGGGACGAGCGGCGACCGCGGCCTCTTCCAAAACGGCAGGCACACAGGCCTGCGCGGCAAAAAGCCCCCGGCAAGGCAGCACCACTCAAAGGGGAAGGGTCCGCACCTGGCCCAGCAGCTCTTGATGAGCCCCAGGCCCCGCCCCTGGCCGGAGCCTGACCCCGCCCACCCGACTCTGGCTGCGCACAGGTGCACTTACTAGGGCCGCCGCTAGGGTGCGCTGGTGAGGGGGTTCGGGGACCCTCAGCCCCCAACGGGCTGGGGCCACTCCTGCACCCATGGGGGTACCAGATTGTCCTCCCCCATGGGGGAGCGGGGCCCCCTTGCCCTTCGCGGAAGCCCCAAACTTCCTCCCGGGGCACGCCTGCACCCTCCCCTCGCACTCACGGCCCCAGCGGCGAGGCCGTGCGCCCGCAGACGCCCTAGACGGAGGGCCGGGGTCCCCGTCAGGGGAGGGCACCCCCTGGAAGCCAGGGACGAGCGGCGACCGCGGCCTCTTCCAAAACGGCAGGCACACAGGCCTGTGCGGCAAAAAGCCCCCGGCAAGGCAGCACCACTCAAAGGGGAAGGGTCCGCACCTGGCCCAGCAGCTCTTGATGAGCCCCAGGCCCCGCCCCTGGGCGGAGCCTGACCCCGCCCACCCGACTCTGGCTGCGCACAGGTGCACTTCCAAGGGCCGCCGCTAGGGGGCTATGGTGAGGGGGTTCGGAGACACTCAGCCCCCACCAGGCTGGGGCGACCCCTGCACCCATGGGGGTACGGGATTGTCTCCGCCATGTGGGGAACGGGGCCCTCTTCCCCTTCGCGGAAGCCCCAACCTTCCTCCCGGGGCACGCCTGCACCCTCCCCTCGCACTGACGGCCCCAGCGGCGGGGCCGTGCGCCCGCAGACGCCCTAGACGGAGGGCCGGGGTCCCCGTCAGGGGAGGGCACCCCCTGGAAGCCAGGGACGAGCGGCGACCGCGGCCTCTTCCAAAACGGCAGGCACACAGGCCTGCGCGGCAAAAAGCCCCCGGCAAGGCAGCACCACTCAAAGGAGAAGGGTCCGCACCTGGCCCAGCAGCTCTTGATGAGCCCCAGGCCCCGCCCCTGGCCGGAGCCTGCCCGGCCCACCCGATTCTGGCTGCGCACAGGTGCACTTCCTAGGGACGCCGCTAGGGGGCGCTGGTGAGGGGGTTCGGGGACCCTCAGCCCCCAACGGGCTAGGGCCACCCTTGCACCCATGGGGGTACCGGATTGTCCTCCCCCATGGGGGAACGGGGCCCCCTTGCCCTTCGCGAAAGCCCCAACCTTCCTCCCGGGGCACGCCTGCACCCTCCCCTCACACTCACAGCCCCAGCGGCGGGGCCGTGCGCCCGCAGACGCCCTAGACGGAGGGCCGGGGTCCCCGTCAGGGGAGGGCACCCCCTGGAAGCCAGGGACGAGCGGCGACCGCGGCCTCTACCAAAACGGCAGGCACACAGGCCTGCGCGGCAAAAAGCCCCCGGCAAGGCAGCACCACTCAAAGGGGAAGGGTCCGCACCTGGCCCAGCAGCTCTTGATGAGCCCCAGGCCCCGCCCCTGGCCGGAGCCTGACCCCGCCCACCCGATTCTGGCTGCGCACAGGTGCACTTCCTAGGGCCGCCGCTAGGGGGCGCTGGTGAGGGGGTTCGGGGACCCTCAGCCCCCAACGGGCTAGGGCCACCCTTGCACCCATGGGGGTACCGGATTGTCCTCCCCCATGGGGGAACGGGGCCCCCTTGCCCTTCGCGAAAGCCCCAACCTTACTCCCGGGGGAAGCCTGCACCTCCTCTCGCACTCACAGCCCCAGCGGCGGGGCCGTGCGCCCGCAGACGCCCTAGACGGAGGGCCGGGGTCCCCGTCAGGGGAGGGCACCCCCTGGAAGCCAGGGACGAGCGGCGACCGCGGCCTCTTCCAAAACGGCAGGCACACAGGCCTGCGCGGCAAAAAGCCCCGGGCAAGGCAGCACCACTCAAAGGGGAAGGGACCGCACCTGGCCCAGAAGCTCTTGATGAGCCCCAGGCCCCGCCCCTGGCCGGAGCCTGACCCCGCCCACCCGACTCTGGCTGCGCACAGGTGCACTTCCTAGGGCCGCCGCTAGGGGGCGCTGGTGAGGGGGTTCGGGGACCCTCAGCCCCCAACGGGCTGCGGCCACCCCTGCACCCATGGGGGTACGGGTTGTCCTCCGCCATGGGGGAACGGGGCCCACTTCCCCTTCGCGGAAGCCCCAACCTTCCTCCCGGGGCACGCCTGCACCCTCCCCTCGCACTCACGGCCCCAGCGGCGAGGCCGTGCGCCCGCAGACGCCCTAGACGGAGGGCCGGGGTCCCCGTCTGGGGAGGGCACCCCCTGGAAGCCAGGGACGAGCGGCGACCGCGGCCTCTTCCAAAACGGCAGGCACACAGGCCTGCGCGGCAAAAAGCCCCCGGCAAGGCAGCAACACTCAAAGGGGAAGGGTCCGCACCTGGCCCAGCAGCTCTTGATGAGCCCCAGGCCCCGCCCCTGGCCGGAGCCTGACCCCGCCCACCCGACTCTGGCTGCGCACAGGTGCACTTCCTAGGGCCGCCGCTAGGGGGCGCTGGTGAGGGGGTTCGGGTACCCTCAGCCCCCAACGGGCTGCGGCCACCCCTGCACCCATGGGGGTACGGGTTGTCCTCCGCCATGGGGGAACGGGGCCTACTTCCCCTTCGCGGAAGCCCCAACCTTCCTCCCGGGGCACGCCTGCACCCTCCCCTCGCACTCACGGCCCCAGCGGCGGGGCCGTGCGCCCGCAGACGCCCTAGACGGAGGGCCGGGGTCCCCGTCAGGGGAGGGCACCCCCTGGAAGACAGGGACGAGCGGCGACCGCGGCCTCTTCCAAAACGGCAGGCACACAGGCCTGCGCGGCAAAAAGCCCCCGGCAAGGCAGCACCACTCAAAGGAGAAGGGTCCGCACCTGGCCCAGGAGCTCTTGATGAGCCCCAGGCCCCGCCCCTGGCCGGAGCCTGACCCCGCCCACCCGATTCTGGCTGCGCACAGGTGCACTTCCTAGGGACGCCGCTAGGGGGCGCTGGTGAGGGGGTTCGGGGACCCTCAGCCCCCAACGGGCTAGGGCCACCCTTGCACCCATGGGGGTACCGGATTGTCCTCCCCCATGGGGGAACGGGGCCCCCTTGCCCTTCGCGAAAGCCCCAACCTTCCTCCCGGGGCACGCCTGCACCCTCCCCTCGCACTCACGGCCCCAGCGGCGGGGCCGTGCGCCCGCAGACGCCCTTAGACGGAGGGCCGGGGTCCCCGTCAGGGGAGGGCACCCCCTGGAAGCCAGGGACGAGCGGCGACCGCGGCCTCTTCCAAAACGGCAGGCACACAGGCCTGCGCGGCAAAAAGCCCCCGGCAAGGCATCAGCACTCATGGGGAAGGGTCCGCACCTGGCCCAGCAGCTCTTGATGAGCCCCAGGCCCCGCCCCTGGCGGGAGCCTGCCCGGCCCACCCGATTCTGGCTGCGCACAGGTGCACTTCCTAGGGACGCCGCTAGGGGGCGCTGTTGAGGGGGTTCGGGGACCCTCAGCCCCCAACGGGCTAGGGCCACCCTTGCACCCATGGGGGTACCGGATTGTCCTCCCCCATGGGGGAACGGGGCCCCCTTGCCCTTCGCGAAAGCCCCAACCTTCCTCCCGGGGCACGCCTGCACCCTCCCCTCACACTCACAGCCCCAGCGGCGGGTCCGTGCGCCCGCAGACACCCTAGACGGAGGGCCGGGGTCCCCGTCAGGGGAGGGCACCCCCTGGAAGCCAGGGACGAGCGGCGACCGCGGCCTCTTCCAAAACGGCAGGCACACAGGCCTGCGCGGCAAAAAGCCCCCGGCAAGGAAGTACCACTCAAAGGGGAAGGGTCCGCACCTGGCCCAGCAGCTCTTGATGAGCCCCAGGCCCCGCCCCTGGCCGGAGCCTGACCCCGCCCACCCGATTCTGGCTGCGCACAGGTGCACTTCCTAGGGCCGCCGCTAGGGGGCGCTGGTGAGGGGGTTCGGGGACCCTCAGCCCCCAACGGGCTAGGGCCACCCTTGCACCCATGGGGGTACCGGATTGTCCTCCCCCATGGGGGAACGGGGCCCCCTTGCCCTTCGCGAAAGCCCCAACCTTCCTCCCGGGGGAAGCCTGCACCTCCTCTCGCACTCACAGCCCCAGCGGCGGGGCCGTGCGCCCGCAGACGCCCTAGACGGAGGGCCGGGGTCCCCGTCAGGGGAGGGCACCCCCTGGAAGCCAGGGACGAGCGGCGACCGCGGCCTCTTCCAAAACGGCAGGCACACAGGCCTGCGCGGGAAAAAGCCCCGGGCAAGGCAGCACCACTCAAAGGGGAAGGGTCCGCACCTGGCCCAGAAGCTCTTGATGAGCCCCAGGCCCCGCCCCTGGCCGGAGCCTGACACCGCCCACCCGACTCTGGCTGCGCACAGGTGCACTTCCTAGGGCCGCCGCTAGGGGGCGCTGGTGAGGGGGTTCGGGGACCCTCAGCCCCCAACGGGCTGCGGCCACCCCTGCACCCATGGGGGTACGGGTTGTCCTCCGCCATGGGGGAACGGGGCCCACTTCCCCTTCGCGGAAGCCCCAACCTTCCTCCCGGGGCACGCCTGCACCCTCCCCTCGCACTCACGGCCCCAGCAGCGAGGCCGTGCGCCCGCAGACGCCCTTAGACGGAGGGCCGGGGTGCCCGTCAGGGGAGGGCACCCCCTGGAAGCCAGGGACGAGCGGCGACCGCGGCCTCTTCCAAAACCGCAGGCACACAGGCCTGCGCGGCAAAAAGCCCCCGGCAAGGCAGCACCACTCAAAGGGGAAGGGTCCGCACCTGGCCCAGCAGCTCTTGATGAGCCCCAGGCCCCGCCCCTGGCCGGAGCCTGACCCCGCCCACCCGACTCTGGCTGCGCACAGGTGCACTTCCTAGGGCCGCCGCTAGGGGGCGCTGGTGAGGGGGTTCGGGGACCCTCAGCCCCCAACGGGCTGCGGCCACCCCTGCACCCATGGGGGTACCGGATTGTCCTCCCCCATGGGGTAACGGAGCCCCCTTGCCCTTCGCGGAAGCCCCAAACTTCCTCCCGGGGCACGCCTGCACCCTCCCCTCGCACTCATGGCCCCAGCGGCGAGGCCGTGCGCCCGCAGACGCCCTAGACGGAGGGCCGGGGTCCCCGTCAGGGGAGGGCACCCCCTGGAAGCCAGGGACGAGCGGCGACTGCGGCCTCTTCCAAAACGGCAGGCACACAGGCCTGCGCGGCAAAAAGCCCCCGGCAAGGCAGCACCACTCAAAGGGGAAGGGTCCGCACCTGGCCCAGCAGCTCTTGATGAGCCCCAGGCCCCGCCCCTGGCCGGAGCCTGACCCCGCCCACCCGATTCTGGCTGCGCACAGGTGCACTTCCTAGGGCCGCCGCTAGGGGGCGCTGGTGAGGGGGTTCGGGGACCCTCAGCCCCCAACGGGCTAGGGCCACCCTTGCACCCATGGGGGTACCGGATTGTCCTCCCCCATGGGGGAACGGGGCCCCCTTGTCCTTCGCGAAAGCCCCAACCTTCCTCCCGGGGGAAGCCTGCACCTCCTCTCGCACTCACAGACCCAGCGGCGGGGCCGTGCGCCCGCAGACGCCCTAGACGGAGGGCCGGGGTCCCCGTCAGGGGAGGGCACCCCCTGGAAGCCAGGGACGAGCGGCGACCGCGGCCTCTTCCAAAACGGCAGGCACACAGGCCTGCGCGGCAAAAAGCCCCCGGCAAGGCAGCACCACTCAAAGGGGAAGGGTCCGCACCTGGCCCAGCAGCTCTTGATGAGCCCCAGGCCCCGCCCCTGGCCGGAGCCTGACCCCGCCCACCCGATTCTGGCTGCGCACAGGTGCACTTCCTAGGGACGCCGCTAGGGGGCACTGGTGAGGGGGTTCGGGGACCCTCAGCCCCCAACGGGCTAGGGCCACCCTTGCACCCATGGGGGTTAGGGATTGTCCTCCCCCATGGGGGAACGGGGCCCCCTTGCCCTTCGCGGAAGCCCCAACCTTCCTCCCGGGGGAAGCCTGCACCTCCTCTCGCACTCACGGCCCCAGCGGCGGGGCCGTGCGCCCGCAGACGCCCTCGACGGAGGGCCGGGGTCCCCGTCAGGGGAGGGCACCCCCTGGAAGCCAGGGACGAGCGGCGACCACGGCCTCTTCCAAAATGGCAGTCACACAGGCCTGCGCGGCAAAAAGCCCCCGGCAAGGCAGCACCACTCAAAGGGGAAGGGTCCGCACCTGGCCCAGCAGCTCTTGATGAGCCCCAGGCCCCGCCCCTGGCTGGAGCCTGACCCCGCCCACCCGACTCTGGCTGCGCACAGGTGCACTTCCTAGGGCCGCCGCTAGGGGGCGCTGGTGAGGGGGTTCGGGGACCCTCAGCCCCCAACGGGCTAGGGCCACCCTTGCACCCATGGGGGTACGGGATTGTCTCCACCATGTGGGGAACGGGGCCCCCTTCCCCTACGCGGAAGCCCCAACCTTCCTCCCGGGGCACGCCTGCACCCTCCCCTCGCACTCACAGCCCCAGCGGCGGGGCCGTGCGCCCGCAGACGCCCTAGACGGAGGGCCGGGGTCCCCGTCAGGGGAGGGCACCCCCTGGAAGCCAGGGACGAGCGGCGACCGCGGCCTCTTCCAAAACGGCAGGCACACAGGCCTGCGCGGCAAAAAGCCCCCGGCAAGGCAGCACCACTCAAAGGGGAAGGGTCCGCACCTGGCCCAGCAGCTCTTGATGAGCCCCAGGCCCCGCCCCTGGCCGGAGCCTGACCAGCCCACCCGACTCTGGCTGCGCACAGGTGTACTTCCTAGGGCCGCCGCTAGGGGGCGCTGGTGAGGGGGTTCGGGGACCCTCAGCCCCCAACGGGCTGCGGCCACCCCTGCACCCATGGGGGTACGGGTTGTCCTCCGCCATGGGGGAACGGGGCCCCCTTCCCCTTCGCGGAAGCCCCAACCTTCCTCCCGGGGCACGCCTGCACGCTCCCCTCGCACTCACGGCCCCAGCGGCGGGGCCGTGCGCCCGCAGACGCCCTAGACGGAGGGCCGGGGTCCCCGTCAGGGGAGGGCACCCCCTGGAAGCCAGGGACGAGCGGCGACCGCGGCCTCTTCCAAAACGGCAGGCACCAGGCCTGCGCGGCAAAAATCCCCCGGCAAGGCAGCACCACTCAAACGGGAAGGGTCCGCACCTGGCCCAGCAGCTCTTGATGAGCCCCAGGCCCCGCCCCTGGCCGGAGCCTGACCCCGCCCACCCGATTCTGGCTGCGCACAGGTGCACTTCCTAGGGCCGCCGCTAGGGGGCGCTGGTGAGGGGGTTCGGGGACCCTCAGCCCCCAACGGGCTAGGGCCACCCTTGCACCCATGGGGGTACCGGATTGTCCTCCGCCATGGGGGAACGGGGCCCCCTTGCCCTTCGCGGAAGCCCCAAACTTCCTCCCGGGGCACGCCTGCACCCTCCCCTCGCACTCACGGCCCCAGCGGCGAGGCCGTGCGCCCGCAGACGCCCTAGACGGAGGGCCGGGGTCCCCGTCAGGGGAGGGCACCCCCTGGAAGCCAGGGACGAGCGGCGACCGCGGCCTCTTCCAAAACGGCAGGCACACAGGCCTGCGCGGCAAAAAGCCCCCGACAAAGTAGCACCACTCAAAGGGGAAGGGTCCGCACCTGGCCCAGCAGCTCTTGATGAGCCCCAGGCCCCGCCCATGGCCGGAGCCTGACCCCGCCCACCCGACTCTGGCTGCGCACAGGTGCACTTCCAATGGCCGCCGCTAGGGGGCGCTGGTGAGGGGGTTCGGGGACACTCAGCCCCCACCGGGCTGGGGCCACCCCTGCACCCATGGGTGTACGGGATTGTCTCCGCCATGTGGGGAACGGGGCCCTCTTCCCCTTCGCGGAAGCCCCAACCTTACTGCCGGGGCACGCCTGCACCCTCCCCTCGCACTCACGGTCCCAGAGTCGGGGCCGTGCGCCCGCAGACGCCCTAGACGGAGGGCCGGGGTCCCCGTCAGGGGAGGGCACCCCCTGGAAGCCAGGGACGAGCGGCGACCGCGGCCTCTTCCAAAACGGCAGGCACACAGGCCTGCGCGGCAAAAAGCCCCCGGCAAGGCAGCACCACTCAAAGGGGAAGGGTCCGCACCTGGCCCAGCAGCTCTTGATGAGCCCCAGGCCCCGCCCCTGGCCGGAGCCTCACCCCGCCCACCCGATTCTGGCTGCGCACAGGTGCACTTCCTAGGGACGCCGCTAGGGGGCGCTGGTGAGGGGGTTCGGGGACCCTCAGCCCCCAACGGGCTAGGGCCACCCTTGCACCCATGGGGGTACCGGATTGTCCTCCCCCATGGGGGAACGGGGCCCCCTTGCCCTTCGCGAAAGCCCCAACCTTCCTCCCGGGGCACGCCTGCACCCTCCCCTCGCACTCACAGCCCTAGCGGCGGGGTCGTGCGCCGCAGACGCCCTAGACGGAGGGCCGGGGTCCCCGTCAGGGGAGGGCACCCCCTGGAAGCCAGGGACGAGCGGCGACCGCGGCCTCTTCCAAAACGGCAGGCACACAGGCCTGCGCGGCAAAAAGCCCCCGGCAAGGCAGCAACACTCAAAGGGGAAGGGTCCGCACCTGGCCCAGCAGCTCTTGATGAGCCCCAGGCCCCGCCCCTGGCCGGAGCCTGACCCCGCCCACCCGATTCTGGCTGCGCACAGGTGCAATTCCTAGGGCCGCCGCTAGGGGGCGCTGGTGAGGGGGTTCGGGGACCCTCAGCCCCCAACGTGCTAGGGCCACCCTTGCACCCATGGGGGTACCGGATTGTCCTCCCCCATGGGGGAACGGGGCCCCCTTGCCCTTCGCGAAAGCCCCAACCTTCCTCCCGGGGGAAGCCTGCACCTCCTCTCGCACTCACAGCCCCAGCGGCGGGGCCGTGCGCCCGCAGACGCCCTAGACGGAGGGCCGGGGTCCCCGTCAGGGGAGGGCACCCCCTGGAAGCCAGGGACGAGCGGCGACCGCGGCCTCTTCCAAAACGGCAGGCACACAGGCCTGCGCGGCAAAAAGCCCCCGGCAAGGCAGCACCACTCAAAGGGGAAGGGTCCGCACCTGGCCCAGCAGCTCTTGATGAGCCCCTGGCCCCGCCCCTGGCCGGAGCCTGACCCCGCCCACCCGATTCTGGCTGCGCACAGGTGCACTTCCTAGGGACGCCTCTAGGGGGCGCTGGTGAGGGGGTTCGGGGACCCTCAGCCCCCAACGGGCTAGGGCCACCCTTGCACCCATGGGGGTACCGGATTGTCCTCCCCCATGGGGGAACGGGGCCACCTTGCCCTTCGCGGAAGCCCCAACCTTCCTCCCGGGGGAAGCCTGCACCTCCTCTCGCACTCACAGCCCCAGCGGCGGGGCCGTGCGCCCGCAGACGCCCTAGACGGAGGGCCGGGGTCCCCGTCAGGGGAGGGCACCCCCTGGAAGCCAGGGACGAGCGGCGACCGCGGCCTCTTCCAAAACGGCAGGCACACAGGCCTGCGCGGCAAAAAGCCCCCGGCAAGGCAGCACCACTCAAAGGGGAAGGGTCCGCACCTGGCCCAGCAGCTCTTGATGAGCCCCAGGCCCCGCCCCTGGCCGGAGCCTGACCCCGCCCACCCGACTCTGGCTGCGCACAGTTGCACTTCCTACGGCCGCCGCTAGGGGGCGCTGGTGAGGGGGTTCGGGGACCCTCAGCCCCCACCGGGCTGGGGCCACCCCTGCACCCATGGGGGTACCGGATTGTCCTCCCCCATGGGGGAACGGTCCCCCTTGCCCTTCGCTGAAGCCCCAAACTTCCTCCCGGGGCACGCCTGCACCCTCCCCTCGCACTCACGGCCCCAGCGGCGAGGCCGTGCGCCCGCAGACGCCCTAGACGGAGGGCCGGGGTCCCCGTCAGGGGAGGGCACCCCCTGGAAGCCAGGGACGAGCGGCGACCGCGGCCTCTTCCAAAACGGCAGGCACACAGGCCTGCGCGGCAAAAAGCCCCCGACAAAGTAGCACCACTCAAAGGGGAAGGGTCCGCACCTGGCCCAGCAGCTCTTGATGAGCCCCAGGCCCCGCCCATGGCCGGAGCCTGACCCCGCCCACCCGACTCTGGCTGCGCACAGGTGCACTTCCAAGGGCCGCCGCTAGGGGGCGCTGGTGAGGGGGTTCGGGGACACTCAGCCCCCACCGGGCTGGGGCCACCCCTGCACCCATGGGTGTACGGGATTGTCTCCGCCATGTGGGGAACGGGGCCCTCTTCCCCTTCGCGGAAGCCCCAACCTTACTCCCGGGGCACGCCTGCACCCTCCCCTCGCACTCACGGTCCCAGAGTCGGGGCCGTGCGCCCGCAGACGCCCTAGACGGAGGGCCGGGGTCCCCGTCAGGGGAGGGCACCCCCTGGAAGCCAGGGACGAGCGGCGACCGCGGCCTCTTCCAAAACGGCAGGCACACAGGCCTGCGCGGCAAAAAGCCCCCGGCAAGGCAGCACCACTCAAAGGGGAACGGTCCGCACCTGGCCCAGCAGCTCTTGATGAGCCCCAGGCCCCGCCCCTGGCCGGAGCCTCACCCCGCCCACCCGATTCTGGCTGCGCACAGGTGCACTTCCTAGGGCCGCCGCTAGGGGGCGCTGGTGAGGGGGTTCGGGGACCCTCAGCCCCCAACGGGCTAGGGCCACCCTTGCACCCATGGGGGTACCGGATTGTCCTCCCCCATGGGGGAACGGGGCCCCCTTGCCCTTCGCGAAAGCCCCAACCTTCCTCCCGGGGCACGCCTGCACCCTCCCCTCGCACTCACAGCCCTAGCGGCGGGGTCGTGCGCCGCAGACGCCCTAGACGGAGGGCCGGGGTCCCCGTCAGGGGAGGGCACCCCCTGGAAGCCAGGGACGAGCGGCGACCGCGGCCTCTTCCAAAACGGCAGGCACACAGGCCTGCGCGGCAAAAAGCCCCCGGCAAGGCAGCAACACTCAAAGGGGAAGGGTCCGCACCTGGCCCAGCAGCTCTTGATGAGCCCCAGGCCCCGCCCCTGGCCGGAGCCTGACCCCGCCCACCCGATTCTGGCTGCGCACAGGTGCAATTCCTATGGCCGCCGCTAGGGGGCGCTGGTGAGGGGGTTCGGGGACCCTCAGCCCCCAACGTGCTAGGGCCACCCTTGCACCCATGGGGGTACCGGATTGTCCTCCCCCATGGGCGAACGGGGCCCCCTTGCCCTTCGCGAAAGCCCCAACCTTCCTCCCGGGGGAAGCCTGCACCTCCTCTCGCACTCACAGCCCCAGCGGCGGGGCCGTGCGCCCGCAGACGCCCTAGACGGAGGGCCGGGGTCCCCGTCAGGGGAGGGCACCCCCTGGAAGCCAGGGACGAGCGGCGACCGCGGCCTCTTCCAAAAGGGCAGGCACACAGGCCTGCGCGGCAAAAAGCCCCCGGCAAGGCAGCACCACTCAAAGGGGAAGGGTCCGCACCTGGCCCAGCAGCTCTTGATGAGCCCCTGGCCCCGCCCCTGGCCGGAGCCTGACCCCGCCCACCCGATTCTGGCTGCGCACAGGTGCACTTCCTAGGGACGCCGCTAGGGGGCGCTGGTGAGGGGGTTCGGGGACCCTCAGCCCCCAACGGGCTAGGGCCACCCTTGCACCCATGGGGGTACCGGATTGTCCTCCCCCATGGGGGAACGGGGCCACCTTGCCCTTCGCGGAAGCCCCAACCTTCCTCCCGGGGGAAGCCTGCACCTCCTCTCGCACTCACAGCCCCAGCGGCGGGGCCGTGCGCCCGCAGACGCCCTAGACGGAGGGCCGGGGTCCCCGTCAGGGGAGGGCACCCCCTGGAAGCCAGGGACGAGCGGCGACCGCGGCCTCTTCCAAAACGGCAGGCACACAGGCCTGCGCGGCAAAAAGCCCCGGGCAAGGCAGCAACACTCAAAGGGGAAGGGTCCGCACCTGGCCCAGCAGCTCTTGATGAGCCCCAGGCCCCGCCCCTGGCCGGAGCCTGACCCCGCCCACCCGACTCTGGCTGCGCACAGGTGCACTTCCTAGGGCCGCCGCTAGGTGGCGCTGGTGAGGGGGTTCGGGGACCCTCAGCCCCCAACGGGCTGCGGCCACCCCTGCACCCATGGGGGTACGGGTTGTCCTCCGCCATGGGGGAACGGGGCCCCCTTCCCCTTCGCGGAAGCCCCAACCTTCCTCCCGGGGCACGCCTGCACCCTCCCCTCGCACTCACGACCCAGCGGCGAGGCCGTGCGCCCGCAGACGCCCTAGACGGAGGGCCGGGGTCCCCGTCTGGGGAGGGCAACCCCTGGAAGCCAGGGACGAGCGGCGACCGCGGCCTCTTCCAAAACGGCAGGCACACAGGCCTGCGCGGCAAATAGCCCCCGGCAAGGCAGCACCACTCAAAGGGGAAGGGTCCGCACCTGGCCCAGCAGCTCTTGATGAGCCCCAGGCCCCGCCCCTGGCCGGAGCCTGACCCCGCCCACCCGATTCTGGCTGCGCACAGGTGCACTTCCTAGGGACGCCTCTAGGGGGCGCTGGTGAGGGGGTTCGGGGACCCTCTGCCCCCAACGGGCTAGGGCCACCCTTGCACCCATGGGGGTAGGGGATTGTCTCCACCATGTGGGGAACGGGGCCCCCTTCCCCTACGCGGAAGCCCCAACCTTCCTCCCGGGGCACGCCTGCACCCTCCCCTCGCACTCACAGCCCCAGCGGCGGGGCCGTGCGCCAGCAGACGCCCTAGACGGAGGGCCGGGGTCCCCGTCAGGGGAGGGCACCCCCTGGAAGCCAGGGACGAGCGGCGACCGCGGCCTCTTCCAAAACGGCAGGCACACAGGCCTGCGCGGCAAAAAGCCCCCGGCAAGGCAGCACCACTCAAAGGGGAAGGGTCCGCACCTGGCCCAGCAGCTCTTGATGAGCCCCAGGCCCCGCCCCTGGCCGGAGCCTGACCCCGCCCACCCGACTCTGGCTGCGCACAGGTGCACTTACTAGGGCCGCCGCTAGGGTGCGCTGGTGAGGGGGTTCGGGGACCCTCAGCCCCCAACGGGCTGGGGCCACCCCTGCACCCATGGGGGTACCAGATTGTCCTCCCCCATGGGGGAGCGGGGCCCCCTTGCCCTTCGCGGAAGCCCCAAACTTCCTCCCGGGGCACGCCTGCACCCTCCCCTCGCACTCACGGCCCCAGCGGCGAGGCCGTGCGCCCGCAGACGCCCTAGACGGAGGGCCGGGGTCCCCGTCAGGGGAGGGCACCCCCTGGAAGCCAGGGACGAGCGGCGACCGCGGCCTCTTCCAAAACGGCAGGCACACAGGCCTGTGCGGCAAAAAGCCCCCGGCAAGGCAGCACCACTCAAAGGGGAAGGGTCCGCACCTGGCCCAGCAGCTCTTGATGAGCCCCAGGCCCCGCCCCTGGGCGGAGCCTGACCCCGCCCACCCGACTCTGGCTGCGCACAGGTGCACTTCCAAGGGCCGCCGCTAGGGGGCGCTGGTGAGGGGGTTCGGAGACACTCAGCCCCCACCAGGCTGGGGCCACCCCTGCACCCATGGGGGTACGGGATTGTCTCCGCCATGTGGGGAACGGGGCCCTCTTCCCCTTCGCGGAAGCCCCAACCTTCCTCCCGGGGCACGCCTGCACCCTCCCCTCGCACTGACGGCCCCAGCGGCGGGGCCGTGCGCCCGCAGACGCCCTAGACGGAGGGCCGGGGTCCCCGTCAGGGGAGGGCACCCCCTGGAAGCCAGGGACGAGCGGCGACCGCGGCCTCTTCCAAAACGGCAGGCACACAGGCCTGCGCGGCAAAAAGCCCCCGGCAAGGCAGCACCACTCAAAGGAGAAGGGTCCGCACCTGGCCCAGCAGCTCTTGATGAGCCCCAGGCCCCGCCCCTGGCCGGAGCCTGCCCGGCCCACCCGATTCTGGCTGCGCACAGGTGCACTTCCTAGGGACGCCGCTAGGGGGCGCTGGTGAGGGGGTTCGGGGACCCTCAGCCCCCAACGGGCTAGGGCCACCCTTGCACCCATGGGGGTACCGGATTGTCCTCCCCCATGGGGGAACGGGGCCCCCTTGCCCTTCGCGAAAGCCCCAACCTTCCTCCCGGGGCACGCCTGCACCCTCCCCTCACACTCACAGCCCCAGCGGCGGGGCCGTGCGCCCGCAGACGCCCTAGACGGAGGGCCGGGGTCCCCGTCAGGGGAGGGCACCCCCTGGAAGCCAGGGACGAGCGGCGACCGCGGCCTCTACCAAAACGGCAGGCACACAGGCCTGCGCGGCAAAAAGCCCCCGGCAAGGCAGCACCACTCAAAGGGGAAGGGTCCGCACCTGGCCCAGCAGCTCTTGATGAGCCCCAGGCCCCGCCCCTGGCCGGAGCCTGACCCCGCCCACCCGATTCTGGCTGCGCACAGGTGCACTTCCTAGGGCCGCCGCTAGGGGGCGCTGGTGAGGGGGTTCGGGGACCCTCAGCCCCCAACGGGCTAGGGCCACCCTTGCACCCATGGGGGTACCGGATTGTCCTCCCCCATGGGGGAACGGGGCCCCCTTGCCCTTCGCGAAAGCCCCAACCTTACTCCCGGGGGAAGCCTGCACCTCCTCTCGCACTCACAGCCCCAGCGGCGGGGCCGTGCGCCCGCAGACGCCCTAGACGGAGGGCCGGGGTCCCCGTCAGGGGAGGGCACCCCCTGGAAGCCAGGGACGAGCGGCGACCGCGGCCTCTTCCAAAACGGCAGGCACACAGGCCTGCGCGGCAAAAAGCCCCGGGCAAGGCAGCACCACTCAAAGGGGAAGGGACCGCACCTGGCCCAGAAGCTCTTGATGAGCCCCAGGCCCCGCCCCTGGCCGGAGCCTGACCCCGCCCACCCGACTCTGGCTGCGCACAGGTGCACTTCCTAGGGCCGCCGCTAGGGGGCGCTGGTGAGGGGGTTCGGGGACCCTCAGCCCCCAACGGGCTGCGGCCACCCCTGCACCCATGGGGGTACGGGTTGTCCTCCGCCATGGGGGAACGGGGCCCCCTTCCCCTTCGCGGAAGCCCCAACCTTCCTCCCGGGGCACGCCTGCACCCTCCCCTCGCACTCACGACCCAGCGGCGAGGCCGTGCGCCCGCAGACGCCCTAGACGGAGGGCCGGGGTCCCCGTCTGGGGAGGGCAACCCCTGGAAGCCAGGGACGAGCGGCGACCGCGGCCTCTTCCAAAACGGCAGGCACACAGGCCTGCGCGGCAAATAGCCCCCGGCAAGGCAGCACCACTCAAAGGGGAAGGGTCCGCACCTGGCCCAGCAGCTCTTGATGAGCCCCAGGCCCCGCCCCTGGCCGGAGCCTGACCCCGCCCACCCGATTCTGGCTGCGCACAGGTGCACTTCCTAGGGACGCCTCTAGGGGGCGCTGGTGAGGGGGTTCGGGGACCCTCTGCCCCCAACGGGCTAGGGCCACCCTTGCACCCATGGGGGTAGGGGATTGTCTCCACCATGTGGGGAACGGGGCCCCCTTCCCCTACGCGGAAGCCCCAACCTTCCTCCCGGGGCACGCCTGCACCCTCCCCTCGCACTCACAGCCCCAGCGGCGGGGCCGTGCGCCAGCAGACGCCCTAGACGGAGGGCCGGGGTCCCCGTCAGGGGAGGGCACCCCCTGGAAGCCAGGGACGAGCGGCGACCGCGGCCTCTTCCAAAACGGCAGGCACACAGGCCTGCGCGGCAAAAAGCCCCCGGCAAGGCAGCACCACTCAAAGGGGAAGGGTCCGCACCTGGCCCAGCAGCTCTTGATGAGCCCCAGGCCCCGCCCCTGGCCGGAGCCTGACCCCGCCCACCCGACTCTGGCTGCGCACAGGTGCACTTACTAGGGCCGCCGCTAGGGTGCGCTGGTGAGGGGGTTCGGGGACCCTCAGCCCCCAACGGGCTGGGGCCACCCCTGCACCCATGGGGGTACCAGATTGTCCTCCCCCATGGGGGAGCGGGGCCCCCTTGCCCTTCGCGGAAGCCCCAAACTTCCTCCCGGGGCACGCCTGCACCCTCCCCTCGCACTCACGGCCCCAGCGGCGAGGCCGTGCGCCCGCAGACGCCCTAGACGGAGGGCCGGGGTCCCCGTCAGGGGAGGGCACCCCCTGGAAGCCAGGGACGAGCGGCGACCGCGGCCTCTTCCAAAACGGCAGGCACACAGGCCTGTGCGGCAAAAAGCCCCCGGCAAGGCAGCACCACTCAAAGGGGAAGGGTCCGCACCTGGCCCAGCAGCTCTTGATGAGCCCCAGGCCCCGCCCCTGGGCGGAGCCTGACCCCGCCCACCCGACTCTGGCTGCGCACAGGTGCACTTCCAAGGGCCGCCGCTAGGGGGCGCTGGTGAGGGGGTTCGGAGACACTCAGCCCCCACCAGGCTGGGGCCACCCCTGCACCCATGGGGGTACGGGATTGTCTCCGCCATGTGGGGAACGGGGCCCTCTTCCCCTTCGCGGAAGCCCCAACCTTCCTCCCGGGGCACGCCTGCACCCTCCCCTCGCACTGACGGCCCCAGCGGCGGGGCCGTGCGCCCGCAGACGCCCTAGACGGAGGGCCGGGGTCCCCGTCAGGGGAGGGCACCCCCTGGAAGCCAGGGACGAGCGGCGACCGCGGCCTCTTCCAAAACGGCAGGCACACAGGCCTGCGCGGCAAAAAGCCCCCGGCAAGGCAGCACCACTCAAAGGAGAAGGGTCCGCACCTGGCCCAGCAGCTCTTGATGAGCCCCAGGCCCCGCCCCTGGCCGGAGCCTGCCCGGCCCACCCGATTCTGGCTGCGCACAGGTGCACTTCCTAGGGACGCCGCTAGGGGGCGCTGGTGAGGGGGTTCGGGGACCCTCAGCCCCCAACGGGCTAGGGCCACCCTTGCACCCATGGGGGTACCGGATTGTCCTCCCCCATGGGGGAACGGGGCCCCCTTGCCCTTCGCGAAAGCCCCAACCTTCCTCCCGGGGCACGCCTGCACCCTCCCCTCACTCTCACAGCCCCAGCGGCGGGGCCGTGCGCCCGCAGACGCCCTAGACGGAGGGCCGGGGTCCCCGTCAGGGGAGGGCACCCCCTGGAAGCCAGGGACGAGCGGCGACCGCGGCCTCTACCAAAACGGCAGGCACACAGGCCTGCGCGGCAAAAAGCCCCCGGCAAGGCAGCACCACTCAAAGGGGAAGGGTCCGAACCTGGCCCAGCAGCTCTTGATGAGCCCCAGGCCCCGCCCCTGGCCGGAGCCTGACCCCGCCCACCCGATTCTGGCTGCGCACAGGTGCACTTCCTAGGGCCGCCGCTAGGGGGCGCTGGTGAGGGGGTTCGGGGACCCTCAGCCCCCAACGGGCTAGGGCCACCCTTGCACCCATGGGGGTACCGGATTGTCCTCCCCCATGGGGGAACGGGGCCCCCTTGCCCTTCGCGAAAGCCCCAACCTTACTCCCGGGGGAAGCCTGCACCTCCTCTCGCACTCACAGCCCCAGCGGCGGGGCCGTGCGCCCGCAGACGCCCTAGACGGAGGGCCGGGGTCCCCGTCAGGGGAGGGCACCCCCTGGAAGCCAGGGACGAGCGGCGACCGCGGCCTCTTCCAAAACGGCAGGCACACAGGCCTGCGCGGCAAAAAGCCCCGGGCAAGGCAGCACCACTCAAAGGGGAAGGGACCGCACCTGGCCCAGAAGCTCTTGATGAGCCCCAGGCCCCGCCCCTGGCCGGAGCCTGACCCCGCCCACCCGACTCTGGCTGCGCACAGGTGCACTTCCTAGGGCCGCCGCTAGGGGGCGCTGGTGAGGGGGTTCGGGGACCCTCAGCCCCCAACGGGCTGCGGCCACCCCTGCACCCATGGGGGTACGGGTTGTCCTCCGCCATGGGGGAACGGGGCCCACTTCCCCTTCGCGGAAGCCCCAACCTTCCTCCCGGGGCACGCCTGCACCCTCCCCTCGCACTCACGGCCCCAGCGGCGAGGCCGTGCGCCCGCAGACGCCCTAGACGGAGGGCCGTGGTCCCCGTCTGGGGAGGGCACCCCCTGGAAGCCAGGGACGAGCGGCGACCGCGGCCTCTTCCAAAACGGCAGGCACACAGGCCTGCGCGGCAAAAAGCCCCCGGCAAGGCAGCAACACTCAAAGGGGAAGGGTCCGCACCTGGCCCAGCAGCTCTTGATGAGCCCCAGGCCCCGCCCCTGGCCGGAGCCTGACCCCGCCCACCCGACTCTGGCTGCGCACAGGTGCACTTCCTAGGGCCGCCGCTAGGGGGCGCTGGTGAGGGGGTTCGGGTACCCTCAGCCCCCAACGGGCTGCGGCCACCCCTGCACCCATGGGGGTACGGGTTGTCCTCCGCCATGGGGGAACGGGGCCCCCTTCCCCTTCGCGGAAGCCCCAACCTTCCTCCCGGGGCACGCCTGCACCCTCCCCTCGCACTCACGGCCCCAGCGGCGGGGCCGTGCGCCCGCAGACGCCCTAGACGGAGGGCCGGGGTCCCCGTCAGGGGAGGGCACCCCCTGGAAGACAGGGACGAGCGGCGACCGCGGCCTCTTCCAAAACGGCAGGCACACAGGCCTGCGCGGCAAAAAGCCCCCGGCAAGGCAGCACCACTCAAAGGAGAAGGGTCCGCACCTGGCCCAGGAGCTCTTGATGAGCCCCAGGCCCCGCCCCTGGCCGGAGCCTGACCCCGCCCACCCGATTCTGGCTGCGCACAGGTGCACTTCCTAGGGACGCCGCTAGGGGGCGCTGGTGAGGGGGTTCGGGGACCCTCAGCCCCCAACAGGCTAGGGCCACCCTTGCACCCATGGGGGTACCGGATTGTCCTCCCCCATGGGGGAACGGGGCCCCCTTGCCCTTCGCGAAAGCCCCAACCTTCCTCCCGGGGCACGCCTGCACCCTCCCCTCGCACTCACGGCCCCAGCGGCGGGGCCGTGCGCCCGCAGACGCCCTTAGACGGAGGGCCGGGGTCCCCGTCAGGGGAGGGCACCCCCTGGAAGCCAGGGACGAGCGGCGACCGCGGCCTCTTCCAAAACGGCAGGCACACAGGCCTGCGCGGCAAAAAGCCCCCGGCAAGGCATCAGCACTCATGGGGAAGGGTCCGCACCTGGCCCAGCAGCTCTTGATGAGCCCCAGGCCCCGCCCCTGGCGGGAGCCTGCCCGGCCCACCCGATTCTGGCTGCGCACAGGTGCACTTCCTAGGGACGCCGCTAGGGGGCGCTGGTGAGGGGGTTCGGGGACCCTCAGCCCCCAACGGGCTAGGGCCACCCTTGCACCCATGGGGGTACCGGATTGTCCTCCCCCATGGGGGAACGGGGCCCCCTTGCCCTTCGCGAAAGCCCCAACCTTCCTCCCGGGGCACGCCTGCACCCTCCCCTCACACTCACAGCCCCAGCGGCGGGTCCGTGCGCCCGCAGACGCCCTAGACGGAGGGCCGGGGTCCCCGTCAGGGGAGGGCACCCCCTGGAAGCCAGGGACGAGCGGCGACCGCGGCCTCTTCCAAAACGGCAGGCACACAGGCCTGCGCGGCAAAAAGCCCCCGGCAAGGCAGCACCACTCAAAGGGGAAGGGTCCGCACCTGGCCCAGCAGCTCTTGATGAGCCCCAGGCCCCGCCCCTGGCCGGAGCCTGACCCCGCCCACCCGATTCTGGCTGCGCACAGGTGCACTTCCTAGGGCCGCCGCTAGGGGGCGCTGGTGAGGGGGTTCGGGGACCCTCAGCCCCCAACGGGCTAGGGCCACCCTTGCACCCATGGGGGTACCGGATTGTCCTCCCCCATGGGGGAACGGGGCCCCCTTGCCCTTCGCGAAAGCCCCAACCTTCCTCCCGGGGGAAGCCTGCACCTCCTCTCGCACTCACAGCCCCAGCGGCGGGGCCGTGCGCCCGCAGACGCCCTAGACGGAGGGCCGGGGTCCCCGTCAGGGGAGGGCACCCCCTGGAAGCCAGGGACGAGCGGCGACCGCGGCCTCTTCCAAAACGGCAGGCACACAGGCCTGCGCGGCAAAAAGCCCCGGGCAAGGCAGCACCACTCAAAGGGGAAGGGTCCGCACCTGGCCCAGAAGCTCTTGATGAGCCCCAGGCCCCGCCCCTGGCCGGAGCCTGACACCGCCCACCCGACTCTGGCTGCGCACAGGTGCACTTCCTAGGGCCGCCGCTAGGGGGCGCTGGTAAGGGGGTTCGGGGACCCTCAGCCCCCAACGGGCTGCGGCCACCCCTGCACCCATGGGGGTACGGGTTGTCCTCCGCCATGGGGGAACGGGGCCCACTTCCCCTTCGCGGAAGCCCCAACCTTCCTCCCGGGGCACGCCTGCACCCTCCCCTCGCACTCACGGCCCCAGCAGCGAGGCCGTGCGCCCGCAGACGCCCTAGACGGAGGGCCGGGGTCCCCGTCTGGGGAGGGCACCCCCTGGAAGCCAGGGACGAGCGGCGACCGCGGCCTCTTCCAAAACGGCAGGCACACAGGCCTGCGCGGCAAAAAGCCCCCGGCAAGGCAGCACCACTCAAAGGGGAAGGGTCCGCACCTGGCCCAGGAGCTCTTGATGAGCCCCAGGCCCCGCCCCTGGCCGGAGCCTGACCCCGCCCACCCGATTCTGGCTGCGCACAGGTGCACTTCCTAGGGACGCCGCTAGGGGGCGCTGGTGAGGGGGTTCGGGGACCCTCAGCCCCCAACGGGCTAGGGCCACCCTTGCACCCATGGGGGTACCGGATTGTCCTCCCCCATGGGGGAACGGGGCCCCCTTGCCCTTCGCGAAAGCCCCAACCTTCCTCCCGGGGCACGCCTGCACCCTCCCCTCGCACTCACGGCCCCAGCGGCGGGGCCGTGCGCCCGCAGACGCCCTTAGACGGAGGGCCGGGGTGCCCGTCAGGGGAGGGCACCCCCTGGAAGCCAGGGACGAGCGGCGACCGCGGCCTCTTCCAAAACCGCAGGCACACAGGCCTGCGCGGCAAAAAGCCCCCGGCAAGGCAGCACCACTCAAAGGGGAAGGGTCCGCACCTGGCCCAGCAGCTCTTGATGAGCCCCAGGCCCCGCCCCTGGCCGGAGCCTGACCCCGCCCACCCGACTCTGGCTGCGCACAGGTGCACTTCCTAGGGCCGCCGCTAGGGGGCGCTGGTGAGGGGGTTCGGGGACCCTCAGCCCCCAACGGGCTGCGGCCACCCCTGCACCCATGGGGGTACCGGATTGTCCTCCCCCATGGGGTAACGGAGCCCCCTTGCCCTTCGCGGAAGCCCCAAACTTCCTCCCGGGGCACGCCTGCACCCTCCCCTCGCACTCATGGCCCCAGCGGCGAGGCCGTGCGCCCGCAGACGCCCTAGACGGAGGGCCGGGGTCCCCGTCAGGGGAGGGCACCCCCTGGAAGCCAGGGACGAGCGGCGACTGCGGCCTCTTCCAAAACGGCAGGCACACAGGCCTGCGCGGCAAAAAGCCCCCGGCAAGGCAGCACCACTCAAAGGGGAAGGGTCCGCACCTGGCCCAGCAGCTCTTGATGAGCCCCAGGCCCCGCCCCTGGCCGGAGCCTGACCCCGCCCACCCGATTCTGGCTGCGCACAGGTGCACTTCCTAGGGCCGCCGCTAGGGGGCGCTGGTGAGGGGGTTCGGGGACCCTCAGCCCCCAACGGGCTAGGGCCACCCTTGCACCCATGGGGGTACCGGATTGTCCTCCCCCATGGGGGAACGGGGCCCCCTTGTCCTTCGCGAAAGCCCCAACCTTCCTCCCGGGGGAAGCCTGCACCTCCTCTCGCACTCACAGCCCCAGCGGCGGGGCCGTGCGCCCGCAGACGCCCTAGACGGAGGGCCGGGGTCCCCGTCAGGGGAGGGCACCCCCTGGAAGCCAGGGACGAGCGGCGACCGCGGCCTCTTCCAAAACGGCAGGCACACAGGCCTGCGCGGCAAAAAGCCCCCGGCAAGGCAGCACCACTCAAAGGGGAAGGGTCCGCACCTGGCCCAGCAGCTCTTGATGAGCCCCAGGCCCCGCCCCTGGCCGGAGCCTGACCCCGCCCACCCGATTCTGGCTGCGCACAGGTGCACTTCCTAGGGACGCCGCTAGGGGGCACTGGTGAGGGGGTTCGGGGACCCTCAGCCCCCAACGGGCTAGGGCCACCCTTGCACCCATGGGGGTTAGGGATTGTCCTCCCCCATGGGGGAACGGGGCCCCCTTGCCCTTCGCCGAAGCCCCAACCTTCCTCCCGGGGGAAGCCTGCACCTCCTCTCGCACTCACGGCCCCAGCGGCGGGGCCGTGCGCCCGCAGACGCCCTAGACGGAGGGCCGGGGTCCCCGTCAGGGGAGGGCACCCCCTGGAAGCCAGGGACGAGCGGCGACCACGGCCTCTTCCAAAATGGCAGTCACACAGGCCTGCGCGGCAAAAAGCCCCCGGCAAGGCAGCACCACTCAAAGGGGAAGGGTCCGCACCTGGCCCAGCAGCTCTTGATGAGCCCCAGGCCCCGCCCCTGGCTGGAGCCTGACCCCGCCCACCCGACTCTGGCTGCGCACAGGTGCACTTCCTAGGGCCGCCGCTAGGGGGCGCTGGTGAGGGGGTTCGGGGACCCTCAGCCCCCAACGGGCTAGGGCCACCCTTGCACCCATGGGGGTACGGGATTGTCTCCACCATGTGGGGAACGGGGCCCCCTTCCCCTACGCGGAAGCCCCAACCTTCCTCCCGGGGCACGCCTGCACCCTCCCCTCGCACTCACAGCCCCAGCGGCGGGGCCGTGCGCCCGCAGACGCCCTAGACGGAGGGCCGGGGTCCCCGTCAGGGGAGGGCACCCCCTGGAAGCCAGGGACGAGCGACGACCGCGGCCTCTTCCAAAACGGCAGGCACACAGGCCTGCGCGGCAAAAAGCCCCCGGCAAGGCAGCACCACTCAAAGGGGAAGGGTCCGCACCTGGCCGAGCAGCTCTTGATGAGCCCCAGGCCCCGCCCCTGGCCGGAGCCTGACCAGCCCACCCGACTCTGGCTGCGCACAGGTGTACTTCCTAGGGCCGCCGCTAGGGGGCGCTGGTGAGGGGGTTCGGGGACCCTCAGCCCCCAACGGGCTGCGGCCACCCCTGCACCCATGGGGGTACGGGTTGTCCTCCGCCATGGGGGAACGGGGCCCCCTTCCCCTTCGCGGAAGCCCCAACCTTCCTCCCGGGGCACGCCTGCACGCTCCCCTCGCACTCACGGCCCCAGCGGCGGGGCCGTGCGCCCGCAGACGCCCTAGACGGAGGGCCGGGGTCCCCGTCAGGGGAGGGCACCCCCTGGAAGCCAGGGACGAGCGGCGACCGCGGCCTCTTCCAAAACGGCAGGCACCAGGCCTGCGCGGCAAAAAGCCCCCGGCAAGGCAGCACCACTCAAACGGGAAGGGTCCGCACCTGGCCCAGCAGCTCTTGATGAGCCCCAGGCCCCGCCCCTGGCCGGAGCCTGACCCCGCCCACCCGATTCTGGCTGCGCACAGGTGCACTTCCTAGGGCCGCCGCTAGGGGGCGCTGGTGAGGGGGTTCGGGGACCCTCAGCCCCCAACGGGCTAGGGCCACCCTTGCACCCATGGGGGTACCGGATTGTCCTCCGTCATGGGGGAACGGGGCCCCCTTGCCCTTCGCGAAAGCCCCAACCTAACTCCCGGGGCACGCCTGCACCCTCCCCTCGCACTCACAGCCCCAGGGGCGGGGCCGTGCGCCCGCAGACGCCCTAGACGGAGGGCCGGGGTCCCCGTCAGGGGAGGGCAACCCCTGGAAGCCAGGGACGAGCGGCGACCGCGGCCTCTTCCAAAACGGCAGGCACACAGGCCTGCGCGGCAAAAAGCCCCCAGCAAGGCAGCACCACTCAAAGGGGAAGGGTCCGCACCTGGCCCAGCAGCTCTTGATGAGCCCCAGGCCCCGCCCATGGCCGGAGCCTGACCCCGCCCACCCGACTCTGGCTGCGCACAGGTGCACTTCCTAGGGCCGCCGCTAGGGGGCGCTGGTGAGGGGGTTCGGGGACCCTCAGCCCCCAACGGGCAGCGGCCACCCCTGCACCCATGGGGGTACGGGTTGTCCTCCGCCATGGGGGAACGGGGCCCCCTTCCCCTTCCCGGAAGCCCCAACCTTCCTCCCGGGGCACGCCTGCACCCTCCCCTCGCACTCACGGCCCCAGCGGCGGGGCCGTGAGCCCGCAGACGCCCTAGACGGAGGGCCGGGGTCCCCGTCAGGGGAGGGCACCCCCTGGAAGCCAGGGACGAGCGGCGACCGCGGCCTCTTCCAAAACGGCAGGCACACAGGCCTGCGCGGCAAAAAGCCCCCGGCAAGGCAGCACCACTCAAAGGAGAAGGGTCCGCACCTGGCCCAGCAGCTCTTGATGAGCCCCAGGCCCCGGCCCTGGCCGGAGCCTGACCCCGCCCACCCGATTCTGGCTGCGCACAGGTGCACTTCCTAGGGACGCCGCTAGGGGGCGCTGGTGAGGGGGTTCGGGGACCCTCAGCCCCCAACGGGCTAGGGCCACCCTTGCACCCATGGGGGTACCGGATTGTCCTCCCCCATGGGGGAACGGGGCCCCCTTGCCCTTCGCGAAAGCCCCAACCTTCCTCCCGGGGCACGCCTGCACCCTCCCCTCGCACTCACAGCCCCAGCGGCGGGGCCGTGCGCCCGCAGACGCCCTAGACGGAGGGCCGGGGTCCCCGTCAGGGGAGGGCACCCCCTGGAAGCCAGGGACGAGCGGCGACCGCGGCCTCTTCCAAAACGGCAGGCACACAGGCCTGCGCGGCAAAAAGCCCCCGGCAAGGCAGCACCACTCAAAGGGGAAGGGTCCGCACCTGGCCCAGCAGCTCTTGATGAGCCCCAGGCCCCGCCCCTGGCCGGAGCCTGACCCCGCCCACCCGATTCTGGCTGCGCACAGGTGCACTTCCTAGGGACGCCTCTAGGGGGCGCTGGTGAGGGGGTTCGGGGACCCTCAGCCCCCAACGGGCTAGGGCCACCCTTGCACCCATGGGGGTACCGGATTGTCCTCCCCCATGGGGGAACGGGGCCACCTTGCCCTTCGCGGAAGCCCCAACCTTCCTCCCGGGGGAAGCCTGCACCTCCTCTCGCACTCACAGCCCCAGCGGCGGGGCCGTGCGCCCGCAGACGCCCTAGACGGAGGGCCGGGGTCCCCGTCAGGGGAGGGCACCCCCTGGAAGCCAGGGACGAGCGGCGACCGCGGCCTCTTCCAAAACGGCAGGCACACAGGCCTGCGCGGCAAAAAGCCCCGGGCAAGGCAGCACCACTCAAAGGGGAAGGGTCCGCACCTGGCCCAGCAGCTCTTGATGAGCCCCAGGCCCCGCCCCTGGCCGGAGCCTGACCCCGCCCACCCGATTCTGGCTGCGCACAGGTGCACTTCCTAGGGACGCCGCTAGGGGGCACTGGTGAGGGGGTTCGGGGACCCTCAGCCCCCAACGGGCTAGGGCCACCCTTGCACCCATGGGGGTTAGGGATTGTCCTCCCCCATGGGGGAACGGGGCCCCCTTGCCCTTCGCGGAAGCCCCAACCTTCCTCCCGGGGGAAGCCTGCACCTCCTCTCGCACTCACGGCCCCAGCGGCGGGGCCGTGCGCCCGCAGACGCCCTAGACGGAGGGCCGGGGTCCCCGTCAGGGGAGGGCACCCCCTGGAAGCCAGGGACGAGCGGCGACCACGGCCTCTTCCAAAATGGCAGTCACACAGGCCTGCGCGGCAAAAAGCCCCCGGCAAGGCAGCACCACTCAAAGGGGAAGGGTCCGCACCTGGCCCAGCAGCTCTTGATGAGCCCCAGGCCCCGCCCCTGGCTGGAGCCTGACCCCGCCCACCCGACTCTGGCTGCGCACAGGTGCACTTCCTAGGGCCGCCGCTAGGGGGCGCTGGTGAGGGGGTTCGGGGACCCTCAGCCCCCAACGGGCTAGGGCCACCCTTGCACCCATGGGGGTACGGGATTGTCTCCACCATGTGGGGAACGGGGCCCCCTTCCCCTACGCGGAAGCCCCAACCTTCCTCCCGGGGCACGCCTGCACCCTCCCCTCGCACTCACAGCCCCAGCGGCGGGGCCGTGCGCCCGCAGACGCCCTAGACGGAGGGCCGGGGTCCCCGTCAGGGGAGGGCACCCCCTGGAAGCCAGGGACGAGCGGCGACCGCGGCCTCTTCCAAAACGGCAGGCACACAGGCCTGCGCGGCAAAAAGCCCCCGGCAAGGCAGCACCACTCAAAGGGGAAGGGTCCGCACCTGGCCCAGCAGCTCTTGATGAGCCCCAGGCCCCGCCCCTGGCCGGAGCCTGACCAGCCCACCCGACTCTGGCTGCGCACAGGTGTACTTCCTAGGGCCGCCGCTAGGGGGCGCTGGTGAGGGGGTTCGGGGACCCTCAGCCCCCAACGGGCTGCGGCCACCCCTGCACCCATGGGGGTACGGGTTGTCCTCCGCCATGGGGGAACGGGGCCCCCTTCCCCTTCGCGGAAGCCCCAACCTTCCTCCCGGGGCACGCCTGCACGCTCCCCTCGCACTCACGGCCCCAGCGGCGGGGCCGTGCGCCCGCAGACGCCCTAGACGGAGGGCCGGGGTCCCCGTCAGGGGAGGGCACCCCCTGGAAGCCAGGGACGAGCGGCGACCGCGGCCTCTTCCAAAACGGCAGGCACCAGGCCTGCGCGGCAAAAAGCCCCCGGCAAGGCAGCACCACTCAAACGGGAAGGGTCCGCACCTGGCCCAGCAGCTCTTGATGAGCCCCAGGCCCCGCCCCTGGCCGGAGCCTGACCCCGCCCACCCGATTCTGGCTGCGCACAGGTGCACTTCCTAGGGCCGCCGCTAGGGGGCGCTGGTGAGGGGGTTCGGGGACCCTCAGCCCCCAACGGGCTAGGGCCACCCTTGCACCCATGGGGGTACCGGATTGTCCTCCCCCATGGGGGAACGGGGCCCCCTTGCCCTTCGCGAAAGCCCCAACCTTCCTCCCGGGGCACGCCTGCACCCTCCCCTCGCACTCACAGCCCCAGGGGCGGGGCCGTGCGCCCGCAGACGCCCTAGACGGAGGGCCGGGGTCCCCGTCAGGGGAGGGCAACCCCTGGAAGCCAGGGACGAGCGGCGACCGCGGCCTCTTCCAAAACGGCAGGCACACAGGCCTGCGCGGCAAAAAGCCCCCAGCAAGGCAGCACCACTCAAAGGGGAAGGGTCCGCACCTGGCCCAGCAGCTCTTGATGAGCCCCAGGCCCCGCCCATGGCCGGAGCCTGACCCCGCCCACCCGACTCTGGCTGCGCACAGGTGCACTTCCTAAGACCGCCGCTAGGGGGCGCTGGTGAGGGGGTTCGGGGACCCTCAGCCCCCAACGGGCAGCGGCCACCCCTGCACCCATGGGGGTACGGGTTGTCCTCCGCCATGGGGGAACGGGGCCCCCTTCCCCTTCCCGGAAGCCCCAACCTTCCTCCCGGGGCACGCCTGCACCCTCCCCTCGCACTCACGGCCCCAGCGGCGGGGCCGTGAGCCCGCAGACGCCCTAGACGGAGGGCCGGGGTCCCCGTCAGGGGAGGGCACCCCCTGGAAGCCAGGGACGAGCGGCGACCGCGGCCTCTTCCAAAACGGCAGGCACACAGGCCTGCGCGGCAAAAAGCCCCCGGCAAGGCAGCACCACTCAAAGGAGAAGGGTCCGCACCTGGCCCAGCAGCTCTTGATGAGCCCCAGGCCCCGGCCCTGGCCGGAGCCTGACCCCGCCCACCCGATTCTGGCTGCTCACAGGTGCACTTCCTAGGGACGCCGCTAGGGGGCGCTGGTGAGGGGGTTCGGGGACCCTCAGCCCCCAACGGGCTAGGGCCACCCTTGCACGCATGGGGGTACCGGATTGTCCTCCCCCATGGGGGAACGTGGCCCCCTTGCCCTTCGCGAAAGCCCCAACCTTCCTCCCGGGGCACGCCTGCACCCTCCCCTCGCACTCACAGCCCCAGCGGCGGGGCCGTGCGCCCGCAGACGCCCTAGACGGAGGGCCGGGGTCCCCGTCAGGGGTGGGCACCCGCTGGAAGCCAGGGACGAGCGGCGACCGCGGCCTCTTCCAAAACGGCAGGCACACAGGCCTGCGCGGCAAAAAGCCCCCGGCAAGGCAGCACCACTCAAAGGGGAAGGGTCCGCACCTGGCCCAGCAGCTCTTGATGAGCCCCAGGCCCCGCCCCTGGCCGGAGCCTGACCCCGCCCACCCGACTCTGGCTGCGCACAGGTGCACTTCCTAGGCCCGCCGCTAGGGGGCGCTGGTGAGGGGGTTCGGGGACCCTCAGCCCCCACCGGGCTGGGGCCACCCCTGCACCCATGGGGGTACCGGATTGTCCTCCCCCATGGGGGATCGGTCCCCCTTGCCCTTCGCGGAAGCCCCAAACTTCCTCCCGGGGCACGCCTGCACCCTCCCCTCGCACTCACGGCCCCAGCGGCGAGGCCGTGCGCCCGCAGACGCCCTAGACGGAGGGCCGGGGTCCCCGTCAGGGGAGGGCACCCCCTGGAAGCCAGGGACGAGCGGCGACCGCGGCCTCTTCCAAAACGGCAGGCACACAGGCCTGCGCGGCAAAAAGCCCCCGGCAAGGCAGCACCACTCAAAGGGGAAGGGTCCGCACCTGGCCCTGCAGCTCTTGATGAGCCCCAGGCCCCGCCCATGGCCGGAGGCTGACCCCGCCCACCCGACTCTGGCTGCGCACAGGTGCACTTCCAAGGGCCGCCGCTAGGGGGCGCTGGTGAGGGGGTTCGGGGACACTCAGCCCCACCGGGCTGGGGCCACCCCTGCACCCATGGGGGTACGGGATTGTCTCCGCCATGTGGGGAACGGGGCCCTCTTCCCCTTCGCGGAAGCCCCAACCTTCCTTCCGGGGCACGCCTGCACCCTCCACTCGCACTCACGGCCCCAGCGGCGGGGCCGTGCGCCCGCAGACGCCCTAGACGGAGGGCCGGGGTCCCCGTCAGGGGAGGGCACCCCCTGGAAGCCAGGGACGAGCGGCGACCGCGGCCTCTTCCAAAACGGCAGGCACACAGGCCTGCGCGGCAAAAAGCCCCCGGCAAGGCAGCACCACTCAAAGGGGAAGGGTCCGCACCTGGCCCAGCAGCTCTTGATGAGCCCCAGGCCCCGCCCCTGGCCGGAGCCTGACCCCGCCCACCCGATTCTGGCTGCGCACAGGTGCACTTCCTAGGGACGCCGCTAGGGGGCGCTGGTGAGGGGGTTCGGGGACCCTCAGCCCCCAACGGGCTAGGGCCACCCTTGCACCCATGGGGGTACCGGATTGTTCTCCCCCATGGGGGAACGGGGCCCCCTTGCCATTCGCGAAAGCCCCAACCTTCCTCCCGGGGCACGCCTGCACCCTCCCCTCGCACTCACAGCCCTAGCGGCGGGGTCGTGCGCCGCAGACGCCCTAGACGGAGGGCCGGGGTCCCCGTCAGGGGAGGGCACCCCCTGGAAGCCAGGGACGAGCGGCGACCGCGGCCTCTTCCAAAACGGCAGGCACACAGGCCTGCGCGGCAAAAAGCCCCCGGCAAGGCAGCACCACTCAAAGGGGAAGGGTCCGCACCTGGCCCAGCAGCTCTTGATGAGCCCCAGGCCCCGCCCCTGGCCGGAGCCTGACCCCGCCCACCCGATTCTGGCTGCGCACAGGTGCACTTCCTAGGGCCGCCGCTAGGGGGCGCTGGTGAGGGGGTTCGGGGACCCTCAGCCCCCAACGTGCTAGGGCCACCCTTGCACCCATGGGGGTACCGGATTGTCCTCCCCCATGGGGGAACGGGGCCCCCTTGCCTTTCGCGAAATCCCCAACCTTCCTCCCGGGGGAAGCCTGCACCTCCTCTCGCACTCACAGCCCCAGCGGCGGGGCCGTGCGCCCGCAGACGCCCTAGACGGAGGGCCGGGGTCCCCGTCAGGGGAGGGCACCCCCTGGAAGCCAGGGACGAGCGGCGACCGCGGCCTCTTCCAAAACGGCAGGCACACAGGCCTGCGCGGCAAAAAGCCCCCGGCAAGGCAGCACCACTCAAAGGGGAAGGGTCCGCACCTGGCCCAGCAGCTCTTGATGAGCCCCAGGCCCCGCCCCTGGGCGGAGCCTGACCCCGCCCACCCGATTCTGGCTGCGCACAGGTGCACTTCCTAGGGACGCCTCTAGGGGGCGCTGGTGAGGGGGTTCGGGGACCCTCAGCCCCCAACGGGCTAGGGCCACCCTTGCACCCATGGGGGTACCGGATTGTCCTCCCCCATGGGGGAACGGGGCCACCTTGCCCTTCGCGGAAGCCCCAACCTTCCTCCCGGGGGAAGCCTGCACCTCCTCTCGCACTCACAGCCCCAGCGGCGGGGCCGTGCGCCCGCAGACGCCCTAGACGGAGGGCCGGGGTCCCCGTCAGGGGAGGGCACCCCCTGGAAGCCAGGGACGAGCGGCGACCGCGGCCTCTTCCAAAACGGCAGGCACACAGGCCTGCGCGGCAAAAAGCCCCGGGCAAGGCAGCACCACTCAAAGGGGAAGGGTCCGCACCTGGCCCAGCAGCTCTTGATGAGCCCCAGGCCCCGCCCCTGGCCGGAGCCTGACCCCGCCCACCCGACTCTGGCTGCGCACAGGTGCACTTCCTAGGGCCGCCGCTAGGGGGCGCTGGTGAGGGGGTTCGGGGACCCTCAGCCCCCAACGGGCTGCGGCCACCCCTGCACCCATGGGGGTACGGGTTGTCCTCCGCCATGGGGGAACGGGGCCCCCTTCCCCTTCGCGGAAGCCCCAACCTTCCTCCCGGGGCACGCCTGCACCCTCCCCTCGCACTCACGACCCAGCGGCGAGGCCGTGCGCCCGCAGACGCCCTCGACGGAGGGCCGGGGTCCCCGTCTGGGGAGGGCAACCCCTGGAAGCCAGGGACGAGCGGCGACCGCGGCCTCTTCCAAAACGGCAGGCACACAGGCCTGCGCGGCAAAAAGCCCCCGGCAAGGCAGCACCACTCAAAGGGGAAGGGTCCGCACCTGGCCCAGCTGCTCTTGATGAGCCCCAGGCCCCGCCCCTGGCCGGAGCCTGACCCCGCCCACCCGATTCTGGCTGCGCACAGGTGCACTTCCTAGGGACGCCTCTAGGGGGCGCTGGTGAGGGGGTTCGGGGACCGTCAGCCCCCAACGGGCTAGGGCCACCCTTGCACCCATGGGGGTAGGGGATTGTCTCCACCATGTGGGGAACGGGGCCCCCTTCCCCTACGCGGAAGCCCAAACCTTCCTCCCGGGGCACGCCTGCACCCTCCCCTCGCACTCACAGCCCCAGCGGCGGGGCCGTGCGCCCGCAGACGCCCTAGACGGAGGGCCGGGTCCCCGTCAGGGGAGGGCACCCCCTGGAAGCCAGGGACGAGCGGCGACCACGGCCTCTTCCAAAACGGCAGGCACACAGGCCTGCGCGGCAAAAAGCCCCCGGCAAGGCAGCACCACTCAAAGGGGAAGGGTCCGCACCTGGCCCAGCAGCTCTTGATGAGCCCCAGGCCCCGCCCCTAGCCGGAGCCTGACCCCGCCCACCCGACTCTGGCTGCGCACAGGTGCACTTCCTAGGGCCGCCGCTAGGGGGCGCTGGTGAGGGGGTTCGGGGACCCTCAGCCCCCAACGGGCTGCGGCCACCCCTGCACCCATGGGGGTACGGGTTGTCCTCCGCCATGGGGGAATGGGGCCCCCTTCCCCTTCGCGGAAGCCCCAACCTTCCTCCCGGGGCACGCCTGCACCCTCCCCTCGCACTCACGGCCCCAGCGGCGGGGCCGTGCGCCCGCAGAAGCCCTAGACGGAGGGCCGGGGTCCCCGTCAGGGGAGGGCACCCCCTGGAAGCCAGGGACGAGCGGCGACCGCGGCCTCTTCCAAAACGGCAGGCACACAGGCCTGCGCGGCAAAAAGCCCCCGGCAAGGCAGCACCACTCAAAGGAGAAGGGTCCGCACCTGGCCCAGCAGCTCTTGATGAGCCCCAGGCCCCGGCCCTGGCCGGAGCCTGACCCCGCCCACCCGATTCTGGCTGCGCACAGGTGCACTTCCTAGGGACGCCGCTAGGGGGCGCTGGTGAGGGGGTTCGGGGACCCTCAGCCCCCAACGGGCTAGGGCCACCCTTGCACCCATGGGGGTACCGGATTGTCCTCCCCCATGGGGGAACGGGGCCCCCTTGCCCTTCGCGAAAGCCCCAACCTTCCTCCCGGGGCACTCCTGCACCCTCCCCTCGCACTCACGGCCCCAGCGGCGGGGCCGTGCGCCCGCAGACGCCCTAGACGGAAGGCCGGGGTCCCCGTCAGGGGAGGGCACCCCCTGGAAGCCAGGGACGAGCGGCGACCGCGGCCTCTTCCAAAACGGCAGGCACACAGGCCTGCGCGGCAAAAAGCCCCCGGCAAGGCAGCACCACTCAAAGGGGAAGGGTCCGCACCTGGCCCAGCAGCTCTTGATGAGCCCCAGGCCCCGCCCCTGGCCAGAGCCTGACCCCGCCCACCCGACTCTGGCTGCGCACAGGTGCACTTCCTAGGGCCGCCGCTAGGTGGCGCTGGTGAGGGGGTTCGGTTACCCTCAGCCCCCAACGGGCTGGGGCCACCCCTGCACCCATGGGGGTACGGGATTGTCTCCGCCATGTGGGGAACGGGGCCCTCTTCCCCTTCGCGCAAGCCCCAACCTTCCTCCCGGGGCACGCCTGCACCCTCCCCTCGCACTCACGGCCCCAGCGGCGAGGCCGTGCGCCCGCAGACGCCCTAGACGGAGGGCCGGGGTCCCCGTCAGGGGAGGGCACCCCCTGGAAGCCAGGGACGAGCGGCGACCGCGGCCTCTTCCAAAACGGCAGGCACACAGGCCTGCGCGGCAAAAAGCCCCCGGCAAGGCAGCACCACTCAAAGGGGAAGGGTCCGCACCTGGCCCTGCAGCTCTTGATGAGCCCCAGGCCCCGCCCATGGCCGGAGGCTGACCCCGCCCACCCAACTCTGGCTGCGCACAGGTGCACTTCCAAGGGCCGCCGCTAGGGGGCGCTGGTGAGGGGGTTCGGGGACACTCAGCCCCCACCGGGCTGGGGCCACCCCTGCACCCATGGGGGTACGGGATTGTCTCCGCCATGTGGGGAACGGGGCCCTCTTCCCCTTCGCGGAAGCCCCAACCTTCCTCCCGGGGCACGCCTGCACCCTCCACTCGCACTCACGGCCCCAGCGGCGGGGCCGTGCGCCCGCAGACGCCCTAGACGGAGGGCCGGGGTCCCCGTCAGGGGAGGGCACCCCCTGGAAGCCAGGGACGAGCGGCGACCGCGGCCTCTTCCAAAACGGCAGGCACACAGGCCTGCGCGGCAAAAAGCCCCCGCCAAGGCAGCACCACTCAAAGGGGAAGGGTCCGCACCTGGCCCAGCAGCTCTTGATGAGCCCCAGGCCCCGCCCCTGGCCGGAGCCTGACCCCGCCCACCCGATTCTGGCTGCGCACAGGTGCACTTCCTAGGGACGCCGCTAGGGGGCGCTGGTGAGGGGGTTCGGGGACCCTCAGCCCCCAACGGGCTAGGGCCACCCTTGCACCCATGGGGGTACCGGATTGTCCTCCCCCATGGGGGAACGGGGCCCCCTTGCCATTCGCGAAAGCCCCAACCTTCCTCCCGGGGCACGCCTGCACCCTCCCCTCGCACTCACAGCCCTAGCGGCGGGGTCGTGCGCCGCAGACGCCCTAGACGGAGGGCCGGGGTCCCCGTCAGGGGAGGGCACCCCCTGGAAGCCAGGGACGAGCGGCGACCGCGGCCTCTTCCAAAACGGCAGGCACACAGGCCTGCGCGGCAAAAAGCCCCCGGCAAGGCAGCACCACTCAAAGGGGAAGGGTCCGCACCTGGCCCAGCAGCTCTTGATGAGCCCCAGGCCCCGCCCCTGGCCGGAGCCTGACCCAGCCCACCCGATTCTGGCTGCGCACAGGTGCACTTCCTAGGGCCGCCGCTAGGGGGCGCTGGTGAGGGGGTTCGGGGACCCTCAGCCCCCAACGTGCTAGGGCCACCCTTGCACCCATGGGGGTACCGGATTGTCCTCCCCCATGGGGGAACGGGGCCCCCTTGCCTTTCGCGAAAGCCCCAACCTTCCTCCCGGGGGAAGCCTGCACCTCCTCTCGCACTCACAGCCCCAGCGGCGGGGCCGTGCGCCCGCAGACGCCCTAGACGGAGGGCCGGGGTCCCCGTCAGGGGAGGGCACCCCCTGGAAGCCAGGGACGAGCGGCGACCGCGGCCTCTTCCAAAACGGCAGGCACACAGGCCTGCGCGGCAAAAAGCCCCCGGCAAGGCAGCACCACTCAAAGGGGAAGGGTCCGCACCTGGCCCAGCAGCTCTTGATGAGCCCCAGGCCCCGCCCCTGGCCGGAGCCTGACCCCGCCCACCCGATTCTGGCTGCGCACAGGTGCACTTCCTAGGGACGCCTCTAGGGGGCGCTGGTGAGGGGGTTCGGGGACCCTCAGCCCCCAACGGGCTAGGGCCACCCTTGCACCCATGGGGGTACCGGATTGTCCTCCCCCATGGGGGAACGGGGCCACCTTGCCCTTCGCGGAAGCCCCAACCTTCCTCCCGGGGGAAGCCTGCACCTCCTCTCGCACTCACAGCCCCAGCGGCGGGGCCGTGCGCCCGCAGACGCCCTAGACGGAGGGCCGGGGTCCCCGTCAGGGGAGGGCACCCCCTGGAAGCCAGGGACGAGCGGCGACCGCGGCCTCTTCCAAAACGGCAGGCACACAGGCCTGCGCGGCAAAAAGCCCCGGGCAAGGCAGCACCACTCAAAGGGGAAGGGTCCGCACCTGGCCCAGCAGCTCTTGATGAGCCCCAGGCCCCGCCCCTGGCCGGAGCCTGACCCCGCCCACCCGACTCTGGCTGCGCACAGGTGCACTTCCTAGGGCCGCCGCTAGGGGGCGCTGGTGAGGGGGTTCGGGGACCCTCAGCCCCCAACGGGCTGCGGCCACCCCTGCACCCATGGGGGTACGGGTTGTCCTCCGCCATGGGGGAACGGGGCCCCCTTCCCCTTCGCGGAAGCCCCAACCTTCCTCCCGGGGCACGCCTGCACCCTCCCCTCGCACTCACGACCCAGCGGCGAGGCCGTGCGCCCGCAGACGCCCTCGACGGAGGGCCGGGGTCCCCGTCTGGGGAGGGCAACCCCTGGAAGCCAGGGACGAGCGGCGACCGCGGCCTCTTCCAAAACGGCAGGCACACAGGCCTGCGCGGCAAAAAGCCCCCGGCAAGGCAGCACCACTCAAAGGGGAAGGGTCCGCACCTGGCCCAGCTGCTCTTGATGAGCCCCAGGCCCCGCCCCTGGCCGGAGCCTGACCCCGCCCACCCGATTCTGGCTGCGCACAGGTGCACTTCCTAGGGCCGCCGCTAGGGGGCGCTGGTGAGGGGGTTCGGGGACCCTCAGCCCCCAACGGGCTAGGGCCACCCTTGCACCCATGGGGGTACCGGATTGTCCTCCCCCATGGGGGAACGGGGCCCCCTTGTCCTTCGCGAAAGCCCCAACCTTCCTCCCGGGGGAAGCCTGCACCTCCTCTCGCACTCACAGCCCCAGCGGCGGGGCCGTGCGCCCGCAGACGCCCTAGACGGAGGGCCGGGGTCCCCGTCAGGGGAGGGCACCCCCTGGAAGCCAGGGACGAGCGGCGACCGCGGCCTCTTCCAAAACGGCAGGCACACAGGCCTGCGCGGCAAAAAGCCCCCGGCAAGGCAGCACCACTCAAAGGGGAAGGGTCCGCACCTGGCCCAGCAGCTCTTGATGAGCCCCAGGCCCCGCCCCTGGCCGGAGCCTGACCCCGCCCACCCGATTCTGGCTGCGCACAGGTGCACTTCCTAGGGACGCCGCTAGGGGGCACTGGTGAGGGGGTTCGGGGACCCTCAGCCCCCAACGGGCTAGGGCCACCCTTGCACCCATGGGGGTTAGGGATTGTCCTCCCCCATGGGGGAACGGGGCCCCCTTGCCCTTCGCGGAAGCCCCAACCTTCCTCCCGGGGGAAGCCTGCACCTCCTCTCGCACTCACGGCCCCAGCGGCGGGGCCGTGCGCCCGCAGACGCCCTAGACGGAGGGCCGGGGTCCCCGTCAGGGGAGGGCACCCCCTGGAAGCCAGGGACGAGCGGCGACCACGGCCTCTTCCAAAATGGCAGTCACACAGGCCTGCGCGGCAAAAAGCCCCCGGCAAGGCAGCACCACTCAAAGGGGAAGGGTCCGCACCTGGCCCAGCAGCTCTTGATGAGCCCCAGGCCCCGCCCCTGGCTGGAGCCTGACCCCGCCCACCCGACTCTGGCTGCGCACAGGTGCACTTCCTAGGGCCGCCGCTAGGGGGCGCTGGTGAGGGGGTTCGGGGACCCTCAGCCCCCAACGGGCTAGGGCCACCCTTGCTCCCATGGGGGTACGGGATTGTCTCCGCCATGTGGGGAACGGGGCCCCCTTCCCCTACGCGGAAGCCCCAACCTTCCTCCCGGGGCACGCCTGCACCCTCCCCTCGCACTCACAGCCCCAGCGGCGGGGCCGTGCGCCCGCAGACGCCCTAGACGGAGGGCCGGGGTCCCCGTCAGGGGAGGGCACCCCCTGGAAGCCAGGGACGAGCGGCGACCGCGGCCTCTTCCAAAACGGCAGGCACACAGGCCTGCGCGGCAAAAAGCCCCCGGCAAGGCAGCACCACTCAAAGGGGAAGGGTCCGCACCTGGCCCAGCAGCTCTTGATGAGCCCCAGGCCCCGCCCCTGGCCGGAGCCTGACCAGCCCACCCGACTCTGGCTGCGCACAGGTGTACTTCCTAGGGCCGCCGCTAGGGGGCGCTGGTGAGGGGGTTCGGGGACCCTCAGCCCCCAACGGGCTGCGGCCACACCTGCACCCATGGGGGTACGGGTTGTCCTCCGCCATGGGGGAACGGGGCCCCCTTCCCCTTCGCGGAAGCCCCAACCTTCCTCCCGGGGCACGCCTGCACGCTCCCCTCGCACTCACGGCCCCAGCGGCGGGGCCGTGCGCCCGCAGACGCCCTAGACGGAGGGCCGGGGTCCCCGTCAGGGGAGGGCACCCCCTGGAAGCCAGGGACGAGCGGCGACCGCGGCCTCTTCCAAAACGGCAGGCACCAGGCCTGCGCGGCAAAAAGCCCCCGGCAAGGCAGCACCACTCAAACGGGAAGGGTCCGCACCTGGCCCAGCAGCTCTTGATGAGCCCCAGGCCCCGCCCCTGGCCGGAGCCTGACCCCGCCCACCCGATTCTGGCTGCGCACAGGTGCACTTCCTAGGGCCGCCGCTAGGGGGCGCTGGTGAGGGGGTTCGGGGACCCTCAGCCCCCAACGGGCTAGGGCCACCCTTGCACCCATGGGGGTACCGGATTGTCCTCCCCCATGGGGGAACGGGGCCCCCTTGCCCTTCGCGAAAGCCCCAACCTTCCTCCCGGGGCACGCCTGCACCCTCCCCTCGCACTCACAGCCCCAGGGGCGGGGCCGTGCGCCCGCAGACGCCATAGACGGAGGGCCGGGGTCCCCGTCAGGGGAGGGCAACCCCTGGAAGCCAGGGACGAGCGGCGACCGCGGCCTCTTCCAAAACGGCAGGCACACAGGCCTGCGCGGCAAAAAGCCCCCAGCAAGGCAGCACCACTCAAAGGGGAAGGGTCCGCACCTGGCCCAGCAGCTCTTGATGAGCCCCAGGCCCCGCCCATGGCCGGAGCCTGACCCCGCCCACCCGACTCTGGCTGCGCACAGGTGCACTTCCTAGGGCCGCCGCTAGGGGGCGCTGGTGAGGGGGTTCGGGGACCCTCAGCCCCCAACGGGCAGCGGCCACCCCTGCACCCATGGGGGTACGGGTTGTCCTCCGCCATGGGGGAACGGGGCCCCCTTCCCCTTCCCGGAAGCCCCAACCTTCCTCCCGGGGCACGCCTGCACCCTCCCCTCGCACTCACGGCCCCAGCGGCGGGGCCGTGAGCCCGCAGACGCCCTAGACGGAGGGCCGGGGTCCCCGTCAGGGGAGGGCACCCCCTGGAAGCCAGGGACGAGCGGCGACCGCGGCCTCTTCCAAAACGGCAGGCACACAGGCCTGCGCGGCAAAAAGCCCCCGGCAAGGCAGCACCACTCAAAGGAGAAGGGTCCGCACCTGGCCCAGCAGCTCTTGATGAGCCCCAGGCCCCGGCCCTGGCCGGAGCCTGACCCCGCCCACCCGATTCTGGCTGCGCACAGGTGCACTTCCTAGGGACGCCGCTAGGGGGCGCTGGTGAGGGGGTTCGGGGACCCTCAGCCCCCAACGGGCTAGGGCCACCCTTGCACCCATGGGGGTACCGGATTGTCCTCCCCCATGGGGGAACGGGGCCCCCTTGCCCTTCGCGAAAGCCCCAACCTTCCTCCCGGGGCACGCCTGCACCCTCCCCTCGCACTCACAGCCCCAGCGGCGGGGCCGTGCGCCCGCAGACGCCCTAGACGGAGGGCCGGGGTCCCCGTCAGGGGTGGGCACCCCCTGGAAGCCAGGGACGAGCGGCGACCGCGGCCTCTTCCAAAACGGCAGGCACACAGGCCTGCGCGGCAAAAAGCCCCCGGCAAGGCAGCACCACTCAAAGGGGAAGGGTCCGCACCTGGCCCAGCAGCTCTTGATGAGCCCCAGGCCCCGCCCCTGGCCGGAGCCTGACCCCGCCCACCCGACTCTGGCTGCGCACAGGTGCACTTCCTAGGCCCGCCGCTAGGGGGCGCTGGTGAGGGGGATCGGGGACCCTCAGCCCCCACCGGGCTGGGGCCACCCCTGCACCCATGGGGGTACCGGATTGTCCTCCCCCATGGGGGAACGGTCCCCCTTGCCCTTCGCGGAAGCCCCAACCTTCCTCCCGGGGCACGCCTGCACCCTCCCCTCGCACTCACGGCCCCAGCGGCGAGGCCGTGCGCCCGCAGACGCCCTAGACGGAGGGCCGGGGTCCCCGTCAGGGGAGGGCACCCCCTGGAAGCCAGGGACGAGCGGCGACCGCGGCCTCTTCCAAAACGGCAGGCACACAGGCCTGCGCGGCAAAAAGCCCCCGGCAAGGCAGCACCACTCAAAGGGGAAGGGTCCGCACCTGGCCCTGCAGCTCTTGATGAGCCCCAGGCCCCGCCCATGGCCGGAGCCTGACCCCGCCCACCCGACTCTGGCTGCGCACAGGTGCACTTCCAAGGGCCGCCGCTAGGGGGCGCTGGTGAGGGGGTTCGGGGACACTCAGCCCCCACCGGGCTGGGGCCACCCCTGCACCCATGGGGGTACGGGATTGTCTCCGCCATGTGGGGAACGGGGCCCTCTTCCCCTTCGCGGAAGCCCCAACCTTCCTCCCGGGGCACGCCTGCACCCTCCACTCGCACTCACGGCCCCAGCGGCGGGGCCGTGCGCCCGCAGACGCCCTAGACGGAGGGCCGGGGTCCCCGTCAGGGGAGGGCACCCCCTGGAAGCCAGGGACGAGCGGCGACCGCGGCCTCTTCCAAAACGGCAGGCACACAGGCCTGCGCGGCAAAAAGCCCCCGGCAAGGCAGCACCACTCAAAGGGGAAGGGTCCGCACCTGGCCCAGCAGCTCTTGATGAGCCCCAGGCCCCGCCCCTGGCCGGAGCCTGACCCCGCCCACCCGATTCTGGCTGCGCACAGGTGCACTTCCTAGGGACGCCGCTAGGGGGCGCTGGTGAGGGGGTTCGGGGACCCTCAGCCCCCAACGGGCTAGGGCCACCCTTGCACCCATGGGGGTACCGGATTGTCCTCCCCCATGGGGGAACGGGGCCCCCTTGCCATTCGCGAAAGCCCCAACCTTCCTCCCGGGGCACGCCTGCACCCTCCCCTCGCACTCACAGCCCTAGCGGCGGGGTCGTGCGCCGCAGACGCCCTAGACGGAGGGCCGGGGTCCCCGTCAGGGGAGGGCAGCCCCTGGAAGCCAGGGACGAGCGGCGACCGCGGCCTCTTCCAAAACGGCAGGCCCACAGGCCTGCGCGGCAAAAAGCCCCCGGCAAGGCAGCACCACTCAAAGGGGAAGGGTCCGCACCTGGCCCAGCAGCTCTTGATGAGCCCCAGGCCCCGCCCCTGGCCGGAGCCTGACCCCGCCCACCCGATTCTGGCTGCGCACAGGTGCACTTCCTAGGGCCGCCGCTAGGGGGCGCTGGTGAGGGGGTTCGGGGACCCTCAGCCCCCAACGTGCTAGGGCCACCCTTGCACCCATGGGGGTACCGGATTGTCCTCCCCCATGGGGGAACGGGGCCCCCTTGCCTTTCGCGAAAGCCCCAACCTTCCTCCCGGGGGAAGCCTGCACCTCCTCTCGCACTCACAGCCCCAGCGGCGGGGCCGTGCGCCCGCAGACGCCCTAGACGGAGGGCCGGGGTCCCCGTCAGGGGAGGGCACCCCCTGGAAGCCAGGGACGAGCGGCGACCGCGGCCTCTTCCAAAACGGCAGGCACACAGGCCTGCGCGGCAAAAAGCCCCCGGCAAGGCAGCACCACTCAAAGGGGAAGGGTCCGCACCTGGCCCAGCAGCTCTTGATGAGCCCCAGGCCCCGCCCCTGGCCGGAGCCTGACCCCGCCCACCCGATTCTGGCTGCGCACAGGTGCACTTCCTAGGGACGCCTCTAGGGGGCGCTGGTGAGGGGGTTCGGGGACCCTCAGCCCCCAACGGGCTAGGGCCACCCTTGCACCCATGGGGGTACCGGATTGTCCTCCCCCATGGGGGAACGGGGCCACCTTGCCCTTCGCGGAAGCCCCAACCTTCCTCCCGGGGGAAGCCTGCACCTCCTCTCGCACTCACAGCCCCAGCGGCGGGGCCGTGCGCCCGCAGACGCCCTAGACGGAGGGCCGGGGTCCCCGTCAGGGGAGGGCACCCCCTGGAAGCCAGGGACGAGCGGCGACCGCGGCCTCTTCCAAAACGGCAGGCACACAGGCCTGCGCGGCAAAAAGCCCCGGGCAAGGCAGCACCACTCAAAGGGGAAGGGTCCGCACCTGGCCCAGCAGCTCTTGATGAGCCCCAGGCCCCGCCCCTGGCCGGAGCCTGACCCCGCCCACCCGACTCTGGCTGCGCACAGGTGCACTTCCTAGGGCCGCCGCTAGGGGGCGCTGGTGAGGGGGTTCGGGGACCCTCAGCCCCCAACGGGCTGCGGCCACCCCTGCACCCATGGGGGTACGGGTTGTCCTCCGCCATGGGGGAACGGGGCCCCCTTCCCCTTCGCGGAAGCCCCAACCTTCCTCCCGGGGCACGCCTGCACCCTCCCCTCGCACTCACGACCCAGCGGCGAGGCCGTGCGCCCGCAGACGCCCTCGACGGAGGGCCGGGGTCCCCGTCTGGGGAGGGCAACCCCTGGAAGCCAGGGACGAGCGGCGACCGCGGCCTCTTCCAAAACGGCAGGCACACAGGCCTGCGCGGCAAAAAGCCCCCGGCAAGGCAGCACCACTCAAAGGGGAAGGGTCCGCACCTGGCCCAGCTGCTCTTGATGAGCCCCAGGCCCCGCCCCTGGCCGGAGCCTGACCCCGCCCACCCGATTCTGGCTGCGCACAGGTGCACTTCCTAGGGACGCCTCTAGGGGGCGCTGGTGAGGGGGTTCGGGGACCGTCAGCCCCCAACGGGCTAGGGCCACCCTTGCACCCATGGGGGTAGGGGATTGTCTCCACCATGTGGGGAACGGGGCCCCCTTCCCCTACGCGGAAGCCCAAACCTTCCTCCCGGGGCACGCCTGCACCCTCCCCTCGCACTCACAGCCCCAGCGGCGGGGCCGTGCGCCCGCAGACGCCCTAGACGGAGGGACGGGGTCCCCGTCAGGGGAGGGCACCCCCTGGAAGCCAGGGACGAGCGGCGACCACGGCCTCTTCCAAAACGGCAGGCACACAGGCCTGCGCGGCAAAAAGCCCCCGGCAAGGCAGCACCACTCAAAGGGGAAGGGTCCGCACCTGGCCCAGCAGCTCTTGATGAGCCCCAGGCCCCGCCCCTGGCCGGAGCCTGACCCCGCCCACCCGACTCTGGCTGCGCACAGGTGCACTTCCTAGGGCCGCCGCTAGGGGGCGCTGGTGAGGGGGTGAGGGGACCCTCAGCCCCCAACGGGCTGTGGCCACCCCTGCACCCATGGGGGTACGGGTTGTCCTCCGCCATGGGGGAATGGGGCCCCCTTCCCCTTCGCGGAAGCCCCAACCTTCCTCCCGGGGCACGCCTGCACCCTCCCCTCGCACTCACGGCCCCAGCGGCGGGGCCGTGCGCCCGCAGAAGCCCTAGACGGAGGGCCGGGGTCCCCGTCAGGGGAGGGCACCCCCTGGAAGCCAGGGACGAGCGGCGACCGCGGCCTCTTCCAAAACGGCAGGCACACAGGCCTGCGCGGCAAAAAGCCCCCGGCAAGGCAGCACCACTCAAAGGAGAAGGGTCCGCACCTGGCCCAGCAGCTCTTGATGAGCCCCAGGCCCCGGCCCTGGCCGGAGCCTGACCCCGCACACCCGATTCTGGCTGCGCACAGGTGCACTTCCTAGGGACGCCGCTAGGGGGCGCTGGTGAGGGGGTTCGGGGACCCTCAGCCCCCAACGGGCTAGGGCCACCCTTGCACCCATGGGGGTACCGGATTGTCCTCCCCCATGGGGGAACGGGGCCCCCTTGCCCTTCGCGAAAGCCCCAACCTTCCTCCCGGGGCACGCCTGCACCCTCCCCTCGCACTCACGGCCCCAGCGGCGGGGCCGTGCGCCCGCAGACGCCCTAGACGGAAGGCCGGGGTCCCCGTCAGGGGAGGGCACCCCCTGGAAGCCAGGGACGAGCGGCGACCGCGGCCTCTTCCAAAACGGCAGGCACACAGGCCTGCGCGGCAAAAAGCCCCCGGCAAGGCAGCACCACTCAAAGGGGAAGGGTCCGCACCTGGCCCAGCAGCTCTTGATGAGCCCCAGGCCCCGCCCCTGGCCGGAGCCTGACCCCGCCCACCCGATTCTGGCTGCGCACAGGTGCACTTCCTAGGGACGCCTCTAGGGGGCGCTGGTGAGGGGGTTCGGGGACCCTCAGCCCCCAACGGGCTGCGGCCACCCCTGCACCCATGGGGGTACGGGTTGTCCTCCGCCATGGGGGAACGGGGCCCCCTTCCCCTTCGCGGAAGCCCCAACCTTCCTCCCGGGGCACGCCTGCACCCTCCCCTCGCACTCACGGCCCCAGCGGCGAGGCCGTGCGCCCGCAGACGCCCTAGACGGAGGGCCGGGGTCCCCGTCTGGGGAGGGCAACCCCTGGAAGCCAGGGACGAGCGGCGACCGCGGCCTCTTCCAAAACGGCAGGCACACAGGCCTGCGCGGCAAAAAGCCCCCGGCAAGGCAGCACCACTCAAAGGGGAAGGGTCCGCACCTGGCCCAGCAGCTCTTGATGAGCCCCAGGCCCCGCCCCTGGCCGGAGCCTGACCCCGCCCACCCGATTCTGGCTGCGCACAGGTGCACTTCCTAGGGACGCCTCTAGGGGGCGCTGGTGAGGGGGTTCGGGGACCCTCAGCCCCCAACGGGCTAGGGCCACCCTTGCACCCATGGGGGTAGGGGATTGTCTCCACCATGTGGGGAACGGGGCCCCCTTCCCCTACGCGGAAGCCCCAACCTTCCTCCCGGGGCACGCCTGCACCCTCCCCTCGCACTCACAGCCCCAGCGGCGGGGCCGTGCGCCCGCAGACGCCCTAGACGGAGGGCCGGGGTCCCCGTCAGGGGAGGGCACCCCCTGGAAGCCAGGGACGAGCGGCGACCGCGGCCTCTTCCAAAACGGCAGGCACACAGGCCTGCGCGGCAAAAAGCCCCCGGCAAAGTAGCACCACTCAAAGGGGAAGGGTCCGCACCTGGCCCAGCAGCTCTTGATGAGCCCCAGGCCCCGCCCATGGCCGGAGCCTGACCCCGCCCACCCGACTCTGGCTGCGCACAGGTGCACTTCCAAGGGCCGCCGCTAGGGGGCGCTGGTGAGGGGGTTCGGGGACACTCAGCCCCCATCGGGCTGGGGCCACCCCTGCACCCATGGGGGTACGGGATTTTCTCCGCCATGTGGGGAACGGGGCCCTCTTCCCCTTCGCGGAAGCCCCAACCTTCCTCCCGGGGCACGCCTGCACCCTCCCCTCGCACTCACGGTCCCAGCGGCGGGGCCGTGCGCCCGCAGACGCCCTAGACGGAGGGCCGGGGTCCCCGTCAGGGGAGGGCACCCCCTGGAAGCCAGGGACGAGCGGCGACCGCGGCCTCTTCCAAAACGGCAGGCACACAGGCCTGCGCGGCAAAAAGCCCCCGGCAAGGCAGCACCACTCAAAGGGGAAGGGTCCGCACCTGGCCCAGCAGCTCTTGATGAGCCCCAGGCCCCGCCCCTGGCCGGAGCCTGACCCCGCCCACCCGACTCTGGCTGCGCACAGGTGCACTTCCTAGGGCCGCCGCTAGGGGGCGCTGGTGAGGGGGTTCGGGGACCCTCAGCCCCCAACGGGCTGCGGCCACCCCTGCACCCATGGGGGTACGGGTTGTCCTCCGCCATGGGGGAATGGGGCCCCCTTCCCCTTCGCGGAAGCCCCAACCTTCCTCCCGGGGCACGCCTGCACCCTCCCCTCGCACTCACGGCCCCAGCGGCGGGGCCGTGCGCCCGCAGAAGCCCTAGACGGAGGGCCGGGGTCCCCGTCAGGGGAGGGCACCCCCTGGAAGCCAGGGACGAGCGGCGACCGCGGCCTCTTCCAAAACGGCAGGCACACAGGCCTGCGCGGCAAAAAGCCCCCGGCAAGGCAGCACCACTCAAAGGAGAAGGGTCCGCACCTGGCCCAGCAGCTCTTGATGAGCCCCAGGCCCCGGCCCTGGCCGGAGCCTGACCCCGCCCACCCGATTCTGGCTGCGCACAGGTGCACTTCCTAGGGACGCCGCTAGGGGGCGCTGGTGAGGGGGTTCGGGGACCCTCAGCCCCCAACGGGCTAGGGCCACCCTTGCACCCATGGGGGTACCGGATTGTCCTCCCCCATGGGGGAACGGGGCCCCCTTGCCCTTCGCGAAAGCCCCAACCTTCCTCCCGGGGCACGCCTGCACCCTCCCCTCGCACTCACGGCCCCAGCGGCGGGGCCGTGCGCCCGCAGACGCCCTAGACGGAAGGCCGGGGTCCCCGTCAGGGGAGGGCACCCCCTGGAAGCCAGGGACGAGCGGCGACCGCGGCCTCTTCCAAAACGGCAGGCACACAGGCCTGCGCGGCAAAAAGCCCCCGGCAAGGCAGCACCACTCAAAGGGGAAGGGTCCGCACCTGGCCCAGCAGCTCTTGATGAGCCCCAGGCCCCGCCCCTGGCCAGAGCCTGACCCCGCCCACCCGACTCTGGCTGCGCACAGGTGCACTTCCTAGGGCCGCCGCTAGGGGGCGCTGGTGAGGGGGTTCGGTTACCCTCAGCCCCCAACGGGCTGGGGCCACCCCTGCACCCATGGGGGTACGGGATTGTCTCCGCCATGTGGGGAACGGGGCCCTCTTCCCCTTCGCGCAAGCCCCAACCTTCCACCCGGGGCACGCCTGCACCCTCCCCTCGAACTCACGGCCCCAGCGGCGGGGCCGTGCGCCCGCAGACGCCCTAGACGGAGGGCCGGGGTCCCCGTCAGGGGAGGGCACCCCCTGGAAGCCAGGGACGAGCGGCGACCGCGGCCTCTTCCAAAACGGCAGGCACACAGGCCTGCGCGGCAAAAAGCCACCGGCAAGGCAGCACCACTCAAAGGGGAAGGGTCCGCACCTGGCCCAGCAGCTCTTGATGAGCCCCAGGCCCCGCCCCTGGCCGGAGCCTGCCCCGCCCACCCGATTCTGGCTGCGCACAGGTGCACTTCCTAGGGACGCCGCTAGGGGGCGCTGGTGAGGGGGTTCGGGGACCCTCAGCCCCCAACGGGCTAGGGCCACCCTTGCACCCATGGGGGTACCGGATTGTCCTCCCCCATGGGGGAACGGGGCCCCCTTGCCCCTCGCGAAAGCCCCAACCTTCATCCCGGGGCACGCCTGCACCCTCCCCTCGCACTCACAGCCCCAGCGGCGGGGCCGTGCGCCCGCAGACGCCCTAGACGGAGGGCCGGGGTCCCCGTCAGGGGAGGGCACCCCCTGGAAGCCAGGGACGAGCGGCGACCGCGGCCTCTTCCAAAACGGCAGGCACACAGGCCTGCGCGGCAAAAAGCCCCCGGCAAGGCAGCACCACTCAAAGGGGAAGGGTCCGCACCTGGCCCAGCAGCTCTTGATGAGCCCCAGGCCCCGCCCCTGTCGGAGCCTGACCCCGCCCACCCGATTCTGGCTGCGCACAGGTGCACTTCCTAGGGCCGCCGCTAGGGGGCGCTGGTGAGGGGGTTCGGGGACCCTCAGCCCCCAACGGGCTAGGGCCACCCTTGCACCCATGGGGGTACCGGATTGTCCTCCCCCATGGGGGAACGGGGCCACCTTGCCCTTCGCGGAAGCCCCAACCTTCCTCCCGGGGGAAGCCTGCACCTCCTCTCGCACTCACAGCCCCAGCGGCGGGGCCGTGCGCCCGCTGACGCCCTAGACGGAGGGCCGGGGTCCCCGTCAGGGGAGGGCACCCCCTGGAAGCCAGGGACGAGCGGCGACCGCGGCCTCTTCCAAAACGGCAGGCACACAGGCCTGCGCGGCAAAAAGCCCCCGGCAAGGCAGCACCACTCAAAGGGGAAGGGTCAGCACCTGGCCCAGCAGCTCTTGATGAGCCCCAGGCCCGCCCCTGGCCGGAGCCTGACCCCGCCCACCCGACTCTGTCTGCGCACAGGTGCACTTCCTAGGGCCGCCGCTAGGGGGCGCTGGTGAGGGGGTTCGGGGACCCTCAGCCCCCAACGGGCTGCGGCCACCCCTGCACCCATGGGGGTACGGGTTGTCCTCCGCCATGGGGGAACGGGGCCCCCTTCCCCTTCGCGGAAGCCCCAACCTTCCTCCCGGGGCACGCCTGCACCCTCCCCTCGCACTCACGGCCCCAGCGGCGGGGCCGTGCGCCCGCAGACGCCCTAGACGGAGGGCCGGGGTCCCCGTCAGGGGAGGGCACCCCCTGGAAGCCAGGGACGAGCGGCGACCGCGGCCTCTTCCAAAACGGCAGGCACACAGGCCTGCGCGGCAAATAGCCCCCGGCAAGGCAGCACCACTCAAAGGAGAAGGGTCCGCACCTGGCCCAGCAGCTCTTGATGAGCCCCAGGCCCCGCCCCTGGCCGGAGCCTGACCCCGCCCACCCGATTCTGGCTGCGCACAGGTGCACTTCCTAGGGACGCCGCTAGGGGGCGCTGGTGAGGGGGTTCGGGGACCCTCAGCCCCCAACGGGCTAGGGCCACCCTTGCACCATGGGGGTACCGGATTGTCCTCCACCATGGGGGAACGGGGCACCCTTGCCCTTCGCGAAAGCCCCAACCTTCCTCCCGGGGCACGCCTGCACCCTCCCCTCGCACTCACAGCCCCAGCGGCGGGGCCGTGCGCCCGCAGACGCCCTAGACGGAGGGCCGGGGTCCCCGTCAGGGGAGGGCACCCCCTGGAAGCCAGGGACGAGCGGCGACCGCGGCCTCTTCCAAAACGGCAGGCACACAGGCCTGCGCGGCAAAAAGCCCCGGGCAAGGCAGCACCACTCAAAGGGGAAGGGTCCGCACCTGGCCCAGCAGCTCTTGATGAGCCCCAGGCCCCGCCCCTGGCCGGAGCCTGACCCCGCCCACCCGATTCTGGCTGCGCACAGGTGCACTTCCTAGGGCCGCCGCTAGGGGGCGCTGGTGAGGGGGTTCGGGGACCCTCAGCCCCCAACGGGCTAGGGCCACCCTTGCACCCATGGGGGTACCGGATTGTCCTCCCCCATGGGGGAACGGGGCCCCCTTGCCCTTCGCGAAAGCCCCAACCTTCCTCCCGGGGGAAGCCTGCACCTCCTCTCGCACTCACAGCCCCAGCGGCGGGGCCTTGCGCCCGCAGACGCCCTAGACGGAGGGCCGGGGTCCCCGTCAGGGGAGGGCAGCCCCTGGAAGCCAGGGACGAGCGGCGACCGCGGCCTCTTCCAAAACGGCAGGCACACAGGCCTGCGCGGCAAAAAGCCCCCGGCAAGGCAGCACCACTCAAAGGGGAAGGGTCCGCACCTGGCCCAGCAGCTCTTGATGAGCCCCAGGCCCCGCCCCTGGCCGGAGCCTGACCCCGCCCACCCGATTCTGGCTGCGCACAGGTGCACTTCCTAGGGACGCCTCTAGGGGGCGCTGGTGAGGGGGTTCGGGGACCCTCAGCCCCCAACGGGCTGCGGCCACCCCTGCACCCATGGGGGTACGGGTTGTCCTCCGCCATGGGGGAACGGGGCCCCCTTCCCCTTCGCGGAAGCCCCAACCTTCCTCCCGGGGCACGCCTGCACCCTCCCCTCGCACTCACGGCCCCAGCGGCGAGGCCGTGCGCCCGCAGACGCCCTAGACGGAGGGCCGGGGTCCCCGTCTGGGGAGGGCAACCCCTGGAAGCCAGGGACGAGCGGCGACCGCGGCCTCTTCCAAAACGGCAGGCACACAGGCCTGCGCGGCAAAAAGCCCCCGGCAAGGCAGCACCACTCAAAGGGGAAGGGTCCGCACCTGGCCCAGCAGCTCTTGATGAGCCCCAGGCCCCGCCCCTGGCCGGAGCCTGACCCCGCCCACCCGATTCTGGCTGCGCACAGGTGCACTTCCTAGGGACGCCTCTAGGGGGCGCTGGTGAGGGGGTTCGGGGACCCTCAGCCCCCAACGGGCTAGGGCCACCCTTGCACCCATGGGGGTAGGGGATTGTCTCCACCATGTGGGGAACGGGGCCCCCTTCCCCTACGCGGAAGCCCCAACCTTCCTCCCGGGGCACGCCTGCACCCTCCCCTCGCACTCACAGCCCCAGCGGCGGGGCCGTGCGCCCGCAGACGCCCTAGACGGAGGGCCGGGGTCCCCGTCAGGGGAGGGCACCCCCTGGAAGCCAGGGACGAGCGGCGACCGCGGCCTCTTCCAAAACGGCAGGCACACAGTCCTGCGCGGCAAAAAGCACCCGGCAAGGCAGCACCACTCAAAGGGGAAGGGTCCGCACCTGGCCCAGCAGCTCTTGATGAGCCCCAGGCCCCGCCCCTGGCCGGAGCCTGACCCCGCCCACCCGACTCTGGCTGCGCACAGGTGCACTTCCTAGGGCCGCCGCTAGGGGGCGCTGGTGAGGGGGTTCGGGGACCCTCAGCCCCCAACGGGCTGCGGCCACCCCTGCACCCATGGGGGTACGGGTTGTCCTCCGCCATGGGGGAACGGGGCCCCCTTCCCCTTCGCGGAAGCCCCAACCTTCCTCCCGGGGCACGCCTGCACCCTCCCCTCGCACTCACGGCCCCAGCGGCGGGGCCGTGCGCCCGCAGACGCCCTAGACGGAGGGCCGGGGTCCCCGTCAGGGGAGGGCACCCCCTGGAAGCCAGGGACGAGCGGCGACCGCGGCCTCTTCCAAAACGGCAGGCACACAGGCCTGCGCGGCAAAAAGCCCCCGGCAAAGTAGCACCACTCAAAGGGGAAGGGTCCGCACCTGGCCCAGCAGCTCTTGATGAGCCCCAGGCCCCGCCCATGGCCGGAGCCTGACCCCGCCCACCCGACTCTGGCTGCGCACAGGTGCACTTCCAAGGGCCGCCGCTAGGGGGCGCTGGTGAGGGGGTTCGGGGACACTCAGCCCCCATCGGGCTGGGGCCACCCCTGCACCCATGGGGGTACGGGATTGTCTCCGCCATGTGGGGAACGGGGCCCTCTTCCCCTTCGCGGAAGCCCCAACCTTCCTCCCGGGGCACGCCTGCACCCTCCCCTCGCACTCACGGTCCCAGCGGCGGGGCCGTGCGCCCGCAGACGCGCTAGACGGAGGGCCGGGGTCCCCGTCAGGGGAGGGCACCCCCTGGAAGCCAGGGACGAGCGGCGACCGCGGCCTCTTCCAAAACGGCAGGCACACAGGCCTGCGCGGCAAAAAGCCCCCGGCAAGGCAGCACCACTCAAAGGGGAAGGGTCCGCACCTGGCCCAGCAGCTCTTGATGAGCCCCAGGCCCCGCCCCTGGCCGGAGCCTGACCCCGCCCACCCGATTCTGGCTGCGCACATGTGCACTTCCTAGGGCCGCCGCTAGGGAGCGCTGGTGAGGGGGTTCGGGGACCCTCAGCCCCCAACGGGCTAGGGCCACCCTTGCACCCATGGGGGTACCGGATTGTCCTCCCCCATGGGGGAACGGGGCCCCCTTGCCCTTCGCGAAAGCCCCAACCTTCCTCCCGGGGCACGCCTGCACCCTCCCCTCGCACTCACAGCCCTAGCGGCGGGGTCGTGCGCCGCAGACGCCCTAGACGGAGGGCCGGGGTCCCCGTCAGGGGAGGGCACCCCCTGGAAGCCAGGGACGAGCGGCGACCGCGGCCTCTTCCAAAACGGCAGGCACACAGGCCTGCGCGGCAAAAAGCCCCCGGCAAGGCAGCACCACTCAAAGGGGAAGGGTCCGCACCTGGCCCAGCAGCTCTTGATGAGCCCCAGGCCCCGCCCCTGGCCGGAGCCTGACCCCGCCCACCCGATTCTGGCTGCGCACAGGTGCACTTCCTAGGGCCGCCGCTAGGGGGCGCTGGTGAGGGGGTTCGGGGACCCTCAGGCCCCAACGTGCTAGGGCCACCCTTGCACCCATGGGGGTACCGGATTGTCCTCCCCCATGGGGGAACGGGGCCCCCTTGCCCTTCGCGAAAGCCCCAACCTTCCTCCCGGGGGAAGCCTGCACCTCCTCTCGCACTCACAGCCCCAGCGGCGGGGCCGTGCGCCCGCAGACGCCCTAGACGGAGGGCCGGGGTCCCCGTCAGGGGAGGGCACCCCCTGGAAGCCAGGGACGAGCGGCGACCGCGGCCTCTTCCAAAACGGCAGGCACACAGGCCTGCGCGGCAAAAAGCCCCCGGCAAGGCAGCACCACTCAAAGGGGAAGGGTCCGCACCTGGCCCAGCAGCTCTTGATGAGCCCCAGGCCCCGCCCCTGGCCGGAGCCTGACCCCGCCCACCCGACTCTGGCTGCGCACAGGTGCACTTCCTAGGGCCGCCGCTAGGGGGCGCTGGTGAGGGAGTTCGGGGACCCTCAGCCCCCAACGGGCTGCGGCCACCCCTGCACCCATGGGGGTACGGGTTGTCCTCCGCCATGGGGGAACGGGGCCCCCTTCCCCTTCGCGGAAGCCCCAACCTTCCTCCCGGGGCCGCCTGCACCCTCCCCTCGCACTCACGGCCCCAGCGGCGGGGCCGTGCGCCCGCAGACGCCCTAGACGGAGGGCCGGGGTCCCCGTCAGGGGAGGGCAACCCCTGGAAGCCAGGGACGAGCGGCGACCGCGGCCTCTTCCAAAACGGCAGGCACACAGGCCTGCGCGGCAAAAAGCCCCCGGCAAGGCAGCACCACTCAAAGGAGAAGGGTCCGCACCTGGCCCAGCAGCTCTTGATGAGCCCCAGGCCCCGGCCCTGGCCGGAGCCTGACCCCGCCCACCCGATTCTGGCTGCGCACAGGTGCACTTCCTAGGGACGCCGCTAGGGGGCGCTGGTGAGGGGGTTCGGCGACCCTCAGCCCCCAACGGGCTAGGGCCACCCTTGCACCCATGGGGGTACCGGATTGTCCTCCCCCATGGGGGAACGGGGCCTCCTTGCCCTTCGCGAAAGCCCCAACCTTCCTCCCGGGGCACGCCTGCACCCTCCCCTCGCACTCACAGCCCCAGCGGCGGGGCCGTGCGCCCGCAGACGCCCTAGACGGAGGGCCGGGGTCCCCGTCAGGGGAGGGCACCCCCTGGAAGCCAGGGACGAGCGGCGACCGCGGCCTCTTCCAAAACGGCAGGCACACAGGCCTGCGCGGCAAAAAGCCCCCGGCAAGGCAGCACCACTCAAAGGGGAAGGGTCCGCACCTGGCCCAGCAGCTCTTGATGAGCCCCAGGCCCCGCCCCTGGCCGGAGCCTGACCCCGCCCACCCGACTCTGGCTGCGCACAGGTGCACTTCCTAGGGCCGCCGCTAGGGGGCGCTGGTGAGGGGGTTCGGGGACCCTCAGCCCCCACCGGGCTGGGGCCACCCCTGCACCCATGGGGGTACCGGATTGTCCTCCCCCATGGGGGAACGGTCCCCCTTGCCCTTCGCGGAAGCCCCAACCTTCCTCCCGGGGCACGCCTGCACCCTCCCCTCGCACTCACGGCCCCAGCGGCGAGGCCGTGCGCCCGCAGACGCCCTAGACGGAGGGCCGGGGTCCCCGTCAGGGGAGGGCACCCCCTGGAAGCCAGGGACGAGCGGCGACCGCGGCCTCTTCCAAAACGGCAGGCACACAGGCCTGCGCGGCAAAAAGCCCCCGGCAAAGTAGCACCACTCAAAGGGGAAGGGTCCGCACCTGGCCCAGCAGCTCTTGATGAGCCCCAGGCCCCGCCCATGGCCGGAGCCTGACCCCGCCCACCCGACTCTGGCTGCGCACAGGTGCACTTCCAAGGGCCGCCGCTAGGGGGCGCTGGTGAGGGGGTTCGGGGACACTCAGCCCCCACCGGGCTGGGGCCACCCCTGCACCCATGGGGGTACGGGATTGTCTCCGCCATGTGGGGAACGGGGCCCTCTTCCCCTTCGCGGAAGCCCCAACCTTCCTCCCGGGGCACGCCTGCACCCTCCCCTCGCACTCACGGTCCCAGCGGCGGGGCCGTGCGCCCGCAGACGCCCTAGACGGAGGGCCGGGGTCCCCGTCAGGGGAGGGCACCCCCTGGAAGCCAGGGACGAGCGGCGACCGCGGCCTCTTCCAAAACGGCAGGCACACAGGCCTGCGCAGCAAAAAGCCCCCGGCAAGGCAGCACCACTCAAAGGGGAAGGGTCCGCACCTGGCCCAGCAGCTCTTGATGAGCCCCAGGCCCCGCCCCTGGCCGGAGCCTGACCCCGCCCACCCGATTCTGGCTGCGCACAGGTGCACTTCCTAGGGACGCCGCTAGGGGGCGCTGGTGAGGGGGTTCGGGGACCCTCAGCCCCCAACGGGCTAGGGCCACCCTTGCACCCATGGGGGTACCGGATTGTCCTCCCCCATGGGGGAACGGGGCCCCCTTGCCCTTCGCGAAAGCCCCAACCTTCCTCCCGGGGTACGCCTGCACCCTCCCCTCGCACTCACAGCCCTAGCGGCGGGGTCGTGCGCCGCAGACGCCCTAGACGGAGGGCCGGGGTCCCCGTCAGGGGAGGGCACCCCCTGGAAGCCAGGGACGAGAGGCGACCGCGGCCTCTTCCAAAACGGCAGGCACACAGGCCTGCGCGGCAAAAAGCCCCCGGCAAGGCAGCACCACTCAAAGGGGAAGGGACCGCACCTGGCCCAGCAGCTCTTGATGAGCCCCAGGCCCCGCCCCTGGCCGGAGCCTGACCCCGCCCACCCGATTCTGGCTGCGCACAGGTGCACTTCCTAGGGCCGCCGCTAGGGGGCGCTGGTGAGGGGGTTCGGGGACCCTCAGCCCCCAACGTGCTAGGGCCACCCTTGCACCCATGGGGGTACCGGATTGTCCTCCCCCATGGGGGAACGGGGCCCCCTTGCCCTTCGCGAAAGCCCCAACCTTCCTCCCGGGGGAAGCCTGCACCTCCTCTCGCACTCACAGCCCCAGCGGCGGGGCCGTGCGCCCGCAGACGCCCTAGACGGAGGGCCAGGGTCCCCGTCAGGGGAGGGCACCCCCTGGAAGCCAGGGACGAGCGGCGACCGCGGCCTCTTCCAAAACGGCAGGCACACAGGCCTGCGCGGCAAAAAGCCCCCGGCAAGGCAGCACCACTCAAAGGGGAAGGGTCCGCACCTGGCCCAGCAGCTCTTGATGAGCCCCTGGCCCCGCCCCTGGCCGGAGCCTGACCCCGCCCACCCGATTCTGGCTGCGCACAGGTGCACTTCCTAGGGACGCCTCTAGGGGGCGCTGGTGAGGGGATTCGGGGACCCTCAGCCCCCAACGGGCTAGGGCCACCCTTGCACCCATGGGGGTACCGGATTGTCCTCCCCCATGGGGGAACGGGGCCACCTTGCCCTTCGCGGAAGCCCCAACCTTCCTCCCGGGGGAAGCCTGCACCTCCTCTCGCACTCACAGCCCCAGCGGCGGGGCCGTGCGCCCGCAGACGCCCTAGACGGAGGGCCGGGGTCCCCGTCAGGGGAGGGCACCCCCTGGAAGCCAGGGACGAGCGGCGACCGCGGCCTCTTCCAAAACGGCAGGCACACAGGCCTGCGCGGCAAAAAGCCCCGGGCAAGGCAGCACCACTCAAAGGGGAAGGGTCCGCACCTGGCCCAGCAGCTCTTGATGAGCCCCAGGCCCCGCCCCTGGCCGGAGCCTGACCCCGCCCACCCGACTCTGGCTGCGCACAGGTGCACTTCCTAGGGCCGCCGCTAGGGGGCGCTGGTGAGGGGGTTCGGGGACCCTCAGCCCCCAACGGGCTGCGGCCACCCCTGCACCCATGGGGGTACGGGTTGTCCTCCGCCATGGGGGAACGGGGCCCCCTTCCCCTTCGCGGAAGCCCCAACCTTCCTCCCGGGGCACGCCTGCACCCTCCCCTCGCACTCACGACCCAGCGGCGAGGCCGTGCGCCCGCAGACGCCCTAGACGGAGGGCCGGGGTCCCCGTCTGGGGAGGGCAACCCCTGGAAGCCAGGGACGAGCGGCGACCGCGGCCTCTTCCAAAACGGCAGGCACACAGGCCTGCGCGGCAAAGAGCCCCGGCAAGGCAGCACCACTCAAAGGGGAAGGGTCCGCACCTGGCCCAGCAGCTCTTGATGAGCCCCAGGCCCCGCCCCTGGCCGGAGCCTGACCCCGCCCACCCGATTCTGGCTGCGCACAGGTGCACTTCCTAGGGACGCCTCTAGGGGGCGCTGGTGAGGGGGTTCGGGGACCCTCAGCCCCCAACGGGCTAGGGCCACCCTTGCACCCATGGGGGTAGGGGATTGTCTCCACCATGTGGGGAACGGGGCCCCCTTCCCCTACGCGGAAGCCCCAACCTTCCTCTCGGGGCACGCCTGCACCCTCCCCTCGCACTCACAGCCCCAACGGCGGGGCCGTGCGCCCGCAGACGCCCTAGACGGAGGGCCGGGGTCCCCGTCAGGGGAGGGCACCCCCTGGAAGCCAGGGACGAGCGGCGACCGCGGCCTCTTCCAAAACGGCAGGCACACAGGCCTGCGCGGCAAAAAGCCCCCGGCAAGGCAGCACCACTCAAAGGGGAAGGGTCCGCACCTGGCCCAGCAGCTCTTGATGAGCCCCAGGCCCCGCCCCTGGCCGGAGCCTGACCCCGCCCACCCGACTCTGGCTGCGCACAGGTGCACTTCCTAGGGCCGCCGCTAGGGTGCGCTGGTGAGGGGGTTCGGGGACCCTCAGCCCCCAACGGGCTGGGGCCACCCCTGCACCCATGGGGGTACCGGATTGTCCTCCCCCATGGGGGAACGGGGACCCCTTGCCCTTCGCGGCAGCCCCAAACTTCCTCCCGGGGCACGCCTGCACCCTCCCCTCGCACTCACGGCCCCAGCGGCGAGGCCGTGCGCCCGCAGACGCCCTAGACGGAGGGCCGGGGTCCCCGTCAGGGGAGGGCACCCCCTGGAAGCCAGGGACGAGCGGCGACCGCGGCCTCTTCCAAAACGGCAGGCACACAGGCCTGCGCGGCAAAAAGCCCCCGGCAAGGCAGCACCACTCAAAGGGGAAGGGTCCGCACCTGGCCCAGCAGCTCTTGATGAGCCCCAGGCCCCGCCCCTGGCCGGAGCCTGACCCCGCCCACCCGACTCTGGCTGCGCACAGGTGCACTTCCAAGGGCCGCCGCTAGGGGGCGCTGGTGAGGGGGTTCGGAGACACTCAGCCCCCACCAGGCTGGGGCCACCCCTGCACCCATGGGGGTACGGGATTGTCTCCGCCATGTGGGGAACGGGGCCCTCTTCCCCTTCGCGGAAGCCCCAACCTTCCTCCCGGGGCACGCCTGCACCCTCCCCTCGCACTCACGGCCCCAGCGGCGGGCCGTGCGCCCGCAGACGCCCTAGACGGAGGGCCGGGGTCCCCGTCAGGGGAGGGCACCCCCTGGAAGCCAGGGACGAGCGGCGACCGCGGCCTCTTCCAAAACGGCAGGCACACAGGCCTGCGCGGCAAAAAGCCCCCGGCAAGGCAACACCACTCAAAGGGGAAGGGTCCGCACCTGGCCCAGCAGCTCTTGATGAGCCCCAGGCCCCGCCCCTGGCCGGAGCCTGACCCCGCCCACCCGACTCTGGCTGCTCACAGGTGCACTTCCTAGGGCCGCCGCTAGGGGGCGCTGGTGAGGGGGTTCGGGGACCCTCAGCCCCCACCGGGCTGGGGCCACCCCTGCACCCATGGGGGTACCGGATTGTCCTCCCCCATGGGGGAACGGTCCCCCTTGCCCTTCGCGGAAGCCCCAAACTTCCTCCCGGGGCACGCCTGCACCCTCCCCTCGCACTCACGGCCCCAGCGGCGAGGCCGTGCGCCCGCAGACGCCCTAGACGGAGGGCCGGGGTCCCCGTCAGGGGAGGGCACCCCCTGGAAGCCAGGGACGAGCGGCGACCGCGGCCTCTTCCAAAACGGCAGGCACACAGGCCTGCGCGGCAAAAAGCCCCCGGCAAGGCAGCACCACTCAAAGGGGAAGGGTCCGCACCTGGCCCAGCAGCTCTTGATGAGCCCCAGGCCCCGCCCATGGCCGGAGCCTGACCCCGCCCACCCGACTCTGGCTGCGCACAGGTGCACTTCCAAGGGCCGCCGCTAGGGGGCGCTGGTGAGGGGGTTCGGGGACACTCAGCCCCCACCGGGCTGGGGCCACCCCTGCACCCATGGGGGTACGGGATTGTCTCCGCCATGTGGGGAACGGGGCCCTCTTCCCCTTCGCGGAAGCCCCAACCTTCCTCCCGGGGCACGCCTGCACCCTCCACTCGCACTCACGGCCCCAGCGGCGGGGCCGTGCGCCCGCAGACGCCCTAGACGGAGGGCCGGGGTCCCCGTCAGGGGAGGGCAACCCCTGGAAGCCAGGGACGAGCGGCGACCGCGGCCTCTTCCAAAACGGCAGGCACACAGGCCTGCACGGCAAAAAGCCCCCGGCAAGGCAGCACCACTCAAAGGGGAAGGGTCCGCACCTGGCCCAGCAGCTCTTGATGAGCCCCAGGCCCCGCCCCTGGCCGGAGCCTGACCCCGCCCACCCGATTCTGGCTGCGCACAGGTGCACTTCCTAGGGCCGCCGCTAGGGGGCGCTGGTGAGGGGGTTCGGGGACCCTCAGCCCCCAACGGGCTAGGGCCACCCTTGCACCCATGGGGGTACCGGATTGTCCTCCCCCATGGGGGAACGGGGCCCCCTTGCCCTTCGCGAAAGCCCCAACCTTCCTCCCGGGGCACGCCTGCACCCTCCCCTCGCACTCACAGCCCTAGCGGCGGGGTCGTGCGCCTCAGACGCCCTAGACGGAGGGCCGGGGTCCCCGTCAGGGGAGGGCACCCCCTGGAAGCCAGGGACGAGCGGCGACCGCGGCCTCTTCCAAAACGGCAGGCACACAGGCCTGCGCGGCAAAAAGCCCCCGGCAAGGCAGCACCACTCAAAGGGGAAGGGTCCGCACCTGGCCCAGCAGCTCTTGATGAGCCCCAGGCCCCGCCCCTGGCCGGAGCCTGACCCCGCCCACCCGATTCTGGCTGCGCACAGGTGCACTTCCTAGGGCCGCCGCTAGGGGGCGCTGGTGAGGGGGTTCGGGGACCCTCAGCCCCCAACGTGCTAGGGCCACCCTTGCACCCATGGGGGTACCGGATTGTCCTCCCCCATGGGGGAACGGGGCCCCCTTGCCCTTCGCGGAAGCCCCAAACTTCCTCCCGGGGCACGCCTGCACCCTCCCCTCGCACTCACGGCCCCAGCGGCGAGGCCGTGCGCCCGCAGACGCCCTAGACGGAGGGCCGGGGTCCCCGTCAGGGGAGGGCACCCCCTGGAAGCCAGGGACGAGCGGCGACCGCGGCCTCTTCCAAAACGGCAGGCACACAGGCCTGCGCGGCAAAAAGCCCCCGGCAAGGCAGCACCACTCAAAGGGGAAGGGTCCGCACCTGGCCCAGCAGCTCTTGATGAGCCCCAGGCCCCGCCCCTGGCCGGAGCCTGACCCCGCCCACCCGACTCTGGCTGCGCACAGGTGCACTTCCAAGGGCCGCCGCTAGGGGGCGCTGGTGAGGGGGTTCGGAGACACTCAGCCCCCACCAGGCTGGGGCCACCCCTGCACCCATGGGGGTACGGGATTGTCTCCGCCATGTGGGGAACGGGGCCCTCTTCCCCTTCGCGGAAGCCCCAACCTTCCTCCCGGGGCACGCCTGCACCCTCCCCTCGCACTCACGGCCCCAGCGGCGGGCCGTGCGCCCGCAGACGCCCTAGACGGAGGGCCGGGGTCCCCGTCAGGGGAGGGCACCCCCTGGAAGCCAGGGACGAGCGGCGACCGCGGCCTCTTCCAAAACGGCAGGCACACAGGCCTGCGCGGCAAAAAGCCCCCGGCAAGGCAACACCACTCAAAGGGGAAGGGTCCGCACCTGGCCCAGCAGCTCTTGATGAGCCCCAGGCCCCGCCCCTGGCCGGAGCCTGACCCCGCCCACCCGACTCTGGCTGCTCACAGGTGCACTTCCTAGGGCCGCCGCTAGGGGGCGCTGGTGAGGGGGTTCGGGGACCCTCAGCCCCCACCGGGCTGGGGCCACCCCTGCACACATGGGGGTACCGGATTGTCCTCCCCCATGGGGGAACGGTCCCCCTTGCCCTTCGCGGAAGCCCCAAACTTCCTCCCGGGGCACGCCTGCACCCTCCCCTCGCACTCACGGCCCCAGCGGCGAGGCCGTGCGCCCGCAGACGCCCTAGACGGAGGGCCGGGGTCCCCGTCAGGGGAGGGCACCCCCTGGAAGCCAGGGACGAGCGGCGACCGCGGCCTCTTCCAAAACGGCAGGCACACAGGCCTGCGCGGCAAAAAGCCCCCGGCAAGGCAGCACCACTCAAAGGGGAAGGGTCCGCACCTGGTCCAGCAGCTCTTGATGAGCCCCAGGCCCCGCCCATGGCCGGAGCCTGACCCCGCCCACCCGACTCTGGCTGCGCACAGGTGCACTTCCAAGGGCCGCCGCTAGGGGGCGCTGGTGAGGGGGTTCGGGGACACTCAGCCCCCACCGGGCTGGGGCCACCCCTGCACCCATGGGGGTACGGGATTGTCTCCGCCATGTGGGGAACGGGGCCCTCTTCCCCTTCGCGGAAGCCCCAACCTTCCTCCCGGGGCACGCCTGCACCCTCCACTCGCACTCACGGCCCCAGCGGCGGGGCCGTGCGCCCCCAGACGCCCTAGACGGAGGGCCGGGGTCCCCGTCAGGGGAGGGCAACCCCTGGAAGCCAGGGACGAGCGGCGACCGCGGCCTCTTCCAAAACGGCAGGCACACAGGCCTGCACGGCAAAAAGCCCCCGGCAAGGCAGCACCACTCAAAGGGGAAGGGTCCGCACCTGGCCCAGCAGCTCTTGATGAGCCCCAGGCCCCGCCCCTGGCCGGAGCCTGACCCCGCCCACCCGATTCTGGCTGCGCACAGGTGCACTTCCTAGGGCCGCCGCTAGGGGGCGCTGGTGAGGGGGTTCGGGGACCCTCAGCCCCCAACGGGCTAGGGCCACCCTTGCACCCATGGGGGTACCGGATTGTCCTCCCCCATGGGGGAACGGGGCCCCCTTGCCCTTCGCGAAAGCCCCAACCTTCCTCCCGGGGCACGCCTGCACCCTCCCCTCGCACTCACAGCCCTAGCGGCGGGGTCGTGCGCCTCAGACGCCCTAGACGGAGGGCCGGGGTCCCCGTCAGGGGAGGGCACCCCCTGGAAGCCAGGGACGAGCGGCGACCGCGGCCTCTTCCAAAACGGCAGGCACACAGGCCTGCGCGGCAAAAAGCCCCCGGCAAGGCAGCACCACTCAAAGGGGAAGGGTCCGCACCTGGCCCAGCAGCTCTTGATGAGCCCCAGGCCCCGCCCCTGGCCGGAGCCTGACCCCGCCCACCCGATTCTGGCTGCGCACAGGTGCACTTCCTAGGGCCGCCGCTAGGGGGCGCTGGTGAGGGGGTTCGGGGACCCTCAGCCCCCAACGTGCTAGGGCCACCCTTGCACCCATGGGGGTACCGGATTGTCCTCCCCCATGGGGGAACGGGGCCCCCTTGCCCTTCGCGAAAGCCCCAACCTTCCTCCCGGGGGAAGCCTGCACCTCCTCTCGCACTCACAGCCCCAGCGGCGAGGCCGTGCGCCCGCAGACGCCCTAGACGGAGGGCCGGGGTCCCCGTCAGGGGAGGGCACCCCCTGGAAGCCAGGGACGAGCGGCGACCGCGGCCTCTTCCAAAACGGCAGGCACACAGGCCTGCGCGGCTAAAAGCCCCCGGCAAGGCAGCACCACTCAAAGGGGAAGGGTCCGCACCTGGCCCAGCAGCTCTTGATGAGCCCCAGGCCCCGCCCCTGGCCGGAGCCTGACCCCGCCCACCCGATTCTGGCTGCGCACAGGTGCACTTCCTAGGGACGCCTCTAGGGGGCGCTGGTGAGGGGGTTCGGGGACCCTCAGCCCCCAACGGGCTAGGGCCACCCTTGCACCCATGGGGGTACCGGATTGTCCTCCCCCATGGGGGAACGGGGCCACCTTGCCCTTCGCGGAAGCCCCAACCTTCCTCCCGGGGGAAGCCTGCACCTCCTCTCGCACTCACAGCCCCAGCGGCGGGGCCGTGCGCCCGCAGACGCCCTAGACGGAGGGCCGGGGTCCCCGTCAGGGGAGGGCACCCCCTGGAAGCCAGGGACGAGCGGCGACCGCGGCCTCTTCCAAAACGGCAGGCACACAGGCCTGCGCGGCAAAAAGCCCCGGGCAAGGCAGCACCACTCAAAGGGGAAGGGTCCGCACCTGGCCGAGCAGCTCTTGATGAGCCCCAGGCCCCGCCCCTGGCCGGAGCCTGACCCCGCCCACCCGACTCTGGCTGCGCACAGGTGCACTTCCTAGGGCCGCCGCTAGGGGGCGCTGGTGAGGGGTTTCGGGGACCTTCAGCCCCCAACGGGCTGCGGCCACCCCTGCACCCATGGGGGTACGGGTTGTCCTCCGCCATGGGGGAACGGGGCCCCCTTCCCCTTCGCGGAAGCCCCAACCTTTCTCCCGGGGCACGCCTGCACCCTCCCCTCGCACTCACGACCCAGCGGCGAGGCCGTGCGCCCGCAGACGCCCTAGACGGAGGGCCGGGGTCCCCGTCTGGGGAGGGCAACCCCTGGAAGCCAGGGACGAGCGGCGACCGCGGCCTCTTCCAAAACGGCAGGCACACAGGCCTGCGCGGCAAAAAGCCCCCGGCAAGGCAGCACCACTCAAAGGGGAAGGGTCCGCACCTGGCCCAGCTGCTCTTGATGAGCCCCAGGCCCCGCCCCTGGCCGGAGCCTGACCCCGCCCACCCGATTCTGGCTGCGCACAGGTGCACTTCCTAGGGACGCCTCTAGGGGGCGCTGGTGAGGGGGTTCGGGGACCCTCAGCCCCCAACGGGCTAGGGCCACCCTTGCACCCATGGGGGTAGGGGATTGTCTCCACCATGTGGGGAACGGGGCCCCCTTCCCCTACGCGGAAGCCCAAACCTTCCTCCCGGGGCACGCCTGCACCCTCCCCTCGCACTCACAGCCCCAGCGGCGGGGCCGTGCGCCCGCAGACGCCCTAGACGGAGGGCCGGGGTCCCCGTCAGGGGAGGGCACCCCCTGGAAGCCAGGGACGAGCGGCGACCACGGCCTCTTCCAAAACGGCAGGCACACAGGCCTGCGCGGCAAAAAGCCCCCGGCAAGGCAGCACCACTCAAAGGGGAAGGGTCCGCACCTGGCCCAGCAGCTCTTGATGAGCCCCAGGCCCCGCCCCTGGCCGGAGCCTGACCCCGCCCACCCGACTCTGGCTGCGCACAGGTGCACTTCCTAGGGCCGCCGCTAGGGGGCGCTGGTGAGGGGGTTCGGGGACCCTCAGCCCCCAACGGGCTGCGGCCACCCCTGCACCCATGGGGGTACGGGTTGTCCTCCGCCATGGGGGAATGGGGCCCCCTTCCCCTTCGCGGAAGCCCCAACCTTCCTCCCGGGGCACGCCTGCACCCTCCCCTCGCACTCACGGCCCCAGCGGCGGGGCCGTGCGCCCGCAGACGCCCTAGACGGAGGGCCGGGGTCCCCGTCAGGGGAGGGCACCCCCTGGAAGCCAGGGACGAGCGACGACCGCGGCCTCTTCCAAAACGGCAGGCACACAGGCCTGCGCGGCAAAAAGCCCCCGGCAAGGCAGCACCACTCAAAGGAGAAGGGTCCGCACCTGGCCCAGCAGCTCTTGATGAGCCCCAGGCCCCGGCCCTGGCCGGAGCCTGACCCCGCCCACCCGATTCTGGCTGCGCACAGGTGCACTTCCTAGGGACGCCGCTAGGGGGCGCTGGTGAGGGGGTTCGGGGACCCTCAGCCCCCAACGGGCTGGGGCCACCCCTGCACCCATGGGGGTACCGGATTGTCCTCCCCCATGGGGGAACGGGGCCCCCTTGCCCTTCGCGGAAGCCCCAAACTTCCTCCCGGGGCACGCCTGCACCCTCCCCTCGCACTCACGGCCCCAGCGGCGAGGCCGTGCGCCCGCAGACGCCCTAGACGGAGGGCCGGGGTCCCCGTCAGGGGAGGGCACCCCCTGGAAGCCAGGGACGAGCGGCGACCGCGGCCTCTTCCAAAACGGCAGGCACACAGGCCTGCGCGGCAAAAAGCCCCCGGCAAGGCAGCACCACTCAAAGGGGAAGGGTCCGCACCTGGCCCAGCAGCTCTTGATGAGCCCCAGGCCCCGCCCCTGGCCGGAGCCTGACCCCGCCCACCCGACTCTGGCTGCGCACAGGTGCACTTCCAAGGGCCGCTGCTAGGGGGCGCTCGTGAGGGGGTTCGGAGACACTCAGCCCCCACCAGGCTGGGGCCACCCCTGCACCCATGGGGGTTCGGGATTGTCTCCGCCATGTGGGGAACGGGGCCCTCTTCCCCTTCGCGGAAGCCCCAACCTTCCTCCCGGGGCACGCCTGCACCCTCCCCTCGCACTCACGGCCCCAGCGGCGGGGCCGTGCGCCCGCAGACGCCCTAGACGGAGGGCCGGGGTCCCCGTCAGGGGAGGGCACCCCCTGGAAGCCAGGGACGAGCGGCGACCGCGGCCTCTTCCAAAACGGCAGGCACACAGGCCTGCGCGGCAAAAAGCCACCGGCAAGGCAGCACCACTCAAAGGGGAAGGGTCCGCACCTGGCCCAGCAGCTCTTGATGAGCCCCAGGCCCCGCCCCTGTCGGAGCCTGACCCCGCCCACCCGATTCTGGCTGCGCACAGGTGCACTTCCTAGGGCCGCCGCTAGGGGGCGCTGGTGAGGGGGTTCGGGGACCCTCAGCCCCCAACGGGCTAGGGCCACCCTTGCACCCATGGGGGTACCGGATTGTCCTCCCCCATGGGGGAACGGGGCCCCCTTGCCCTTCGCGAAAGCCCCAACCTTCCTCCCGGGGCACGCCTGCACCCTCCCCTCGCACTCACAGCCCCAGCGGCGGGGCCGTGCGCCCGCAGACGCCCTAGACGGAGGGCCGGGGTCCCCGTCAGCGGAGGGCACCCCCTGGAAGCCAGGGACGAGCGGCGACCGCGGCCTCTTCCAAAACGGCAGGCACACAGGCCTGCGCGGCAAAAAGCCCCCGGCAAGGCAGCACCACTCAAAGGGGAAGGGTCCGCACCTGGCCCAGCAGCTCTTGATGAGCCCCAGGCCCCGCCCCTGTCGGAGCCTGACCCCGCCCACCCGATTCTGGCTGCGCACAGGTGCACTTCCTAGGGCCGCCGCTAGGGGGCGTTGGTGAGGGGGTTCGGGGACCCTCAGCCCCCAACGGGCTAGGGCCACCCTTGCACCCATGGGGGTACCGGATTGTCCTCCCCCATGGGGGAACGGGGCCCACTTGCCCTTCACGAAAGCCCCAACCTTCCTCCCGGGGGAAGCCTGCACCTCCTCTCGCACTCACAGCCCCAGCGGCGGGGCCGTGCGCCCGCAGACGCCCTAGACGGAGGGCCGGGGTCCCCGTCAGGGGAGGGCACCCCCTGGAAGCCAGGGACGAGCGGCGACCGCGGCCTCTTCCAAAACGGCAGGCACACAGGCCTTCGCGGCAAAAAGCCCCCGGCAAGGCAGCACCACTCAAAGGGGAAGGGTCCGCACCTGGCCCAGCAGCTCTTGATGAGCCCCAGGCCCCGCCCCTGGCCGGAGCCTGACCCCGCCCACCCGATTCTGGCTGCGCACAGGTGCACTTCCTAGGGACGCCTCTAGGGGGCGCTGGTGAGGGGGTTCGGGGACCCTCAGCCCCCAACGGGCTAGGGCCACCCTTGCAACCATGGGGGTACCGGATTGTCCTCCCCCATGGGGGAACGGGGCCACCTTGCCCTTCGCGGAAGCCCCAACCTTCCTCCCGGGGGAAGCCTGCACCTCCTCTCGCACTCACAGCCCCAGCGGCGGGGCCGTGCGCCCGCAGACGCCCTAGACGGAGGGCCGGGGTCCCCGTCAGGGGAGGGCACCCCCTGGAAGCCAGGGACGAGCGGCGACCGCGGCCTCTTCCAAAACGGCAGGCACACAGGCCTGCGCGGCAAAAAGCCCCGGGCAAGGCAGCACCACTCAAAGGGGAAGGGTCCGCACCTGGCCCAGCAGCTCTTGATGAGCCCCAGGCCCCGCCCCTGGCCGGAGCCTGACCCCGCCCACCCGACTCTGGCTGCGCACAGGTGCACTTCCTAGGGCCGCCGCTAGGGGGCGCTGGTGAGGGGGTTCGGGGACCCTCAGCCCCCAACGGGCTGCGGCCACCCCTGCACCCATGGGGGTACGGGTTGTCCTCCGCCATGGGGGAACGGGGCCCCCTTCCCCTTCGCGGAAGCCCCAACCTTCCTCCCGGGGCACGCCTGCACCCTCCCCTCGCACTCACGGCCCCAGCGGCGAGGCCGTGCGCCCGCAGACGCCCTAGACGGAGGGCCGGGGTCCCCGTCTGGGGAGGGCACCCCCTGGAAACCAGGGACGAGCGGCGACCGCGGCCTCTTCCAAAACGGCAGGCACACAGGCCTGCGCGGCAAAAAGCCCCCGGCAAGGCAGCACCACTCAAAGGGGAAGGGTCCGCACCTGGCCCAGCAGCTCTTGATGAGCCCCAGGCCCCGCCCCTGGCCGGAGCCTGACCCCGCCCACCCGACTCTGGCTGCGCACAGGTGCACTTCCTAGGGCCGCCGCTAGGGGGCGCTGGTGAGGGGGTTAGTGGACCCTCAGCCCCCAACGGGCTGCGGCCACCCCTGCACCCATGGGGGTACGGGTTGTCCTCCGCCATGGGGGAACGGGGCCCCCTTCCCCTTCGCGGAAGCCCCAACCTTCCTCCCGGGGCACGCCTGCACCCTCCCCTCGCACTCACGGCCCCAGCGGCGGGGTCGTGCGCCCGCAGACGCCCTAGACGGAGGGCCGGGGTCCCCGTCAGGGGAGGGCACCCCCTGGAAGCCAGGGACGAGCGGCGACCGCGGCCTCTTCCAAAACGGCAGGCACACAGGCCTGCGCGGCAAAAAGCCCCCGGCAAGGCAGCACCACTCAAAGGAGAAGGGTCCGCACCTGGCCCAGGAGCTGTTGATGAGCCCCAGGCCCCGCCCCTGGCCGGAGCCTGACCCCGCCCACCCGATTCTGGCTGCGCACAGGTGCACTTCCTAGGGACGCCGCTAGGGGGCGCTGGTGAGGGGGTTCGGGGACCCTCAGCCCCCAACGGGCTAGGGCCACCCTTGCACCCATGGGGGTACCGGATTGTCCTCCACCATGGGGGAACGGGGCCCCCTTGCCCTTCGCGAAAGCCCCAACCTTCCTCCCGGGGCACGCCTGCACCCTCCACTCGCACTCACGGCCCCAGCGGCGGGGCCGGGCGCCCGCAGACGCCCTAGAAGGAGGGCCGGGGTCCCCGTCAGGGGAGGGCACCCCCTGGAAGCCAGGGACGAGCGGCGACCGCGGCCTCTTCCAAAACGGAAGGCACACAGGTCTGCGCGGCAAAAAGCCCCCGGCAAGGCAGCACCACTCAAAGGGGAAGGGTCCGCACCTGGCCCAGCAGCTCTTGATGAGCCCCAGGCCCCGCCCCTGGCCGGAGCCTGACCCCGCCCACCCGATTCTGGCTGCGCACAGGTGCACTTCCTAGGGACGCCGCTAGGGGGCGCTGGTGAGGGGGTTCGGGGACCCTCAGCCCCCAACGGGCTAGGGCCACCCTTGCACCCATGGGGGTACCGGATTGTCCTCCCCCATGGGGGAACGGGGCCCCCTTGCCCTTCGCGAAAGCCCCAACCTTCCTCCCGGGGGAAGCCTGCACCTCCTCTCGCACTCACAGCCCCAGCGGCGGGGCCGTGCGCCCGCAGACGCCCTAGACGGAGGGCCGGGGTCCCCGTCAGGGGAGGGCACCCCCTGGAAGCCAGGGACGAGCGGCGACCGCGGCCTCTTCCAAAACGGCAGGCACACAGGCCTGCGCGGCAAAAAGCCCCCGGCAAGGCAGCACCACTCAAAGGGGAAGGGTTCGCACCTGGCCCAGCAGCTCTTGATGAGCCCCAGGCCCGCCCCTGGCCGGAGCCTGACCCCGCCCACCCGACTCTGGCTGCGCACAGGTGCACTTCCTAGGGCCGCCGCTAGGGGGTGCTGGTGAGGGGGTTCGGGGACCCTCAGCCCCCAACGGGCTGCGGCCACCCCTGCACCCATGGGGGTACGGGTTGTCCTCCGCCATGGGGGAACGGGGCCCCCTTCCCCTTCGCGGAAGCCCCAACCTTCCTCCCGGGGCACGCCTGCACCCTCCCCTCGCACTCACGGCCCCAGCGGCGGGGCCGTGCGCCCGCAGACGCCCTAGACGGAGGGCCGGGGTCCCCGTCAGGGGAGGGCACCCCCTGGAAGCCAGGGACGAGCGGCGACCGCGGCCTCTTCCAAAACGGCAGGCACACAGGCCTGCGCGGCAAAAAGCCCCCGGCAAGGCAGCACCACTCAAAGGAGAAGGTTCCGCACCTGGCCCAGCAGCTCTTGATGAGCCCCAGGCCCCGCCCCTGGCAGGAGCCTGACCCCGCCCACCCGATTCTGGCTGCGCACAGGTGCACTTCCTAGGGACGCCGCTAGGGGGCGCTGGTGAGGGGGTTCGGGGACCCTCAGCCCCCAACGGGCTAGGGCCACCCTTGCACCCATGGGGGTACCGAATTGTCCTCCACCATGGGGGAACGGGGCCCCCTTGCCCTTCGCGAAAGCCCCAACCTTCCTCCCGGGGCACGCCTGCACCCTCCCCTCGCACTCACAGCCCCAGCGGCGGGGCCGTGCGTCCGCAGACGCCCTAGACGGAGGGCCGGGGTCCCCGTCAGGGGAGGGCACCCCCTGGAAGCCAGGGACGAGCGGCGACCGCGGCCTCTTCCAAAACCGCAGGCACACAGGCCTGCGCGGCAAAAAGCCCCCGGCAAGGCAGCACCACTCAAAGGGGAAGGGTCCGCACCTGGCCCAGCAGCTCTTGATGAGCCCCAGGCCCCGCCCCTGGCCAGAGCCTGACCCCGCCCACCCGACTCTGGCTGCGCAAAGGTGCACTTCCTAGGGCCGCCGCTAGGGGGCGCTGGTGAGGGGGTTCGGGGACACTCAGCCCCCACCGGGCTGGGGCCACCCCTGCACCCATGGGGGTACGGGATTGTCTCCGCCATGTGGGGAACGGGGCCCTCTTCCCCTTCGCGGAAGCCCCAACCTTCCTCCCGGGGCACGCCTGCACCCTCCCCTCGCACTCACGGCCCCAGCGGCGGGGCCGTGCGCCCGCAGACGCCCTAGACGGAGGGCCGGGGCCCCGTCAGGGGAGGGCACCCCCTGGAAGCCAGGGACGAGCGGCGACCGCGGCCTCTTCCAAAACGGCAGGCACACAGGCCTGCGCGGCAAAAAGCCCCCGGCAAGGCAGCACCACTCAAAGGGGAAGGGTCCGCACCTGGCCCAGCAGCTCTTGATGAGCCCCAGGCCCCGCCCATGGCCGGAGCCTGACCCCGCCCACCCGACTCTGGCTGCGCACAGGTGCACTTCCAAGGGCCGCCGCTAGGGGGCGCTGGTGAGGGGGTTCGGGGACACTCAGCCCCCACCGGGCTGGGGCCTCCCCTGCACCCATGGGGGTACGGGATTGTCTCCGCCATGTGGGGAACAGGGCCCTCTTCCCCTTCGCGGAAGCCCCAACCTTCCTCCCGGGGCACGCCTGCACCCTCCCCTCGCACTCACGGCCCCAGCGGCGGGGCCGTGCGCCCGCAGACGCCCTAGACGGAGGGCCGGGGCCCCGTCAGGGGAGGGCACCCCCTGGAAGCCAGGGACGAGCGGCGACCGCGGCCTCTTCCAAAACGGCAGGCACACAGGCCTGCGCGGCAAAAAGCCCCCGGCAAGGCAGCACCACTCAAAGGGGAAGGGTCCGCACCTGGCCCAGCAGCTCTTGATGAGCCCCAGGCCCCGCCCCTGGCCGGAGCCTGACCCCGCCCACCCGATTCTGGCTGCGCACAGGTGCACTTCCTAGGGACGCCGCTAGGGGGCGCTGGTGAGGGGGTTCGGGGACCCTCAGCCCCCAACGGGCTAGGGCCACCCTTGCACCCATGGGGGTACCGGATTGTCCTCCCCCATTGGGAAAGGGGCCACCTTGCCCTTCGCGGAAGCCCCAACCTTCCTCCCGGGGGAAGCCTGCACCTCCTCTCGCACTCACAGCCCCAGCGGCGGGGCCGTGCGCCCGCAGACGCCCTAGACGGAGGGCCGGGGTCCCCGTCAGGGGAGGGCACCCCCTGGAAGCCAGGGACGAGCGGCGACCGCGGCCTCTTCCAAAACGGCAGGCACACAGGCCTGCGCGGCAAAAAGCCCCCGGCAAGGCAGCACCACTCAAAGGGGAAGGGTCCGCACCTGGCCCAGCAGCTCTTGATGAGCCCCAGGCCCCGCCCCTGGCCGGAGCCTGACCCCGCCCACCCGACTCTGGCTGCGCACAGGTGCACTTCCTAGGGCCGCCGCTAGGGGGCGCTGGTGAGGGGGTTAGTGGACCCTCAGCCCCCAACGGGCTGCGGCCACCCCTGCACCCATGGGGGTACGGGTTGTCCTCCGCCATGGGGGAACGGGGCCCCCTTCCCCTTCGCGGAAGCCCCAACCTTCCTCCCGGGGCACGCCTGCACCCTCCCCTCGCACTCACGGCCCCAGCGGCGGGGCCGTGCGCCCGCAGACGCCCTAGACGGAGGGCCGGGGTCCCCGTCAGGGGAGGGCACCCCCTGGAAGCCAGGGACGAGCGGCGACCGCGGCCTCTTCCAAAACGGCAGGCACACAGGCCTGCGCGGCAAAAAGCCCCCGGCAAGGCAGCACCACTCAAAGGAGAAGGGTCCGCACCTGGCCCAGGAGCTGTTGATCAGCCCCAGGCCCCGCCCCTGGCCGGAGCCTGACCCCGCCCACCCGATTCTGGCTGCGCACAGGTGCACTTCCTAGGGACGCCGCTAGGGGGCGCTGGTGAGGGGGTTCGGGGACCCTCAGCCCCCAACGGGCTAGGGCCACCCTTGCACCCATGGGGGTACCGGATTGTCCTCCACCATGGGGGAACGGGGCCCCCTTGCCCTTCGCGAAAGCCCCAACCTTCCTCCCGGGGCACGCCTGCACCCTCCCCTCGCACTCACGGCCCCAGGGGCGGGGCCGTGCGCCCGCAGACGCCCTTAGACGGAGGGCCGGGGTCCCCGTCAGGGGAGGGCACCCCCTGGAAGCCAGGGACGAACGGCGACCGCGGCCTCTTCCAAAACGGCAGGCACACAGGCCTGCGCGGCAAAAAGCCCCCGGCAAGGCAGCACCACTCAAAGGGGAAGGGTCCGCACCTGGCCCAGCAGCTCTTATGAGCCCCAGGCCCCGCCCCTGGCCGGAGCCTGACCCCGCCCACCCGAATCTGGCTGCGCACAGGTGCACTTCCTAGGGCCGCCGCTAGGGGGCGCTGGTGAGGGGGTTCGGGGACCCTCAGCCCCCAACGGGCTAGGGCCACCCTTGCACCCATGGGGGTACCGGATTGTCCTCCCCCATGGGGGAACGGGGCCCTCTTCCCCTTCGCGGAAGCCCCAACCTTCCTCCCGGGGCACGCCTGCACCCTCCACTCGCACTCACGGCCCCAGCGGCGGGGCCGGGCGCCCGCAGACGCCCTAGAAGGAGGGCCGGGGTCCCCGTCAGGGGAGGGCACCCCCTGGAAGCCAGGGACGAGCGGCGACCGCGGCCTCTTCCAAAACGGAAGGCACACAGGTCTGCGCGGCAAAAAGCCCCCGGCAAGGCAGCACCACTCAAAGGGGAAGGGTCCGCACCTGGCCCAGCAGCTCTTGATGAGCCCCAGGCCCCGCCCCTGGCCGGAGCCTGACCCCGCCCACCCGATTCTGGCTGCGCACAGGTGCACTTCCTAGGGACGCCGCTAGGGGGCGCTGGTGAGGGGGTTCGGGGACCCTCAGCCCCCAACGGGCTAGGGCCACCCTTGCACCCATGGGGGTACCGGATTGTCCTCCCCCATGGGGGAACGGGGCCCCCTTGCCCTTCGCGAAAGCCCCAACCTTCCTCCCGGGGGAAGCCTGCACCTCCTCTCGCACTCACAGCCCCAGCGGCGGGGCCGTGCGCCCGCAGACGCCCTAGACGGAGGGCCGGGGTCCCCGTCAGGGGAGGGCACCCCCTGGAAGCCAGGGACGAGCGGCGACCGCGGCCTCTTCCAAAACGGCAGGCACACAGGCCTGCGCGGCAAAAAGCCCCCGGCAAGGCAGCACCACTCAAAGGGGAAGGGTTCGCACCTGGCCCAGCAGCTCTTGATGAGCCCCAGGCCCGCCCCTGGCCGGAGCCTGACCCCGCCCACCCGACTCTGGCTGCGCACAGGTGCACTTCCTAGGGCCGCCGCTAGGGGGTGCTGGTGAGGGGGTTCGGGGACCCTCAGCCCCCAACGGGCTGCGGCCACCCCTGCACCCATGGGGGTACGGGTTGTCCTCCGCCATGGGGGAACGGGGCCCCCTTCCCCTTCGCGGAAGCCCCAACCTTCCTCCCGGGGCACGCCTGCACCCTCCCCTCGCACTCACGGCCCCAGCGGCGGGGCCGTGCGCCCGCAGACGCCCTAGACGGAGGGCCGGGGTCCCCGTCAGGGGAGGGCACCCCCTGGAAGCCAGGGACGAGCGGCGACCGCGGCCTCTTCCAAAACGGCAGGCACACAGGCCTGCGCGGCAAAAAGCCCCCGGCAAGGCAGCACCACTCAAAGGAGAAGGTTCCGCACCTGGCCCAGCAGCTCTTGATGAGCCCCAGGCCCCGCCCCTGGCAGGAGCCTGACCCCGCCCACCCGATTCTGGCTGCGCACAGGTGCACTTCCTAGGGACGCCGCTAGGGGGCGCTGGTGAGGGGGTTCGGGGACCCTCAGCCCCCAACGGGCTAGGGCCACCCTTGCACCCATGGGGGTACCGAATTGTCCTCCACCATGGGGGAACGGTGCCCCCTTGCCCTTCGCGAAAGCCCCAACCTTCCTCCCGGGGCACGCCTGCACCCTCCCCTCGCACTCACAGCCCCAGCGGCGGGGCCGTGCGTCCGCAGACGCCCTAGACGGAGGGCCGGGGTCCCCGTCAGGGGAGGGCACCCCCTGGAAGCCAGGGACGAGCGGCGACCGCGGCCTCTTCCAAAACCGCAGGCACACAGGCCTGCGCGGCAAAAAGCCCCCGGCAAGGCAGCACCACTCAAAGGGGAAGGGTCCGCACCTGGCCCAGCAGCTCTTGATGAGCCCCAGGCCCCGCCCCTGGCCAGAGCCTGACCCCGCCCACCCGACTCTGGCTGCGCAAAGGTGCACTTCCTAGGGCCGCCGCTAGGGGGCGCTGGTGAGGGGGTTCGGGGACACTCAGCCCCCACCGGGCTGGGGCCACCCCTGCACCCATGGGGGTACGGGATTGTCTCCGCCATGTGGGGAACGGGGCCCTCTTCCCCTTCGCGGAAGCCCCAACCTTCCTCCCGGGGCACGCCTGCACCCTCCCCTCGCACTCACGGCCCCAGCGGCGGGGCCGTGCGCCCGCAGACGCCCTAGACGGAGGGCCGGGGCCCCGTCAGGGGAGGGCACCCCCTGGAAGCCAGGGACGAGCGGCGACCGCGGCCTCTTCCAAAACGGCAGGCACACAGGCCTGCGCGGCAAAAAGCCCCCGGCAAGGCAGCACCACTCAAAGGGGAAGGGTCCGCACCTGGCCCAGCAGCTCTTGATGAGCCCCAGGCCCCGCCCATGGCCGGAGCCTGACCCCGCCCACCCGACTCTGGCTGCGCACAGGTGCACTTCCAAGGGCCGCCGCTAGGGGGCGCTGGTGAGGGGGTTCGGGGACACTCAGCCCCCACCGGGCTGGGGCCTCCCCTGCACCCATGGGGGTACGGGATTGTCTCCGCCATGTGGGGAACAGGGCCCTCTTCCCCTTCGCGGAAGCCCCAACCTTCCTCCCGGGGCACGCCTGCACCCTCCCCTCGCACTCACGGCCCCAGCGGCGGGGCCGTGCGCCCGCAGACGCCCTAGACGGAGGGCCGGGGCCCCGTCAGGGGAGGGCACCCCCTGGAAGCCAGGGACGAGCGGCGACCGCGGCCTCTTCCAAAACGGCAGGCACACAGGCCTGCGCGGCAAAAAGCCCCCGGCAAGGCAGCACCACTCAAAGGGGAAGGGTCCGCACCTGGCCCAGCAGCTCTTGATGAGCCCCAGGCCCCGCCCCTGGCCGGAGCCTGACCCCGCCCACCCGATTCTGGCTGCGCACAGGTGCACTTCCTAGGGACGCCGCTAGGGGGCGCTGGTGAGGGGGTTCGGGGACCCTCAGCCCCCAACGGGCTAGGGCCACCCTTGCACCCATGGGGGTACCGGATTGTCCTCCCCCATTGGGAAAGGGGCCACCTTGCCCTTCGCGGAAGCCCCAACCTTCCTCCCGGGGGAAGCCTGCACCTCCTCTCGCACTCACAGCCCCAGCGGCGGGGCCGTGCGCCCGCAGACGCCCTAGACGGAGGGCCGGGGTCCCCGTCAGGGGAGGGCACCCCCTGGAAGCCAGGGACGAGCGGCGACCGCGGCCTCTTCCAAAACGGCAGGCACACAGGCCTGCGCGGCAAAAAGCCCCGGGCAAGGCAGCACCACTCAAAGGGGAAGGGTCCGCACCTGGCCCAGCAGCTCTTGATGAGCCCCAGGCCCCGCCCCTGGCCGGAGCCTGACCCCGCCCACCCGACTCTGGCTGCGCACAGGTGCACTTCCTAGGGCCGCCGCTAGGGGGCGCTGGTGAGGGGGTTCGGGGACCCTCAGCCCCCAACGGGCTGCGGCCACCCCTGCACCCATGGGGGTACGGGTTGTCCTCCGCCATGGGGGAACGGGGCCCCCTTCCCCTTCGCGGAAGCCCCAACCTTCCTCCCGGGGCACGCCTGCACCCTCCCCTTGCACTCACGGCCCCAGCGGCGAGGCCGTGCGCCCGCAGACGCCCTAGAGGGAGGGCCGGGGTCCCCGTCTGGGGAGGGCAACCCCTGGAAGCCAGGGTCGAGCGGCGACCGCGGCCTCTTCCAAAACGGCAGGCACACAGGCCTGCGCGGCAAAAAGCCCCCGGCAAGGCAGCACCACTCAAAGGGGAAGGGTCCGCACCTGGCCCAGCAGCTCTTGATGAGCCCCAGGCCCCGCCCCTGGCCGGAGCCTGACCCCGCCCACCCGATTCTGGCTGCGCACAGGTGCACTTCCTAGGGACGCCGCTAGGGGGCGCTGGTGAGGGGGTTCGGGGACCCTCAGCCCCCAACGGGCTAGGGCCACCCTTGCACCCATGGGGGTAGGGGATTGTCTCCACCATGTGGGGAACGGGGCCCCCTTCCCCTACGCGGAAGCCCCAACCTTCCTCCCGGGGCACGCCTGCACCCTCCCCTCGCACTCACAGCCCCAGCGGCGGGGCCGTGCGCCCGCAGACGCCCTAGACGGAGGGCCGGGGTCCCCGTCAGGGGAGGGCACCCCCTGGAAGCCAAGGACGAGCGGCGACCGCGGCCTCTTCCAAAACGGCAGGCACACAGGCCTGCGCGGCAAAAAGCCCCCGGCAAGGCAGCACCACTCAAAGGGGAAGGGTCCGCACCTGGCCCAGCAGCTCTTGATGAGGCCCAGGCCCCGCCCCTGGCCGGAGCCTGACCCCGCCCACCCGACTCTGGCTGCGCAAAGGTGCACTTCCTAGGGCCGCCGCTAGGGGGCGCTGGTGAGGGGGTTCGGGGACCCTCAGCCCCCAACGGGCTGCGGCCACCACTGCACCCATGGGGGTACGGGTTGTCCTCCGCCATGGGGGAACGGGGCCCCCTTCCCCTTCGCGGAAGCCCCAACCTTCCTCCCGGGGCACGCCTGCACCCTCCCCTCGCACTCACGGCCCCAGCGGCGGGGCCGTGCGCCCGCAGACGCCCTAGACGGAGGGCCGGGGTCCCCGTCAGGGGAGGGCACCCCCTGGAAGCCAGGGACGAGCGGCGACCGTGGCCTCTTCCAAAACGGCAGGCACACAGGCCTGCGAGGCAAAAAGCCCCCGGCAAGGCAGCACCACTCAAAGGAGAAGGGTCCGCACCTGGCCCAGCAGCTCTGGATGAGCCCCAGGCCCCGCCCCTGGCCGGAGCCTGACCCCGCCCACCCGATTCTGGCTGCGCACAGGTGCACTTCCTAGGGACGCCGCTAGGGGGCGCTGGTGAGGGGGTTCGGGGACCCTCAGCCCCCAACGGGCTAGGGCCACCCTTGCACCCATGGGGGTACAGGATTGTCCTCCACCATGGGGGAACGGGGCCCCCTTGCCCTTCGCGAAAGCCCCAACCTTCCTCCCGGGGCACGCCTGCACCCTCCCCTCGCACTCACAGCCCCAGCGGCGGGGCCGTGCGCCCGCAGACGCCCTAGACGGAGGGCCGGGGTCCCCGTCAGGGGAGGGCACCCCCTGGAAGCCAGGGACGAGCGGCGACCGCGGCCTCTTCCAAAACGGAAGGCACACAGGCCTGCTCGGCAAAAAGCCCCCGGCAAGGCAGCACCACTCAAAGGGGAAGGGTCCGCACCTGGCCCAGCAGCTCTTGATGAGCCCCAGGCCCCGCCCCTGGCCGGAGCCTGACCCCGCCCACCCGATTCTGGCTGCGCACCGGTGCACTTCCTAGGGACGCCGCTAGGGGGCGCTAGTGAGGGGGTTCGGGGACCCTCAGCCCCCAACGGGCTAGGGCCACCCTTGCACCCATGGGGGTTAGGGATTGTCCTCCCCCATGGGGGAACGGGGCCCCCTTGCCCTTCGCGGAAGCCCCAACCTTCCTCCCGGGGGAAGCCTGCACCTCCTCTCGCACTCACGGCCCCAGCGGAGGGGCCGTGCGCCCGCAGACGCCCTAGACGGAGGGCCGGGGTCCCCGTCAGGGGAGGGCACCCCCTGGAAGCCAGGGACGAGCGGCGACCACGGCCTCTTCCAAAACGGCAGGCACACAGGCCTGCGCGGCAAAAAGCCCCCGGCAAGGCAGCACCACTCAAAGGGGAAGGGTCCGCACCTGGCCCAGCAGCTCTTGATGAGCCCCAGGCCCCTCCCCTGGCCGGAGCCGGACCCCGCGCACCCGACTCTGGCTGCGCACAGGTGCACTTCCTAGGGCCGCCGCTAGGGGGCGCTGGTGAGGGGGTTCGGTGACCCTCAGCCCCCAACGGGCTGCGGCCACCCCTGCACCCATGGGGGTACCGGATTGTCCTCCCCCATGGGGGAACGGGGCCCCCTTGCCCTTCGCGGAAGCCCCAAACTTCCTCCCGAGGCACGCCTGCACCCTCCCCTCGCACTCACGGCCCCAGCGGCGAGGCCGTGCGCCCGCAGACGCCCTAGACGGAGGGCCAGGGTCCCCGTCAGGGGAGGGCACCCCCTGGAAGCCAGGGACGAGCGGCGACCGCGGCCTCTTCCAAAACGGCAGGCACACAGGCCTGCGCGGCAAAAAGCCCCCGGCAAGGCAGCACCACTCAAAGGGGAAGGGTCCGCACCTGGCCCAGCAGCTCTAGATGAGCCCCAGGCCCCGCCCATGGCCGGAGCCTGACCCCGCCCACCCGACTCTGGCTGCGCACAGGTGCACGTCCAAGGGCCGCCGCTAGGGGGCGCTGGTGAGGGGGTCGGGGACACTCAGCCCCCACCGGGCTGGGGCCACCCCTGCACCCATGGGGGTACGGGATTGTCTCCGCCATGTGGGGAACGGGGCCCTCTTCCCCTTCGCGGAAGCCCCAACCTTCCTCCCGGGGCACGCCTGCACCCTCCACTCGCACTCACGGCAACAGCGGCGGGGCCGTGCGCCCGCAGACGCCCTAGAAGGAGGGCCGGGGTCCCCGTCAGGGGAGGGCACCCCCTGGAAGCCAGGGACGAGCGGCGACCGCGGCCTCTTCCAAAACGGCAGGCACACAGGCCTGCGCGGCAAGAAGCCCCCGGCAAGGCAGCACGACTCAAAGGGGAAGGGTCCGCACCTGGCCCAGCAGCTCTTGATGAGCCCCAGGCCCCGCCCCTGGCCGGAGCCTGACCCCGCCCACCCGATTCTGCTGCGCACAGGTGCACTTCCTAGGGCCGCCGCTAGGGGGCGCTGGTGAGGGGGTTCGGGGACCCTCAGCCCCCAACGGGCTGCGGCCACCCCTGCACCCATGGGGGTACGGGTTGTCCTCCGCCATGGGGGAACGGGGCCCCCTTCCCCTTCGCGGAAGCCCCAACCTTCCTCCCGGGGCACGCCTGCACCCTCCCCTCGCACTGACGGCCCCAGCGGCGGGGCCGTGCGCCCGCAGACGCCCTAGACGGAGGGCCGGGGTCCCCGTCAGGGGAGGGCACCCCCTGGAAGCCAGGGACGAGCGGCGACCGCGGCCTCTTCCAAAACGGCAGGCACACAGGCCTGCGCGGCAAAAAGCCCCCGGCAAGGCAGCACCACTCAAAGGAGAAGGGTCCGCACCTGGCCCAGCAGCTCTTGATGAGCCCCAGGCCCCGCCCCTGGCCGGAGCCTGACCCCGCCCACCCGATTCTGGCTGCGCACAGGTGCACTTCCTAGGGACGCCGCTAGGGGGCGCTGGTGAGGGGTTCGGGGACCCTCAGCCCCCAACGGGCTAGGGCCACCCTTGCACCCATGGGGGTACCGGATTGTCCTCCCCCATGGGGGAACGGGGCCCCCTTGCCCTTCGCGAAAGCCCAACCTTCCTCCCGGGGCACGCCTGCACCCTCCCCTCGCACTCACGGCCCCAGCCGCGGGGCCGTGCGCCCGCAGACGCCCTAGACGGAGGGCCGGGGTCCCCGTCAGGGGAGGGCACCCCCTGGAAGCCAGGGACGAGCGGCGACCGCGGCCTCTTCCAAAACGGCAGGCACACAGGCCTGCGCGGCAAAAAGCCCCCGGCAAGGCAGCACCACTCAAAGGGGAAGGGTCCGCACCTGGCCCAGCAGCTCTTGATGAGCCCCAGGCCCCGCCCCTGGCCGGAGCCTGACCCCGCCCACCCGACTCTGGCTGCGCACAGGTGCACTTCCTAGGGCCGCCGCTAGGGGGCGCTGGTGAGGGGGTTCGGGGACCCTCAGCCCCCAACGGGCTGCGGCCACCCCTGCACCCATGGGGGTACCGGATTGTCCTCCCCCATGGGGGAACGGGGCCCCCTTCCCCTTCACGGAAGCCCCAAACTTCCTCCCGGTGCACGCCTGCACCCTCCCCTCGCACTCACGGCCCCAGCGGCGAGGCCGTGCGCCCGCAGACGCCCTAGACGGAGGGACGGGGTCCCCGTCAGGGGAGGGCACCCCCTGGAAGCCAGGGACGAGCGGCGACCGCGGCCTCTTCCAAAACGGCAGGCACACAGGCCTGCGCGGCAAAAAGCCCCCGGCAAGGCAGCACCACTCAAAGGGGAAGGGTCCGCACCTGGCCCAGCAGCTCTTGATGAGCCCCAGGCCCCGCCCATGGCCGGAGCCTGACCCCGCCCACCCGACTCTTGCTGCGCACAGGTGCACTTCCAAGGGCCGCCGCTAGGGGGCGCTGGTGAGGGGGTTCGGGGACACTCAGCCCCCACCGGGCTGGGGCCACCCCTGCACCCATGGGAGTACGGGATTGTCTCCGCCATGTGGGGAACGGGGCCCTCTTCCCCTTCGCGGAAGCCCCAACCTTCCTCCCGGGGCACGCCTGCACCCTCCACTCGCACACACGGCCCCAGCGGCGGGGCCGTGCGCCCTCAGACGCCCTAGAAGGAGGGCCGGGGTCCCCGTCAGGGGAGGGCACCCCCTGGAAGCCAGGGACGAGCGGCGACCGCGGCCTCTTCCAAAACGGCAGGCACACAGGCCTGCGCGGCAAAAAGCCCCCGGCAAGGCAGCACCACTCAAAGGGGAAGGGTCCGCACGTGGCCCAGCAGCTCTTGATGAGCCCCAGGCCCCGCCCCTGGCCGGAGCCTGACCCCGCCCACCCGACTCTGGCTGCGCACAGGTGCACTTCCTAGGGCCGCCGCTAGGGGGCGCTGGTGAGGGGGTTCGGCGACCCTCAGCCCCCAACGGGCTGCGGCCACCCCTGCACCCATGGGGGTACCGGATTGTCCTCCCCCATGGGGGAACGGGGCCCCCTTGCCCTTCGCGGAAGCCCCAAACTTCCTCACGGGGCACGCCTGCACCCTCCCCTCGCACTCACGGCCCCAGCGGCGAGGCCGTGCGCCCGCAGACGCCCTAGACGGAGGGCCGGGGTCCCCGTCAGGGGAGGGCACCCCCTGGAAGCCAGGGACGAGCGGCGACCGCGGCCTCTTCCAAAACGGCAGGCACACAGGCCTGCGCGGCAAAAAGCCCCCGGCAAGGCAGCACCACTCAAAGGGGAAGGGTCCGCACCTGGCCCAGCAGCTCTTGATGAGCCCCAGGCCCCGCCCATGGCCGGAGCCTGACCCCGCCCACCCGACTCTGGCTGCGCACAGGTGCACTTCCAAGGGCCGCCGCTAGGGGGCGCTGGTGAGGGGGTTGGGGGACACTCAGCCCCCACCGGGCTGGGGCCACCCCTGCACCCATGGGGGTACGGGTTGTCCTCCGCCATGGGGGAACGGGGCCCCCTTCCCCTTCGCGGAAGCCCCAACCTTCCTCCCGGGGCACGCCTGCACCTTCCCCTCGCACTCACGGCCCCAGCGGCGAGGCCGTGCGCACGCAGACGCCCTAGACGGAGGGCCGGGGTCCCCGTCAGGGGAGGGCACCCCCTGGAAGCCAGGGACGAGCGGCGACCGCGGCCTCTTCCAAAACGGCAGGCACACAGGCCTGCGCGGCAAAAAGCCCCCGGCAAGGCAGCACCACTCAAAGGAGCGGGTCCGCACCTGGCCCAGCAGCTCTTGATGAGCCCCAGGCCCCGCCCCTGGCCGGAGCCTGACCCCGCCCACCCGATTCTGGCTGCGCACAGGTGCACTTCCTAGGGACGCCGCTAGGGGCGCTGGTGGGGGGTTCGGGGACCCTCAGCCCCCAACGGGCTAGGGCCACCCTTGCACCCATGGGGGTACCGGATTGTCCTCCCCCATGGGGGAACGGGGCCCCCTTGCCCTTCGCGAAAGCCCCAACCTTCCTCCCGGGGCACGCCTGCACCCTCCCCTCGCACTCACGGCCCCAGCCGCGGGGCCGTGCGCCCGCAGACGCCCTAGACGGAGGGCCGGGGTCCCCGTCAGGGGAGGGCACCCCCTGGAAGCCAGGGACGAGCGGCGACCGCGGCCTCTTCCAAAACCGCAGGCACACAGGCCTGCGCGGCAAAAAGCCCCCGGCAAGGCAGCACCACTCAAAGGGGAAGGGTCCGCACCTGGCCCAGCAGCTCTTGATGAGCCCCAGGCCCCGCCCCTGGCCGGAGCCTGACCCCGCCCACCCGACTCTGGCTGCGCACAGGTGCAATTCCTAGGGCCGCCGCTAGGGGGCGCTGGTGAGGGGGTTCGGGGACCCTCAGCCCCCAACGGGCTGCGGCCACCCCTGCACCCATGGGGGTACCGGATTGTCCTCCCCCATGGGGTAACGGGGCCCCCTTGCCCTTCGCGGAAGCCCCAAACTTCCTCCCGGGGCACGCCTGCACCCTCCCCTCGCACTCACGGCCCCAGCGGCGAGGCCGTGCGCCCGCAGACGCCCTAGACGGAGGGACGGGGTCCCCGCCAGGGGAGGGCACCCCCTGGAAGCCAGGGACGAGAGGCGACCGCGGCCTCTTCCAAAACGGCAGGCACACAGGCCTGCGCGGCAAAAAGCCCCCGGCAAGGCAGCACCACTCAAAGGGGAAGGGTCCGCACCTGGCCCAGCAGCTCTTGATGAGCCCCAGGCCCCGCCCCTGGCCGGAGCCTGACCCCGCCCACCCGACTCTGGCTGCGCACAGGTGCACTTCCTAGGGCCGCCGCTAGGGGGCGCTGGTGAGGGGGTTCGGGGACCCTCAGCCCCCAACGGGCTGCGGCCACCCCTGCACCCATGGGGGTACGGGTTGTCCTCCGCCATGGGGGAACGGGGCCCCCTTCCCCTTCGCGGAAGCCCCAACCTTCCTCCCGGGGCACGCCTGCACCCTCCCCTCGCACTCACGGCCCCAGCGGCGGGGCCGTGCGCCCGCAGACGCCCTAGACGGAGGGCCGGGGTCCCCGTCAGGGGAGGGCACCCCCTGGAAGCCAGGGACGAGCGGCGACCGCGGCCTCTTCCAAAACGGCAGGCACACAGGCCTGCGCGGCAAAAAGCCCCCGGCAAGGCAGCACCACTCAAAGGGGAAGGGTCCGCACCTGGCCCAGCAGCTCTTGATGAGCCCCAGGCCCCGCCCCTGGCCGGAGCCTGACCCCGCCCACCCGATTCTGGCTGCGCACAGGTGCACTTCCTAGGGACGCCGCTAGGGGGCGCTGGTGAGGGGGTTCGGGGACCCTCAGCCCCCAACGGGCTAGGGCCACCCTTGCACCCATGGGGGTACCGGATTGTCCTCCCCCATGGGGGAACGGGGCCCCCTTGCCCTTCGCGAAAGCCCCAACCTTCCTCCTGGGGCACGCCTGCACCCTCCCCTCGCACTCACAGCCCCAGCGGCGGGGCCGTGCGCCCGCAGACGCCCTAGACGGAGGGCCGGGTTCCCCGTCAGGGGAGGGCACCCCCTGGAAGCCAGGGACGAGCGGCGACCGCGGCCTCTACCAAAACGGCAGGCACACAGGCCTGCGCGGCAAAAAGCCCCTGGCAAGGCAGCACCACTCAAAGGGGAAGGGTCCGCACCTGGTCCAGCAGCTCTTGATGAGCCCCAGGCCCCGCCCACCCGATTCTGGCTGCGCACAGGTGCACTTCCTAGGGACGCCGCTAGGGGGCGCTGGTGAGGGGGTTCGGGGACCCTCAGCCCCCAACGGGCTAGGGCCACCCTTGCACCCATGGGGGTTAGGGATTGTCCTCCCCCATGGGGGAACGGGGCCCCCTTGCCCTTCGCGGAAGCCCCAACCTTCCTCCCGGGGAAGCCTGCACCTCCTCTCGCACTCACGGCCCCAGCGGCGGGGCCGTGCGCCCGCAGACGCCCTAGACGGAGGGCCGGGGTCCCTGTCAGGGGAGGGCACCCCCTGGAAGCCAGGGACGAGCGGCGACCGCGGCCTCTTCCAAAACGGCAGGCACACAGGCCTGCGCGGCAAAAAGCCCCCGGCAATCAACACCACTCAAAGGGGAAGGGTCCGCACCTGGCCCAGCAGCTCTTGATGAGCCCCAGGCCCCGCCCCTGGCCGGAGCCTGACCCCGCCCACAGGACTCTGGCTGCGCACAGGTGCACTTCCTAGGGGCGCCGCTAGGGGTCGCTGGTGAGGGGGTTCAGGGACCCTCAGCCCCCAACGGGCTAGGGCCACCCTTGCACCCATGGGGGTACGGGATTGTCTCCACCATGTGGGGAACGGGGCCCCCTTCCCCTACGCGGAAGCCCCAACCTTCCTCCCGGGGCACGCCTGCACCCTCCCCTCGCACTCACAGCCCCAGCGGCGGGGCCGTGCGCCCGCAGACGCCCTAGACGGAGGGCCGGGGTCCCCGTCAGGGGAGGGCACCCCCTGGAAGCCAGGGACGAGCGGCGACCGCGGCCTCTTCCAAAACGGCAGGCACACAGGCCTGCGCGGCAAAAAGCCCCCGGCAAGGCAGCACCACTCAAAGGGGAAGGGTACGCACCTGGCCCAGCAGCTCTTGATGAGCCCCAGGCCCCGCCCCTGGCCGGAGCCTGACCCGCCCACCCGACTCTGGCTGCGCACAGGTGCACTTACTAGGGCCGCCGCTAGGGGGCGCTGGTGAGGGGGTTCGGGGACCCTCAGCCCCCAACGGGCTGCGGCCACCCCTGCACCCATGGGGGTACGGGTTGTCCTCCGCCATGGGGGAACGGGGCCCCCTTCCCCTTCGCGGAAGCCCCAACCTTCCTCCCGGGGCACGCCTGCACCCTCCCCTCGCACTCACGGCCCCAGCGGCGGGGCCGTGCGCCCGCAGACGCCCTAGACGGAGGGCCGGGGTCCCCGTCAGGGGAGGGCACCCCCTGGAAGCCAGGGACGAGCGGCGACCGCGGCCTCTTCCAAAACGGCAGGCACACAGGCCTGCGCGGCAAAAAGCCCCCGGCAAGGCAGCACCACTCAAAGGAGCGGGTCCGCACCTGGCCCAGCAGCTCTTGATGAGCCCCAGGCCCCGCCCCTGGCCGGAGCCTGACCCCGCCCACCCGATTCTGGCTGCGCACAGGTGCACTTCCTAGGGACGCCGCTAGGGGCGCTGGTGGGGGGTTCGGGGACCCTCAGCCCCCAACGGGCTAGGGCCACCCTTGCACCCATGGGGGTACCGGATTGTCCTCCCCCATGGGGGAACGGGGCCCCCTTGCCCTTCGCGAAAGCCCCAACCTTCCTCCCGGGGCACGCCTGCACCCTCCCCTCGCACTCACGGCCCCAGCCGCGGGGCCGTGCGCCCGCAGACGCCCTAGACGGAGGGCCGGGGTCCCCGTCAGGGGAGGGCACCCCCTGGAAGCCAGGGACGAGCGGCGACCGCGGCCTCTTCCAAAACCGCAGGCACACAGGCCTGCGCGGCAAAAAGCCCCCGGCAAGGCAGCACCACTCAAAGGGGAAGGGTCCGCACCTGGCCCAGCAGCTCTTGATGAGCCCCAGGCCCCGCCCCTGGCCGGAGCCTGACCCCGCCCACCCGACTCTGGCTGCGCACAGGTGCACTTCCTAGGGCCGCCGCTAGGGGGCGCTGGTGAGGGGGTTCGGGGACCCTCAGTCCCCAACGGGCTGCGGCCACCCCTGCACCCATGGGGGTACCGGATTGTCCTCCCCCATGGGGTAACGGGGCCCCCTTGCCCTTCGCGGAAGCCCCAAACTTCCTCCCGGGGCACGCCTGCACCCTCCCCTCGCACTCACGGCCCCAGCGGCGAGGCCGTGCGCCCGCAGACGCCCTAGACGGAGGGACGGGGTCCCCGCCAGGGGAGGGCACCCCCTGGAAGCCAGGGACGAGAGGCGACCGCGGCCTCTTCCAAAACGGCAGGCACACAGGCCTGCGCGGCAAAAAGCCCCCGGCAAGGCAGCACCACTCAAAGGGGAAGGGTCCGCACCTGGCCCAGCAGCTCTTGATGAGCCCCAGGCCCCGCCCCTGGCCGGAGCCTGACCCCGCCCACCCGACTCTGGCTGCGCACAGGTGCACTTCCTAGGGCCGCCGCTAGGGGGCGCTGGTGAGGGGGTTCGGGGACCCTCAGCCCCCAACGGGCTGCGGCCACCCCTGCACCCATGGGGGTACGGGTTGTCCTCCGCCATGGGGGAACGGGGCCCCCTTCCCCTTCGCGGAAGCCCCAACCTTCCTCCCGGGGCACGCCTGCACCCTCCCCTCGCACTCACGGCCCCAGCGGCGGGGCCGTGCGCCCGCAGACGCCCTAGACGGAGGGCCGGGGTCCCCGTCAGGGGAGGGCACCCCCTGGAAGCCAGGGACGAGCGGCGACCGCGGCCTCTTCCAAAACGGCAGGCACACAGGCCTGCGCGGCAAAAAGCCCCCGGCAAGGCAGCACCACTCAAAGGGGAAGGGTCCGCACCTGGCCCAGCAGCTCTTGATGAGCCCCAGGCCCCGCCCCTGGCCGGAGCCTGACCCCGCCCACCCGATTCTGGCTGCGCACAGGTGCACTTCCTAGGGACGCCGCTAGGGGGCGCTGGTGAGGGGGTTCGGGGACCCTCAGCCCCCAACGGGCTAGGGCCACCCTTGCACCCATGGGGGTACCGGATTGTCCTCCCCCATGGGGGAACGGGGCCCCCTTGCCCTTCGCGAAAGCCCCAACCTTCCTCCTGGGGCACGCCTGCACCCTCCCCTCGCACTCACAGCCCCAGCGGCGGGGCCGTGCGCCCGCAGACGCCCTAGACGGAGGGCCGGGGTCCCCGTCAGGGGAGGGCACCCCCTGGAAGCCAGGGACGAGCGGCGACCGCGGCCTCTACCAAAACGGCAGGCACACAGGCCTGCGCGGCAAAAAGCCCCCGGCAAGGCAGCACCACTCAAAGGGGAAGGGTCCGCACCTGGCCCAGCAGCTCTTGATGAGCCCCAGGCCCCGCCCACCCGATTCTGGCTGCGCACAGGTGCACTTCCTAGGGACGCCGCTAGGGGGCGCTGGTGAGGGGGTTCGGGGACCCTCAGCCCCCAACGGGCTAGGGCCACCCTTGCACCCATGGGGGTTAGGGATTGTCCTCCCCCATGGGGGAACGGGGCCCCCTTGCCCTTCGCGGAAGCCCCAACCTTCCTCCCGGGGAAGCCTGCACCTCCTCTCGCACTCACGGCCCCAGCGGCGGGGCCGTGCGCCCGCAGACGCCCTAGACGGAGGGCCGGGGTCCCTGTCAGGGGAGGGCACCCCCTGGAAGCCAGGGACGAGCGGCGACCGCGGCCTCTTCCAAAACGGCAGGCACACAGGCCTGCGCGGCAAAAAGCCCCCGGCAATCAGCACCACTCAAAGGGGAAGGGTCCGCACCTGGCCCAGCAGCTCTTGATGAGCCCCAGGCCCCGCCCCTGGCCGGAGCCTGACCCCGCCCACAGGACTCTGGCTGCGCACAGGTGCACTTCCTAGGGGCGCCGCTAGGGGGCGCTGGTGAGGGGGTTCGGGGACCCTCAGCCCCCAACGGGCTAGGGCCACCCTTGCACCCATGGGGGTACGGGATTGTCTCCACCATGTGGGGAACGGGGCCCCCTTCCCCTACGCGGAAGCCCCAACCTTCCTCCCGGGGCACGCCTGCACCCTCCCCTCGCACTCACAGCCCCAGCGGCGGGGCCGTGCGCCCGCAGACGCCCTAGACGGAGGGCCGGGGTCCCCGTCAGGGGAGGGCACCCCCTGGAAGCCAGGGACGAGCGGCGACCGCGGCCTCTTCCAAAACGGCAGGCACACAGGCCTGCGCGGCAAAAAGCCCCCGGCAAGGCAGCACCACTCAAAGGGGAAGGGTACGCCCCTGGCCCAGCAGCTCTTGATGAGCCCCAGGCCCCGCCCCTGGCCGGAGCCTGACCCGGCCACCCGACTCTGGCTGCGCACAGGTGCACTTACTAGGGCCGCCGCTAGGGGGCGCTGGTGAGGGGGTTCGGGGACCCTCAGCCCCCAACGGGCTGCGGCCACCCCTGCACCCATGGGGGTACGGGTTGTCCTCCGCCATGGGGGAACGGGGCCCCCTTCCCCTTCGCGGAAGCCCCAACCTTCCTCCCGGGGCACGCCTGCACCCTCCCCTCGCACTCACGGCCCCAGCGGCTGGGCCGTGCGCCCGCAGACGCCCTAGACGGAGGGCCGGGGTCCCCGTCAGGGGAGGGCACCCCCTGGAAGCCAGGGACGAGCGGCGACCGCGGCCTCTTCCAAAATGGCAGGCACACAGGCCTGCGCGGCAAAAAGCCCCCGGCAAGGCAGCACCACTCAAAGGGGAAGGGTCCGCACCTGGCCCAGCAGCTCTTGATGAGCCCCAGGCCCCGCCCCTGGCCGGAGCCTGACCCCGCCCACCCGATTCTGGCTGCGCACAGGTGCACTTCCTAGGGCCGCCGCTAGGGGGCGCTGGTGAGGGGGTTCGGGGACCCTCAGCCCCCAACGGGCTGCGGCCACCCCTGCACCCATGGGGGTACGGGTTGTCCTTCGCCATGGGGGAACGGGGCCCCCTTCCCCTTCGCGGAAGCACCAACCTTCCTCCCGGGGCACGCCTGCACGCTCCCCTCGCACTCACGGCCCCAGCGGCGGGGCCGTGCGCCCGCAGACGCCCTAGACGGAGGGCCGGGGTCCCCGTCAGGGGAGGGCACCCCCTGGAAGCCAGGGACGAGCGGCGACCGCGGCCTCTTCCAAAACGGCAGGCACACAGGCCTGCGCGGCAAAAAGCCCCCGGCAAGGCAGCACCACTCAAAGGGGAAGGGTCCGCACCTGGCCCAGCAGCTCTTGATGAGCCCCAGGCCCCGCCCCTGGCCGGAGCCTGACCCCGCCCACCCGATTCTGGCTGCGCACAGGTGCACTTCCTAGGGACGCCGCTAGGGGGCGCTGGTGAGGGGGTTCGGGGACCCTCAGCCCCCAACGGGCCAGGGCCACCCTTGCACCCATGGGGGTACCGGATTGACCTCCCCCATGGGGGAACGGGGCCCCCTTGCCCTTCGCGAAAGCCCCAACCTTCCTCCCGGGGCACGCCTGCACCCTCCCCTCGCACTCACAGCCCCAGCGGCGGGGCCGTGCGCCCGCAGACGCCCTAGACGGAGGGCCGGGGTCCCCGTCAGGGGAGGGCACCCCCTGGAAGCCAGGGACGAGCGGCGACCGCGGCCTCTTACAAAACGGCAGGCACACAGGCCTGCGCGGCAAAAAGACCCCGGCAAGGCAGCACTACTCAAAGGGGAAGGGTCCGCACCTGGCCCAGCAGCTCTTGATGAGCCCCAGGCCCCGCCCCTGGCCGGAGCCTGACCCCGCCCACCCGATTCTGGCTGCGCACAGGTGCACTTCCTAGGGACGCCGCTAGGGGGCGCTGGTGAGGGGGTTCGGGGACCCTCAGCCCCCAACGGGCTAGGGCCACCCTTGCACCCATGGGGGTTAGGGATTGTCCTCCCCCATGGGGGAACGGGGCCCCCTTGCCCTTCGCGGAAGCCCCAACCTTCCTCCCGGGGGAAGCCTGCACCTCCTCTCGAACTCACGGCCCCAGCGGCGGGGCCGTGCGCCCGCAGACGCCCTAGACGGAGGGCCGGGGTCCCCGTCAGGGGAGGGCACCCCCTGGAAGCCAGGGACGAGCGGCGACCACGGCCTCTTCCAAAACGGCAGGCACACAGGCCTGCGCGGCAAAAAGCCCCCGGCAAGGCAGCACCACTCAAAGGGGAAGGGTCCGCACCTGGCCCAGCAGCTCTTGATGAGCCCCAGGCCCCGCCCCTGGCCGGAGCCTGACCCCGCCCACCCGACTCTGGCTGCGCACAGGTGCACTTCCTAGGGCCGCCGCTAGGGGGCGCTGGTGAGGGGGTTCGGGGACCCTCAGCCCCCAAGGGCTGCGGCCACCCCTGCACCCATGGGGGTACCGGATTGTCCTCCCCCATGTGGGAACGGGGCCCCCTTGCCCTTCGCGGAAGCCCCAAAATTCCTCCCGAGGCACGCCTGCACCCTCCCCTCGCACTCACGGCCCCAGCGGCGAGGCCGTGCGCCCGCAGACGCCCTAGACGGAGGCCGGGGTCCCCGTCAGGGGAGGGCACCCCCTGGAAGCCAGGGACGAGCGGCGACCGCGGCCTCTTCCAAAACGGCAGGCACACAGGCCTGCGCGGCAAAAAGCCCCCGGCAAGGCAGCACCACTCAAAGGGGAAGGGTCCGCACCTGGCCCAGCAGCTCTTGATGAGCCCCAGGCCCAGCCCCTGGCCGGAGCCTGACCCCGCCCACCCGATTCTGGCTGCGCACCGGTGCACTTCCTAGGGACGCCGCTAGGGGGCGCTAGTGAGCGGGTTCGGGGACCCTCAGCCCCCAACGGGCTAGGGCCACCCTTGCACCCATGGGGGTTAGGGATTGTCCTCCCCCATGGGGGAACGGGGCCCCCTTGCCCTTCGCGGAAGCCCCAACCTTCCTCCCGGGGGAAGCCTGCACCTCCTCTCGCACTCACGGCCCCAGCGGAGGGGCCGTGCGCCCGCAGACGCCCTAGACGGAGGGCCGGGGTCCCCGTCAGGGGAGGGCACCCCCTGGAAGCCAGGGACGAGCGGCGACCACGGCCTCTTCCAAAACGGCAGGCACACAGGCCTGCGCGGCAAAAAGCCCCCGGCAAGGCAGCACCACTCAAAGGGGAAGGGTCCGCACCTGGCCCAGCAGCTCTTGATGAGCCCCAGGCCCCGCCCCTGGCCGGAGACTGACCCCGCGCACCCGACTCTGGTTGCGCACAGGTGCACTTCCTAGGGCCGCCGCTAGGGGGCGCTGGTGAGGGGGTCCGGGGACCCTTAGCCCCCAACGGGCTGCGGCCACCCCTGCACCCATGGGGGTACCGGATTGTCCTCCCCCATGGGGGAACGGGGCCCCCTTGCCCTTCGCGGAAGCCCCAAACTTCCTCCCGAGGCACGCCTGCACCCTCCCCTCGCACTCACGGCCCCAGCGGCGAGGCCGTGCGCCCGCAGACGCCCTAGACGGAGGGCCAGGGTCCCCGTCAGGGGAGGGCACCCCCTGGAAGCCAGGGACGAGCGGCGACCGCGGCCTCTTCCAAAACGGCAGGCACACAGGCCTGCGCGGCAAAAAGCCCCCGGCAAGGCAGCACCACTCAAAGGGGAAGGGTCCGCACCTGGCCCAGCAGCTCTAGATGAGCCCCAGGCCCCGCCCATGGCCGGAGCCTGACCCCGCCCACCCGACTCTGGCTGCGCACAGGGGCACTTCCAAGGGCCGCCGCTAGGGGGCGCTGGTGAGGGGGTCGGGGACACTCAGCCCCCACCGGGCTGGGGCCCCCCCTGCACCCATGGGGGTACGGGATTGTCTCCGCCATGTGGGGAACGGGGCCCTCTTCCCCTTCGCGAAAGCCCCAACCTTCCTCCCGGGGCACGCCTGCACCCTCCCCTCGCACTCACGGCAACAGCGGCGGGGCCGTGCGCCCGCAGACGCCCTAGAAGGAGGGCCGGGGTCCCCGTCAGGGGAGGGCACCCCCTGGAAGCCAGGGACGAGCGGCGACCGCGGCCTCTTCCAAAACGGCAGGCACACAGGCCTGCGCGGCAAAAAGCCCCCGGCAAGGCAGCACCACTCAAAGGGGAAGGGTCCGCACCTGGCCCAGCAGCTCTTGATGAGCCCCAGGCCCCGCCCCTGGCCGGAGCCTGACCCCGCCCACCCGATTCTGCTGCGCACAGGTGCACTTCCTAAGGCCGCCGCTAGGGGGCGCTGGTGAGGGGGTTCGGGGACCCTCAGCCCCCAACGGGCTGCGGCCACCCCTGCACCCATGGGGGTACGGGTTGTCCTCCGCCATGGGGGAACGGGGCCCCCTTCCCCTTCGCGGAAGCCCCAACCTTCCTCCCGGGGCACGCCTGCACCCTCCCCTCGCACTCACGGCCCCAGCAGCGGGGCCGTGCGCCCGCAGACGCCCTAGACGGAGGGCCGGGGTCCCCGTCAGGGGAGGGCACCCCCTGGAAGCCAGGGACGAGCGGCGACCGCGGCCTCTTCCAAAACGGCAGGCACACAGGCCTGCGCGGCAAAAAGCCCCCGACAAGGCAGCACCACTCAAAGGAGAAGGGTCCGCACCTGGCCCAGCAGCTCTTGATGAGCCCCAGGCCCCGCCCCTGGCCGGAGCCTGACCCCGCCCACCCGATTCTGGCTGCGCACAGGTGCACTTCCTAGGGACGCCGCTAGGGGGCGCTGGTGAGGGGTTCGGGGACCCTCAGCCCCCAACGGGCTAGGGCCACCCTTGCACCCATGGGGGTACCGGATTGTCCTCCCCCATGGGGGAACGGGGCCCCCTTGCCCTTCGCGAAAGCCCCAACCTTCCTCCCGGGGCACGCCTGCACCCTCCCCTCGCACTCACGGCCCCAGCCGCGGGGCCGTGCGCCCGCAGACGCCCTAGACGGAGGGCCGGGGTCCCCGTCAGGGGAGGGCACCCCCTGGAAGCCAGGGACGAGCGGCGACCGCGGCCTCTTCCAAAACGGCAGGCACACAGGCCTGCGCGGCAAAAAGCCCCCGGCAAGGCAGCACCACTCAAAGGGGAAGGGTCCGCACCTGGCCCAGCAGCTCTTGATGAGCCCCAGGCCCCGCCCCTGGCCGGAGCCTGACCCTGCCCACCCGACTCTGGCTGCGCACAGGTGCACTTCCTAGGGCCGCCGCTAGGGGGCGCTGGTGAGGGGGTTCGGGGACCCTCAGCCCCCAACGGGCTGCGGCCACCCCTGCACCCATGGGGGTACCGGATTGTCCTCCCCCATGGGGGAACGGGGCCCCCTTCCCCTTCACGGAAGCCCCAAACTTCCTCCCGGGGCACGCCTGCACCCTCCCCTCGCACTCACGGCCCCAGCGGCGAGGCCGTGCGCCCGCAGACGCCCTAGACGGAGGGACGGGGTCCCCGTCAGGGGAGGGCACCCCCTGGAAGCCAGGGACGAGCGGCGACCGCGGCCTCTTCCAAAACGGCAGGCACACAGGCCTGCGCGGCAAAAAGCCCCCGGCAAGGCAGCACCACTCAAAGGGGAAGGGTCCGCACCTGGCCCAGCAGCTCTTGATGAGCCCCAGGCCCCGCCCATGGCCGGTCCCTGACCCCGCCCACCCGACTCTGGCTGCGCACAGGTGCACTTCCAAGGGCCGCCGCTAGGGGGCGCTGGTGAGGGGGTTCGGGGACACTCAGCCCCCACCGGGCTGGGGCCACCCCTGCACCCATGGGAGTACGGGATTTTCTCCGCCATGTGGGGAACGGGGCCCTCTTCCCCTTCGCGGAAGCCCCAACCTTCCTCCCGGGGCACGCCTGCACCCTCCACTCGCACTCACGGCCCCAGCGGCGGGGCCGTGCGCCCTCAGACGCCCTAGAAGGAGGGCCGGGGTCCCCGTCAGGGGAGGGCACCCCCTGGAAGCCAGGGACGAGCGGCGACCGCGGCCTCTTCCAAAACGGCAGGCACACAGGCCTGCGCGGCAAAAAGCCCCCGGCAAGGCAGCACCACTCAAAGGGGAAGGGTCCGCACCTGGCCCAGCAGCTCTTGATGAGCCCCAGGCCCCGCCCCTGGCCGGAGCCTGACCCCGCCCCCCCGACTCTGGCTGCGCACAGGTGCACTTCCTAGGGCCGCCGCTAGGGGGCGCTGGTGAGGGGGTTCGGGGACCCTCAGCCCCCAACGGGCTGCGGCCACCCCTGCACCCATGGGGGTACGGGTTGTCCTCCGCCATGGGGGAACGGGGCCCCCTTCCCCTTCGCGGAAGCCCCAACCTTCCTCCCGGGGCACGCCGGCACCCTCCCCTCGCACTCACGGCCCCAGCGGCGGGGCCGTGCGCCCGCAGACGCCCTAGACGGAGGGCCGGGGTCCCCGTCAGGGGAGGGCACCCCCTGGAAGCCAGGGACGAGCGGCGACTGCGGCCTCTTCCAAAACGGCAGGCACACAGGCCTGCGCGGCAAAAAGCCCCCGGCAAGGCAGCACCACTCAAAGGAGAAGGGTCCGCACCTGGCCCAGCAGCTCTTGATGAGCCCCAGGCCCCGCCCCTGGCCGGAGCCTGACCCCGCCCACCCGATTCTGGCTGCGCACAGGTGCACTTCCTAGGGACGCCGCTAGGGGGCGCTGGTGAGGGGGTTCGGGGACCCTCAGCCCCCAACGGGCTAGGGCCACCCTTGCACCCATGGGGGTACCGGATTGTCCTCCCCCATGGGGGAACGGGGCCCCCTTGCCCTTCGCGAAAGCCCCAACCTTCCTCCCGGGGCACGCCTGCACCCTCCCCTCGCACTCACAGCCCCTGCGGCGGGGCCGTGCGCCCGCAGACGCCCTAGACGGAGGGCCGGGGTCCCCGTCAGGGGAGGGCACCCCCTGGAAGCCAGGGACGAGCGGCAACCGCGGCCTCTTCCAAAACGGCAGGCACACATGCCTGCGCGGCAAAAAGCCCCCGGCAAGGCAGCACCACTCAAAGGGGAAGGGTCCGCACCTGGCCCAGCAGCTCTTGATGAGCCCCAGGCCCCGCCCCTGGCCGGAGCCTGACCCCGCCCACCCGATTCTGGCTGCGCACAGGTGCACTTCCTAGGGACGCCGCTAGGGGGCGCTGGTGAGGGGGTTCGGGGACCCTCAGCCCCCAACGGGCTAGGCCACCCTTGCACCCATGGGGGTACCGGATTGTCCTCCCCCATGGGGGAACGGGGCCCCCTTGCCCTTCGCGAAAGCCCCAACCTTCCTCCCGGGGCACGCCTGCACCCTCCCCTCGCACTCACGGCCCCAGCGGCGGGGCCGTGCGCCCGCAGTCGCCCTAGACGGAGGGCCGGGGTCCCCGTCAGGGGAGGGCACCCCCTGGAAGCCAGGGACGAGCGGCGACCGCGGCCTCTTCCAAAACGCCAGGCACACAGGCCTGCGCGGCAAAAAGCCCCCGGCAAGGCAGCACCACTCAAAGGGGAAGGGTCCGCACCTGGCCCAGCAGCTCTTGATGAGCCCCAGGCCCCGCCCCTGGCCGGAGCCTGACCCCGCCCACCCGACTCTGGCTGCGCACAGGTGCACTTCCTAGGGCCGCCGCTAGGGGGCGCTGGTGAGGGGGTTCGGCGACCCTCAGCCCCCAACGGGCTGCGGCCACCCCTGCACCCATGGGGGTACCGGATTGTCCTCCCCCATGGGGGAACGGGGCCCCCTTGCCCTTCGCGGAAGCCCCAAACTTCCTCCCGGGGCACGCCTGCACCCTCCCCTCGCACTCACGGCCCCAGCGGCGAGGCCGTGCGCCCGCAGACGCCCTAGACGGAGGGCCGGGGTCCCCGTCAGGGGAGGGCACCCCCTGGAAGCCAGGGACGAGCGGCGACCGCGGCCTCTTCCAAAACGGCAGGCACACAGGCCTGCGCGGCAAAAAGCCCCCGGCAAGGCAGCACCACTCAAAGGGGAAGGGTCCGCACCTGGCCCAGCAGCTCTTGATGAGCCCCAGGCCCCGCCCATGGCCGGAGCCTGACCCCGCCCACCCGACTCTGGCTGCGCACAGGTGCACTTCCAAGGGCCGCCGCTAGGGGGCGCTGGTGAGGGGGTTGGGGGACACTCAGCCCCCACCGGGCTGGGGCCACCCCTGCACCCATGGGGGTACGGGTTGTCCTCCGCCATGGGGGAACGGGGCCCCCTTCCCCATCGCGGAAGCCCCAACCTTCCTCCCGGGGCACGCCTGCACCCTCCCCTCGCACTCACGGCCCCAGCGGCGAGGCCGTGCGCCCGCAGACGCCCTAGACGGAGGGCCGGGGTCCCCGTCTGGGGAGGGCAACCCCTGGAAGCCAGGGACGAGCGGCGACCGCGGCCTCTTCCAAAACGGCAGGCACACAGGCCTGCGCGGCAAAAAGCCCCCGGCAAGGCAGCACCACTCAAAGGGGAAGGGTCCGCACCTGGCCCAGCAGCTCTTGATGAGCCCCAGGCCCCGCCCCTGGCCGGAGCCTGACCCCGCCCACCCGACTCTGGCTGCGCACAGGTGCACTTCCTAGGGCCGCCGCTAGGGGGCGCTGGTGAGGGGGTTCGGCGACCCTCAGCCCCCAACGGGCTGCGGCCACCCCTGCACCCATGGGGGTACCGGATTGTCCTCCCCCATGGGGGAACGGGGCCCCCTTGCCCTTCGCGGAAGCCCCAAACTTCCTCCCGGGGCACGCCTGCACCCTCCCCTCGCACTCACGGCCCCAGCGGCGAGGCCGTGCGCCCACAGACGCCCTAGACGGAGGGCCGGGGTCCCCGTCAGGGGAGGGCACCCCCTGGAAGCCAGGGACGAGCGGCGACCGCGGCCTCTTCCAAAACGGCAGGCACACAGGCCTGCGCGGCAAAAAGCCCCCGGCAAGGCAGCACCACTCAAAGGGGAAGGGTCCGCACCTGGCCCAGCAGCTCTTGATGAGCCCCAGGCCCCGCCCATGGCCGGAGCCTGACCCCGCCCACCCGACTCTGGCTGCGCACAGGTGCACTTCCAAGGGCCGCCGCTAGGGGGCGCTGGTGAGGGGGTTGGGGGACACTCAGCCCCCACCGGGCTGGGGCCACCCCTGCACCCATGGGGGTACGGGTTGTCCTCCGCCATGGGGGAACGGGGCCCCCTTCCCCTTCGCGGAAGCCCCAACCTTCCTCCCGGGGCACGCCTGCACCCTCCCCTCGCACTCACGGCCCCAGCGGCGAGGCCGTGCGCCCGCAGACGCCCTAGACGGAGGGCCGGGGTCCCCGTCTGGGGAGGGCAACCCCTGGAAGCCAGGGACGAGCGGCGACCGCGGCCTCTTCCAAAACGGCAGGCACACAGGCCTGCGCGGCAAAAAGCCCCCGGCAAGGCAGCACCACTCAAAGGGGAAGGGTCCGCACCTGGCCCAGCAGCTCTTGATGAGCCCCAGGCCCCGCCCCTGGCCGGAGCCTGACCCCGCCCACCCGATTCTGGCTGCGCACAGGTGCACTTCTTAGGGACGCCTCTAGGGGGCGCTGGTGAGGGGGTTCGGAGACCCTCAGCCCCCAACGGGCTAGAGCCACCCTTGCACCCATGGGGGTAGGGGATTGTCTCCACCATGTGGGGAACGGGGCCCCCTTCCCCTACGCGGAAGCCCCAACCTTCCTCCCGGGGCACGCCTGCACCCTCCCCTCGCACTCACAGCCCCAGCGGAGGGGCCGTGCGCCCGCAGACGCCCTAGAAGGAGGGCCGGGGTCCCCGTCAGGGGAGGGCACCCCCTGAAAGCCAGGGACGAGCGGCGACCGCGGCTTCTTCCAAAACGGCAGGCACACAGGCCTGCGCGGCAAAAAGCCCCCGGCAAGGCAGCACCACTCAAAGGGGAAGGGTCCGCACCTGGCCCAGCAGCTCTTGATGAGCCCCAGGCCCCGCCCCTGGCCGGAGCCTGACCCCGCCCACCCGACTCTGGCTGCGCACAGGTGCACTTCCTAGGGCCGCCGCTAGGGGGCGCTGGTGAGGGGGTTCGGGGACCCTCAGCCCCCAACGGGCTGCGGCCACCCCTGCACCCATGGGGGTACGGGTTGTCCTCCGCCATGGGGGAACGGGGCCCCCTTCCCCTTCGCGGAAGCCCCAACCTTCCTCCCGGGGCACGCCTGCACCCTCCCCTCGCACTCACGGCCCCAGCGGCGGGGCCGTGCGCCCGCAGACGCCCTAGACGGAGGGCCGGGGTCCCCGTCAGGGGAGGGCACCCCCTGGAAGCCAGGGACGAGCGGCGACCGCGGCCTCTTCCAAAACGGCAGGCACACAGGCCTGCGCGGCAAAAAGCCCCCGGCAAGGCAGCACCACTCAAAGGAGAAGGGTCCGCACCTGGCCCAGCAGCTCTTGATGAGCCCCAGGCCCCGCCCCTGGCCGGAGCCTGACCCCGCCCACCCGATTCTGGCTGCGCACAGGTGCACTTCCTAGGGACGCCGCTAGGGGGCGCTGGTGAGGGGGTTCGGGGACCCTCAGCCCCCAACGGGCTAGGGCCACCCTTGCTCCCATGGGGGTACCGGATTGTCCTCCCCCATGGGGGAACGGGGCCCCCTTGCCCTTCGCGAAAGCCCCAACCTTCCTCCCGGGGCACGCCTGCACCCTCCCCTCGCACTCACGGCCCCAGCCGCGGGGCCGTGCGCCCGCAGACGCCCTAGACGGAGGGCCGGGGTCCCCGTCAGGGGAGGGCACCCCCTGGAAGCCAGGGACGAGCGGCGACCGCGGCCTCTTCCAAAACCGCAGGCACACAGGCCTGCGCGGCAAAAAGCCCCCGGCAAGGCAGCACCACTCAAAGGGGAAGGGTCCGCACCTGGCCCAGCAGCTCTTGATGAGCCCCAGGCCCCGCCCCTGGCCGGAGCCTGACCCCGCCCACCCGACTCTGGCTGCGCACAGGTGCACTTCCTAGGGCCGCCGCTAGGGGGCGCTGGTGAGGGGGTTCGGGGACCCTCAGCCCCCAACGGGCTGCGGCCACCCCTGCACCCATGGGGTTACCGGATTGTCCTCCCCCATGGGGTAACGGGGCCCCCTTGCCCTTCGCGGAAGCCCCAAACTTCCTCCCGGGGCACGCCTGCACCCTCCCCTCGCACTCACGGCCCCAGCGGCCAGGCCGTGCGCCCGCAGACGCCCTAGACGGAGGGACGGGGTCCCCGTCAGGGGAGGGCAACCCCTGGAAGCCAGGGACGAGCGGCGACCGCGGCCTCTTCCAAAACGGCAGGCACACAGGCCTGCACGGCAAAAAGCCCCCGGCAAGGCAGCTCCACTCAAAGGGGAAGGGTCCGCACCTGGCCCAGCAGCTCTTGATGAGCCCCAGGCCCCGCCCATGGCCGGAGCCTGACCCCGCCCACCCGACTCTGGCTGCGCACAGGTGCACTTCCAAGGGCCGCCGCTAGGGGGCGCTGGTGAGGGAGTTCGGGGACACTCAGCCCCCACCGGGCTGGGGCCACCCCTGCACCCATGGGGGTACGGGATTGTCTCCGCCATGTGGGGAACGGGGCCCTCTTCCCCTTCGCGGAAGTCCCAACCTTCCTCCCGGGGCACGCCTGCACCCTCCACTCGCACTCACGGCCCCAGCGGCGGGACCGTGCGCCCGCAGACGCCCTAGAAGGAGGGCCGGGGTCCCCGTCAGGGGAGGGCACCCCCTGGAAGCCAGGGACGAGCGGCGACCGCGGCCTCCTCCAAAACGGCAGGCACACAGGCCTGCGCGGCAAAAAGCCCCCGGCAAGGCAGCACCACTCAAAGGGGAAGGGTCCGCACCTGGCCCAGCAGCTCTTGATGAGGCCCAGGCCCCGCCCCTGGCCGGAGCCTGACGCCGCCCACCCGACTCTGGCTGCGCACAGGTGCACTTCCTAGGGCCGCCGCTAGGGGGCGCTGGTGAGGGGGTTCGGGGACCCTCAGCCCCCAACGGGCTGCGGCCACCCCTGCACCCATGGGGGTACGGGTTGTCCTCCGCCATGGGGGAACGGGGCCCCCTTCCCCTTCGCGGAAGCCCCAACCTTCCTCCCGGGGCACGCCTGCACCCTCCCCTCGCACTCACGGCCCCAGCGGCGGGGCCGTGCGCCCGCAGACGCCCTAGACGGAGGGCCGGGGTCCCCGTCAGGGGAGGGCACCCCCTGGACGCCAGGGACGAGCGGCGACCGCGGCCTCTTCCAAAACGGCAGGCACACAGGCCTGCGCGGCAAAAAGCCCCCGGCAAGGCAGCACCACTCAAAGGGGAAGGGTCCGCACCTGGCCCAGCAGCTCTTGATGAGCCCCAGGCCCCGCCCCTGGCCGGAGCCTGACCCCGCCCACCCGATTCTGGCTGCGCACAGGTGCACTTCCTAGGGACGCCGCTAGGGGGCGCTGGTGAGGGGGTTCGGGAACCATCAGCCCCCAACGGGCTAGGGCCACCCTTGCACCCATGGGGGTACCGGATTGTCCTCCCCCATGGGGGAACGGGGCCCCCTTGCCCTTCGCGAAAGCCCCAACCTTCCTCCCGGGGCACGCCTGCACCCTCCCCTCGCACTCACAGCCCCAGCGGCGGGGCCGTGCGCCCGCAGATGCCCTAGACGGAGGGCCGGGGTCCCCGTCAGGGGAGGGCACCCCCTGGAAGCCAGGGACGAGCGGCGACCGCGGCCTCTTCCAAAACGGCAGGCACACAGGCCTGCGCGGCAAATAGCCCCCGGCAAGGCAGCACCACTCAAAGGGGAAGGGTCCGCACCTGGCCCAGCAGCTCTTGATGAGCCCCAGGCCCCGCCCACCCGATTCTGGCTGCGCACAGGTGCACTTCCTAGGGACGCCGCTAGGGGGCGCTGGTGAGGGGGTTCGGGGACCCTCAGCCCCCAACGGGCTAGGGCCACCCTTGCACCCATGGGGGTTAGGGATTGTCCTCCCCCATGGGGGAACGGGGCCCCCTTGCCCTTCGCGGAAGCCCCAACCTTCCTCCCGGGGGAAGCCTGCACCTCCTCTCGCACTCACGGCCCCACCGGCGGGGCCGTGCGCCCGCAGACGCCCTAGACGGAGGGCCGGGGTCCCCGTCAGGGGAGGGCACCCCCTGGAAGCCAGGGACGAGCGGCGACCGCGGCCTCTTCCAAAACGGCAGGCACACAGGCCTGCGCGGCAAAAAGCCCCCGGCAAGGCAGCACCACTCAAAGGGGAAGGGTCCGCACCTGGCCCAGCAGCTCTTGATGAGCCCCAGGCCCCGCCCCTGGCCGGAGCCTGACCCCGCCCACCCGACTCTGGCTGCGCACAGGTGCACTTCCTAGGGACGCCGCTAGGGGGCGCTGGTGAGGGGGTTCGGGGACCCTCAGCCCCCAACGGGCTAGGGCCACCCTTGCACCCATGGGGGTACGGGATTGTCTCCACCATGTGGGGAACGGGGCCCCCTTCCCCTACGCGGAAGCCCCAACCTTCCTCCCGGGGCACGCCTGCACCCTCCCCTCGCACTCACAGCCCCAGCGGCGGGGCCGTGCGCCCGCAGACGCCCTAGACGGAGGGCCGGGGTCCCCGTCAGGGGAGGGCACCCCCTGGAAGCCAGGGACGAGCGGTGACCGCGGCCTCTTCCAAAACGGCAGGCACACAGGCCTGCGCGGCAAAAAGCCCCCGGCAAGGCAGCACCACTCAAAGGGGAAGGGTCCGCACCTGGCCCAGCAGCTCTTGATGAGCCCCAGGCCCCGCCCCTGGCCGGAGCCTGACCCGCCCACCCGACTCTGGCTGCGCACAGGTGCACTTCCTAGGGCCGCCGCTAGGGGGCGCTGGTGAGGGGGTTCGGGGACCCTCAGCCCCCAACGGGCTGCGGCCACCCCTGCACCCATGGGGTACGGGTTGTCCTCCGCCATGGGGGAACGGGGCCCCCTTCCCCTTCGCGGAATCCCCAACCTTCCTCCCGGGGCACGCCTGCACGCTCCCCTCGCACTCACGGCCCCAGCGGCGGGGCCGTGCGCCCGCAGACGCCCTAGACGGAGGGCCGGGGTCCCCGTCAGGGGAGGGCAGCCCCTGGAAGCCAGGGACGAGCGGCGACCGCGGCCTCTTCCAAAACCGCAGGCACACAGGCCTGCGCGGCAAAAAGCCCCCGGCAAGGCAGCACCACTCAAAGGGGAAGGGTCCGCACCTGGCCCAGCAGCTCTTGATGAGCCCCAGGCCCCGCCCCTGGCCGGAGCCTGACCCCGCCCACCCGACTCTGGCTGCGCACAGGTGCACTTCCTAGGGCCGCCGCTAGGGGGCGCTGGTGAGGGGGTTCGGGGACCCTCAGCCCCCAACGGGCTGCGGCCACCCCTGCACCCATGGGGGTACCGGATTGTCCTCCCCCATGGGGGAACGGGGCCCCCTTGCCCTTCGCGGAAGCCCCAAACTTCCTCCCGGGGCACGCCTGCACCCTCCCCTCGCACTCACGGCCCCAGCGGCGAGGCCGTGCGCCCGCAGACGCCCTAGACGGAGGGCCGGGGTCCCCGTCAGGGGAGGGCACCCCCTGGAAGCCAGGGACGAGCGGCGACCGCGGCCTCTTCCAAAACGGCAGGCACACAGGCCTGCACGGCAAAAAGCCCCCGGCAAGGCAGCACCACTCAAAGGGGAAGGGTCCGCACCTGGCCCAGCAGCTCTTGATGAGCCCCAGGCCCCGCCCCTGGCCGGAGCCTGACACAGCCCACCCGACTCTGGCTGCGCACAGGTGCACTTCCTAGGGCCGCCGCTAGGGGGCGCTGGTGAGGGGGTTCGGGGACCCTCAGCCCCCAACGGGCTTCGGCCACCCCTGCACCCATGGGGGTACCGGATTGTCCTCCCCCATGGGGGAACGGGGCCCCCTTGCCCTTAGCGGAAGCCCCAAACTTCCTCCCGAGGCACGCCTGCACCCTCCCCTCGCACTCACGGCCCCAGCGGCGAGGCCGTGCGCCCGCAGACGCCCTAGACGGAGGGCCGGGGTCCCCGTCAGGGGAGGGCACCCCCTGGAAGCCAGGGACGAGCGGCGACCGCGGCCTCTTCCAAAACGGCAGGCACACAGGCCTGCGCGGCAAAAAGCCCCCGGCAAGGCAGCACCACTCAAAGGGGAAGGGTCCGCACCTGGCCCAGCAGCTCTTGATGAGCCCCAGGCCCCGCCCATGGCCGGAGCCTGACCCCGCCCACCCGACACTGGCTGCGCACAGGTGCACTTCCAAGGGCCGCCGCTAGGGGGCGCTGGTGAGGGGTTCGGGGACACTCAGCCCCCACCGGGCTGGGGCCACCCCTGCACCCAGGGGGTACGGGATTGTCTCCGCCATGTGGGGAACGGGGCCCTCTTCCCCTTCGCGGAAGCCCCAACCTTCCTCCCGGGGCACGCCTGCACCCTCCACTCGCACTCACGGCCCCAGCGGCGGGGCCGTGCGCCCGCAGACGCCCTAGAAGGAGGGCCGGGGTCCCCGTCAGGGGAGGGCACCCCCTGGAAGCCAGGGACGAGCGGCGACCGCGGCCTCTTCCAAAACGGCAGGCACACAGGCCTGCGCGGCAAAAAGCCCCCGGCAAGGCAGCACCACTCAAAGGGGAAGGGTCCGCACCTGGCCCAGCAGCTCTTGATGAGCCCCAGGCCCCGCCCCTGGCCGGAGCCTGACCCCGCCCACCCGACTCTGGCTGCGCACAGGTGCACTTCCTAGGGCCGCCGCTAGGGGGCGCTGGTGAGGGGGTTCGGGGACCCTCAGCCCCCAACGGGCTGCGGCCACCCCTGCACCCATGGGGGTACGGGTTGTCCTCCGCCATGGGGGAACGGGGCCCCCTTCCCCTTCACGGAAGCCCCAACCTTCCTCCCGGGGCACGCCTGCACCCTCCCCTCGCACTCACGGCCCCAGCGGCGGGGCCGTGCGCCCGCAGACGCCCTAGACGGAGGGCCGGGGTCCCCGTCAGGGGAGGGCACCCCCTGGAAGCCAGGGACGAGCGGCGACCGCGGCCTCTTCCAAAACGGCAGGCACACAGGCCTGCGCGGCAAAAAGCCCCCGGCAAGGCAGCACCACTCAAAGGGGAAGGGTCCGCACCTGGCCCAGCAGCTCTTGATGAGCCCCAGGCCCCGCCCCTGGCCGGAGCCTGACCCCGCCCACCCGATTCTGGCTGCGCACAGGTGCACTTCCTAGGGACGCCGCTAGGGGGCGCTGGTGAGGGGGTTCGGGGACCCTCAGCCCCCAACGGGCTAGGGCCACCCTTGCACCCATGGGGGTTAGGGATTGTCCTCCCCCATGGGGGAACGGGGCCCCCTTGCCCTTCGCGGAAGCCCCAACCTTCCTCCCGGGGGAAGCCTGCACCTCCTCTCGCACTCACGGCCCCAGCGGCGGGGCCGTGCGCCCGCAGACGCCCTAGACGGAGGGCCGGGGTCCCCGTCAGGGGAGGGCACCCCCTGGAAGCCAGGGACGAGCGGCGACCGCGGCCTCTTCCAAAACGGCAGGCAAACAGGCCTGCGCGGCAAAAAGCCCCCGGCAAGGCAGCACCACTCAAAGGGGAAGGGTCCGCACCTGGCCCAGCAGCTCTTGATGAGCCCCAGGCCCCGCCCCTGGCCGGAGCCTGACCCCGCCCACCCGACTCTGGCTGCGCACAGGTGCACTTCCTAGGGACGCCGCTAGGGGGCGCTGGTGAGGGGGTTCGGGGACCCTCAGCCCCCAACGGGCTAGGGCCACCCTTGCACCCATGGGGGTACCGGATTGTCCTCCCCCATGGGGGAACGGGGCCCCCTTGCCCTTCGCGAAAGCCCCAACCTTCCTCCCGGGGCACGCCTGCACCCTCCCCTCGCACTCACAGCCCCAGCGGCGGGGCCGTGCGCCCGCAGATGCCCTAGACGGAGGGCCGGGGTCCCCGTCAGGGGAGGGCACCCCCTGGAAGCCAGGGACGAGCGGCGACCGCGGCCTCTTCCAAAACGGCAGGCACACAGGCCTGCGCGGCAAAAAGCCCCCGGCAAGGCAGCACCACTCAAAGGGGAAGGGTCCGCACCTGGCCCAGCAGCTCTTGATGAGCCCCAGGCCCCGCCCCTGGCCGGAGCCTGACCCCGCCCACCAGACTCTGGCTGCGCACAGGTGCACTTCCTAGGGCCGCCGCTAGGGGGCGCTGGTGAGGGGGTTCGGGGACCCTCAGCCCCCATGGGCTGCGGCCACCCCTGCACCCATGGGGGTACGGGTTGTCCTCCGCCATGGGGGAACGGGGCCCCCTTCCCCTTCGCGGAATCCCCAACCTTCCTCCCGGGGCAAGCCTGCACGCTCCCCTCGCACTCACGGCCCCAGCGGCGGGGCCGTGCGCCCGCAGACGCCCTAGACGGAGGGCCGGGGTCCCCGTCAGGGGAGGGCAGCCCCTGGAAGCCAGGGACGAGCGGCGACCGCGGCCTCTTCCAAAACCGCAGGCACACAGGCCTGCGCGGCAAAAAGCCCCCGGCAAGGCAGCACCACTCAAAGGAGAAGGGTCCGCACCTGGCCCAGCAGCTCTTGATGAGCCCCAGGCCCCGCCCCTGGCCGGAGCCTGACCCCGCCCACCCGATTCTGGCTGCGCACAGGTGCACTTCCTAGGGACGCCGCTAGGGGGCGCTGGTGAGGGGTTCGGGGACCCTCAGCCCCCAACGGGCTAGGGCCACCCTTGCACCCATGGGGGTACTGGATTGTTCTCCCCCATGGGGGAACGGGGCCCCCTTGCCCTTCGCGAAAGCCCCAACCTTCCTCCCGGGGCACGCCTGCACCCTCCCCTCGCACTCACGGCCCCAGCGGCGAGGCCGTGCGCCCGCAGACGCCCTAGACGGAGGGCCGGGGTCCCCGTCAGGGGAGGGCACCCCCTGGAAGCCAGGGACGAGCGGCGACCGCGGCCTCTTACAAAACGGCAGGCACACAGGCCTGCGCGGCAAAAAGCCCCCGGCAAGGCAGCACCACTCAATGGGGAAGGGTCCGCACCTGGCCCAGCAGCTCTTGATGAGCCCCAGGCCCCGCCCATGGCCGGAGCCTGACCCCGCCCACCCGACTCTGGCTGCGCACAGGTGCACTTCCAAGGGCCGCCGCTAGGGGGCGCTGGTGAGGGGCTTCGGGGACCCTCAGCCCCCACCGGGCTGGGGCCACCCCTGCACCCATGGGGGTACGGGATTGTCTCCGCCATGTGGGGAACGGGGCCCACTTCCCCTTCGCGGAAGCCCCAACCTTCCTCCCGGGGCACGCCTGCACCCTCCACTCGCACTCACGGCCCCAGCGGCGGGGCCGTGCGCCCGCAGACGCCCTAGAAGGAGGGCCGGGGTCCCCGTCAGGGGAGGGCACCCCCTGGAAGCCAGGGACGAGCGGCGACCGCGGCCTCTTCCAAAACGGCAGGCACACAGGCCTGCGCGGCAAAAAGCCCCCGGCAAGGCAGCACCACTCAAAGGGGAAGGGTCCGCACCTGGCCCAGCAGCTCTTGATGAGCCCCAGGCCCCGCCCCTGGCCGGAGCCTGACCCCGCCCACCCGACTCTGGCTGCGCACAGGTGCACTTCCTACGGCCGCCGCTAGGGGGCGCTGGTGAGGGGGTTCGGGGACCCTCAGCCCCCAACGGGCTGCGGCCACCCCTGCACCCATGGGGGTACGAGTTGTCCTCCGCCATGGGGGAACGGGGCCCCCTTCCCCTTCGCGGAAGCCCCAACCTTCCTCCCGGGGCACGCCTGCACCCTCCCCTCGCACTCACGGCCCCAGCGGCGGGGCCGTGCGCCCGCAGACGCCCTAGACGGAGGGCCGGGGTCCCCGTCAGGGGAGGGCACCCCCTGGAAGCCAGGGACGAGCGGCGACCGCGGCCTCTTCCAAAACCGCAGGCACACAGGCCTGCGCGGCAAAAAGCCCCCGGCAAGGCAGCACCACTCAAAGGGGAAGGGTCCGCACCTGGCCCAGCAGCTCTTGATGAGCCCCAGGCCCCGCCCCTGGCCGGAGCCTGACCCCGCCCACCCGATTCTGGCTGCGCACAGGTCCACTTCCTAGGGACGCCGCTAGGGGGCGCTGGTGAGGGGGTTCGGGGACCCTCAGCCCCCAACGGGCTAGGGCCGCCCTTGCACCCATGGGGGTAGGGGATTGTCTCCACCATGTGGGGAACGGGGCCCCCTTCCCCTACGCGGAAGCCCCAACCTTCCTCCCGGGGCACGCCTGCACCCTCCCCTCGCACTCACAGCCCCAGCGGAGGGGCCGTGCGCCCGCAGACGCCCTAGACGGAGGGCCGGGGTCCCCGTCAGGGGAGGGCACCCCCTGGAAGCCAGGGACGAGCGGCGACCGCGGCCTCTTCCAAAACGGCAGGCACACAGGCCTGCGCGGCAAAAAGCCCCCGGCAAGGCAGCACCACTCAAAGGGGAAGGGTCCGCACCTGGCCCAGCAGCTCTTGATGAGCCCCAGGCCCCGCCCCTGGCCGGAGCCTGACCCCGCCCACCCGATTCTGGCTGCGCACAGGTGCACTTCCTAGGGACGCCGCTAGGGGGCGCTGGTGAGGGGGTTCGGGGACCCTCAGCCCCCAACGGGCTGCGGCCACCCCTGCACCCATGGGGGTACCGGATTGTCCTCCCCCATGGGGGAACGGGGCCCCCTTGCCCTTCGCGGAAGCCCCAACCTTCCTCCCGGGGCACGCCTGCACCCTCCCCTCGCACTCACGGCCCCAGCGGCGAGGCCGTGCGCCCGCAGACGCCCTAGACGGAGGGCCGGGGTCCCCGTCAGGGGAGGGCACCCCCTGGAAGCCAGGGACGACCGGCGACCTCGGCCTCCTCCAAAACGGCAGGCACACAGGCCTGCGCGGCAAAAAGCCCCCGGCAAGGCAGCACCACTCAAAGGGGAAGGGTCCGCACCTGGCCAAGCAGCTCTTGATGAGCCCCAGGCCCCGCCCATGGCCGGAGCCTGACCCCGCCCACCCGACTCTGGCTGCGCACAGGTGCACTTCCAAGGGCCGCCGCTAGGGGGCGCTGGTGAGGGGGTTCGGGGCCACTCAGCCCCCACCGGGCTGGGGCCACCCCTGCACCCATGGGGGTACGGGATTGTCTCCGCCATGTGGGGAACGGGGCCCTCTTCCCCTTCGCGGAAGCCCCAACCTTCTTCCCGGGGCACGCCTGCACCCTCCACTCGCACTCACGGCCCCAGCGGCGGGGCCGTGCGCCCGCAGACGCCCTAGAAGGAGGGCCGGGGTCCCCGTCAGGGGAGGGCACCCCCTGGAAGCCAGGGACGAGCGGCGACCGCGGCCTCTTCCAAAACGGCAGGCACACAGGCCTGCGCGGCAAAAAGCCCCCGGCAAGGCAGCACCACTCAAAGGGGAAGGGTCCGCACCTGGCCCAGCAGCTCTTGATGAGCCCCAGGCCCCGCCCCTGGCCGGAGCCTGACCCCGCCAACCCGACTCTGGCTGCGCACAGGTGCACTTCCTAGGGCCGCCGCTAGGGGGCGCTGGTGAGGGGGTTCGGGGACCCTCAGCCCCCAACGGGCTGCGGCCACCCCTGCACCCATGGAGGTACGGGTTGTCCTCCGCCAAGGGGGAACGGGGCCCCATTCCCCTTCGCGGAAGCCCCAACCTTCCTCCCGGGGCACGCCTGCACCCTCCCCTCGCACTCACGGCCCCAGCGGCGGGGCCGTGCGCCCGCAGACGCCCTAGACGGAGGGCCGGGGTCCCCGTCAGGGGAGGGCACCCCCTGGAAGCCAGGGACGAGCGGCGACCGCGGCCTCTTCCAAAACGGCAGGCACACAGGCCTGCGCGGCAAAAAGCCCCCGGCAAGGCAGCACCACTCAAAGGGGAAGGGTCCGCACCTGGCCCAGCAGCTCTTGATGAGCCCCAGGCCCCGCCCCTGGCCGGAGCCTGACCCCGCCCACCCGATTCTGGCTGCGCACAGGTGCACTTCCTAGGGACGCCGCTAGGGGGCGCTGGTGAGGGGGTTCGGGGACCCTCAGCCCCCAACGGGCTAGGGCCACCCTTGCACCCATGGGGGTACCGGATTGTCCTCCCCCATGGGGGAACGGGGCCCCCTTGCCCTTCGCGAAAGCCCCAACCTTCCTCCCGGGGCACGCCTGCACCCTCCCCTCGCACTCACAGCCCCAGCGGCGGGGCCTTGCGCCCGCAGACGCCCTAGACGGAGGGCCGGGGTCCCCGTCAGGGGAGGGCACCCCCTGGAAGCCAGGGACGAGCGGCGACCGCGGCCTCTTCCAAAACGGCAGGCACACAGGCCTGCGCGGCAAAAAGCCCCCGGCAAGGCAGCACCACTCAAAGGGGAAGGGTCCGCACCTGGCCCAGCAGCTCTTGATGAGCCCCAGGCCCCGCCCCTGGCCGGAGCCTGACCCCGCCCACCCGATTCTGGCTGCGCACAGGTGCACTTCCTAGGGACGCCGCTAGGGGGCGCTGGTGAGGGGGTTCGGGGACCCTCAGCCCCCAACGGGCTAGGGCCACCCTTGCACCCATGGGGGTTAGGGATTGTCCTCCCCCATGGGGGAACGGGGCCCCCTTGCCCTTCGCGGAAGCCCCAACCTTCCTCCCGGGGGAAGCCTGCACCTCCTCTCGCACTCACGGCCCCAGCGGCGGGGCCGTGCGACCGCAGACGCCCTAGACGGAGGGCCGGGGTCCCCGTCAGGGGAGGGCACCCCCTGGAAGCCAGGGACGAGCGGCGACCGCGGCCTCTTCCAAAACGGCACCACACAGGCCTGCGCGGCAAAAAGCCCCCGGCAAGGCAGCACCTCTCAAAGGGGAAGGGTCCGCACCTGGCCCAGCAGCTCTTGATGAGCCCCAGGCCCCGCCCCTGGCCGGAGCCTGACCCCGCCCACCCGACTCTGGCTGCGCACAGGTGCACTTCATAGGGCCGCCGCTAGGGGGCGCTGGTGAGGGGGTTCGGGGACCCTCAGCCCCCAACGGGCTAGGGCCACCCTTGCACCCATGGGGGTACGGGATTGTCTCCACCATGTGGGGAACGGGGCCCCCTTCCACTACGCGGAAGCCCCAACCTTCCTCCCGGGGCACGCCTGCACCCTCCCCTCGCACTCACAGCCCCAGCGGCGGGGCCGTGCGCCCGCAGACGCCCTAGACGGAGGGCCGGGGTCCCCGTCAGGGGAGGGCACCCCCTGGAAGCCAGGGACGAGCGGCGACCGCGGCCTCTTCCAAAACGGCAGGCACACAGGCCTGCGCGGCAAAAAGCCCCCGGCAAGGCAGCACCACTCAAAGGGGAAGGGTCCGCACCTGGCCCAGCAGCTCTTGATGAGCCCCAGGCCCCGCCCCTGGCCGGAGCCTGACCCGCCCACCCGACTGTGGCTGCGCACAGGTGCACTTACTAGGGCCGCCGCTAGGGGGCGCTGGTGAGGGGGTTCGGGGACCCTCAGCCCCCAACGGGCTGCGGCCACCCCTGCACCCATGGGGGTACGGGTTGTCCTGCGCCATGGGGGAACGGGGCCCCCTTCCCCTTCGCGGAAGCCCCAACCTTCCTCCCGGGGCACGCCTGCACGCTCCCCTCGCACTCACGGCCCCAGCGGCGGGGCCGTGCGCCCGCAGACGCCCTAGACGGAGGGCCGGGGTCCCCGTCAGGGGAGGGCACCCCCTGGAAGCCAGGGACGAGCGGCGACCGCGGCCTCTTCCAAAACGGCAGGCACACAGGCCTGCGCGGCAAAAAGCCCCCGGCAAGGCAGCACCACTCAAAGGGGAAGGGTCCGCACCTGGCCCAGCAGCTCTTGATGAGCCCCAGGCCCCGCCCCTGGCCGGAGCCTGACCCCGCCCACCCGATTCTGGCTGCGCACAGGTGCACTTCCTAGGGCCGCCGCTAGGGGGCGCTGGTGAGGGGGTTCGGGGACCCTCAGCCCCCAACGGGCTAGGGCCACCCTTGCACCCATGGGGGTACCGGATTGTCCTCCCCCATGGGGGAACGGGGCCCCCTTGCCCTTCGCGAAAGCCCCAACCTTCCTCCCGGGGGAAGCCTGCACCTCCTCTCGCACTCACAGCCCCAGCGGCGGGGCCGTGCGCCCGCAGACGCCCTAGACGGAGGGCCGGGGTCCCCGTCAGGGGAGGGCACCCCCTGGAAGCCAGGGACGAGCGGCGACCGCGGCCTCTTCCAAAACGGCAGGCACACAGGCCTGCGCGGCAAAAAGCCCCCGGCAAGGCAGCACCACTCAAAGGGGAAGGGTCCGCACCTGGCCCAGCAGCTCTTGATGAGCCCCAGGCCCCGCCCCTGGCCGGAGCCTGACCCCGCCCACCCGATTCTGGCTGCGCACAGGTGCACTTCCTAGGGACGCCTCTAGGGGGCGCTGGTGAGGGGGTTCGGGGACCCTCAGCCCCCAACGGGCTAGGGCCACCCTTGCACCCATGGGGGTACCGGATTGTCCTCCCCCATGGGGGAACGGGGCCACCTTGCCCTTCGCGGAAGCCCCAACCTTCCTCCCGGGGGAAGCCTGCACCTCCTCTCGCACTCACAGCCCCAGCGGCGGGGCCGTGCGCCCGCAGACGCCCTAGACGGAGGGCCGGGGTCCCCGTCAGGGGAGGGCACCCCCTGGAAGCCAGGGACGAGCGGCGACCGCGGCCTCTTCCAAAACGGCAGGCACACAGGCCTGCGCGGCAAAAAGCCCCCGGCAAGGCAGCACCACTCAAAGGGGAAGGGTCCGCACCTGGCCCAGCAGCTCTTGATGAGCCCCAGGCCCCGCCCCTGGCCGGAGCCTGACCCCGCCCACCCGATTCTGGCTGCGCACAGGTGCACTTCCTAGGGCCGCCGCTAGGGGGCGCTGGTGAGGGGGATCGGGGACCCTCAGCCCCCAACGGGCTAGGGCCACCCTTGCACCCATGGGGGTACCGGATTGTCCTCCCCCATGGGGGAACGGGGCCCCCTTGCCCTTCGCGAAAGCCCCAACCTTCCTCCCGGGGGAAGACTGCACCTCCTCTCGCACTCACAGCCCCAGCGGCGGGGCCGTGCGCCCTCAGACGCCCTAGACGGAGGGCCGGGGTCCCCGTCAGGGGAGGGCACCCCCTGGAAGCCAGGGACGAGCGGCGACCGCGGCCTCTTCCAAAACGGCAGCACACAGGCCTGCGCGGCAAAAAGCCCCCGGCAAGGCAGCACCACTCAAAGGGGAAGGGTCCGCACCTGGCCCAGCAGCTCTTGAAGAGCCCCAGGCCCCGCCCCTGGCCGGAGCCTGACCCCGCCCACCCGATTCTGGCTGCGCACAGGTGCACTTCCTAGGGACGCCTCTAGGGGGCGCTGGTGAAGGGGTTCGGGGACCCTCAGCCCCCAACCTGCTAGGGCCACCCTTGCACCCATGGGGGTACCGGATTGTCCTCCCCCATGGGGGAACGGGGCTACCTTGCCCTTCGCGGAAGCCCCAACCTTCCTCCCGGGGGAAGCCTGCACCTCCTCTCGCACTCACAGCCCCAGCGGCGGGGCCGTGCGCCCGCAGACGCCCTAGACGGAGGGCCGGGGTCCCCGTCAGGGGAGGGCACCCCCTGGAAGCCAGGGACGAGCGGCGACCGCGGCCTCTTCCAAAACGGCAGGCACACAGGCCTGCGCGGCAAAAAGCCCCGGGCAAGGAAGCACCACTCAAAGGGGAAGGGTCCGCACCTGGCCCAGCAGCTCTTGATGAGCCCCAGGCCCCGCCCCTGGCCGGAGCCTGACCCCGCCCACCCGACTCTGGCTGCGCACAGGTGCACTTCCTAGGGCCGCCGCTAGGGGGCGCTGGTGAGGGGGTTCGGGGACCCTCAGCCCCCAACGGGCTGCGGCCACCCCTGCACCCATGGGGGTACGGGTTGTCCTCCGCCATGGGGGAACGGGGCCCCCTTCCCCTTCGCGGAAGCCCCAACCTTCCTCCCGGGGCACGCCTGCACCCTCCCCTCGCACTCACGGCCCCAGCGGCGGGGCCGTGCGCCCGCAGACGCCCTAGACGGAGGGCCGGGGTCCCCGTCAGGGGAGGGCACCCCCTGGAAGCCAGGGACGAGCGGCGACCGCGGCCTCTTCCAAAACGGCAGGCACACAGGCCTGCGCGGCAAAAAGCCCCCGGCAAGGCAGCACCACTCAAAGGAGAAGGTTCCGCACCTGGCCCAGCAGCTCTTGATGAGCCCCAGGCCCCGCCCCTGGCCGGAGCCTGACCCCGCCCACCCGATTCTGGCTGCGCACAGGTGCACTTCCTAGGGACGCCGCTAGGGGGCGCTGGTGAGGGGGTTCGGGGACCCTCAGCCCCCAACGGGCTAGGGCCACCCTTGCACCCATGGGGGTACCGGATTGTCCTCCCCCATGGGGGAACGGGGCCCCCTTGCCCTTCGCGAAAGCCCCAACCTTCATCCCAGGGCACGCCTGCACCCTCCCCTCGCACTCACGGCCCCAGCCGCGGGCCGTGCGCCCGCAGACGCCCTAGACGGAGGGCCGGGGTCCCCGTCAGGGGAGGGCACCCCCTGGAAGCCAGGGACGAGCGGCGACCGCGGCCTCTTCCAAAACCGCAGGCACACAGGCCTGCGCGGCAAAAAGCCCCCGGCAAGGCAGCACCACTCAAAGGGGAAGGGTCCGTACCTGGCCCAGCAGCTCTTCATGAGCCCCAGGCCCCGCCCCTGGCCGGAGCCTGACCCCGCCCACCCGACTCTGGCTGCGCACAGGTGCACTTCCTAGGGCCGCCGCTAGGGGGCGCTGGTGAGGGGGTTCGGGGACCCTCAGCCCCCAACGGGCTGCGGCCACCCCTGCACCCATGGGGGTACCGGATTGTCCTCCCCCATGGGGGAACGGGGCCCCCTTGCCCTTCGCGGAAGCCCCAAACTTCCTCCCGGGGCACGCCTGCACCCTCCCCTCGCACTCCCGGCCCCAGCGGCGAGGCCGAGCGCCCGCAGACGCCCTAGACGGAGGGCCGGGGTCCCCGTCAGGGGAGGGCACCCCCTGGAAGCCAGGGACGAGCGGCGACCGCGGCCTCTTCCAAAACGGCAGGCACACAGGCCTGCGCGGCAAAAAGCCCCCGGCAAGGCAGCACCACTCAAAGGGGAAGGGTCCGCACCTGGCCCAGCAGCTCTTGATGAGCCCCAGGCCCCGCCCCTGGCCGGAGCCTGACCCCGCCCACCCGATTCTGGCTGCGCACAGGTGCACTTCCTAGGGACGCCGCTAGGGGGCGCTGGTGAGGGGGTTCGGGGACCCTCAGCCCCCAACGGGCTAGGGCCACCCTTGCACCCATGGGGGTACCGGATTGTCCTCCCCCATGGGGGAACGGGGCCCCCTTGCCCTTCGCGAAAGCCCCAACCTTCCTCCCGGGGGAAGCCTGCACCTCCTCTCGCACTCACAGCCCCAGCGGCGGGGCCGTGCGCCCGCAGACGCCCTAGACGGAGGGCCGGGGTCCCCGTCAGGGGAGGGCACCCCCTGGAAGCCAGGGACGAGAGGCGACCGCGGCCTCTTCCAAAACGGCAGGCACACAGGCCTGCGCGGCAAAAAGCCCCCGGCAAGGCAGCACCACTCAAAGGGGAAGGGTCCGCACCTGGCCCAGCAGCTCTTGATGAGCCCCAGGCCCCGCCCATGGCCGGAGCCTGACCCCGCCCACCCGATTCTGGCTGCGCACAGGTGCACTTCCTAGGGACGCCTCTAGGGGGCGCTGGTGAGGGGGTTCGGGGACCCTCAGCCCCCAACGGGCTAGGGCCACCCTTGCACCCATGGGGGTACCGGATTGTCCTCCCCCATGGGGGAACGGGGCCCCCTTGCCCTTCGCGAAAGCCCCAACCTTCCTCCCGGGGGAAGCCTGCACCTCCTCTCGCACTCACAGCACCAGCGGCGGGGCCGTGCGCCCTCAGACGCCCTAGACGGAGGGCCGGGGTCCCCGTCAGGGGAGGGCACCCCCTGGAAGCCAGGGACGAGCGGCGACCGCGGCCTCTTCCAAAACGGCAGCACACAGGCCTGCGAGGCAAAAAGCCCCCGGCAAGGCAGCACCACTCAAAGGGGAAGGGTCCGCACCTGGCCCAGCAGCTCTTGATGAGCCCCAGGCCCCGCCCCTGGCCGGAGCCTGACCCCGCCCACCCGATTCTGGCTGCGCACAGGTGCACTTCCTAGGGACGCCTCTAGGGGGCGCTGGTGAGGGGGTTCGGGGACCCTCAGCCCCCAACCTGCTAGGGCCACCCTTGCACCCATGGGAGTACCGGATTGTCCTCCCCCATGGGGGAACGGGGCCACCTTGCCCTTCGCGGAAGCCCCAACCTTCCTCCCGGGGGAAGCCTGCACCTCCTCTCGCACTCACAGCCCCAGCGGCGGGGCCGTGCGCCCGCAGACGCCCTAGACGGAGGGCCGGGGTCCCCGTCAGGGGAGGGCACCCCCTGGAAGCCAGGGACGAGCGGCGACCGCGGCCTCTTCCAAAACCGCAGGCACACAGGCCTGCGCGGCAAAAAGCCCCCGGCAAGGCAGCACCACTCAAAGGGGAAGGGTCCGTACCTGGCCCAGCAGCTCTTGATGAGCCCCAGGCCCCGCCCCTGGCCGGAGCCTGACCCCGCCCCCCCGACTCTGGCTGCGCACAGGTGCACTTCCTAGGGCCGCCGCTAGGGGGCGCTGGTGAGGGGGTTCGGGGACCCTCAGCCCCCAACGGGCTGCGGCCAGCCCTGCACCCATGGGGGTACGGGTTGTCCTCCGCCATGGGGGAACGGGGCCCCCTTCCCCTTCGCGGAAGCCCCAACCTTCCTCCCGGGGCACGCCTGCACCCTCCCCTCGCACTCACGGCCCCAGCGGCGGGGCCGTGCGCCCGCAGACGCCCTAGACGGAGGGCCGGGGTCCCCGTCAGGGGAGGGCACCCCCTGGAAGCCAGGGACGAGCGGCGACCGCGGCCTCTTCCAAAACAGCAGGCAGACAGGCCTGCGCGGCAAAAAGCCCCCGGCAAGGCAGCACCACTCAAAGGGGAAGGGTCCGCACCTGGCCCAGCAGCTCTTGATGAGCCCCAGGCCCCTCCCATGGCCGGAGCCTGACCCCGCCCATCCGACTCTGGCTGCGCACAGGTGCACTTCCTAGGGCAGCCGCTAGGGGGCGCTGGTGAGGGGGTTCGGGGACCCTCAGCCCCCAACGGGCTGCGGCCACCCCTGCACCCATGGGGGTACGGGTTGTCCTCCGCCATGGGGGAACGGGGCCCCCTTCCCCTTCGCGGAAGCCCCAACCTTCCTCCCGGGGCACGCCTGCACCCTCCCCTCGCACTCACGGCCCCAGCGGCGGGGCCGTGCGCCCGCAGACGCCCTAGACGGAGGGCCGGGGTCCCCGTCAGGGGAGGGCACCCCCTGGAAGCCAGGGACGAGCGGCGACCGCGGCCTCTTCCAAAACGGCAGGCACACAGGCCTGCGCGGCAAAAAGCCCCGGGCAAGGCAGCACCACTCAAAGGGGAAGGGTCCGCACCTGGCCCAGCAGCTCTTGATGAGCCCCAGGCCCCGCCCCTGGCCGGAGCCTGACCCCGCCCACCCGACTCTGGCTGCGCACAGGTGCACTTCCTAGGGCCGCCGCTAGGGGGCGCTGGTGAGGGGGTTCGGGGACCCTCAGCCCCCAACGGGCTGCGGCCACCCTTGCACCCATGGGGGTACCGGATTGTCCTCCGCCATGGGGGAACGGGGCCCCCTTGCCCTTCGCGGAAGCCCCAAACTTCCTCCCGGGGCACGCCTGCACCCTCCCCTCGCACTCACGGCCCCAGCGGCGAGGCCGTGCGCCCGCAGACGCCCTAGACGGAGGGCCGGGGTCCCCGTCAGGGGAGGGCACCCCCTGGAAGCCAGGGACGAGCGGCGACCGCGGCCTCTTCCAAAACGGCAGGCACACAGGCCTGCGCGGCAAAAAGCCCCCGGCAAGGCAGCACCACTCAAAGGGGAAGGGTCCGCACCTGGCCCAGCAGCTCTTGATGAGCCCCAGGCCCCGACCATGGCCGGAGCCTGACCCCGCCCACCCGACTCTGGCTGTGCACAGGTGCACTTCCAAGGGCCGCCGCTAGGGGGCGCTGGTGAGGGTGTTCGGGGACCCTCAGCCCCCACCGGGCGGGGGCCACCCCTGCACCCATGCGGGTACGGGATTGTCTCCGCTATGTGGGGAACGGGGCCCTCTTCCCCTTCGCGGAAGCCCCAACCTTCCTCCCGGGGCACGCCTGCACCCTCCACTCGCACTCACGGCCCCAGCGGCGGGGCCGTGCGCCCCCAGACGCCCTAGAAGGAGGGCCGGGGTCCCCGTCAGGGGAGGGCACCCCCTGGAAGCCAGGGACGAGCGGCGACCGCGGCCTCTTCCAAAACGGCAGGCACACAGGCCTGCGCGGCAAAAAGCCCCCAGCAAGGCTGCACCACTCAAAGGGGAAGGGTCCGCACCTGGCCCAGCAGCTCTTGATGAGCCCCAGGCCCCGCCCCTGGCCGGAGCCTGACCCCGCCCACCCGACTCTGGCTGCGCACAGGTGCACTTCCTAGGGCCGCCGCTAGGGGGCGCTGGTGAGGGGGTTCGGGGACCCTCAGCCCCCAACGGGCTAGGGCCACCCTTGCACCCATGGGGGTACCGGATTGTCCTCCCCCATGGGGGAACAGGGCCACCTTGCCCTTCGCGGAAGCCCCAACCTTCCTCCCGGGGGAAGCCTGCACCTCCTCTCGCACTCACAGCCCCAGCGGCGGGGCCGTGCGCCCGCAGACGCCCTAGACGGAGGGCCGGGGTCCCCGTCAGGGGAGGGCACCCCCTGGAAGCCAGGGACGAGCGGCGACCGCGGCCTCTTCCAAAACGGCAGGCACACAGGCCTGCGCGGCAAAAAGCCCCCGGCAAGGCAGCACCACTCAAAGGGGAAGGGTCCGCACCTGGCCCAGCAGCTCTTGATGAGCCCCAGGCCCCGCCCCTGGCCGGAGCCTGACCCCGCCCACCCGATTCTGGCTGCGCACAGGTGCACTTCCTAGGGCCGCCGCTAGGGGGCGCTGGTGAGGGGGTTCGGGGACCCTCAGCCCCCAACGGGCTAGGGCCACCCTTGCACCCATGGGGGTACCGGATTGTCCTCCCCCATGGGGGAACGGGGCCCCCTTGCCCTTCGCGAAAGCCCCAACCTTCCTCCCGGGGGAAGACTGCACCTCCTCTCGCACTCACAGCCCCAGCGGCGGGGCCGTGCGCCCTCAGACGCCCTAGACGGAGGGCCGGGGTCCCCGTCAGGGGAGGGCACCCCCTGGAAGCCAGGGACGAGCGGCGACCGCGGCCTCTTCCAAAACGGCAGCACACAGGCCTGCGCGGCAAAAAGCCCCCGGCAAGGCAGCACCACTCAAAGGGGAAGGGTCCGCACCTGGCCCAGCAGCTCTTGATGAGCCCCAGGCCCCGCCCCTGGCCGGAGCCTGACCCCGCCCACCCGATTCTGGCTGCGCACAGGTGCACTTCCTAGGGACGCCTCTAGGGGGCGCTGGTGAGGGGGTTCGGGGACCCTCAGCCCCCAACCTGCTAGGGCCACCCTTGCACCCATGGGGGTACCGGATTGTCCTCCCCCATGGGGGAACGGGGCCACCTTGCCCTTCGCGGAAGCCCCAACCTTCCTCCCGGGGGAAGCCTGCACCTCCTCTCGCACTCACAGCCCCAGCGGCGGGGCCGTGCGCCCGCAGACGCCCTAGACGGAGGGCCGGGGTCCCCGTCAGGGGAGGGCACCCCCTGGAAGCCAGGGACGAGCGGCGACCGCGGCCTCTTCCAAAACGGCAGGCACACAGGCCTGCGCGGCAAAAAGCCCCGGGCAAGGCAGCACCACTCAAAGGGGAAGGGTCCGCACCTGGCCCAGCAGCTCTTGATGAGCCCCAGGCCCCGCCCCTGGCCGGAGCCTGACCCCGCCCACCCGACTCTGGCTGCGCACAGGTGCACTTCCTAGGGCCGCCGCTAGGGGGCGCTGGTGAGGGGGTTCGGGGACCCTCAGCCCCCAACGGGCTGCGGCCACCCTTGCACCCATGGGGGTACCGGATTGTCCTCCGCCATGGGGGAACGGGGCCCCCTTGCCCTTCGCGGAAGCCCCAAACTTCCTCCCGGGGCACGCCTGCACCCTCCCCTCGCACTCACGGCCCCAGCGGCGAGGCCGTGCGCCCGCAGACGCCCTAGACGGAGGGCCGGGGTCCCCGTCAGGGGAGGGCACCCCCTGGAAGCCAGGGACGAGCGGCGACCGCGGCCTCTTCCAAAACGGCAGGCACACAGGCCTGCGCGGCAAAAAGCCCCCGGCAAGGCAGCACCACTCAAAGGGGAAGGGTCCGCACCTGGCCCAGCAGCTCTTGATGAGCCCCAGGCCCCGACCATGGCCGGAGCCTGACCCCGCCCACCCGACTCTGGCTGTGCACAGGTGCACTTCCAAGGGCCGCCGCTAGGGGGCGCTGGTGAGGGTGTTCGGGGACCCTCAGCCCCCACCGGGCGGGGGCCACCCCTGCACCCATGCGGGTACGGGATTGTCTCCGCTATGTGGGGAACGGGGCCCTCTTCCCCTTCGCGGAAGCCCCAACCTTCCTCCCGGGGCACGCCTGCACCCTCCACTCGCACTCACGGCCCCAGCGGCGGGGCCGTGCGCCCCCAGACGCCCTAGAAGGAGGGCCGGGGTCCCCGTCAGGGGAGGGCACCCCCTGGAAGCCAGGGACGAGCGGCGACCGCGGCCTCTTCCAAAACGGCAGGCACACAGGCCTGCGCGGCAAAAAGCCCCCAGCAAGGCTGCACCACTCAAAGGGGAAGGGTCCGCACCTGGCCCAGCAGCTCTTGATGAGCCCCAGGCCCCGCCCCTGGCCGGAGCCTGACCCCGCCCACCCGACTCTGGCTGCGCACAGGTGCACTTCCTAGGGCCGCCGCTAGGGGGCGCTGGTGAGGGGGTTCGGGGACCCTCAGCCCCCAACGGGCTAGGGCCACCCTTGCACCCATGGGGGTACCGGATTGTCCTCCCCCATGGGGGAACAGGGCCACCTTGCCCTTCGCGGAAGCCCCAACCTTCCTCCCGGGGGAAGCCTGCACCTCCTCTCGCACTCACAGCCCCAGCGGCGGGGCCGTGCGCCCGCAGACGCCCTAGACGGAGGGCCGGGGTCCCCGTCAGGGGAGGGCACCCCCTGGAAGCCAGGGACGAGCGGCGACCGCGGCCTCTTCCAAAACGGCAGGCACACAGGCCTGCGCGGCAAAAAGCCCCCGGCAAGGCAGCACCACTCAAAGGGGAAGGGTCCGCACCTGGCCCAGCAGCTCTTGATGAGCCCCAGGCCCCGCCCCTGGCCGGAGCCTGACCCCGCCCACCCGATTCTGGCTGCGCACAGGTGCACTTCCTAGGGCCGCCGCTAGGGGGCGCTGGTGAGGGGGTTCGGGGACCCTCAGCCCCCAACGGGCTAGGGCCACCCTTGCACCCATGGGGGTACCGGATTGTCCTCCCCCATGGGGGAACGGGGCCCCCTTGCCCTTCGCGAAAGCCCCAACCTTCCTCCCGGGGGAAGACTGCACCTCCTCTCGCACTCACAGCCCCAGCGGCGGGGCCGTGCGCCCTCAGACGCCCTAGACGGAGGGCCGGGGTCCCCGTCAGGGGAGGGCACCCCCTGGAAGCCAGGGACGAGCGGCGACCGCGGCCTCTTCCAAAACGGCAGCACACAGGCCTGCGCGGCAAAAAGCCCCCGGCAAGGCAGCACCACTCAAAGGGGAAGGGTCCGCACCTGGCCCAGCAGCTCTCGATGAGCCCCAGGCCCCGCCCCTGGCCGGAGCCTGACCCCGCCCACCCGATTCTGGCTGCGCACAGGTGCACTTCCTAGGGACGCCTCTAGGGGGCGCTGGTGAGGGGGTTCGGGGACCCTCAGCCCCCAACCTGCTAGGGCCACCCTTGCACCCATGGGGGTACCGGATTGTCCTCCCCCATGGGGGAACGGGGCCACCTTGCCCTTCGCGGAAGCCCCAACCTTCCTCCCGGGGGAAGCCTGCACCTCCTCTCGCACTCACAGCCCCAGCGGCGGGGCCGTGCGCCCGCAGACGCCCTAGACGGAGGGCCGGGGTCCCCGTCAGGGGAGGGCACCCCCTGGAAGCCAGGGACGAGCGGCGACCGCGGCCTCTTCCAAAACGGCAGGCACACAGGCCTGCGCGGCAAAAAGCCCCGGGCAAGGAAGCACCACTGAAAGGGGAAGGGTCCGCACCTGGCCCAGCAGCTCTTGATGAGCCCCAGGCCCCGCCCCTGGCCGGAGCCTGACCCCGCCCAACCGACTCTGGCTGCGCACAGGTGCATTCCTAGGGCCGCCGCTAGGGGGCGCTGGTGAGGGGGTTCGGGGACCCTCAGCCCCCAACGGGCTGCGGCCACCCCTGCACCCATGGGGGTACGGGTTGTCCTCCGCCATGGGGGAACGGGGCCCCCTTCCCCTTCGCGGAAGCCCCAACCTTCCTCCCGGGGCACGCCTGCACCCTCCCCTCGCACTCACGGCCCCAGCGGCGGGGCCGTGCGCCCGCAGACGCCCTAGACGGAGGGCCGGGGTCCCCGTCAGGGGAGGGCACCCCCTGGAAGCCAGGGACGAGCGGCGACCGCGGCCTCTTCCAAAACGGCAGGCACACAGGCCTGCGCGGCAAAAAGCCCCCGACAAGGCAGCACCACTCAAAGGAGAAGGTTCCGCACCTGGCCCAGCAGCTCTTGATGAGCCCCAGGCCCCGCCCCTGGCCGGAGCCTGACCCCGCCCACCCGATTCTGGCTGCGCACAGGTGCACTTCCTAGGGACGCCGCTAGGGGGCGCTGGTGAGGGGGTTCGGGGACCCTCAGCCCCCAACGGGCTAGGGCCACCCTTGCACCCATGGGGGTACCGGATTGTCCTCCCCCATGGGGGAACGGGGCCCCCTTGCCCTTCGCGAAAGCCCCAACCTTCCTCCCGGGGCACGCCTGCACCCTCCCCTCGCACTCACGGCCCCAGCCGCGGGCCGTGCGCCCGCAGACGCCCTAGACGGAGGGCCGGGGTCCCCGTCAGGGGAGGGCACCCCCTGGAAGCCAGGGACGAGCGGCGACCGCGGCCTCTTCCAAAACCGCAGGCACACAGGCCTGCGCGGCAAAAAGCCCCCGGCAAGGCAGCACCACTCAAAGGGGAAGGGTCCGTACCTGGCCCAGCAGCTCTTCATGAGCCCCAGGCCCCGCCCCTGGCCGGAGCCTGACCCCGCCCACCCGACTCTGGCTGCGCACAGGTGCACTTCCTAGGGCCGCCGCTAGGGGGCGCTGGTGAGGGGGTTCGGGGACCCTCAGCCCCCAACGGGCTGCGGCCACCCCTGCACCCATGGGGGTACCGGATTGTCCTCCCCCATGGGGGAACGGGGCCCCCTTGCCCTTCGCGGAAGCCCCAAACTTCCTCCCGGGGCACGCCTGCACCCTCCCCTCGCACTCCCGGCCCCAGCGGCGAGGCCGTGCGCCCGCAGACGCCCTAGACGGAGGGCCGGGGTCCCCGTCAGGGGAGGGCACCCCCTGGAAGCCAGGGACGAGCGGCGACCGCGGCCTCTTCCAAAACGGCAGGCACACAGGCCTGCGCGGCAAAAAGCCCCCGGCAAGGCAGCACCACTCAAAGGGGAAGGGTCCGCACCTGGCCCAGCAGCTCTTGATGAGTCCCAGTCCCCGCCCATGGCCGGAGCCTGACCCCGCCCATCCGACTGTGGCTGCGCACAGGTGCACTTCCTAGGGCCGCCGCTAGGGGGCGCTGGTGAGGGGGTTCGGGGAACCTCAGCCCCCAACGGGCTGCGGCCACCCCTGCACCCATGGGGGTACGGGTTGTCCTCCGCCATGGGGGAACGGGGCCCCCTTCCCCTTCGCGGAAGCCCCAACCTTCCTCCCGGGGTACGCCTGCACCCTCCCCTCGCACTCACGGCCCCAGCGGCGGGGCCGTGCGCCCGCAGACGCCCTAGACGGAGGGCCGGGGTCCCCGTCAGGGGAGGGCACCCCCTGGAAGCCAGGGACGAGCGGCGACCGCGGCCTCTTCCAAAACGGCAGGCACACAGGCCTGCGCGGCAAAAAGCCCCCGGCAAGGCAGCACCACTCAAAGGGGAAGGGTCCGCACCTGGCCCAGCAGCTCTTGATGAGCCCCAGGCCCCGCCCCTGGCCGGAGCCTGACCCCGCCCACCCGATTCTGGCTGCGCACAGGTGCACTTCCTAGGGCCGCCGCTAGGGGGCTCTGGTGAGGGGGTTCGGGGACCCTCAGCCCCCAACGGGCTAGGGCCACCCTTGCACCCATGGGGGTACCGGATTGTCCTCCCCCATGGGGGAACGGGGCCCCCTTGCCCTTCGCGAAATCCCCAACCTTCCTCCCGGGGGAAGCCTGCACCTCCTCTCGCACTCACAGCCCCAGCGGCGGGGCCGTGCGCCCTCAGACGCCCTAGACGGAGGGCCGGGGTCCCCGTCAGGGGAGGGCACCCCCTGGAAGCCAGGGACGAGCGGCGACCGCGGCCTCTTCCAAAACGGCAGCACACAGGCCTGCGAGGCAAAAAGCCCCCGGCAAGGCAGCACCACTCAAAGGGGAAGGGTCCGCACCTGGCCCAGCAGCTCTTGATGAGCCCCAGGCCCCGCCCCTGGCCGGAGCCTGACCCCGCCCACCCGATTCTGGCTGCGCACAGGTGCACTTCCTAGGGACGCCTCTAGGGGGCGCTGGTGAGGGGGTTCGGGGACCCTCAGCCCCCAACCTGCTAGGGCCACCCTTGCACCCATGGGAGTACCGGATTGTCCTCCCCCATGGGGGAACGGGGCCACCTTGCCCTTCGCGGAAGCCCCAACCTTCCTCCCGGGGGAAGCCTGCACCTCCTCTCGCACTCACAGCCCCAGCGGCGGGGCCGTGCGCCCGCAGACGCCCTAGACGGAGGGCCGGGGTCCCCGTCAGGGGAGGGCACCCCCTGGAAGCCAGGGACGAGCGGCGACCGGGGCCTCTTCCAAAACCGCAGGCACACAGGCCTGCGCGGCAAAAAGCCCCCGGCAAGGCAGCACCACTCAAAGGGGAAGGGTCCGTACCTGGCCCAGCAGCTCTTGATGAGCCCCAGGCCCCGCCCCTGGCCGGAGCCTGACCCCGCCCCCCCGACTCTGGCTGCGCACAGGTGCACTTCCTAGGGCCGCCGCTAGGGGGCGCTGGTGAGGGGGTTCGGGGACCCTCAGCCCCCAACGGGCTGCGGCCACCCCTGCACCCATGGGGGTACGGGTTGTCCTCCCCCATGGGGGAACGGGGCCCCCTTCCCCTTCGCGGAAGCCCCAACCTTCCTCCCGGGGCACGCCTTCACCCTCCCCTCGCACTCACGGCCCCAGCGGCGGGGCCGTGCGCCCGCAGACGCCCTAGACGGAGGGCCGGGGTCCCCGTCAGGGGAGGGCACCCCCTGGAAGCCAGGGACGAGCGGCGACCGCGGCCTCTTCCAAAACAGCAGGCACACAGGCCTGCGCGGCAAAAAGCCCCCGGCAAGGCAGCACCACTCAAAGGAGAAGGGTCCGCACCTGGCCCAGCAGCTCTTGATGAGCCCCAGGCCCCGCCCCTGGCCGGAGCCTGACCCCGCCCACCCGATTCTGGCTGCGCACAGGTGCACTTCCTAGGGACGCCGCTAGGGGGCGCTGGTGAGGGGGTTCGGGGACCCTCAGCCCCCAACGGGCTAGGGCCACCCTTGCACCCATGGGGGTACCGGATTGTCCTCCCCCATGGGGGAACGGGGCCCCCTTGCCCTTCGCGGAAGCCCCAAACTTCCTCCCGGGGCACGCCTGCACCCTCCCCTCGCACTCCCGGCCCCAGCGGCGAGGCCGTGCGCCCGCAGACGCCCTAGACGGAGGGCCGGGGTCCCCGTCAGGGGAGGGCACCCCCTGGAAGCCAGGGACGAGAGGCGACCGCGGCCTCTTCCAAAACGGCAGGCACACAGGCCTGCGCGGCAAAAAGCCCCCGGCAAGGCAGCACCACTCAAAGGGGAAGGGTCCGCACCTGGCCCAGCAGCTCTTGATGAGCCCCAGGCCCCTCCCATGGCCGGAGCCTGACCCCGCCCATCCGACTCTGGCTGCGCACAGGTGCACTTCCTAGGGCAGCCGCTAGGGGGCGCTGGTGAGGGGGTTCGGGGACCCTCAGCCCCCAACGGGCTGCGGCCACCCCTGCACCCATGGGGGTACGGGTTGTCCTCCGCCATGGGGGAACGGGTCCCCCTTCCCCTTCGCGGAAGCCCCAACCTTCCTCCCGGGGCACGCCTGCACCCTCCCCTCGCACTCACGGCCCCAGCGGCGGGGCCGTGCGCCCGCAGACGCCCTAGACGGAGGGCCGGGGTCCCCGTCAGGGGAGGGCACCCCCTGGAAGCCAGGGACGAGCGGCGACCGCGGCCTCTTCCAAAACGGCAGGCACACAGGCCTGCGCGGCAAAAAGCCCCCGGCAAGGCAGCACCACTCAAAGGGGAAGGGTCCGCACCTGGCCCAGCAGCTCTTGATGAGCCCCAGGCCCCGCCCCTGGCCGGAGCCTGACCCCGCCCACCCGATTCTGGCTGCGCACAGGTGCACATCCTAGGGACGCCGCTAGGGGGCGCTGGTGAGGGGGTTCGGGTATCCTCAGCCCCCAACGGGCTAGGGCCACCCTTGCACCCATGGGGGTACCGGATTTTCCTCCCCCATGGGGGAACGGGGCCCCCTTGCCCTTCGCTAAAGCCCCAACCTTCCTCCCGGGGCACGCCTGCACCCTCCCCTCGCACTCACAGCCCCAGCGGCGGGGCCGTGCGCCCGCAGACGCCCTAGACGGAGGGCCGGGGTCCCCGTCAGGGGAGGGCACCCCCTGGAAGCCAGGGACGAGCGGCGACCGCGGCCTCTTCCAAAACGGCAGGCACACAGGCCTGCGCGGCAAAAAGCCCCCGGCAAGGCAGCACCACTCAAAGGGGAAGGGTCCGCACCTGGCCCAGCAGCTCTTGATGAGCCCCAGGCCCCGCCCCTGGCCGGAGCCTGACCCCGCCCACCCGATTCTGGCTGCGCACAGGTGCACTTCCTAGGGCCGCCGCTAGGGGGCGCTGGTGAGGGGGTTCGGGGACCCTCAGCCCCCAACGGGCTAGGGCCACCGTTGCACCCATGGGGGTAGGGGATTGTCTCCACCATGTGGGGAACGGGGCCCCCTTCCCCTACGCGGAAGCCCCAACCTTCCTCCCGGGGCACGCCTGCACCCTCCCCTCGCACTCACAGCCCCAGCGGCGGGGCCGTGCGCCCGCAGACGCCCTAGACGGAGGGCCGGGGTCCCCGTCAGGGGAGGGCACGCCCTGGAAGCCAGGGACGAGCGGCGACCGCGGCCTCTTCCAAAACGGCAGGCACACAGGCCTGCGCGGCAAAAAGCCCCCGGCAAGGCAGCACCACTCAAAGGGAAAGGGTCCGCACCTGGCCCAGCAGCTCTTGATGAGCCCCAGGCCCCGCCCCTGGCCGGAGCCTGACCCCGCCCACCCGACTCTGGCTGCGCACAGGTGCACTTCCTAGGGTCGCCGCTAGGGGGCCCTGGTGAGGGGGTTCGGGGACCCTCAGCCCCCAACGGGCTGCGGCCACCCTTGCACCCATGGGGGTACCGGATTGTCCTCCGCCATGGGGGAACGGGGCCCCCTTGCCCTTCGCGGAAGCCCCAAACTTCCTCCCGGGGCACGCCTGCACCCTCCCCTCGCACTCACGGCCCCAGCGGCGAGGCCGTGCGCCCGCAGACGCCCTAGACGGAGGGCCGGGGTCCCCGTCAGGGGAGGGCACCCCCTGGAAGCCAGGGACGAGCGGCGACCGCGGCCTCTTCCAAAACGGCAGGCACACAGGCCTGCGCGGCAAAAAGCCCCCGGCAAGGCAGCACCACTCAAAGGGGAAGGGTCCGCACCTGGCCCAGCAGCTCTTGATGAGCCCCAGGCCCCGCCCATGGCCGGAGCCTGACCCCGCCCACCCGACTCTGGCTGCGCACAGGTGCACTTCCAAGGGCCGCCGCTAGGGGGCGCTGGTGAGGGTGTTCGGGGACCCTCAGCCCCCACCGGGCGGGGGCCACCCCTGCACCCATGCGGGTACGGGATTGTCTCCGCCATGTGGGGAACGGGGCCCTCTTCCCCTTCGCGGAAGCCCCAACCTTCCTCCCGGGGCACGCCTGCACCCTCCACTCGCACTCACGGCCCCAGCGGCGGGGCCGTGCGCCCGCAGACGCCCTAGAAGGAGGGCCGGGGTCCCCGTCAGGGGAGGGCACCCCCTGGAAGCCAGGGACGAGCGGCGACCGCGGCCTCTTCCAAAACGGCAGGCACACAGGTCTGCGCGGCAAAAAGCCCCCGGCAAGGCTGCACCACTCAAAGGGGAAGGGTCCGCACCTGGCCCAGCAGCTCTTGATGAGCCCCAGGCCCCGCCCCTGGCCGGAGCCTGACCCCGCCCACCCGACTCTGGCTGCGCACAGGTGCACTTCCTAGGGCCGCCGCTAGGGGGCGCTGGTGAGGGGGTTCGGGGACCCTCAGCCCCCAACGGGCTGCGCCCACCCCTGCACCCATGGGGGTACGGGTTGTCCTCCGCCATGGGGGAACGGGGCCCCCTTCCCCTTCGCGGAAGCCCCAACCTTCCTCCCGGGGCACGCCTGCACGCTCCCCTCGCACTCACGGCCCCAGCGGCGGGGCCGTGCGCCCGCAGACGCCCTAGACGGAGGGCCGGGGTCCCCGTCAGGGGAGGGCACCCCCTGGAAGCCAGGGACGAGCGGCGACCGCGGCCTCTTCCAAAACGGCAGGCACACAGGCCTGCGCGGCAAAAAGCCCCCGGCAAGGCAGAACCACTCAAAGGGGAAGGGTCCGCACCTGGCCCAGCAGCTCTTGATGAGCCCCAGGCCCCGCCCCTGGCCGGAGCCTGACCCCGCCCACCCGACTCTGGCTGCGCACAGGTGCACTTCCTAGGGCCGCCGCTAGGGGGCGCTGGTGAGGGGGTTCGGGGACCCTCAGCCCCCAACGGGCTGCGGCCACCCCTGCACCCATGGGGGTACCGGATTGTCCTCCCCCATGGGGGAACGGGGCCCCCTTGCCCTTCGCGGAAGCCCAAAACTTCCTCCCGAGGCACGCCTGCACCCTCCCCTCGCACTCACGGCCCCAGCGGCGAGGCCGTGCGCCCGCAGACGCCCTAGACGGAGGGCCGGGGTCCCCGTCAGGGGAGGGCACCCCCTGGAAGCCAGGGACGAGCGGCGACCGCGGCCTCTTCCAAAACGGCAGGCACACAGGCCTGCGCGGCAAAAAGCCCCCGGCAAGGCAGCATCACTCAAAGGGGAAGGGTCCGCACCTGGCCCAACAGCTCTTGATGAGCCCCAGGCCCCGCCCATGGCCGGAGCCTGACCCCGCCCACCCGACACTGGCTGCGCACAGGTGCACTTCCAAGGGCCGCCGCTAGGGGGCGCTGGTGAGGGGTTCGGGGACACTCAGCCCCCACCGGGCTGGGGCCACCCCTGCACCCATGGGGGTACGGGATTGTCTCCGCCATGTGGGGAACGGGTCCCTCTTCCCCTTCGCGGAAGCCCCAACCTTCCTCCCGGGGCACGCCTGCACCCTCCACTCGCACTCACGGCCCCAGCGGCGGGGCCGTGCGCCCGCAGACGCCCTAGAAGGAGGGCCGGGGTCCCCGTCAGGGGAGGGCACCCCCTGGAAGCCAGGGACGAGCGGCGACCGCGGCCTCTTCCAAAACCGCAGGCACACAGGCCTGCGCGGCAAAAAGCCCCCGGCAAGGCAGCACCACTCAAAGGGGAAGGGTCCGCACCTGGCCCAGCAGCTCTTGATGAGCCCCAGGCCCCGCCCCTGGCCGGAGCCTGACCCCGCCCACCCGACTCTGGCTGCGCACAGGTGCACTTCCTAGGGCCGCCGCTAGGGGGCGCTGGTGAGGGGGTTCGGGGACCCTCAGCCCCCAACGGGCTGCGGCCACCCCTGCACCCATGGGGGTACGGGTTGTCCTCCGCCATGGGGGAACGGGGCCCCCTTCCCCTTCACGGAAGCCCCAACCTTCCTCCCGGGGCACGCCTGCACCCTCCCCTCGCACTCACGGCCCCAGCGGCGGGGCCGTGCGCCCGCAGACGCCCTAGACGGAGGGCCGGGGTCCCCGTCAGGGGAGGGCACCCCCTGGAAGCCAGGGACGAGCGGCGACCGCGGCCTCTTCCAAAACGGCAGGCACACAGGCCTGCGCGGCAAAAAGCCCCCGGCAAGGCAGCACCACTCAAAGGGGAAGGGTCCGCACCTGGCCCAGCAGCTCTTGATGAGCCCCAGGCCCCGCCCCTGGCCGGAGACTGACCCCGCCCACCCGACTCTGGCTGCGCACAGGTGCACTTCCTAGGGACGCCGCTAGGGGGCGCTGGTGAGGGGGTTCGGGGACCCTCAGCCCCCAACGGGCTACGGCCACCCTTGCACCCATGGGGGTACCGGATTGTCCTCCCCCATGGGGGAACGGGGCCCCCTTGCCCTTCGCGAAAGCCCCAACCTTCCTCCCGGGGCACGCCTGCACCCTCCCCTCGCACTCACAGCCCCAGCGGCGGGGCCGTGCGCCCGCAGACGCCCTAGACGGAGGGCCGGGGTCCCCGTCAGGGGAGGGCACCCCCTGGAAGCCAGGGACGAGCGGCGACCGCGGCCTCTTCCAAAACGGCAGGCACACAGGCCTGCGCGGCAAAAAGACCCCGGCAAGGCAGCACTACTCAAAGGGGAAGGGTCCGCACCTGGCCCAGCAGCTCTTGATGAGCCCCAGGCCCCGCCCCTGGCCGGAGCCTGACCCCGCCCACCCGATTCTGGCTGCGCACAGGTGCACTTCCTACGGACGCCGCTAGGGGGCGCTGGTGAGGGGGTTCGGGGACCCTCAGCCCCCAACGGGCTAGGGCCACCCTTGCACCCATGGGAGTTAGGGATTGTCCTCCCCCATGGGGGAACGGGGCCCCCTTGCCCTTCGCGGAAGCCCCAACCTTCCTCCCGGGGGAAGCCTGCACCTCCTCTCGCACTCACGGCCCCAGCGGCGGGGCCGTGCGCCCGCAGACGCCCTAGACGGAGGGCCGGGGTCCCCGTCAGGGGAGGGCACCCCCTGGAAGCCAGGGACGAGCGGCGACCGCGGCCTCTTCCAAAACGGCAGGCACACAGGCCTGCGCGGCAAAAAACCCCCGGCAAGGCAGCACCACTCAAAGGGGAAGGGTCCGCACCTGGCCCAGCAGCTCTTGATGAGCCCCAGGCCCCGCCCCTGGCCGGAGCCTGACCCCGCCCACCCGACTCTGGCTGCGCACAGGTGCACTTCCTAGGGCCGCCGCTAGGGGGCGCTGGTGAGGGGGTTCGGGGACCCTCAGCCCCCAACGGGCTGCGGCCACCCCTGCACCCATGGGGGTACCGGATTGTCCTCCCCCATGGGGGAACGGGGCCCCCTTGCCCTTCGCGGAAGCCCCAAACTTCCTCCCGAGGCACGCCTGCACACTCCCCTCGCACTCACAGCCCCAGCGGCGGGGCCGTGCGCCCGCAGACGCCCTAGACGGAGGGCCGGGGTCCCCGTCAGGGGAGGGCACCCCCTGGAAGCCAGGGACGAGCGGCGACCGCGGCCTCTTCCAAAACGGCAGGCACACAGGCCTGCGCGGCAAAAAGCACCCGGCAAGGCAGCACCACTCAAAGGGGAAGGGTCCGCACCTGGCCCAGCAGCTCTTGATGAGCCCCAGGCCCCGCCCCTGGCCGGAGCCTGACCCGCCCACCCGACTCTGGCTGCGCACAGGTGCACTTCCTAGGGCCGCCGCTAGGGGGCGCTGGTGAGGGGGTTCGGGGACCCTCAGCCCCCAACGGGCTGCGGCCACCCCTGCACCCATGGGGGTACGGGTTGTCCTCCGCCATGGGGGAACGGGGCCCCCTTCCCCTTCGCGGAATCCCCAACCTTCCTCCCGGGGCACGCCTGCACGCTCCCCTCGCACTCACGGCCCCAGCGGCGGGGCCGTGCGCCCGCAGACGCCCTAGACGGAGGGCCGGGGTCCCCGTCAGGGGAGGGCAGCCCCTGGAAGCCAGCGACGAGCGGCGACCGCGGCCTCTTCCAAAACCGCAGGCACACAGGCCTGCGCGGCAAAAAGCCCCCGGCAAGGCAGCACCACTCAAAGGGGAAGGGTCCGCACCTGGCCCAGCAGCTCTTGATGAGCCCCAGGTCCCGCCCCTGGCCGGAGCCTGACCCCGCCCACCCGACTCTGGCTGCGCACAGGTGCACTTCCTAGGGCCGCCGCTAGGGGGCGCTGGTGAGGGGGTTCGGGGACCCTCAGCCCCCAACGGGCTGCGGCCACCCCTGCACCCATGGGGGTACCGGATTGTCCTCCCCCATGGGGGAACGGGGCACCCTTGCCCTTCGCGGAAGCCCCAAACTTCCTCCCGGGGCACGCCTGCACCCTCCCCTCGCACTCACGGCCCCAGCGGCGGGGCCGTGCGCCCGCAGACGCCCTAGACGGAGGGCCGGGGTCCCCGTCAGGGGAGGGCACCCCCTGGAAGCCAGGGACGAACGGCGACCGCGGCCTCTTCCAAAACGGCAGGCACACAGGCCTGCGCGGCAAAAAGCCCCCGGCAAGGCAGCACCACTCAAAGGGGAAGGGTCCGCACCTGGCCCAGCAGCTCTTGATGAGCCCCAGGCCCCGCCCCTGGCCGGAGCCTGACCCAGCCCACCCGACTCTGGCTGCGCACAGGTGCACTTCCTAGGGCCGCCGCTAGGGGGCGCTGGTGAGGGGGTTCGGGGACCCTCAGCCCCCAACGGGCTGCGGCCACCCCTGCACCCATGGGGGTATGGGTTGTCCTCCGCCATGGGGGAACGGGGCCCCCTTCCCCTTCACGGAAGCCCCAACCTTCCTCCCGGGGCACGCCTGACCCTCCCCTCGCACTCACGGCCCCAGCGGCGGGGCCGTGCGCCCGCAGACGCCCTAGACGGAGGGCCGGGGTCCCCGTCAGGGGAGGGCACCCCCTGGAAGCCAGGGACGAGCGGCGACCGCGGCCTCTTCCAAAACGGCAGGCAAACAGGCCTGCGCGGCAAAAAGCCCCCGGCAAGGCAGCACCACTCAAAGGGGAAGGGTCCGCACCTGGCCCAGCAGCTCTTGATGAGCCCCAGGCCCCGCCCATGGCCGGAGCCTGACCCCGCCCACCCGACACTGGCTGCGCACAGGTGCACTTCCAAGGGCCGCCGCTAGGGGGCGCTGGTGAGGGGTTCGGGGACACTCAGCCCCCACCGGGCTGGGGCCACCCCTGCACCCAGGGGGTACGGGATTGTCTCCGCCATGTGGGGAACGGGGCCCTCTTCCCCTTCGCGGAAGCCCCAACCTTCCTCCCGGGGCACGCCTGCACCCTCCACTCCCACTCACGGCCCCAGCGGCGGGGCCGTGCGCCCGCAGACGCCCTAGAAGGAGGGCCGGGGTCCCCGTCAGGGGAGGGCACCCCCTGGAAGCCAGGGACGAGCGGCGACCGCGGCCTCTTCCAAAACGGCAGGCACACAGGCCTGCGCGGCAAAAAGCCCCCGGCAAGGCAGCACCACTCAAAGGGGAAGGGTCCGCACCTGGCCCAGCAGCTCTTGATGAGCCCCAGGCCCCGCCCCTGGCCGGAGCCTTACACCGCCCACCCGACTCTGGCTGCGCACAGGTGCACTTCCTAGGGCCGCCGCTAGGGGGCGCTGGTGAGGGGGTTCGGGGACCCTCAGCCCCCAACGGGCTGCGGCCACCCCTGCACCCATGGGGGTACGGGTTGTCCTCCGCCATGGGGGAACGGGGCCCCCTTCCCATTCACGGAAGCCCCAACCTTCCTCCCGGGGCACGCCTGCACCCTCCCCTCGCACTCACGGCCCCAGCGGCGGGGCCGTGCGCCCGCAGACGCCCTAGACGGAGGGCCGGGGTCCCCGTCAGGGGAGGGCACCCCCTGGAAGCCAGGGACGAGCGGCGACCGCGGCCTCTTCCAAAACGGCAGGCACACAGGCCTGCGCGGCAAAAAGCCCCCGGCAAGGCAGCACCACTCAAAGGGGAAGGGTCCGCACCTGGCCCAGCAGCTCTTGATGAGCCCCAGGCCCCGCCCCTGGCCGGAGCCTGACCCCGCCCACCCGACTCTGGCTGCGCACAGGTGCACTTCCTAGGGACGCCGCTAGGGGGCGCTGGTGAGGGGGTTCGGGGACCCTCAGCCCCCAACGGGCTACGGCCACCCTTGCACCCATGGGGGTACCGGATTGTCCTCCCCCATGGGGGAACGGGGCCCCCTTGCCCTTCGCGAAAGCCCCAACCTTCCTCCCGGGGCACGCCTGCACCCTCCCCTCGCACTCACAGCCCCAGCGGCGGGGCCGTGCGTCCGCAGACGCCCTAGACGGAGGGCCGGGGTCCCCGTCAGGGGAGGGCACCCCCTGGAAGCCAGGGACGAACGGCGACCGCGGCCTCTTCCAAAACGGCAGGCACACAGGCCTGCGCGGCAAAAAGACCCCGGCAAGGCAGCACCACTCAAAGGGGAAGGGTCCGCACCTGGCCCAGCAGCTCTTGATGAGCCCCAGGCCCCGCCCCTGGCCGGAGCCTGACCCCGCCCACCCGATTCTGGCTGCGCACAGGTGCACTTCCTAGGGACGCCGCTAGGGGGCGCTGGTGAGGGGGTTCGGGGACCCTCAGCCCCCAACGGGCTAGGGCCACCCTTGCACCCATGGGGGTTAGGGATTGTCCTCCCCCATGGGGGAACGGGGCCCCCTTGCCCTTCGCGGAAGCCCCAACCTTCCTCCCGGGGGAAGCCTGCACCTCCTCTCGCACTCACGGCCCCAGCGGCGGGGCCATGCGCCCGCAGACGCCCTAGACGGAGGGCCGGGGTCCCCGTCAGGGGAGGGCACCCCCTGGAAGCCAGGGACGAGCGGCGACCGCGGCCTCTTCCAAAACGGCAGGCACACAGGCCTGCGCGGCAAAAAGCCCCCGGCAAGGCAGCACCACTCAAAGGGGAAGGGTCCGCACCTGGCCCAGCAGCTCTTGATGAGCCCCAGGCCCCGCCCCTGGCCGGAGCCTGACCCCGCCCACCCGACTCTGGCTGCGCACAGGTGCACTTCCTAGGGCCGCCGCTAGGGGGCGCTGGTGAGGGGGTTCGGGGACCCTCAGCCCCCAACGGGCTGCGGCCACCCCTGCACCCATGGGGGTACCGGATTGTCCTCCCCCATGGGGGAACGGGGCCCCCTTGCCCTTCGCGGAAGCCCCAAACTTCCTCCCGAGGCACGCCTGCACACTCCCCTCGCACTCACGGCCCCAGCGGCGAGGCCGTGCGCCCGCAGACGCCCTAGACGGAGGGCCGGGGTCCCCGTCAGGGGAGGGCACCCCCTGGAAGCCAGGGAAGAGCGGCGACCGCGGCCTCTTCCAAAACGGCAGGCACACAGGCCTGCGCGGCAAAAAGCCCCCGGCAAGGCAGCACCACTCAAAGGGAAAGGGTCCGCACCTGGCCCAGCAGCTCTTGATGAGCCCCAGGCCCCGCCCATGGCCGGAGCCTGACCCCGCCCACCCGACTCTGGCTGCGCACAGGTGCACTTCCAAGGGCCGCCGCTAGGCGGCGCTGGTGAGGGGTTCGGGGACACTCAGCCCCCACCGGGCTGGGGCCACCCCTGCACCCATGGGGGTATGGGTTGTCCTCCGCCATGGGGGAACAGGGCCCCCTTCCCCTTCACGGAAGCCCCAACCTTCCTCCCGGGGCACGCCTGCACCCTCCCCTCGCACTCACGGCCCCAGCGGCGGGGCCGTGCGCCCGCAGACGCCCTAGACGGAGGGCCGGGGTCCCCGTCAGGGGAGGGCACCCCCTGGAAGCCAGGGACGAGCGGCGACCGCGGCCTCTTCCAAAACGGCAGGCAAACAGGCCTGCGCGGCAAAAAGCCCCCGGCAAGGCAGCACCACTCAAAGGGGAAGGGTCCGCACCTGGCCCAGCAGCTCTTGATGAGCTCCAGGCCCCGCCCCTGGCCGGAGCCTGACCCCGCCCACCCGACTCTGGCTGCGCACAGGTGCACTTCCTAGGGACGCCGCTAGGGGGCGCTGGTGAGGGGGTTCGGGGACCCTCAGCCCCCAACGGGCTAGGGCCACCCTTGCACCCATGGGGGTACCGGATTGTCCTCCCCCATGGGGGAACGGGGCCCCCTTGCCCTTCGCGAAAGCCCCAACCTTCCTCCCGGGGCACGCCTGCACCCTCCCCTCGCACTCACAGCCCCAGCGGCGGGGCCGTGCGCCCGCAGACGCCCTAGACGGAGGGCCGGGGTCCCCGTCAGGGGAGGGCACCCCCTGGAAGCCAGGGACGAGCGGCGACCGCGGCCTCTTCCAAAACGGCAGGCACACAGGCCTGCGCGGCAAAAAGCCCCCGGCAAGGCAGCACCACTCAAAGGGGAAGGGTCCGCACCTGGCCCAGCAGCTCTTGATGAGCCCCAGGCCCCGCCCCTGGCCGGAGCCTGACCCCGCCCACCCGATTCTGGCTGCGCACAGGTGCACTTCCTAGGGACGCCGCTAGGGGGCGCTGGTGAGGGGGTTCGGGGACCCTCAGCCCCCAATGGGCTAGGGCCACCCTTGCACCCATGGGGGTTAGGGATTGTCCTCCCCCATGGGGGAACGGGGCCCCCTTGCCCTTCGCGGAAGCCCCAACCTTCCTCCCGGGGGAAGCCTGCACCTCCTCTCGCACTCACGGCCCCACCGGCGGGGCCGTGCGCCCGCAGACGCCCTAGACGGAGGGCCGGGGTCCCCGTCAGGGGAGGGCACCCCCTGGAAGCCAGGGACGAGCGGCGACCGCGGCCTCTTCCAAAACGGCAGGCACACAGGCCTGCGCGGCAAAAAGCCCCCGGCAAGGCAGCACCACTCAAAGGGGAAGGGTCCGCACCTGGCCCAGCAGCTCTTGATGAGCCCCAGGCCCCGCCCCTGGCCGGAGCCTGACCCCGCCCACCCGACTCTGGCTGCGCACAGGTGCACTTCCTAGGGCCGCCGCTAGGGGGCGCTGGTGAGGGGGTTCGGGTACCCTCAGCCCCCAACGGGCTAGGGCCACCCTTGCACCCATGGGGGTACGGGATTGTCTCCACCATGTGGGGAACGGGGCCCCTTTCCCCTACGCGGAAGCCCCAACCTTCCTCCCGGGGCACGCCTGCACCCTCCCCTCGCACTCACAGCCCCAGCGGCGGGGCCGTGCGCCCGCAGACGCCCTAGACGGAGGGCCGGGGTCCCCGTCAGGGGAGGGCACCCCCTGGAAGCCAGGGACGAGCGGCGACCGCGGCCTCTTCCAAAACGGCAGGCACACAGGCCTGCGCGGCAAAAAGCCCCCGGCAAGGCAGCACCACTCAAAGGGGAAGGGTCCGCACCTGGCCCAGCAGCTCTTGATGAGCCCCAGGCCCCGCCCCTGGCCGGAGCCTGACCCCGCCCACCCGACTCTGGCTGCGCACAGGTGCACTTCCTAGGGCCGCCGCTAGGGGGCGCTGGTGAGGGGGTTCGGGGACCCTCAGCCCCCAACGGGCTGCGGCCACCCCTGCACCCATGGGGGTACGGGTTGTCCTCCGCCATGGGGGAACGGGGCCCCCTTCCCCTTCGCGGAATCCCCAACCTTCCTCCCGGGGCACGCCTGCACGCTCCCCTCGCACTCACGGCCCCAGCGGCGGGGCCGTGCGCCCGCAGACGCCCTAGACGGAGGGCCGGGGTCCCCGTCAGGGGAGGGCAGCCCCTGGAATCCAGGGACGAGCGGCGACCGCGGCCTCTTCCAAAACCGCAGGCACACAGGCCTGCGCGGCAAAAAGCCCCCGGCAAGGCAGCACCACTCAAAGGGGAAGGGTCCGCACCTGGCCCAGCCGCTCTTGATGAGCCCCAGGCCCCGCCCCTGGCCGGAGCCTGACCCCGCCCACCCGACTCTGGCTGCGCACAGGTGCACTTCCTAGGGCCGCCGCTAGGGGGCGCTGGTGAGGGGGTTCGGGGACCCTCAGCCCCCAACGGGCTGCGGCCACCCCTGCACCCATGGGGGTACCGGATTGTCCTCCCCCATGGGGGAACGGGGCCCCCTTGCCCTTCGCGGAAGCCCCAAACTTCCTCCCGGGGCACGACTGCACCCTCCCCTCGCACTCACGGCCCCAGCGGCGAGGCCGTGCGCCCGCAGACGCCCTAGACGGAGGGCCGGGGTCCCCGTCAGGGGAGGGCACCCCCTGGAAGCCAGGGACGAGCGGCGACCGCGGCCTCTTCCAAAACCGCAGGCACACAGGCCTGCGCGGCAAAAAGCCCCCGGCAAGGCAGCACCACTCAAAGGGGAAGGGTCCGCACCTGGCCCAGCAGCTCTTGATGAGCCCCAGGCCCCGCCCCTGGCCGGAGCCTGACCCAGCCCACCCGACTCTGGCTGCGCACAGGTGCACTTCCTAGGGCCGCCGCTAGGGGGCGCTGGTGAGGGGGTTCGGGGACCCTCAGCCCCCAACGGGCTGCGGCCACCCCTGCACCCATGGGGGTATGGGTTGTCCTCCGCCATGGGGAAACGGGGCCCCCTTCCCCTTCACGGAAGCCCCAACCTTCCTCCCGGGGCACGCCTGCACCCTCCCCTCGCACTCACGGCCCCAGCGGCGGGGCCGTGCGCCCGCAGACGCCCTAGACGGAGGGCCGGGGTCCCCGTCAGGGGAGGGCACCCCCTGGAAGCCAGGGACGAGCGGCGAACGCGGCCTCTTCCAAAACGGCAGGCAAACAGGCCTGCGCGGCAAAAAGCCCCCGGCAAGGCAGCACCACTCAAAGGGGAAGGGTCCGCACCTGGCCCAGCAGCTCTTGATGAGCCCCAGGCCCCGCCCCTGGCCGGAGCCTGACCCCGCCCACCCGACTCTGGCTGCGCACAGGTGCACTTCCTAGGGACGCCGCTAGGGGGCGCTGGTGAGGGGGTTCGGGGACCCTCAGCCCCCAACGGGCTAGGGCCACCCTTGCACCCATGGGGGTACCGGATTGTCCTCCCCCATGGGGGAACGGGGCCCCCTTTCCCTTCGCGAAAGCCCCAACCTTCCTCCCGGGGCACGCCTGCACCCTCCCCTCGCACTCACAGCCCCAGCGGCGGGGCCGTGCGCCCGCAGACGCCCTAGACGGAGGGCCGGGGTCCCCGTCAGGAGAGGGCACCCCCTGGAAGCCAGGGACGAGCGGCGACCGCGGCCTCTTCCAAAACGGCAGGCACACAGGCCTGCGCGGCAAAAAGCCCCCGGCAAGGCAGCACCACTCAAAGGGGAAGGGTCCGCACCTGGCCCAGCAGCTCTTGATGAGCCCCAGGCCCCGCCCCTGGCCGGAGCCTGACCCCGCCCACCCGACTCTGGCTGTGCACAGGTGCACTTCCTAGGGCCGCCGCTAGGGGGCGCTGGTGAGGGGGTTCGGGGACCCTCAGCCCCCAACGGGCTGCGGCCACCCCTGCACCCATGGGGGTACCGGATTGTCCTCCCCCATGGGGGAACGGGGCCCCCTTGCCCTTCGCGGAAGCCACAAACTTCCTCCCGGGGCACGCCTGCACCCTCCCCTCGCACTCACGGCCCCAGCGGCGAGGCCGTGCGCCCGCAGACGCCCTAGACGGAGGGCCGGGGTCCCCGTCAGGGGAGGGCACCCCCTGGAAGCCAGGGACGAGCGGCGACCGCGGCCTCTTCCAAAACGGCAGGCACACAGGCCTGCGCGGCAAAAAGCCCCCGGCAAGGCAGCACCACTCAAAGGGGAAGGGTCCGCACCTGGCCCAGCAGCTCTTGATGAGCCCCAGGCCCCGCCCCTGGCCGGAGCCTGACCCCGCCCACCCGACTCTGGCTGCGCACAGGTGCACTTCCTACGGCCGCCGCTAGGGGGCGCTGGTGAGGGGGTTCGGGGACCCTCAGCCCCCAACGGGCTGCGGCCACCCCTGCACCCATGGGGGTACGGGTTGTCCTCCGCCATGGGGGAACGGGGCCCCCTTCCCCTTCGCGGAAGCCCCAACCTTCCTCCCGGGGCACGCCTGCACGCTCCCCTCGCACTCACGGCCCCAGCGGCGGGGCCGTGCGCCCGCAGACGCCCTAGACGGAGGGCCGGGGTCCCCGTCAGGGGAGGGCACCCCCTGGAAGCCAGGGACGAGCGGCGACCGCGGCCTCTTCCAAAACGGCAGGCACACAGGCCTGCGCGGCAAAAAGCCCCCGGCAAGGCAGCACCACTCAAAGGAGAAGGGTCCGCACCTGGCCCAGCAGCTCTTGATGAGCCCCAGGCCCCGCCCCTGGCCGGAGCCTGACCCCGCCCACCCGATTCTGGCTGCGCACAGGTGCACTTCCTAGGGACGCCGCTAGGGGGCGCTGGTGAGGGGTTCGGGGACCCTCAGCCCCCAACGGGCTAGGGCCACCCTTGCACCCATGGGGGTACCGGATTGTTCTCCCCCATGGGGGAACGGGGCCCCCTTGCCCTTCGCGAAAGCCCCAACCTTCCTCCCGGGGCACGCCTGCACCCTCCCCTCGCACTCACGGACCCACCCGCGGGGCCGTGCGCCCGCAGACGCCCTAGACGGAGGGCCGGGGTCCCCGTCAGGGGAGGGCACCCCCTGGAAGCCAGGGACGAGCGGCGACCGCGGCCTCTTCCAAAACGGCAGGCACACAGGCCTGCGCGGCAAAAAGCCCCCGGCAAGGCAGCACCACTCAAAGGGGAAGGGTCCGCACCTGGCCCAGCAGCTCTTGATGAGCCCCAGGCCCCGCCCCTGGCCGGAGCCTGACCCCGCCCACCCGACTCTGGCTGCGCACAGGTGCACTTCCTAGGGCCGCCGCTAGGGGGCGCTGGTGAGGGGGTTCGGGGACCCTCAGCCCCCAACGGGCTGCGGCCACCCCTGCACCCATTGGGGTACCGGATTGTCCTCCCCCATGGGGGAACGGGGCCCCCTTGCCCTTCGCGGAAGCCCCAAACTTCCTCCCGGGGCACGCCTGCACCCTCCCCTCGCACTCACGGCCCCAGCGGCGAGGCCGTGCGCCCGCAGACGCCCTAGACGGAGGGCCGGGGTCCCCGTCAGGGGAGGGCACCCCCTGGAAGCCAGGGACGAGCGGCGACCGCGGCCTCTTCCAAAACGGCAGGCACACAGGCCTGCGCGGCAAAAAGCCCCCGGCAAGGCAGCACCACTCAAAGGGGAAGGGTCCGCACCTGGCCCAGCAGCTCTTGATGAGCCCCAGGCCCCGCCCATGGCCGGAGCCTGACCCCGCCCACCCGACTCTGGCTGCGCACAGGTGCACTTCCTAGGGCCGCCGCTAGGGGGCGCTGGTGAGGGGGTTCGTGGACCCTCAGCCCCCAACGGGCTGCGGCCACCCCTGCACCCATGGGGGTACGGGTTGTCCTCCGCCATGGGGGAACGGGGCCCCCTTCCCCTTCGCGGAAGCCCCAACCTTCCTCCCGGGGCACGCCTGCACCCTCGCCTCGCACTCACGGCCCCGCGGCGGGGCCGTGCGCCCGCAGACGCCCTAGACGGAGGGCCGGGGTCCCCGTCAGGGGAGGGCACCCCCTGGAAGCCAGGGACGAGCGGCGACCGCGGCCTCTTCCAAAACGGCAGGCACACAGGCCTGCGCGGCAAAAAGCCCCCGGCAAGGCAGCACCACTCAAAGGAGAAGGGTCCGCACCTGGCCCAGCAGCTCTTGATGAGCCCCAGGCCCCGCCCCTGGCCGGAGCCTGACCCCGCCCACCCGATTCTGGCTGCGCACAGGTGCACTTCCTAGGGACGCCGCTAGGGGGCGCTGGTGAGGGGTTCGGGGACCCTCAGCCCCCAACGGGCTAGGGCCACCCTTGCACACATGGGGGTACCGGATTGTTCTCCCCCATGGGGGAACGGGGCCCCCTTGCCCTTCGCGAAAGCCCCAACCTTCCTCCCGGGGCACGCCTGCACCCTCCCCTCGCACTCACGGACCCAGCCGCGGGGCCGTGCGCCCGCAGACGCCCTAGACGGAGGGCCGGGGTCCCCGTCAGGGGAGGGCACCCCCTGGAAGCCAGGGACGAGCGGCGACCGCGGCCTCTTCCAAAACGGCAGGCACACAGGCCTGCGCGGCAAAAAGCCCCCGGCAAGGCAGCACCACTCAAAGGGGAAGGGTCCGCACCTGGCCCAGCAGCTCTTGATGAGCCCCAGGCCCCGCCCCTGGCCGGAGCCTGACCCCGCCCACCCGACTCTGGCTGCGCACAGGTGCACTTCCTAGGGCCGCCGCTAGGGGGCGCTGGTGAGGGGGTTCGGGGACCCTCAGCCCCCAACGGGCTGCGGCCACCCCTGCACCCATTGGGGTACCGGATTGTCCTCCCCCATGGGGGAACGGGGCCCCCTTGCCCTTCGCGGAAGCCCCAAACTTCCTCCCGGGGCACGCCTGCACCCTCCCCTCGCACTCACGGCCCCAGCGGCGAGGCCGTGCGCCCGCAGACGCCCTAGACGGAGGGCCGGGGTCCCCGTCAGGGGAGGGCACCCCCTGGAAGCCAGGGACGAGCGGCGACCGCGGCCTCTTCCAAAACGGCAGGCACACAGGCCTGCGCGGCAAAAAGCCCCCGGCAAGGCAGCACCACTCAAAGGGGAAGGGTCCGCACCTGGCCCAGCAGCTCTTGATGAGCCCCAGGCCCCGCCCATGGCCGGAGCCTGACCCCGCCCACCCGACTCTGGCTGCGCACAGGTGCACTTCCAAGGGCCGCCGCTAGGGGGCGCTGGTGAGGGGGTTCGGGGACACTCAGCCCCCACCGGGCTGGGGCCACCCCTGCACCCATGGGGGTACGGGATTGTCTCCGCCATGTGGGGAACGGGGCCCTCTTCCCCTTCGCGGAAGCCCCAACCTTCCTCCCGGGGCACGCCTGCACCCTCCACTCGCACTCACGGCCCCAGCGGCGGGGCCGTGCGCCCGCAGACGCCCTAGAAGGAGGGCCGGGGTCCCCGTCAGGGGAGGGCACCCCCTGGAAGCCAGGGACGAGCGGCGACCGCGGCCTCTTCCAAAACGGCAGGCACACAGGCCTGCGCGGCAAAAAGCCCCCGGCAAGGCAGCACCACTCAAAGGGGAAGGGTCCGCACCTGGCCCAGCAGCTCTTGATGAGCCCCAGGCCCCGCCCCTGGCCGGAGCCTGACCCCGCCCACCCGACTCTGGCTGCGCACAGGTGCACTTCCTAGGGCCGCCGCTAGGGGGCGCTGGTGAGGGGGTTCGGGGACCCTCAGCCCCCAACGGGCTGCGGCCACCCCTGCACCCATGGGGGTACGGGTTGTCCTCCCCCATGGGGGAACGGGGCCCCCTTCCCCTTCGCGGAAGCCCCAACCTTCCTCCCGGGGCACGCCTGCACCCTCCCCTCGCACTCACGGCCCCAGCGGCGGGGCCGTGCGCCCGCAGACGCCCTAGACGGAGGGCCGGGGTCCCCGTCAGGGGAGGGCACCCCCTGGAAGCCAGGGACGAGCGGCGACCGCGGCCTCTTCCAAAACCGCAGGCACACAGGCCTGCGCGGCAAAAAGCCCCCGGCAAGGCAGCACCACTCAAAGGGGAAGGGTCCGCACCTGGCCCAGCAGCTCTTGATGAGCCCCAGGCCCCGCCCCTGGCCGGAGCCTGACCCCGCCCACCCGATTCTGGCTGCGCACAGGTGCACTTCCTAGGGACGCCGCTAGGGGGCGCTGGTGAGGGGGTTCGGGGACCCTCAGCCCCAACGGGCTAGGGCCGCCCTTGCACCCATGGGGGTAGGGGATTGTCTCCATCATGTGGGGAACGGGGCCCCCTTCCCCTACGCGGAAGCCCCAACCTTCCTCCCGGGGCACGCCTGCACCCTCCCCTCGCACTCACAGCCCCAGCGGAGGGGCCGTGCGCCCGCAGACGCCCTAGACGGAGGGCCGGGGTCCCCGTCAGGGGAGGGCACCCCCTGGAAGCCAGGGACGAGCGGCGACCGCGGCCTCTTCCAAAACGGCAGGCACACAGGCCTGCGCGGCAAAAAGCCCCCGGCAAGGCAGCACCACTCAAAGGGGAAGGGTCCGCACCTGGCCCAGCAGCTCTTGATGAGCCCCAGGCCCCGCCCCTGGCCGGAGCCTGACCCCGCCCACCCGACTCTGGCTGCGCACAGGTGCACTTCCTAGGGACGCCGCTAGGGGGCGCTGGTGAGGGGGTTCGGGGACCCTCAGCCCCCAACGGGCTAGGGCCACCCTTGCACCCATGGGGGTACCGGATTGTCCTCCCCCATGGGGGAACGGGGCCCCCTTGCCCTTCGCGAAAGCCCCAACCTTCCTCCCGGGGCACGCCTGCACCCTCCCCTCGCACTCACGGCCCCAGCGGCGGGGCCGTGCGCCCGCAGACGCCCTAGACGGAGGGCCGGGGTCCCCGTCAGGGGAGGGCACCCCCTGGAAGCCAGGGACGAGCGGCGACCGCGGCCTCTTCCAAAACCGCAGGCACACAGGCCTGCGAGGCAAAAAGCCCCCGGCAAGGCAGCACCACTCAAAGGGGAAGGATCCGCACCTGGCCCAGCAGCTCTTGATGAGCCCCAGGCCCCGCCCCTGGCCGGAGCCTGACCCCGCCCACCCGACTCTGGCTGCGCACAGGTGCACTTCCTAGGGCCGCCGCTAGGGGGCGCTGGTGAGGGGGTTCGGGGACCCTCAGCCCCCAACGGGCTGCGGCCACCCCTGCACCCATGGGGGTACCGGATTGTCCTCCCCCATGGGGGAACGGGGCCCCCTTGCCCTTCGCGGAAGCCCCAAACTTCCTCCCGGGGCACGCCTGCACCCTCCCCTCGCACTCACGGCCCCAGCGGCGAGGCCGTGCGCCCGCAGACGCCCTAGACGGAGGGCCGGGGTCCCCGTCAGGGGAGGGCACCCCCTGGAAGCCAGGGACGAGCGGCGACCTCGGCCTCCTCCAAAACGGCAGGCACACAGGCCTGCGCGGCAAAAAGCCCCCGGCAAGGCAGCACCACTCAAAGGGGAAGGGTCCGCACCTGGCCCAGCAGCTCTTGATGAGCCCCAGGCCCCGCCCATGGCCGGAGCCTGACCCCGCCCACCCGACTCTGGCTGCGCACAGGTGCACTTCCAAGGGCCGCCGCTAGGGGGCGCTGGTGAGGGGGTTCGGGGACACTCAGCCCCCACCGGGCTGGGGCCACCCCTGCACCCATGGGGGTACGGGATTGTCTCCGCCATGTGGGGAACGGGGCCCTCTTCCCCTTCGCGGAAGCCCCAACCTTCTTCCCGGGGCACGCCTGCACCCTCCACTCGCACTCACGGCCCCAGCGGCGGGGCCGTGCGCCCGCAGACGCCCTAGAAGGAGGGCCGGGGTCCCCGTCAGGGGAGGGCACCCCCTGGAAGCCAGGGACGAGCGGCGACCGCGGCCTCTTCCAAAACGGCAGGCACACAGGCCTGCGCGGCAAAAAGCCCCCGGCAAGGCAGCACCACTCAAAGGGGAAGGGTCCGCACCTGGCCCAGCAGCTCTTGATGAGCCCCAGGCCCCGCCCCTGGCCGGAGCCTGACCCCGCCAACCCGACTCTGGCTGCGCACAGGTGCACTTCCTAGGGCCGCCGCTAGGGGGCGCTGGTGAGGGGGTTCGGGGACCCTCAGCCCCCAACGGGCTGCGGCCACCCCTGCACCCATGGAGGTACGGGTTGTCCTCCGCCATGGGGGAACGGGGCCCCCTTCCCCTTCGCGGAAGCCCCAACCTTCCTCCCGGGGCACGCCTGCACCCTCCCCTCGCACTCACGGCCCCAGCGGCGGGGCCGTGCGCCCGCAGACGCCCTAGACGGAGGGCCGGGGTCCCCGTCAGGGGAGGGCACCCCCTGGAAGCCAGGGACGAGCGGCGACCGCGGCCTCTTCCAAAACGGCAGGCACACAGGCCTGCGCGGCAAAAAGCCCCCGGCAAGGCAGCACCACTCAAAGGGGAAGGGTCCGCACCTGGCCCAGCAGCTCTTGATGAGCCCCAGGCCCCGCCCCTGGCCGGAGCCTGACCCCGCCCACCCGATTCTGGCTGCGCACAGGTGCACTTCCTAGGGACGCCGCTAGGGGGCGCTGGTGAGGGGGTTCGGGGACCCTCAGCCCCCAACGGGCTAGGGCCACCCTTGCACCCATGGGGGTACCGGATTGTCCTCCCCCATGGGGGAACGGGGCCCCCTTGCCCTTCGCGAAAGCCCCAACCTTCCTCCCGGGGCACGCCTGCACCCTCCCCTCGCACTCACAGCCCCAGCGGCGGGGCCGTGCGCCCGCAGACGCCCTAGACGGAGGGCCGGGGTCCCCGTCAGGGGAGGGCACCCCCTGGAAGCCAGGGACGAGCGGCGACCGCGGCCTCTTCCAAAACGGCAGGCACACAGGCCTGCGCGGCAAAAAGCCCCCGGCAAGGCAGCACCACTCAAAGGGGAAGGGTCCGCACCTGGCCCAGCAGCTCTTGATGAGCCCCAGGCCCCGCCCCTGGCCGGAGCCTGACCCCGCCCACCCGATTCTGGCTGCGCACAGGTGCACTTCCTAGGGACGCCGCTAGGGGGCGCTGGTGAGGGGGTTCGGGGACCCTCAGCCCCCAACGGGCTAGGGCCACCCTTGCACCCATGGGGGTTAGGGATTGTCCTCCCCCATGGGGGAACGGGGCCCCCTTGCCCTTCGCGGAAGCCCCAACCTTCCTCCCGGGGGAAGCCTGCACCTCCTCTCGCACTCACGGCCCCAGCGGCGGGGCCGTGCGCCCGCAGACGCCCTAGACGGAGGGCCGGGGTCCCCGTCAGGGGAGGGCACCCCCTGGAAGCCAGGGACGAGCGGCGACCGCGGCCTCTTCCAAAACGGCAGGCACACAGGCCTGCGCGGCAAAAAGCCCCCGGCAAGGCAGCACCACTCAAAGGGGAAGGGTCCGCACCTGGCCCAGCAGCTCTTGATGAGCCCCAGGCCCCGCCCCTGGCCGGAGCCTGACCCCGCCCACCCGACTCTGGCTGCGCACAGGTGCACTTCCTAGGGCCGCCGCTAGGGGGCGCTGGTGAGGGGGTTCGGGGACCCTCAGCCCCCAACGGGCTAGGGCCACCCTTGCACCCATGGGGGTACCGGATTGTCCTCCCCCATGCGGGAACGGGGCCCCCTTGCCCTTCGCGAAAGCCCCAACCTTCCTCCCGGGGGAAGCCTGCACCTCCTCTCGCACTCACGGCCCCAGCGGCGGGGCCGTGCGCCCTCAGACGCCCTAGACGGAGGGCCGGGGTCCCCGTCAGGGGAGGGCACCCCCTGGAAGCCAGGGACGAGCGGCGACCGCGGCCTCTTCCAAAACGGCAGCACACAGGCCTGCGCGGCAAAAAGCCCCCGGCAAGGCAGCACCACTCAAAGGGGAAGGGTCCGCACCTGGCCCAGCAGCTCTTGATGAGCCCCAGGCCCCGCCCCTGGCCGGAGCCTGACCCCGCCCACCCGATTCTGGCTGCGCACAGGTGCACTTCCTAGGGACGCCTCTAGGGGGCGCTGGTGAGGGGGTTCGGGGACCCTCAGCCCCCAACCTGCTAGGGCCACCCTTGCACCCATGGGGGTACCGGATTGTCCTCCCCCATGGGGGAACGGGGCCACCTTGCCCTTCGCGGAAGCCCCAACCTTCCTCCCGGGGGAAGCCTGCACCTCCTCTCGCACTCACAGCCCCAGCGGCGGGGCCGTGCGCCCGCAGACGCCCTAGACGGAGGGCCGGGGTCCCCGTCAGGGGAGGGCACCCCCTGGAAGCCAGGGACGAGCGGCGACCGCGGCCTCTTCCAAAACGGCAGGCACACAGGCCTGCGCGGCAAAAAGCCCCGGGCAAGGCAGCACCACTCAAAGGGGAAGGGTCCGCACCTGGCCCAGCAGCTCTTGATGAGCCCCAGGCCCCGCCCCTGGCCGGAGCCTGACCCCGCCCACCCGACTCTGGCTGCGCACAGGTGCACTTCCTAGGGCCGCCGCTAGGGGGCGCTGGTGAGGGGGTTCGGGGACCCTCAGCCCCCAACGGGCTGCGGCCACCCCTGCACCCATGGGGGTACGGGTTGTCCTCCGCCATGGGGGAAAGGGGCCCCCTTCCCCTTCGCGGAAGCCCCAACCTTCCTCCCGGGGCACGCCTGCACCCTCCCCTCGCACTCACGGCCCCAGCGGCGGGGCCGTGCGCCCGCAGACGCCCTAGACGGAGGGCCGGGGTCCCCGTCAGGGGAGGGCACCCCCTGGAAGCCAGGGACGAGCGGCGACCGCGGCCTCTTCCAAAACGGCAGGCACACAGGCCTGCGCGGCAAAAAGCCCCCGGCAAGGCAGCACCACTCAAAGGAGAAGGTTCCGCACCTGGCCCAGCAGCTCTTGATGAGCCCCAGGCCCCGCCCCTGGCCGGAGCCTGACCCCGCCCACCCGATTCTGGCTGCGCACAGGTGCACTTCCTAGGGACGCCGCTAGGGGGCGCTGGTGAGGGGGTTCGGGGACCCTCAGCCCCCAACGGGCTAGGGCCACCCTTGCATCCATGGGGGTACCGGATTGTCCTCCCCCATGGGGGAACGGGGCCCCCTTGCCCTTCGCGAAAGCCCCAACCTTCCTCCCGGGGCACGCCTGCACCCTCCCCTCGCACTCACGGCCCCAGCCGCGGGGCCGTGCGCCCGCAGACGCCCTAGACGGAGGGCCGGGGTCCCCGTCAGGGGAGGGCACCCCCTGGAAGCCAGGGACGAGCGGCGACCGCGGCCTCTTCCAAAACCGCAGGCACACAGGCCTGCGCGGCAAAAAGCCCCCGGCAAGGCAGCACCACTCAAAGGGGAAGGGTCCGTACCTGGCCCAGCAGCTCTTCATGAGCCCCAGGCCCCGCCCCTGGCCGGAGCCTGACCCCGCCCACCCGACTCTGGCTGCGCACAGGTGCACTTCCTAGGGCCGCCGCTAGGGGGCGCTGGTGAGGGGGTTCGGGGACCCTCAGCCCCCAACGGGCTGCGGCCACCCCTGCACCCATGGGGGTACCGGATTGTCCTCCCCCATGGGGGAACGGGGCCCCCTTGCCCTTCGCGGAAGCCCCAAACTTCCTCCCGGGGCACGCCTGCACCCTCCCCTCGCACTCCCGGCCCCAGCGGCGAGGCCGTGCGCCCGCAGACGCCCTAGACGGAGGGCCGGGGTCCCCGTCAGGGGAGGGCACCCCCTGGAAGCCAGGGACGAGCGGCGACCGCGGCCTCTTCCAAAACGGCAGGCACACAGGCCTGCGCGGCAAAAAGCCCCCGGCAAGGCAGCACCACTCAAAGGGGAAGGGTCCGCACCTGGCCCAACAGCTCTTGATGAGTCCCAGGCCCCGCCCATGGCCGGAGCCTGACCCCGCCCATCCGACTCTGGCTGCGCACAGGTGCACTTCCTAGGGCCGCCGCTAGGGGGCGCTGGTGAGGGGGTTCGGGGACCCTCAGCCCCGAACGGGCTGCGGCCACCCCTGCACCCATGGGGGTACGGGTTGTCCTCCGCCATGGGGGAACGGGGCCCCCTTCCCCTTCGCGGAAGCCCCAACCTTCCTCCCGGGGTACGCCTGCACCCTCCCCTCGCACTCACGGCCCCAGCGGCGGGGCCGTGCGCCCGCAGACGCCCTAGACGGAGGGCCGGGGTCCCCGTCAGGGGAGGGCACCCCCTGGAAGCCAGGGACGAGCGGCGACCGCGGCCTCTTCCAAAACGGCAGGCACACAGGCCTGCGCGGCAAAAAGCCCCCGGCAAGGCAGCACCACTCAAAGGGGAAGGGTCCGCACCTGGCCCAGCAGCTCTTGATGAGCCCCAGGCCCCGCCCCTGGCCGGAGCCTGACCCCGCCCACCCGATTCTGGCTGCGCACAGGTGCACTTCCTAGGGACGCCGCTAGGGGGCGCTGGTGAGGGGGTTCGGGGACCCTCAGGCCCCAACGGGCTAGGGCCACCCTTGCACCCATGGGGGTACCGGATTGTCCTCCCCCATGGGGGAACGGGGCCCCCTTGCCCTTCGCGAAAGCCCCAACCTTCCTCCCGGGGGAAGCCTGCACCTCCTCTCGCACTCACAGCCCCAGCGGCGGGGCCGTGCGCCCGCAGACGCCCTAGACGGAGGGCCGGGGTCCCCGTCAGGGGAGGGCACCCCCTGGAAGCCAGGGACGAGCGGCGACCGCGGCCTCTTCCAAAACGGCAGGCACACAGGCCTGCGCGGCAAAAAGCCCCCGGCAAGGCAGCACCACTCAAAGGGGAAGGGTCCGCACCTGGCCCAGCAGCTCTTGATGAGCCCCAGGCCCCGCCCATGGCCGGAGCCTGACCCCGCCCACCCGATTCTGGCTGCGCACAGGTGCACTTCCTAGGGACGCCTCTAGGGGGCGCTGGTGAGGGGGTTCGGGGACCCTCAGCCCCCAACGGGCTAGGGCCACCCTTGCACCCATGGGGGTACCGGATTGTCCTCCCCCATGGGGGAACGGGGCCACCTTGCCCTTCGCGGAAGCCCCAACCTTCCTCCCGGGGGAAGCCTGCACCTCCTCTCGCACTCACAGCCCCAGCGGCGGGGCCGTGCGCCCGCAGACGCCCTAGACGGAGGGCCGGGGTCCCCGTCAGGGGAGGGCACCCCCTGGAAGCCAGGGACGAGCGGCGACCGCGGCCTCTTCCAAAACGGCAGGCACACAGGCCTGCGCGGCAAAAAGCCCCCGGCAAGGCAGCACCACTCAAAGGGGAAGGGTCCGCACCTGGCCCAGCAGCTCTTGATGAGCCCCAGGCCCCGCCCCTGGCCGGAGCCTGACCCCGCCCACCCGATTCTGGCTGCGCACAGGTGCACTTCCTAGGGCCGCCGCTAGGGGGCGCTGGTGAGGGGGTTCGGGGACCCTCAGCCCCCAACGGGCTAGGGCCACCCTTGCACCCATGGGGGTACCGGATTGTCCTCCCCCATGGGGGAACGGGGCCCCCTTGCCCTTCGCGAAAGCCCCAACCTTCCTCCCGGGGGAAGCCTGCACCTCCTCTCGCACTCACAGCCCCAGCGGCGGGGCCGTGCGCCCTCAGACGCCCTAGACGGAGGGCCGGGGTCCCCGTCAGGGGAGGGCACCCCCTGGAAGCCAGGGACGAGCGGCGACCGCGGCCTCTTCCAAAACGGCAGCACACAGGCCTGCGCGGCAAAAAGCCCCCGGCAAGGCAGCACCACTCAAAGGGGAAGGGTCCGTACCTGGCCCAGCAGCTCTTGATGAGCCCCAGGCCCCGCCCCTGGCCGGAGCCTGACCCCGCCCACCCGACTCTGGCTGCGCACAGGTGCACTTCCTAGGGCCGCCGCTAGGGGGCGCTGGTGAGGGGGTTCGGGGACCCTCAGCCCCCAACGGGCTGCGGCCACCCCTGCACCCATGGGGGTACGGGTTGTCCTCCGCCATGGGGGAACGGGGCCCCCTTCACCTTCGCGGAAGCCCCAACCTTCCTCCCGGGGCACGCCTGCACCCTCCCCTCGCACTCACGGCCCCAGCGGCGGGGCCGTGCGCCCGCAGACGCCCTAGACGGAGGGCCGGGGTCCCCGTCAGGGGAGGGCACCCCCTGGAAGCCAGGGACGAGCGGCGACCGCGGCCTCTTCCAAAACGGCAGGCACACAGGCCTGCGCGGCAAAAAGCCCCCGGCAAGGCAGCACCACTCAAAGGAGAAGGGTCCGCACCTGGCCCAGCAGCTCTTGATGAGCCCCAGGCCCCGCCCCTGGCCAGAGCCTGACCCCGCCCACCCGATTCTGGCTGCGCACAGGTGCACTTCCTAGGGACGCCGCTAGGGGGCGCTGGTGAGGGGGTTCGGGGACCCTCAGCCCCCAACGGGCTGCGGCCACCCCTGCACCCATGGGGGTACGGGTTGTCCTCCGCCATGGGGGAACGGGGCCCCCTTCCCCTTCGCGGAAGCCCCAACCTTCCTCCCGGGGTACGCCTGCACCCTCCCCTCGCACTCACGGCCCCAGCGGCGGGGCCGTGCGCCCGCAGACGCCCTAGACGGAGGGCCGGGGTCCCCGTCAGGGGAGGGCACCCCCTGGAAGCCAGGGACGAGCGGCGACCGCGGCCTCTTCCAAAACGGCAGGCACACAGGCCTGCGCGGCAAAAAGCCCCCGGCAAGGCAGCACCACTCAAAGGGGAAGGGTCCGCACCTGGCCCAGCAGCTCTTGATGAGCCCCAGGCCCCGCCCCTGGCCGGAGCCTGACCCCGCCCACCCGATTCTGGCTGCGCACAGGTGCACTTCCTAGGGACGCCGCTAGGGGGCGCTGGTGAGGGGGTTCGGGGACCCTCAGCCCCCAACGGGCTAGGGCCACCCTTGCACCCATGGGGGTACCGGATTGTCCTCCCCCATGGGGGAACGGGGCCCCCTTGCCCTTCGCGAAAGCCCCAACCTTCCTCCCGGGGGAAGCCTGCACCTCCTCTCGCACTCACAGCCCCAGCGGCGGGGCCGTGCGCCCGCAGACGCCCTAGACGGAGGGCCGGGGTCCCCGTCAGGGGAGGGCACCCCCTGGAAGCCAGGGACGAGCGGCGACCGCGGCCTCTTCCAAAACGGCAGGCACACAAGCCTGCGCGGCAAAAAGCCCCCGGCAAGGCAGCACCACTCAAAGGGGAAGGGTCCGCACCTGGCCCAGCAGCTCTTGATGAGCCCCAGGCCCCGCCCATGGCCGGAGCCTGACCCCGCCCACCCGATTCTGGCTGCGCACAGGTGCACTTCCTAGGGACGCCTCTAGGGGGCGCTGGTGAGGGGGTTCGGGGACCCTCAGCCCCCAACGGGCTAGGGCCACCCTTGCACCCATGGGGGTACCGGATTGTCCTCCCCCATGGGGGAACGGGGCCACCTTGCCCTTCGCGGAAGCCCCAACCTTCCTCCCGGGGGAAGCCTGCACCTCCTCTCGCACTCACAGCCCCAGCGGCGGGGCCGTGCGCCCGCAGACGCCCTAGACGGAGGGCCGGGGTCCCCGTCAGGGGAGGGCACCCCCTGGAAGCCAGGGACGAGCGGCGACCGAGGCCTCTTCCAAAACGGCAGGCACACAGGCCTGCGCGGCAAAAAGCCCCCGGCAAGGCAGCACCACTCAAAGGGGAAGGGTCCGTACCTGGCCCAGCAGCTCTAGATGAGCCCCAGGCCCCGCCCCTGGCCGGAGCCTGACCCCGCCCACCCGACTCTGGCTGCGCACAGGTGCACTTCCTAGGGCCGCCGCTAGGGGGCGCTGGTGAGGGGGTTCGGGGACCCTCAGCCCCCAACGGGCTGCGGCCACCCCTGCACCCATGGGGGTACGGGTTGTCCTCCGCCATGGGGGAACGGGGCCCCCTTCACCTTCGCGGAAGCCCCAACCTTCCTCCCGGGGCACGCCTGCACCCTCCCCTCGCACTCACGGCCCCAGCGGCGGGGCCGTGCGCCCGCAGACGCCCTAGACGGAGGGCCGGGGTCCCCGTCAGGGGAGGGCACCCCCTGGAAGCCAGGGACGAGCGGCGACCGCGGCCTCTTCCAAAACGGCAGGCACACAGGCCTGCGCGGCAAAAAGCCCCCGGCAAGGCAGCACCACTCAAAGAAGAAGGGTCCGCACCTGGCCCAGCAGCTCTTGATGAGCCCCAGGCCCCGCCCCTGGCCAGAGCCTGACCCCGCCCACCCGATTCTGTCTGCGCACAGGTGCACTTCCTAGGGACGCCGCTAGGGGGCGCTGGTGAGGGGGTTCGGGGACCCTCAGCCCCCAACGGGCTAGGGCCACCCTTGCACCCATGGGGGTACCGGATTGTCCTCCCCCATGGGGGAACGGGGCCCCCTTGCCCTTCGCGAAAGCCCCAACCTTCCTCCCGGGGCACGCCTGCACCCTCCCCTCGCAGTCACGGCCCCAGCCGCGGGGCCGTGCGCCCGCAGACGCCCTAGACGGAGGGCCGGGGTCCCCGTCAGGGGAGGGCACCCCCTGGAAGCCAGGGACGAGCGGCGACCGCGGCCTCTTCCAAAACGGCAGGCACACAGGCCTGCGCGGCAAAAAGCCCCCGGCAAGGCAGCACCACTCAAAGGGGAAGGGTCCGCACCTGGCCCAGCAGCTCTTGATGAGCCCCAGGCCCCGCCCCTGGCCGGAGCCTGACCCCGCCCACCCGACTCTGGCTGCGCACAGGTGCACTTCCTAGGGCCGCCGCTAGGGGGCGCTGGTGAGGGGGTTCGGGGACCCTCAGCCCCCAACTGGCTGCGGCCACCCCTGCACCCATGGGGGTACCGGATTGTCCTCCCCCATGAGGGAACGCGGCCCCCTTGCCCTTCGCGGAAGCCCCAAACTTCCTCCCGGGGCACGCCTGCACCCTCCCCTCGCACTCACGGCCCCAGCGGCGAGGCCGTGCGCCCGCAGACGCCCTAGACGGAGGGCCGGGGTCCCCGTCAGGGGAGGGCACCCCCTGGAAGCCAGGGACGAGCAGCGACCGCGGCCTCTTCCAAAACGGCAGGCACACAGGCCTGCGCGGCAAAAAGCCCCCGGCAAGGCAGCACCACTCAAAGGGGAAGGGTCCGCACCTGGCCCAGCAGCTCTTGATGAGCCCCAGGCCCCGCCCATGGTCGGAGCCTGACCCCGCCCACCCGACTCTGGCTGCGCACAGGTGCACTTCCAAGGGCCGCCGCTAGGGGGCGCTGGTGAGGGGGTTCGGGTACACTCAGCCCCCACCGGGCTGGGGCCACCCCTGCACCCATGGGGGTACGGGATTGTCTCCGCCATGTGTGGAACGGGGCCCTCTTCCCCTTCGCGGAAGCCCCAACCTTCCTCCCGGGGCACGCCTGCACGCTCCCCTCGCACTCACGGCCCCAGCGGCGGGGCCGTGCGCCCGCAGACGCCCTAGACGGAGGGCCGGGGTCCCCGTCATGGGAGGGCACCCCCTGGAAGCCAGGGACGAGCGGCGACCGCGGCCTCTTCCAAAACGGCAGGCACACAGGCCTGCGCGGCAAAAAGCCCCCGGAAAGGCAGCACCACTCAAAGGGGAAGGGTCCGCACCTGGCCCAGCAGCTCTTGATGAGTCCCAGGCCCCGCCCCTGGCCGGAGCCTGACCCCGCCCACCCGATTCTGGCTGCGCACAGGTGCACTTCCTAGGGACGCCGCTAGGGGGCGCTGGTGAGGGGGTTCGGGGACCCTCAGCCCCCAACGGGCTAGGGCCACCCTTGCACCCATGGGGGTACCGGATTGTCCTCCCCCATGGGGGAACGGGGCCCCCTTGCCCTTCGCGAAAGTCCCAAGCTTCCTCCCGGGGCACGCCTGCACCCTCCCCTCGCACTCACAGCCCCAGCGGCTGGGCCGTGCGCCCGCAGACGCCCTAGACGGAGGGCCGGGGTCCCCGTCAGGGGAGGGCACCCCCTGGAAGCCAGGGACGAGCGGCTACCGCGGCCACTTCCAAAACTGCAGGCACACAGGCCTGCGCGGCAAAAAGCCCCCGGCAAGGCAGCACCACTCAAAGGGGAAGGGTCCGCACCTGGCCCAGCAGCTCTTGATGAGCCCCAGGCCCCGCCCCTGGCCGGAGCCTGACCCCGCCCACCCGATTCTGGCTGCGCACAGGTGCACTTCCTAGGGACGCCGCTAGGGGGCGCTGGTGAGGGGTTTCGGGGACCCTCAGCCCCCAACGGGCTAGGGCCACCCTTGCACCCATGGGGGTTAGGGATTGTCCTCCCCCATGGGGGAACGGGGCCCCCTTGCCCTTCGCGGAAGCCCCAACCTTCCTCCCGGGGGAAGCCTGCAACTCCTCTCGCACTCACGGCCCCAGCGGCGGGGCCTTGCGCCCGCAGACGCCCTAGACGGAGGGCCGGGGTCCCCGTCAGGGGAGGGCACCCCCTGGAAGCCAGGGACGAGCGGCGACCACGGCCTCTTCAAAAACGGCAGGCACACAGGCCTGCGCGGCAAAAAGCCCCCGGCAAGGCAGCACCACTCAAAGGGGAAGGGTCCGCACCTGGCCCAGCAGCTCTTGATGAGCCCCAGGCCCCGCCCCTGGCCGGAGCCTGACCCCGCCCACCCGACTCTGGCTGCGCACAGTTGCACTTCCTAGGGCCGCCGCTAGGGGGCGCTGGTGAGGGTGTTCGGGGACCCTCAGCCCCCAACGGGCTAGGGCCACCCTTGCACCCATGGGGGTACGGGATTGTCTCCACCATGTGGGGAACGGGGCCCCCTTCCCCTACGCGGAAGCCCCAACCTTCCTCCCGGGGCACGCCTGCACGCTCACCTCGCACTCACAGCCCCAGCGGCGGGGCCGTGCGCCCGCAGACGCCCTAGACGGAGGGCCGGGGTCCCCGTCAGGGGAGGGCATCCCCTGGAAGCCAGGGACGAGCGGCGACCGCGGCCTCTTCCAAAACGGCAGGCACACAGGCCTGCGCGGCAAAAAGCCCCCGGCAAGGCAGCACCACTCAAAGGGGAAGGGTCCGCACCTGGCCCAGCAGCTCTTGATGAGCCCCAGGCCCCGCCCCTGGCCGGAGCCTGACCCGCCCACCCGACTCTGGCTGCGCACAGGTGCACTTCCTAGGGCCGCCGCTAGGGGGCGCTGGTGAGGGGGTTCGGGGACCCTCAGCCCCCAACGGGCTGCGGCCACCCCTGCACCCATGGGGGTATGGGTTGTCCTCCGCCATGGGGGAACGGGGCCCCCTTCCCCTTCGCGGAAGCCCCAACCTTCCCCCCGGGGCACGCCTGCACGCTCCCCTCGCACTCACGGCCCCAGCGGCGGGGCCGTGCGCCCGCAGACGCCCTAGACGGAGGGCCGGGGTCCCCGTCAGGGGAGGGCACCCCCTGGAAGCCAGGGACGAGCGGCGACCGCGGCCTCTTCCAAAACGGCAGGCACACAGGCCTGCGCGGCAAAAAGCCCCCGGAAAGGCAGCACCACTCAAAGGGGAAGGGTCCGCACCTGGCCCAGCAGCTCTTGATGAGCCCCAGGCCCCGCCCCTGGCCGGAGCCTGACCCCGCCCACCCGATTCTGGCTGCGCACAGGTGCACTTCCTAGGGACGCCTCTAGGGGGCGCTGGTGAGGGGGTTCGGGGACCCTCAGCCCCCAACGGGCTAGGGCCACCCTTGCACCCATGGGGGTACCGGATTGTCCTCCCCCATGGGGGAACGGGGCCCCCTTGCCCTTCGCGAAAGCCCCAACCTTCCTCCCGGGGCACGCCTGCACCCTCCCCTCGCACTCACAGCCCCAGCGGCGGGGCCGTGCGCCCGCAGACGCCCTAGACGGAGGGCGGGGGTCCCCGTCAGGGGAGGGCACCCCCTGGAAGCCAGGGACGAGCAGCGACCGCGGCCTCTTCCAAAACGGCAGGCACACAGGCCTGCGCGGCAAAAAGCCCCCGGCAAGGCAGCACCACTCAAAGGGGAAGGGTCCGCACCTGGCCCAGCAGCTCTTGATGAGCCCCAGGCCCCGCCCATGGCCAGAGCCTGACCCCGCCCACCCGACTCTGGCTGCGCACAGGTGCACTTCCAAGGGCCGCCGCTAGGGGGCGCTGGTGAGGGGGTTCGGGGACACTCAGCCCCCACCGGGCTGGGGCCACCCCTGCACCCATGGGGGTACGGGATTGTCTCCGCCATGTGGGGAACGGGGCCCTCTTCCCCTTCGCGGAAGCCCCAACCTTCCTCCCGGGGCACGCCTGCACCCTCCACTCGCACTCACGGCCCCAGCGGCGGGGCCGTGCGCCCGCAGACGCCCTAGAAGGAGGGCCGGGGTCCCCGTCAGGGGAGGGCACCCCCTGGAAGCCAGGGACGAGCGGCGACCGCGGCCTCTTCCAAAACGGCAGGCACACAGGCCTGCGCGGCAAAAAGCCCCCGGCAAGGCAGCACCACTCAAAGGGGAAGGGTCCGCACCTGGCCCAGCAGCTCTTGATGAGCCCCAGGCCCCGCCCCTGGCCGGAGCCTGACCCCGCCCACCCGATTCTGGCTGCGTACAGGTGCACTTCCTAGGGACGCCGCTAGGGGGCGCTGGTGAGGGGGTTCGGGGACCCTCAGCCCCCAACGGGCTAGGGCCACACTTGCACCCATGGGGGTACTGGATTATCCTCCCCCATGGGGGAAAGGGGCCCCCTTGCCCTTCGCGAAAGCCCCAACCTTCCTCCCGGGGGATGCCTGCACCTCCTCTCGCACTCACAGCCCCAGCGGCGGGGCCGTGCGCCCGCAGACGCCCTAGACGGAGGGCCGGGGTCCCCGTCAGGGGAGGGCACCCCCTGGAAGCCAGGGACGAGCGGCGACCGCGGCCTCTTCCAAAACGGCAGGCACACAGGCCTGCGCGGCAAAAAGCCCCGGGCAAGGCAGCACCACTCAAAGGGGAAGGGTCCGCACCTGGCCCAGCAGCTCTTGATGAGCCCCAGGCCCCGCCCCTGGCCGGAGCCTGACCCCGCCCACCCGACTCTGGCTGCGCACAGGTGCACTTCCTAGGGCCGCCGCTAGGGGGCGCTGGTGAGGGGGTTCGGGGACCCTCAGCCCCCAACGGGCGCCGGCCACCCCTGCACCCATGGGGGTACGGGTTGTCCTCCGCCATGGGGGAACGGGGCCCCCTTCCCCTTCGCGGAAGCCCCAACCTTCCTCCCGTGGCACGCCTGCACCCTCCCCTCGCACTCACGGCCCCAGCGGCGAGGCCGTGCGCCCGCAGACGCCCTAGACGGAGGGCCGGGGTCCCCGTCTGGGGAGGGCAACCCCTGGAAGCCAGGGACGAGCGGCGACCGCGGCCTCTTCCAAAACGGCAGGCACACAGGCCTGCGCGGCAAAAAGCCCCCGGCAAGGCAGCACCACTCAAAGGGGAAGGGTCCGCACCTGGCCCAGCAGCTCTTGATGAGCCCCAGGCCCCGCCCCTGGCCGGAGCCTGACCCCGCCCCCCCGATTCTGGCTGCGCACAGGTGCAATTCCTAGGGACGCCTCTAGGGGGCGCTGGTGAGGGGGTTCGGGGACCCTCAGCCCCCAACGGGCTAGGGCCACCCTTGCACCCATGGGGGTAGGGGATTGTCTCCACCATGTGGGGAACGGGGCCCCCTTCCCCTACGCGGAAGCCCCAACCTTCCTCCCGGGGCACGCCTGCACCCTCCCCTCGCACTGACGGCCCCAGCGGCGGGGCCGTGCGCCCGCAGACGCCCTAGACGGAGGGCCGGGGTCCCCGTCAGGGGAGGGCACCCCCTGGAAGCCAGGGACGAGCGGTGACCGCGGCCTCTTCCAAAACGGCAGGCACACAGGCCTGCGCGGCAAAAAGCCCCCGGCAAGGCAGCACCACTCAAAGGGGAAGGGTCCGCACCTGGCCCAGCAGCTCTTGATGAGCCCCAGGCCCCGCCCCTGGCCGGAGCCTGACCCCGCCCACCCGACTCTGTCTGCGCACAGGTGCACTTCTAGGGCCGCCGCTAGGGGGCGCTGGTGAGGGGGTTCGGGGACCCTCAGCCCCCAACGGGCTGCGGCCACCCCTGCACCCATGGGGGTACGGGTTGTCCTCCGCCATGGGGGAACAGGGCCCCCTTCCCCTTCGCGGAAGCCCCAACCTTCCTCCCGGGGCACGCCTGCACCCTCCCCTCGCACTCACGGCCCCAGCGGCGGGGCCGTGCGCCCGCAGACGCCCTAGACGGAGGGCCGGGGTCCCCGTCAGGGGAGGGCACCCCCTGGAAGCCAGGGATGAGCGGCGACCGCGGCCTCTTCCAAAACGGCAGGCACACAGGCCTGCGCGGCAAAAAGCCCCCGGCAAGGCAGCACCACTCAAAGGAGAAGGGTCCGCACCTGGCCCAGCAGCTCTTGATGAGCCCCAGGCCCCGGCCCTGGCCGGAGCCTGACCCCGCCCACCCGATTCTGGCTGCGCACTGATACACTTCCTAGGGACGCCGCTAGGGGGCGCTGGTGAGGGGGTTCGGGGACCCTCAGCCCCCAACGGGCTAGGGCCACCCTTGCACCCATGGGGGTACCGGATTGTCCTCCCCCATGGGGGAACGGGGCCCCCTTGCCCTTCGCGAAAGCCCCATCCTTCCTCCCGGGGCACGCCTGCACCCTCCCCTCGCACTCACAGCCCCAGCGGCGGGGCCGTGCGCCCGCAGACGCCCTAGACGGAGGGCCGGGGTCCCCGTCAGGGGAGGGCACCCCCTGGAAGCCAGGGACGAGCGGCGACCGCGGCCTCTTCCAAAACGGCAGGCACACAGGCCTGCGCGGCAAAAAGCCCCGGGCAAGGCAGCACCACTCAAAGGGGAAGGGTCCGCACCTGGCCCAGCAGCTCTTGATGAGCCCCAGGCCCCGCCCCTGGCCGGAGCCTGACCCCGCCCACCCGACTCTGGCTGCGCACAGGTGCACTTCCTAGGGCCGCCGCTAGGGGGCGCTGGTGAGGGGGTTCGGGGACCCTCAGCCCCCAACGGGCTGCGGCCACCCCTGCACCCATGGGGGTACGGGTTGTCCTCCGCCATGGGGGAACAGGGCCCCCTTCCCCTTCGCGGAAGCCCCAACCTTCCTCCCGGGGCACGCCTGCACCCTCCCCTCGCACTCACGGCCCCAGCGGCGGGGCCGTGCGCCCGCAGACGCCCTAGACGGAGGGCCGGGGTCCCCGTCAGGGGAGGGCACCCCCTGGAAGCCAGGGATGAGCGGCGACCGCGGCCTCTTCCAAAACGGCAGGCACACAGGCCTGCGCGGCAAAAAGCCCCCGGCAAGGCAGCACCACTCAAAGGAGAAGGGTCCGCACCTGGCCCAGCAGCTCTTGATGAGCCCCAGGCCCCGGCCCTGGCCGGAGCCTGACCCCGCCCACCCGATTCTGGCTGCGCACTGATACACTTCCTAGGGACGCCGCTAGGGGGCGCTGGTGAGGGGGTTCGGGGACCCTCAGCCCCCAACGGGCTAGGGCCACCCTTGCACCCATGGGGGTACCGGATTGTCCTCCCCCATGGGGGAACGGGGCCCCCTTGCCCTTCGCGAAAGCCCCATCCTTCCTCCCGGGGCACGCCTGCACCCTCCCCTCGCACTCACAGCCCCAGCGGCGGGGCCGTGCGCCCGCAGACGCCCTAGACGGAGGGCCGGGGTCCCCGTCAGGGGAGGGCACCCCCTGGAAGCCAGGGACGAGCGGCGACCGCGGCCTCTTCCAAAACGGCAGGCGCACAGGCCTGCGCGGCAAAAAGCACCCGGCAAGGCAGCACCACTCAAAGGGGAAGGGTCCGCACCTGGCCCAGCAGCTCTTGATGAGCCCCAGGCCCCGCCCCTGGCCGGAGCCTGACCCCGCCCACCCGACTCTGGCTGCGCACAGGTGCACTTCGAAGGGCCGCCGCTAGGGGGCGCTGGTGAGGGGGTTCGGGGACACTCAGCCCCCACCGGGCTGGGGCCACCCCTGCACACATGGGGGTACGGGATTGTCTCCGCCATGTGGGGAACGGGGCCCTCTTCCCTTTCGCGGAAGCCCCAACCTTCCTCCCGGGGCACGCCTGCACCCTCCCCTCGCACTCACGGCCCCAGCGGCGGGGCCGTGCGCCCGCAGACGCCCTAGACGGAGGGCCGGGGTCCCCGTCAGGGGAGGGCACCCCTTGGAAGCCAGGGACGAGCGGCGACCGCGGCCTCTTCCAAAACGGCAGGCACACAGGCCTGCGCGGCAAAAAGCCCCCGGCAAGGCAGCACCACTCAAAGGGGAAGGGTCCGCACCTGGCCCAGCAGCTCTTGATGAGCCCCAGGCCCCGCCCCTGGCCGGAGCCTGACCCCGCCCACCCGATTCTGGCTGCGCACAGGTGCACTTCCTAGGGACGCCGCTAGGGGGTGCTGGTGAGGGGGTTCGGGGACACTCAGCCCCCAACGGGCTAGGGCCACCCTTGCACCCATGGGGGTACCGGATTGTCCTCCCCCATGGGGGAACGGGGCCCCCTTGCCCTTCGCGAAAGCCCTAACCTTCCTCCCGGGGCACGCCTGCACCCTCCCCTCGCACTCACAGCCCCAGCGGCGGGGCCATGCGCCCGCAGACGCCCTAGACGGAGGGCCGGGGTCCCCGTCAGGGGAGGGCACCCCCTGGAAGCCAGGGACGAGCGGCGACCGCGGCCTCTTCCAAAACCGCAGGCACACAGGCCTGCGCGGCAAAAAGCCCCCGGCAAGGCAGCACCACTCAAAGGGGAAGGGTCTCCACCTGGCCCAGCAGCTCTTGATGAGCCCCAGGGCCCGCCCCTGGCCGGAGCTTGACCCCGCCCACCCGACTCTGGCTGCGCACAGGTGCACTTCCTAGGGCCGCCGCTAGGGGGCGCTGGTGAGGGGGTTCGGGGACCCTCAGCCCCCAACGGGCTGCGGCCACCCCTGCACCCATGGGGGTACAGGTTGTCCTCCGCCATGGGGGAACGGGGCCCCCTTCCCCTTCGCGGAAGCCCCAACCTTCCTCCCGGGGCACGCCTGCACCCTCCCCTCGCACTCACGGCCCCAGCGGCGGGGCCGTGCGCCCGCAGACGCCCTAGACGGAGGGCCGGGGTCCCCGTCAGTGGAGGGCACCCCCTGGAAGCCAGGGACGAGCGGCGACCGCGGCCTCTTCCAAAACGGCAGGCACACAGGCCTGCGCGGCAAAAAGCCCCCGGCAAGGCAGCACCACTCAAAGGAGAAGGGTCCGCACCTGGCCCAGCAGCTCTTGATGAGCCCCAGGCCCCGCCCCTGGCCGGAGCCTGACCCCGCCCACCCGATTCTGGCTGCGCACAGGTGCACTTCCTAGGGACGCCGCTAGGGGGCGCTGGTGAGGGGTTCGGGGACCCTCAGCCCCCAACGGGCTAGGGCCACCCTTGCACCCATGGGGGTACCGGATTGTCCTCCCCCATGGGGGAACGGGGCCACCTTGCCGTTCGCGAAAGCCCCAACCTTCCTCCCGGGGCACGCCTGCACCCTCCCCTCGCACTCACAGCCCCAGCGGCGGGGCCGTGCGCCCGCAGACGCCCTAGACGGAGGGCCGGGGTCCCCGTCAGGGGAGGGCACCCCCTGGAAGCCAGGGACGAGCGGCGACCGCGGCCTCTTCCAAAACCGCAGGCACACAGGCCTGCGCGGAAAAAAGCCCCCGGCAAAGCAGCACCACTCAAAGGGGAAGGGTCCGCACCTGGCCCAGCAGCTCTTGATGAGCCCCAGGCCCCGCCCCTGGCCGGAGCCTGACCCCGCCCACCCGACTCTGGCTGCGCACAGGTGCACTTCCTAGGGCCGCCGCTAGGGGGCGCTGGTGAGGGGGTTCGGGGACCCTCAGCCCCCAACGGGCTGCGGCCACCGCTGCACCCATGGGGGTACCGGATTGTCCTCCCCCATGGTGGAACGGGTCCCCCTTGCCCTTCGCGGAAGCCCCAAACTTCCTCCCGGGGCACGCCTGCACCCTCCCCTCGCACTCACGGCCCCAGCGGCGAGGCCGTGCGCCCGCAGACGCCCTAGACGGAGGGCCGGGGTCCCCGTCAGGGGAGGGCACCCCCTGGAAGCCAGGGACGAGCGGCGACCGCGGCCTCTTCCAAAACGGCAGGCACACAGGCCTGCGCGGCAAAAAGCCCCCGGCAAGGCAGCACCACTCAAAGGGGAAGGGTCCGCACCTGGCCCAGCAGCTCTTGATTAGCCCCAGGCCCCGCCCATGGCCGGAGCCTGACCCCGCCCACCCGACTCTGGCTGCGCACAGGTGCACTTCCAAGGGCCGCCGCTAGGGGGCGCTGGTGAGGGGGTTCGGGGACACTCAGCCCCCACCGGGCTGGGGCCACCCCTGCACCCATGGGGGTACGGGATTGTCTCCGCCATGTGGGGAACGGGGCCCTCTTCCCCTTCGCGGAAGCCCCAACCTTCCACCCGGGGCACGCCTGCACCCTCCCCTCGCACTCACGGCCCCAGCGGCGGGGCCGTGCGCCCGCAGACGCCCTAGAGGGAGGGCCGGGGTCCCCGTCAGGGGAGGGCACCCCCTGGAAGCCAGGGACGAGCGGCGACCGCGGCCTCTTCCAAAACGGCAGGCACACAGGCCTGCGCGGCAAAAAGCCCCCGGCAAGGCAGCACCACTCAAAGGGGAAGGGTCCGCACCTGGCCCAGCAGCTCTTGATGAGCCCCAGGCCCCGCCCCTGGCCGGAGCCTGACCCGCCCACCCGACTCTGGCTGCGCACAGGTGCACTTCCTAGGGCCGCCGCTAGGGGGCGCTGGTGAGGGGGTTCGGGGACCCTCAGCCCCCAACGGGCTGCGGCCACCCCTGCACCCATGGGGGTATGGGTTGTCCTCCGCCATGGGGGAACGGGGCCCCCTTCCCCTTCGCGGAAGCCCCAACCTTCCCCCCGGGGCACGCCTGCACGCTCCCCTCGCACTCACGGCCCCAGCGGCGGGGCCGTGCGCCCGCAGACGCCCTAGACGGAGGGCCGGGGTCCCCGTCAGGGGAGGGCACCCCCTGGAAGCCAGGGACGAGCGGCGACCGCGGCCTCTTCCAAAACGGCAGGCACACAGGCCTGCGCGGCAAAAAGCCCCCGGAAAGGCAGCACCACTCAAAGGGGAAGGGTCCGCACCTGGCCCAGCAGCTCTTGATGAGCCCCAGGCCCCGCCCCTGGCCGGAGCCTGACCCCGCCCACCCGATTCTGGCTGCGCACAGGTGCACTTCCTAGGGACGCCTCTAGGGGGCGCTGGTGAGGGGGTTCGGGGACCCTCAGCCCCCAACGGGCTAGGGCCACCCTTGCACCCATGGGGGTACCGGATTGTCCTCCCCCATGGGGGAACGGGGCCCCCTTGCCCTTCGCGAAAGCCCCAACCTTCCTCCCGGGGCACGCCTGCACCCTCCCCTCGCACTCACAGCCCCAGCGGCGGGGCCGTGCGCCCGCAGACGCCCTAGACGGAGGGCGGGGGTCCCCGTCAGGGGAGGGCACACCCTGGAAGCCAGGGACGAGCAGCGACCGCGGCCTCTTCCAAAACGGCAGGCACACAGGCCTGCGCGGCAAAAAGCCCCCGGCAAGGCAGCACCACTCAAAGGGGAAGGGTCCGCACCTGGCCCAGCAGCTCTTGATGAGCCCCAGGCCCCGCCCATGGCCAGAGCCTGACCCCGCCCACCCGACTCTGGCTGCGCACAGGTGCACTTCCAAGGGCCGCCGCTAGGGGGCGCTGGTGAGGGGGTTCGGGGACACTCAGCCCCCACCGGGCTGGGGCCACCCCTGCACCCATGGGGGTACGGGATTGTCTCCGCCATGTGGGGAACGGGGCCCTCTTCCCCTTCGCGGAAGCCCCAACCTTCCTCCCGGGGCACGCCTGCACCCTCCACTCGCACTCACGGCCCCAGCGGCGGGGCCGTGCGCCCGCAGACGCCCTAGAAGGAGGGCCGGGGTCCCCGTCAGGGGAGGGCACCCCCTGGAAGCCACGGACGAGCGGCGACCGCGGCCTCTTCCAAAACGGCAGGCACACAGGCCTGCGCGGCAAAAAGCCCCCGGAAAGGCAGCACCACTCAAAGGGGAAGGGTCCGCACCTGGCCCAGCAGCTCTTGATGAGCCCCAGGCCCCGCCCCTGGCCGGAGCCTGACCCCGCCCACCCGATTCTGGCTGCGCACAGGTGCACTTCCTAGGGACGCCGCTAGGGGGCGCTGGTGAGGGGGTTCGGGGACCCTCAGCCCCCAACGGGCTAGGGCCACCCTTGCACCCATGGGGGTACTGGATTATCCTCCCCCATGGGGGAAAGGGGCCCCCTTGCCCTTCGCGAAAGCCCCAACCTTCCTCCCGGGGGATGCCTGCACCTCCTCTCGCACTCACAGCCCCAGCGGCGGGGCCGTGCGCCCGCAGACGCCCTAGACGGAGGGCCGGGGTCCCCGTCAGGGGAGGGCACCCCCTGGAAGCCAGGGACGAGCGGCGACCGCGGCCTCTTCCAAAACGGCAGGCACACAGGCCTGCGCGGCAAGAAGCCCCGGGCAAGGCAGCACCACTCAAAGGGGAAGGGTCCGCACCTGGCCCAGCAGCTCTTGATGAGCCCCAGGCCCCGCCCCTGGCCGGAGCCTGACCCCGCCCACCCGACTCTGGCTGCGCACAGGTGCACTTCCTAGGGCCGCCGCTAGGGGGCGCTGGTGAGGGGGTTCGGGGACCCTCAGCCCCCAACGGGCGCCGGCCACCCCTGCACCCATGGGGGTACGGGTTGTCCTCCGCCATGGGGGAACGGGGCCCCCTTCCCCTTCGCGGAAGCCCCAACCTTCCTCCCGTGGCACGCCTGCACCCTCCCCTCGCACTCACGGCCCCAGCGGCGAGGCCGTGCGCCCGCAGACGCCCTAGACGGAGGGCCGGGGTCCCCGTCTGGGGAGGGCAACCCCTGGAAGCCAGGGACGAGCGGCGACCGCGGCCTCTTCCAAAACGGCAGGCACACAGGCCTGCGCGGCAAAAAGCCCCCGGCAAGGCAGCACCACTCAAAGGGGAAGGGTCCGCACCTGGCCCAGCAGCTCTTGATGAGCCCCAGGCCCCACCCCTGGCCGGAGCCTGACCCCGCCCCCCCGATTCTGGCTGCGCACAGGTGCAATTCCTAGGGACGCCTCTAGGGGGCGCTGGTGAGGGGGTTCGGGGACCCTCAGCCCCCAACGGGCTAGGGCCACCCTTGCACCCATGGGGGTAGGGGATTGTCTCCACCATGTGGGGAACGGGGCCCCCTTCCCCTACGCGGAAGCCCCAACCTTCCTCCCGGGGCACGCCTGCACCCTCCCCTCGCACTGACGGCCCCAGCGGCGGGGCCGTGCGCCCGCAGACGCCCTAGACGGAGGGCCGGGGTCCCCGTCAGGGGAGGGCACCCCCTGGAAGCCAGGGACGAGCGGCGACCGCGGCCTCTTCCAAAACGGCAGGCACACAGGCCTGCGCGGCAAAAAGCCCCCGGCAAGGCAGCACCACTCAAAGGGGAAGGGTCCGCACCTGGCCCAGCAGCTCTTGATGAGCCCCAGGCCCCGCCCCTGGCCGGAGCCTGACCCCGCCCACCCGACTCTGTCTGCGCACAGGTGCACTTCTAGGGCCGCCGCTAGGGGGCGCTGGTGAGGGGGTTCGGGGACCCTCAGCCCCCAACGGGCTGCGGCCACCCCTGCACCCATGGGGGTACGGGTTGTCCTCCGCCATGGGGGAACAGGGCCCCCTTCCCCTTCGCGGAAGCCCCAACCTTCCTCCCGGGGCACGCCTGCACCCTCCCCTCGCACTCACGGCCCCAGCGGCGGGGCCGTGCGCCCGCAGACGCCCTAGACGGAGGGCCGGGGTCCCCGTCAGGGGAGGGCACCCCCTGGAAGCCAGGGATGAGCGGCGACCGCGGCCTCTTCCAAAACGGCAGGCACACAGGCCTGCGCGGCAAAAAGCCCCCGGCAAGGCAGCACCACTCAAAGGAGAAGGGTCCGCACCTGGCCCAGCAGCTCTTGATGAGCCCCAGGCCCCGGCCCTGGCCGGAGCCTGACCCCGCCCACCCGATTCTGGCTGCGCACAGGTGCACTTCCTAGGGACGCCGCTAGGGGGCGCTGGTGAGGGGGTTCGGGGACCCTCAGCCCCCAACGGGCTAGGGCCACCCTTGCACCCATGGGGGTACCGGATTGTCCTCCCCCATGGGGGAACGGGGCCCCCTTGCCCTTCGCGAAAGCCCCATCCTTCCTCCCGGGGCACGCCTGCACCCTCCCCTCGCACTCACAGCCCCAGCGGCGGGGCCGTGCGCCCGCAGACGCCCTAGACGGAGGGCCGGGGTCCCCGTCAGGGGAGGGCACCCCCTGGAAGCCAGGGACGAGCGGCGACCGCGGCCTCTTCCAAAACGGCAGGCGCACAGGCCTGCGCGGCAAAAAGCACCCGGCAAGGCAGCACCACTCAAAGGGGAAGGGTCCGCACCTGGCCCAGCAGCTCTTGATGAGCCCCAGGCCCCGCCCCTGGCCGGAGCCTGACCCCGCCCACCCGACTCTGGCTGCGCACATGTGCACTTCGAAGGGCCGCCGCTAGGGGGCGCTGGTGAGGGGGTTCGGGGACACTCAGCCCCCACCGGGCTGGGGCCACCCCTGCACACATGGGGGTACGGGATTGTCTCCGCCATGTGGGGAACGGGGCCCTCTTCCCCTTCGCGGAAGCCCCAACCTTCCTCCCGGGGCACGCCTGCACCCTCCCCTCGCACTCACGGCCCCAGCGGCGGGGCCGTGCGCCCGCAGACGCCCTAGACGGAGGGCCGGGGTCCCCGTCAGGGGAGGGCACCCCTTGGAAGCCAGGGACGAGCGGCGACCGCGGCCTCTTCCAAAACGGCAGGCACACAGGCCTGCGCGGCAAAAAGCCCCCGGCAAGGCAGCACCACTCAAAGGGGAAGGGTCCGCACCTGGCCCAGCAGCTCTTGATGAGCCCCAGGCCCCGCCCCTGGCCGGAGCCTGACCCCGCCCACCCGATTCTGGCTGCGCACAGGTGCACTTCCTAGGGACGCCGCTAGGGGGTGCTGGTGAGGGGGTTCGGGGACCCTCAGCCCCCAACGGGCTAGGGCCACCCTTGCACCCATGGGGGTACCGGATTGTCCTCCCCCATGGGGGAACGGGGCCCCCTTGCCCTTCGCGAAAGCCCTAACCTTCCTCCCGGGGCACGCCTGCACCCTCCCCTCGCACTCACAGCCCCAGCGGCGGGGCCGTGCGCCCGCAGACGCCCTAGACGGAGGGCCGGGGTCCCCGTCAGGGGAGGGCACCCCCTGGAAGCCAGGGACGAGCGGCGACCGCGGCCTCTTCCAAAACGGCAGGCACACAGGCCTGCGCGGCAAAAAGCCCCCGGCAAGGCAGCACCACTCAAAGGGGAAGGGTCCGCACCTGGCCCAGCAGCTCTTGATGAGCCCCAGGCCCCGCCCCTGGCCGGAGCCTGACCCCGCCCACCCGATTCTGGCTGCGCACAGGTGCACTTCCTAGGGCCGCCGCTAGTGGGCGCTGGTGAGGGGGGTTCGGGGACCCTCAGCCCCCAACGGGCTAGGGCCACCCTTGCACCCATGGGGGTACCGGATTGTCCTCCCCCATGGGGGAACGGGGCCCCCTTGCCCTTCGCGAAAGTCCCAACCTTCCTCCCGGGGGAAGCCTGCACCTCCTCTCGCACTCACAGCCCCAGCGGCGGGGCCGTGCGCCCGCAGACGCCCTAGACGGAGGGCCGGGGTCCCCGTCAGGGGAGGGCACCCCCTGGAAGCCAGGGACGAGCGGCGACCGCGGCCTCTTCCAAAACCGCAGGCACACAGGCCTGCGCGGCAAAAAGCCCCCGGCAAGGCAGCACCACTCAAAGGGGAAGGGTCCCCACCTGGCCCAGCAGCTCTTGATGAGCCCCAGGGCCCGCCCCTGGCCGGAGCTTGACCCCGCCCACCCGACTCTGGCTGCGCACAGGTGCACTTCCTAGGGCCGCCGCTAGGGGGCGCTGGTGAGGGGGTTCGGGGACCCTCAGCCCCCAACGGGCTGCGGCCACCCCTGCACCCATGGGGGTACAGGTTGTCCTCCGCCATGGGGGAACGGGGCCCCCTTCCCCTTCGCGGAAGCCCCAACCTTCCTCCCGGGGCACGCCTGCACCCTCCCCTCGCACTCACGGCCCCAGCGGCGGGGCCGTGCGCCCGCAGACGCCCTAGACGGAGGGCCGGGGTCCCCGTCAGTGGAGGGCACCCCCTGGAAGCCAGGGACGAGCGGCGACCGCGGCCTCTTCCAAAACGGCAGGCACACAGGCCTGCGCGGCAAAAAGCCCCCGGCAAGGCAGCACCACTCAAAGGAGAAGGGTCCGCACCTGGCCCAGCAGCTCTTGATGAGCCCCAGGCCCCGCCCCTGGCCGGAGCCTGACCCCGCCCACCCGATTCTGGCTGCGCACAGGTGCACTTCCTAGGGACGCCGCTAGGGGGCGCTGGTGAGGGGGGTTCGGGGACCCTCAGCCCCCAACGGGCTAGGGCCACCCTTGCACCCATGGGGGTACCGGATTGTCCTCCCCCATGGGGGAACGGGGCCACCTTGCCGTTCGCGAAAGCCCCAACCTTCCTCCCGGGGCACGCCTGCACCCTCCCCTCGCACTCACAGCCCCAGCGGCGGGGCCGTGCGCCCGCAGACGCCCTAGACGGAGGGCCGGGGTCCCCGTCAGGGGAGGGCACCCCCTGGAAGCCAGGGACGAGCGGCGACCGCGGCCTCTTCCAAAACCGCAGGCACACAGGCCTGCGCGGCAAAAAGCCCCCGGCAAAGCAGCACCACTCAAAGGGGAAGGGTCCGCACCTGGCCCAGCAGCTCTTGATGAGCCCCAGGCCCCGCCCCTGGCCGGAGCCTGACCCCGCCCACCCGACTCTGGCTGCGCACAGGTGCACTTCCTAGGGCCGCCGCTAGGGGGCGCTGGTGAGGGGGTTCGGGGACCCTCAGCCCCCAACGGGCTGCGGCCACCGCTGCACCCATGGGGGTACCGGATTGTCCTCCCCCATGGTGGAATGGGTCCCCCTTGCCCTTCGCGGAAGCCCCAAACTTCCTCCCGGGGCACGCCTGCACCCTCCCCTCGCACTCACGGCCCCAGCGGCGAGGCCGTGCGCCCGCAGACGCCCTAGACGGAGGGCCGGGGTCCCCGTCAGGGGAGGGCACCCCCTGGAAGCCAGGGACGAGCGGCGACCGCGGCCTCTTCCAAAACGGCAGGCACACAGGCCTGCGCGGCAAAAAGCCCCCGGCAAGGCAGCACCACTCAAAGGGGAAGGGTCCGCACCTGGCCCAGCAGCTCTTGATTAGCCCCAGGCCCCGCCCATGGCCGGAGCCTGACCCCGCCCACCCGACTCTGGCTGCGCACAGGTGCACTTCCAAGGGCCGCCGCTAGGGGGCGCTGGTGAGGGGGTTCGGGGACACTCAGCCCCCACCGGGCTGGGGCCACCCCTGCACACATGGGGGTACGGGATTGTCTCCGCCATGTGGGGAACGGGGCCCTCTTCCCCTTCGCGGAAGCCCCAACCTTCCACCCGGGGCACGCCTGCACCCTCCCCTCGCACTCACGGCCCCAGCGGCGGGGCCGTGCGCCCGCAGACGCCCTAGAGGGAGGGCCGGGGTCCCCGTCAGGGGAGGGCACCCCCTGGAAGCCAGGGACGAGCGGCGACCGCGGCCTCTTCCAAAACGGCAGGCACACAGGCCTGCGCGGCAAAAAGCCCCCGGCAAGGCAGCACCACTCAAAGGGGAAGGGTCCGCACCTGGCCCAGCAGCTCTTGATGAGCCCCAGGCCCCGCCCCTGGCCGGAGCCTGACCCCGCCCAGCCGATTCTGGCTGCGCACAGGTGCACTTCCTAGGGACGCCGCTAGGGGGCGCTGGTGAGGGGGTTCGGGGACCCTCAGCCCCCAACGGGCTAGGGCCACCCTTGCACCCATGGGGGTACCGGATTGTCCTCCCCCATGGGGGAACGGGGCCCCCTTGCCCTTCGCGAAAGCCCCAACCTTCCTCCCGGGGCACGCCTGCACCCTCCCCTCGCACTCACAGCCCCAGCGGCGGGGCCGTACGCCCGCAGACGCCCTAGACGGAGGGCCGGGGTCCCCGTCAGGGGAGGGCACCCCCTGGAAGCCAGGGACGAGCGGCGACCGCGGCCTCTTCCAAAACGGCAGGCACACAGGCCTGCGCGGCAAAAAGCCCCCGGCAAGGCAGCACCACTCAAAGGGGAAGGGTCCGCACCTGGCCCAGCAGCTCTTGATGAGCCCCAGGCCCCGCCCCTGGCCGGAGCCTGACCCCGCCCACCCGATTCTGGCTGCGCACAGGTGCACTTCCTAGGGCCGCCGCTAGGGGGCGCTGGTGAGGGGGTTCGGGGACCCTCAGCCCCCAACGGGCTAGGGCCACCCATGCACCCATGGGGGTTAGGGATTGTCCTCCCCCATGGGGGAACGGGGCCCCCTTGCCCTTCGCAAAAGCCCCAACCTTCCTCCCGGGGGAAGCCTGCACCTCCTCTCGCACTCACAGCCCCAGCGGCGGGGCCGTGCGCCCGCAGACGCCCTAGACGGAGGGCCGGGGTCCCCGTCAGGGGAGGGCACCCCCTGGAAGCCAGGGACGAGCGGCGACCGCGGCCTCTTCCAAAACGGCAGGCACACAGGCCTGCGCGGCAAAAAGGCCCCGGCAAGGCAGCACCACTCAAAGGGGAAGGGTCCGCACCTGGCCCAGCAGCTCTTGATGAGCCCCAGGCCCCGCCCCTGGCCGGAGCCTGACCCCGCCCACCTGATTCTGGCTGCGCACAGGTGCACTTCCTAGGGACGCCTCTAGGGGGCGCTGGTGAGGGGGTTCGGGGACCCACAGCCCCCAACGGGCTGCGGCCACCCCTGCACCCATGGGGGTACGGGTTGTCCTCCGCCATGGGGGAACGGGGCCCCCTTCCCCTTCGCGGAAGCCCCAACCTTCCTCCCGGGGCACGCCTGCACGCTCCCCTCGCACTCACGGCCCCAGCGGCGAGGCCGTGCGCCCGCAGACGCCCTAGACGGAGGGCCGGGGTCCCCGTCTGGGGAGGGCAACCCCTGGAAGCCAGGGACGAGCGGCGACCGCGGCCTCTTCCAAAACGGCAGGCACACAGGCCTGCGCGGCAAAAAGCCCCCGGCAAGGCAGCACCACTCAAAGGGGAAGGGTCCGCACCTGGCCCAGCAGCTCTTGATGAGCCCCAGGCCCCGCCCCTGGCCGGAGCCTGACCCCGCCCCCCCGATTCTGGCTGCGCACAGGTGCAATTCCTAGGGACGCCTCTAGGGGGCGCTGGTGAGGGGGTTCGGGGACCCTCAGCCCCCAACGGGCTAGGGCCACCCTTGCACCCATGGGGGTAGGGGATTGTCTCCACCATGTGGGGAACGGGGCCCCCTTCCCCTACGCGGAAGCCCCAACCTTCCTCCCGGGGCACGCCTGCACCCTCCCCTCGCACTGACGGCCCCAGCGGCGGGGCCGTGCGTCCGCAGACGCCCTAGACGGAGGGCCGGGGTCCCCGTCAGGGGAGGGCACCCCCTGGAAGCCAGGGACGAGCGGCGACCGCGGCCTCTTCCAAAACGGCAGGCACACAGGCCTGCGCGGCAATAAGCCCCCGGCAAGGCAGCACCACTCAAAGGGGAAGGGTCCGCACCTGGCCCAGCAGCTCTTGATGAGCCCCAGGCCCCGCCCCTGGCCGGAGCCTGACCCCGACCACCCGACTCTGTCTGCGCACAGGTGCACTTCCTAGGGCCGCCGCTAGGGGGCGCTGGTGAGGGGGTTCGGGGACCCTCAGCCCCCAACGGGCTGCGGCCACCCCTGCACCCATGGGGGTACGGGTTGTCCTCCGCCATGGGGGAACAGGGCCCCCTTCCCCTTCGCGGAAGCCCCAACCTTCCTCCCGGGGCACGCCTGCACCCTCCCCTCGCACTCACGGCCCCAGCGGCGGGGCCGTGCGCCCGCAGACGCCCTAGACGGAGGGCCGGGGTCCCCGTCAGGGGAGGGCACCCCCTGGAAGCCAGGGACGAGCGGCGACCGCGGCCTCTTCCAAAACGGCAGGCACACAGGCCTGCGCGGCAAAAAGCCCCCGGCAAGGCAGCACCACTCAAAGGAGAAGGGTCCGCACCTGGCCCAGCAGCTCTTGATGAGCCCCAAGCCCCGGCCCTGGCCGGAGCCTGACCCTGCCCACCCGATTCTGGCTGCGCACAGGTGCACTTCCTAGGGACGCCGCTAGGGGGCGCTGGTGAGGGGGTTCGGGGACCCTCAGCCCCCAACGGGCTAGGGCCACCCTTGCACCCATGGGGGTACCGGATTGTCCTCCCCCATGGGGGAACGGGGCCCCCTTGCCCTTCGCGAAAGCCCCAACCTTCCTCCCGGGGCACACCTGCACCCTCCCCTCGCACTCACAGCCCCAGCGGCGGGGCCGTGCGCCCGCAGACGCCCTAGACGGAGGGCCGGGGTCCCCGTCAGGGGAGGGCACCCCCTGGAAGCCAGGGACGAGCGGCGACCGCAGCCTCTTCCAAAACGGCAGGCACACAGGCCTGCGCGGCAAAAAGCCCCCGGCAAGGCAGCACCACTCAAAGGGGAAGGGTCCGCACCTGGCCCAGCAGCTCTTGATGAGCCCCAGGCCCCGCCCCTGGCCGGAGCCTGACCCCGCCCACCCGATTCTGGCTGCGCACAGGTGCACTTCCTAGGGCCGCCGCTAGGGGGCGCTGGTGAGGGGGTTCGGGGACCCTCAGCCCCCAACGGGCTAGGGCCACCCTTGCACCCATGGGGGTACCGGATTGTCCTCCCCCATGGGGGAACGGGGCCCCCTTGCCCTTCGCGAAAGCCCCAACCTTCCTCCCGGGGGAAGCCTGCACCTCCTCTCGCACTCACAGCCCCAGCGGCGGGGCCGTGCGCCCGCAGACGCCCTAGACGGAGGGCCGGGGTCCCCGTCAGGGGAGGGCACCCCCTGGAAGCCAGGGACGAGCGGCGACCGCGGCCTCTTCCAAAACGGCAGGCACACAGGCCTGCGCGGCAAAAAGCCCCCGGCAAGGCAGCACCACTCAAAGGGGAAGGGTCCGCACCTGGCCCAGCAGCTCTTGATGAGCCCCAGGCCCCGCCCCTGGCCAGAGCCTGACCCCGCCCACCCGACTCTGGCTGCGCACAGGTGCACTTCCTAGGGCCGCCGCTAGGGGGCGCTGGTGAGGGGGTTCGGGGACCCTCAGCCCCCAACGGGCTGCGGCCACCCCTGCACCCATGGGGGTACGGGTTGTCCTCCGCCATGGGGGAACGGGGCCCCCTTCCCCTTCGCGAAAGCCCCAACCTTCTTCCCGGGGCACGCCTGCACCCTCCCCTCGCACTCACAGCCCCAGCGGCGGGGCCGTGCGCCCGCAGACGCCCTAGACGAAGGGCCGGGGTCCCCGTCAGGGGAGGGCACCCCCTGGAAGCCAGGGACGAACGGCGACCGCGGCCTCTTCCAAAACGGCAGGCACACAGGCCTGGGCGGCAAAAAGCCCCCGGCAAGGCAGCACCACTCAAAGGGGAAGGGTCCGCACCTGGCCCAGCAGCTCTTGATGAGCCCCAGGCCCCGCCCCTGGCCGGAGCCTGACCCCGCCCACCCGACTCTGGCTGCGCACAGGTGCACTTCCAAGGGCCGCCGCTAGGGGGCGCTGGTGAGGGGGTTGGGGGACACTCAGCCCCCACCGGGCTGGGGCCACCCCTGCACCCATGGGGGTACGGGATTGTCTCCGCCATGTGGGGAACGGGGCCCTCTTCCCCTTCGCGGAAGCCCCAACCTTCCTCCCGGGGCACGCCTGCACCCTCCCCTCGCACTCACGGCCCCAGCGGCGGGGCCGTGCGCCCGCAGACGCCCTAGACGGAGGGCCGGGGTCCCCGTCAGGGGAGGGCACCCCCTGGAAGCCAGGGACGAGCGGCGACCGCGGCCTCTTCCAAAACGGCAGGCACACAGGCCTGCGCGGCAAAAAGCCCCGGGCAAGGCAGCACCACTCAAAGGGGAAGGGTCCGCACCTGGCCCAGCAGCTCTTGATGAGCCCCAGGCCCCGCCCCTGGCCGGAGCCTGACCCCGCCCACCCGACTCTGGCTGCGCACAGGTGCACTTCCTAGGGCCGCCGCTAGGGGGCGCTGGTGAGGGGGTTCGGGGACCCTCAGCCCCCAACGGGCAGCGGCCACCCCTGCACCCATGGGGGTACGGGTTGTCCTCCGCCATGGGGGAACGGGGCCCCCTTCCCCTTCGCGGAAGCCCCAACCTTCCTCCCGGGGCACGCCTGCACCCTCCCCTCGCACTCACGGCCCCAGCGGCGAGGCCGTGCGCCCGCAGACGCCCAAGACGGTGGGCCCGGGTCCCCGTCTGGGGAGGGCAACCCCTGGAAGCCAGGGACGAGCGGCGACCGCGGCCTCTTCCAAAACGGCAGGCACACAGGCCTGCGCGGCAAAAAGCCCCCGGCAAGGCAGCACCACTCAAAGGGGAAGGGTCCGCACCTGGCCCAGCAGCTCTTGATGAGCCCCAGGCCCCGCCCCTGGCCGGAGCCTGACCCCGCCCACCCGATTCTGGCTGCGCACAGGTGCACTTCCTAGGGACGCCTCTAGGGGGCGCTGGTGAGGGGGTTCGGGGACCCTCAGCCCCCAACGGGCTAGGGCCACCCTTGCACCCATGGGGGTAGGGGATTGTCTCCACCATGTGGGGAACGGGGCCCCCTTCCCCTACGCGGAAGCCCCAACCTTCCTCCCGGGGCACGCCTGCACCCTCCCCTCGCACTCACAGCCCCAGCGGTGGGGCCGTGCGCCCGCAGACGCCCTAGACGGAGGGCCGGGGACCCCGTCAGGGGAGGGCACCCCCTGGAAGCCAGGGACGAGCGGCGACCGCGGCCTCTTCCAAAACGGCAGGCACACAGGCCTGCGCGGCAAAAAGCCCCCGGCAAGGCAGCACCACTCAAAGAGGAAGGGTCCGCACCTGGCCCAGCAGCTCTTGATGAGCCCCAGGCCCCGCCCCTGGCCGGAGCCTGACCCCGCCCACCCGACTCTGGCTGCGCACAGGTGCACTTCCTAGGGCCGCCGCTAGGGGGCGCTGCTGAGGGGGTTCGGGGACCCTCAGCCCCCAACGGGCTGCGGCCACCCCTGCACCCATGGGGGTACGGGTTGTCCTCCGCCATGGGGGAACGGGGCCCCCTTCCCCTTCGCGGAAGCCCCAACCTTCCTCCCGGGGCACGCCTGCACCCTCCCCTCGCACTCACGGCCCCAGCGGCGGGGCCGTGCGCCCGCAGACGCCCTAGACGGAGGGCCGGGGTCCCCGTCAGGGGAGGGCACCCCCTGGAAGCCAGGGACGAGCGGCGACCGCGGCCTCTTCCAAAACGGCAGGCACACAGGCCTGCGCGGCAAAAAGCCCCCGGCAAGGCAGCACCACTCAAAGGAGTAGGGTCCGCACCTGGCCCAGCAGCTCTTGATGAGCCCCAGGCCCCGGCCCTGGCCGGAGCCTGTCCCCGCCCACCATATTCTGGCTGCGCACAGGTGCACTTCCTAGGGACGCCGCTAGGGGGCGCTGGTGAGGGGGTTCGGGGACCCTCAGCGCCCAACGGGTTAGGGCCACCCTTGCACCCATGGGGGTAGGGGATTGTCTCCACCATGTGGGGAACGGGGCCCCCTTCCCCTACGCGGAAGCCCCAACCTTCCTCCCGGGGCACGCCTGCACCCTCCCCTCGCACTCACAGCCCCAGCGGTGGGGCCGTGCGCCCGCAGACGCCCTAGACGGAGGGCCGGGGACCCCGTCAGGGGAGGGCACCCCCTGGAAGCCAGGGACGAGCGGCGACCGCGGCCTCTTCCAAAACGGCAGGCACACAGGCCTGCGCGGCAAAAAGCCCCCGGCAAGGCAGCACCACTCAAAGAGGAAGGGTCCGCACCTGGCCCAGCAGCTCTTGATGAGCCCCAGGCCCCGCCCCTGGCCGGAGCCTGACCCCGCCCACCCGACTCTGGCTGCGCACAGGTGCACTTCCTAGGGCCGCCGCTACGGGGCGCTGCTGAGGGGGTTCGGGGACCCTCAGCCCCCAACGGGCTGCGGCCACCCCTGCACCCATGGGGGTACGGGTTGTCCTCCGCCATGGGGGAACGGGGCCCCCTTGCCCTTCGCGAAAGCCCCAACCTTCCTCCCGGGGCACGCCTGCACCCTCCCCTCGCACTCACAGCCCCAGCGGCGGGGCCGTGCGCCCGCAGACGCCCTAGACGGAGGGCCGGGGTCCCCGTCAGGGGAGGGCACCCCCTGGAAGCCAGGGACGAGCGGCGACCGCGGCCTCTTCCAAAACGGCAGGCACACAGGCCTGCGCGGCAAAAAGCCCCCGGCAAGGCAGCACCACTCAAAGGGGAAGGGTCCGCACCTGGCCCAGCAGCTCTTGATGAGCCCCAGGCCCCGCCCCTGGCCGGAGCCTGACCCCGCCCACCCGACTCTGGCTGCGCACAGGTGCACTTCCTAGGGCCGCCGCTAGGGGGCACTGGTGAGGGGGTTCGGGGACCCTCAGCCCCCACCGGGCTGGGGCCACCCCTGCACCCATGGGGGTACCGGATTGTCCTCCCCCATGGGGGAACGGTCCCCCTTGCCCTTCGCGGAAGCCCCAAACTTCCTCCCGGGGCACGCCTGCACCCTCCCCTCGCACTCACAGCCCCAGCGGCGGGGCCGTGCGCCGCAGACGCCCTAGACGGAGGGCCGGGGTCCCCGTCAGGGGAGGGCACCCCCTGGAAGCCAGGGACGAGCGGCGACCGCGGCCTCTTCCAAAACGGCAGGCACACAGGCCTGCGCGGCAAAAAGCCCCCGGCAAGGCAGCACCACTCAAAGGGGAAGGGTCCGCACCTGGCCCAGCAGCTCTTGATGAGCCCCAGGCCCCGCCCCTGGCCGGAGCCTGACCCCGCCCACCCGACTCTGGCTGCGCACAGGTGCACGTCCTCGGGCCGCCGCTAGGGGGCGCGGTGAGGGGGTTCGGCGACCCTCAGCCCCCAACGGGCTGCGGCCACCCCTGCACCCATGGGGGTACGGGTTGTCCTCCGCCATGGGGGAACGGGGCCCCCTTCCCCTTCGCGGAAGCCCCAACCTTCCTCCCGGGGCACGCCTGCACCCTCCCCTCGCACTCACGGCCCCAGCGGCGGGGCCGTGCGCCCGCAGACGCCCTAGACGGAGGGCCGGGGTCCCCGTCAGGGGAGGGCACCCCCTGGAAGCCAGGGACGAGCGGCGACCGCGGCCTCTTCCAAAACGGCAGGCACACAGGCCTGCGCGGCAAAAAGCCCCCGGCAAGGCAGCACCACTCAAAGGAGAAGGGTCCGCACCTGGCCCAGCAGCTCTTGATGAGCCCCAGGCCCCGCCCCTGGCCGGAGCCTGACCCCGCCCACCCGATTCTGGCTGCGCACAGGTGCACTTCCTAGGGCCGCCGCTAGGGGGCGCTGGTGAGGGGGTTCGGGGACCCTCAGCCCCCAACGGGCTGGGGCCACCCCTGCACCCATGGGGGTACCGGATTGTCCTCCCCCATGGGGGAACGGGGCCCCCTTGCCCTTCGCGGAAGCCCCAAACTTCCTCCCGGGGCACGCCTGCACACTCCCCTCGCACTCACGGCCCCAGCGGCGAGGCCGTGCGCCCGCAGACGCCCTAGACGGAGGGCCGGGGTCCCCGTCAGGGGAGGGCACCCCCTGGAAGCCAGGGACGAGCGGCGACCGCGGCCTCTTCCAAAACGGCAGGCACACAGGCCTGCGCGGCAAAAAGCCCCCGGCAAGGCAGCACCACTCACAGGGGAAGGGTCCGCACCTGGCCCAGAAGCTCTTGATGAGCCCCAGGCCCCGCCCCTGGCCGGAGCCTGACCCCGCCCACCCGACTCTGGCTGCGCACAGGTGCAATTCCAAGGGCCGCCGCTAGGGGGCGCTGGTGAGGGGGTTCGGGGACACTCAGCCCCCACCGGGCTGGGGCCACCCCTGCACCCATGGGGGTACGGGATTGTCTCCGCCATGTGGGGAACGGGGCCCTCTTCCCCTTCGCGGAAGCCCCAACCTTCCTCCCGGGGCACGCCTGCACCCTCCCCTCGCACTCACGGCCCCAGCGGCGGGGCCGTGCGCCCGCAGACGCCCTAGACGGAGGGCCGGGGTCCCCGTCAGGGGAGGGCACCCCCTGGAAGCCAGGGACGAGCGGCGACCGCGGCCTCTTCCAAAACGGCAGGCACACAGGCCTGCGCGGCAAAAAGCCCCCGGCAAGGTAGCACCACTCAAAGGGGAAGGGTCCGCACCTGGCCCAGCAGCTCTTGATGAGCCCCAGGCCCCGCCCCTGGCCGGAGCCTGACCCCGCCCACCCGATTCTGCTTGCGCACAGGTGCACTTCCTAGGGACGCCGCTAGGGGGCGCTGGTGAGGGGGTTCGGGGACCCTCAGCCCCCAACAGGCTAGGGCCACCCTTGCACCCATGGGGGTACCGGATTGTCCTCCCCCATGGGGGAACGGGGCCCCCTTGCCCTTCGCGAAAGCCCCAACCTTCCTCCCGGGGCACGCCTGCACCCTCCCCTCGCACTCACAGCCCCAGCGGCGGGGCCGTGCGCCCGCAGACGCCCTAGACGGAGGGCCGGGGTCCCCGTCAGGGGAGGGCACCCCCTGGAAGCCAGGGACGAGAGGCGACCGCGGCCTCTTCCAAAACGGCAGGCACACAGGCCTGAGCGGCAAAAAGCCCCCGGCAAGGCAGCACCACTCAAAGGGGAAGGGTCCGCACCTGGCCCATCAGCTCTTGATGAGCCCCAGGCCCCGCCCCTGGCCGGAGCCTGACCCCGCCCACCCGATTCTGGCTGCGCACAGGTGCACTTCCTAGGGCCGCCGCTAGGGGGCGCTGGTGAGGGGGTTCGGGGACCCTCAGCCCCCAACGGGCTAGGGCCACCCTTGCACCCATGGGGGTACCGGATTGTCCTCCCCCATGGGGGAACGGGGCCCCCTTGCCCTTCGCGAAAGCCCCAACCTTCCTCCCGGGGGAAGCCTGCACCTCCTCTCGCACTCACAGCCCCAGCGGCGGGGCCGTGCGCCCACAGACGCCCTAGACGGAGGGCCGGGGTCCCCGTCAGGGGAGGGCACCCCCTGGAAGCCAGGGACGAGCGGCGACCGCGGCCTCTTCCAAAACGGCAGGCACACAGGCCTGCGCGGCAAAAAGCCCCCGGCAAGGCAGCACCACTCAAAGGGGAAGGGTCCGCACCTGGCCCAGCAGCTCTTGATGAGCCCCAGGCCCCGCCCCTGGCCGGAGCCTGACCCCGCCCACCCGATTCTGGCTGCGCACAGGTGCACTTCCTAGGGCCGCCTCTAGGGGGCGCTGGTGACGGGGTTCGGGGACCCTCAGCCCCCAACGGGCTAGGGCCACCCTTGCACCCATGGGGGTACCGGATTGTCCTCCCCCATGGGGGAACGGGGCCACCTTGCCCTTCGCGGAAGCCCCAACCTTCCTCCCGGGGGAAGCCTGCACCTCCTCTCGCACTCACAGCCCCAGCGGCGGGGCCGTGCGCCCGCAGACGCCGTAGACGGAGGGCCGGGGTCCCCGTCAGGGGAGGGCACCCCCTGGAAGCCAGGGACGAGCGGCGACCGCGGCCTCTTCCAAAACGGCAGGCACACAGGCCTGCGCGGCAAAAAGCCCCGGGCAAGGCAGCACCACTCAAAGGGGAAGGGTCCGCACCTGGCCCAGCAGCTCCTGATGAGCCCCAGGCCCCGCCCATGGCCGGAGCCTGACCCCGCCCACCCGACTCTGGCTGCGCACATGTGCACTTCCTAGGGCCGCCGCTAGGGGGCGCTGGTGAGGGGGTTCGGGGACCCTCAGCCCCCAACGGGCTGCGGCCACCCCTGCACCCATGGGGGTACGGGTTGTCCTCCGCCATGGGGGAACGGGGCCTCCTTCCCCTTCGCGGAAGCCCCAACCTTCCTCCCGGGGCACGCCTGCACACTCCCCTCGCACTCACGGCCCCAGCGGCGAGGCCGTGCGCCCGCAGACGCCCTAGACGGAGGGCCGGGGTCCCCGTCTGGGGAGGGCAACCCGTGGAAGCCAGGGACGAGCGGCGACCGCGGCCTCTTCCAAAACGGCAGGCACACAGGCCTGCGCGGCAAAAAGCCCCCGGCAAGGCAGCACCACTCAAAGGGGAAGGGTCCGCACCTGGCCCAGCAGCTCTTGATGAGCCCCAGGCCCCGCCCCTGGCCGGAGCCTGACCCCGCCCACCCGATTCTGGCTGCGCACAGGTGCACTTCCTAGGGCCGCCTCTAGGGGGCGCTGGTGAGGGGGTTCGGGGACCCTCAGCCCCCAACGGGCTAGGGCCACCCTTGCACCCATGGGGGTACCGGATTGTCCTCCCCCATGGGGGAACGGGGCCACCTTGCCCTTCGCGGAAGCCCCAACCTTCCTCCCGGGGGAAGCCTGCACCTCCTCTCGCACTCACAGCCCCAGCGGCGGGGCCGTGCGCCCGCAGACGCCCTAGACGGAGGGCCGGGGTCCCCGTCAGGGGAGGGCACCCCCTGGAAGCCAGGGACGAGCGGCGACCGCGGCCTCTTCCAAAACGGCAGGCACACAGGCCTGCGCGGCAAAAAGCCCCCGGCAAGGCAGCACCACTCAAAGGGGAAGGGTCCGCACCTGGCCCAGCAGCTCTTGATGAGCCCCAGGCACCGCCCCTGGCCGGAGCCTGACCCCGCCCACCCGACTCTGGCTGCGCACAGGTGCACTTCCTAGGGCCGCCGCTAGGGGGCGCTGGTGAGGGGGTTCGGGGACCCTCAGCCCCCAACGGGCTAGGGCCACCCCTGCACCCATGGGGGTACGGGTTGTCCTCCGCCATGGGGGAACGGGGCCCCCTTCCCCTTCGCGGAAGCCCCAACCTTCCTCCCGGGGCACGCCTGCACCCTCCCCTCGCACTCACGGCCCCAGCGGCGAGGCCGTGCGCCCGCAGACGCCCTAGACGGAGGGCCGGGGTCCCCGTCTGGGGAGGGCAACCCCTGGAAGCCAGGGACGAGCGGCGACCGCGGCCTCTTCCAAAACGGCAGGCACACAGGCCTGCGCGGCAAAAAGCCCCCGGCAAGGCAGCACCACTCAAAGGGGAAGGGTCCGCACCTGGCCCAGCAGCTCTTGATGAGCCCCAGGCCCCGCCCCTGGCCGGAGCCTGACCCCGCCCACCCGATTCTGGCTGCGCACAGGTGCACTTCCTAGGGACGCCTCTAGGGGGCGCTGGTGAGGGGGTTCGGGGACCCTCAGCCCCCAACGGGCTAGGGCCACCCTTGCACCCATGGGGGTACCGGATTGTCCTCCCCCATGGGGGAACGGGGCCACCTTACCCTTCGCGGAAGCCCCAAACTTCCTCCCGGGGGAGGCCTGCACCTCCTCTCGCACTCACAGCCCCAGCGGCGGGGCCGTGCGCCCGCAGACGCCCTAGACGGAGGGCCGGGGTCCCCGTCAGGGGAGGGCACCCCCTGAAGCCAGGGACGAGCGGCGACCGCGGCCTCTTCCAAAACGGCAGGCACACAGGCCTGCGCGGCAAAAAGCCCTGGGCAAGGCAGCACCACTCAAAGGGGAAGGGTCCGCACCTGGCCCAGCAGCTCTTGATGAGCCCCAGGCCCCGCCCATGGCCGGAGCCTGACCCCGCCCACCCGACTCTGGCTGCGCAAAGGTTCACTTCCTAGGGCCGCCGCTAGGGGGCGCTGGTGAGGGGGTTCGGGGACCCTCAGCCCCCAACGGGCTGCGGCCACCCCTGCACCCATGGGGGTACGGGTTGTCCTCCGCCATGGGGGAACGGGGCCTCCTTCCCCTTCGCGGAAGCCCCAACCTTCCTCCCAGGGCACGCCTGCACCCTCCCCTCGCACTCACGGCCCCAGCGGCGAGGCCGTGCGCCCGCAGACGCCCTAGACGGAAGGCCGGGGTCCCCGTCTGGGGAGGGCAACCCCTGGAAGCCAGGGACGAGCGGCGACCGCGGCCTCTTCCAAAACGGCAGGCACACAGGCCTGCGCGGCAAAAAGCCCCCGGCAAGGCAGCACCACTCAAAGGGGAAGGGTCCGCACCTGGCCCAGCAGCTCTTGATGAGCCCCAGGCCCCGCCCCTGGCCGGAGCCTGACCCCGCCCACCCGATTCTGGCTGCGCACAGGTGCACTTCCTAGGGACGCCTCTAGGGGGCGCTGGTGAGGGGGTTCGGGGACCCTCAGCCCCCAACGGGCTAGGGCCACCCTTGCACCCATGGGGGTGGGGGATTGTCTCCACCATGTGGGGAACGGGGCCCCCTTCCCCTACGCGGAAGCCCCAACCTTCCTCCCGGGGCACGCCTGCACCCTCCCCTCGCACTCACAGCCCCAGTGGCGGGGCCGTGCGCCCGCAGACGCCCTAGACGGAGGGCCGGGGTCCCCGTCAGGGGAGGGCACCCCCTGGAAGCCAGGGACGAGCGGCGACCGCGGCCTCTTCCAAAACGGCAGGCACACAGGCCTGCGCGGCAAAAAGCCCCCGGCAAGGCAGCACCACTCAAAGGGGAAGGGTCCGCACCTGGCCCAGCAGCTCTTGATGAGCCCCAGGCCCCGCCCCTGGCCGGAGCCTGACCCCGCCCACCCGACTCTGGCTGCGCACAGGTGCACTTCCTAGGGCCGCCGCTAGGGGGCGCTGCTGAGGGGGTTCGGGGACCCTCAGCCCCCAACGGGCTGCGGCCACCCCTGCACCCATGGGGGTACGGGTTGTCCTCCGCCATGGGGGAACGGGGCCCCCTTCCCCTTCGCGGAAGCCCCAACCTTCCTCCCGGGGCACGCCTGCACCCTCCCCTCGCACTCACGGCCCCAGCGGCGGGGCCGTGCGCCCGCAGACGCCCTAGACGGAGGGCCGGGGTCCCCGTCAGGGGAGGGCACCCCCTGGAAGCCAGGGACGAGCGGCGACCGCGGCCTCGTCCAAAACGGCAGGCACACAGGCCTGCGCGGCAAAAAGCCCCCGGCAAGGTAGCACCACTCAAAGGGGAAGGGTCCGCACCTGGCCCAGCAGCTCTTGATGAGCCCCAGGCCCCGCCCCTGGCCGGAGCCTGACCCCGCCCACCCGATTCTGGCTGCGCACAGGTGCACTTCCTAGGGCCGCCTCTAGGGGGCGCTGGTGAGGGGGTTCGGGGACCCTCAGCCCCCAACGGGCTAGGGCCACCCTTGCACCCATGGGGGTACCGGATTGTCCTCCCCCATGGGGGAACGGGGCCACCTTGCCCTTCGCGGAAGCCCCAACCTTCCTCCCGGGGGAAGCCTGCACCTCCTCTCGCACTCACAGCCCCAGCGGCGGGGCCGTGCGCCCGCAGACGCCCTAGACGGAGGGCCGGGGTCCCCTTCAGGGGAGGGCACCCCCTGGAAGCCAGGGACGAGCGGCGACCGCGGCCTCTTCCAAAACGGCAGGCACACAGGCCTGCGCGGCAAAAAGCCCCGGGCAAGGCAGCACCACTCAAAGGGGAAGGGTCCGCACCTGGCCCAGCAGCTCTTGATGAGCCCCAGGCCCCGCTCCTGGCCGGAGCCTGACCCCGCCCACCCGACTCTGGCTGCGCACAGGTGCACTTCCTAGGGCCGCCGCTAGGGGGCGCTGGTGAGGGGGTTCGGGGACCCTCAGCCCCCAACGGGCTAGGGCCACCCCTGCACCCATGGGGGTACGGGTTGTCCTCCGCCATTTGGGAACGGGGCCCCCTTCCCCTTCGCGGAAGCCCCAACCTTCCTCCCGGGGCACGCCTGCACCCTCCCCTCGCACTCACGGCCCCAGCGGCGAGGCCGTGCGCCCGCAGACGCCCTAGACGGAGGGCCGGGGTCCCCGTATGGGGAGGGCAACCCCTGGAAGCCAGGGACGAGCGGCGACCGCGGCCTCTTCCAAAACGGCAGGCACACAGGCCTGCGCGGCAAAAAGCCCCCGGCAAGGCAGCACCACTCAAAGGGGAAGGGTCCGCACCTGGCCCAGCAGCTCTTGATGAGCCCCAGGCCCCGCCCCTGGCCTGAGCCTGACCCCGCCCACCCGATTCTGGCTGCGCACAGGTGCACTTCCTAGGGACGCCTCTAGGGGGCGCTGGTGAGGGGGTTCGGGGACCCTCAGCTCCCAACGGGCTAGGGCCACCCTTGCACCCATGGGGGTAGGGGATTGTCTCCACCATGTGGGGAACGGGGCCCCCATCCCCTACGCGGAAGCCCCAACCTTCCTCCCGGGGCACGCCTGCACCCTCCCCTCGCACTCACGGCCCCAGCGGCGAGGACGTGCGCCCGCAGACGCCCTAGACGGAGGGCCGGGGTCCCCGTCAGGGGAGGGCACCCCCTGGAAGCCAGGGACGAGCGGCGACCGCGGCCTCTTCCAAAACGGCAGGCACACAGGCCTGCGCGGCAAAAAGCCCCCGGCAAGGCAGCACCACTCAAAGGGGAAGGGTCCGCACCTGGCCCAGCAGCTCTTGATGAGCCCCAGGCCCCGCCCATGGCCAGAGCCTGACCCCGCCCACCCGATTCTGGCTGCGCACAGGTGCACTTCCTAGGGACGCCGCTAGGGGGCGCTGGTGAGGGGGTTCGGGGACCCTCAGCCCCCAACGGGCTAGGGCCACCCTTGCACCCATGGGGGTACCGGATTGTCCTCCCCCATGGGGGAACGGGGCCCCCTTGCCCTTCGCGAAAGCCCCAACCTTCCTCCCGGGGCACGCCTGCACCCTCCCCTCGCACTCACAGCCCCAGCGGCGCGGCCGTGCGCCCGCAGACGCACTAGACGGAGGGCCGGGGTCCCCGTCAGGGGAGGGCACCCCCTGGAAGCCAGGGACGAGCGGCGACCGCGGCCTCTTCCAAAACGGCAGGCACACAGGCCTGCGCGGCAAAAAGCCCCCGGCAAGGCAGCACCACTCAAAGGTGAAGGGTCCGCACCTGGCCCAGCAGCTCTTGATGAGCCCCAGGCCCCGCCCCTGGCCGGAGCCTGACCCCGCCCACCCGATTCTGGCTGCGCACAGGTGCACTTCCTAGGGCCGCCGCTAGGGGGCGCTGGTGAGGGGGTTCGGGGACCCTCAGCCCCCAACGGGCTAGGGCCACCCTTGCACCCATGGGGGTACCGGATTGTCCTCCCCCATGGGGGAACGGGGCCCCCTTGCCCTTCGCGAAAGCCCCAACCTTCCTCCCGGGGGAAGCCTGCACCTCCTCTCGCACTCACAGCCCCAGCGGCGGGGCCGTGCGCCCGCAGACGCCCTAGACGGAGGGCCGGGGTCCCCGTCAGGGGAGGGCACCCCCTGGAAGCCAGGGACGAGCGGCGACCGCGGCCTCTTCCAAAACGGCAGGCACACAGGCCTGCGCGGCAAAAAGCCCCCGGCAAGGCAGCACCACTCAAAGGGGAAGGGTCCGCACCTGGCCCAGCAGCTCTTGATGAGCCCCAGGCCCCGCCCCTGGCCGGAGCCTGACCCCGCCCACCCGATTCTGGCTGCGCACAGGTGCACTTCCTAGGGACGCCGCTAGGGGGCGCTGGTGAGGGGGTTCGGGGACCCTCAGCCCCCAACGGGCTAGGGCCTCCCTTGCACCCATGGGGGTACCGGATTGTCCTCCCCCATGGGGGAACCGGGCCACCTTGCCCTTCGCGGAAGCCCCAACCTTCCTCCCGGGGGAAGCCTGCACCTCCTCTCGCACTCACAGCCCCAGCGGCGGGGCCGTGCGCCCGCAGACGCCCTAGACGGAGGGTGGGTCCCCGTCAGGGGAGGGCACCCCCTGGAAGCCAGGGACGAGCGGCGACCGCGGCCTCTTCCAAAACGGCAGGCACACAGGCCTTCGCGGCAAAAAGCCCCGGGCAAGGCAGCACCACTCAAAGGGGAAGGGTCCGCACCTGGCCCAGCAGCTCTTGATGAGCCCCAGGCCCCGCCCCTGGCCGGAGCCTGACCCCGCCCACCCGACTCTGGCTGCGCACAGGTGCACTTCCTAGGGCCGCCGCTAGGGGGCGCTGGTGAGGGGGTTCGGGGACCCTCAGCCCCCAACGGGCTGCGGCCACCCCTGCACCCATGGGGGTACGGGTTGTCCTCCGCCATGGGGGAACGGGGCCTCCTTCCCCTTCGCGGAAGCCCCAACCTTCCTCCCGGGGCACGCCTGCACCCTCCCCTCGCACTCACGGCCCCAGCGGCGAGGCCGTGCGCCCGCAGACGCCCTAGACGGAGGGCCGGGGTCCCCGTCTGGGGAGGGCAACCCCTGGAAGCCAGGGACGAGCGGCGACCGCGGCCTCTTCCAAAACGGCAGGCACACAGGCCTGCGCGGCAAAAAGCTCCCGGCAAGGCAGCACCACTCAAAGGGGAAGGGTCCGCACCTGGCCCAGCAGCTCTTGATGAGCCCCAGGCCCCTCCCCTGGCCGGAGCCTGACCCCGCCCACCCAAATCTGGCTGCGCACAGGTGCACTTCCTAGGGACGCCTCTAGGTGGCGCTGGTGAGGCGGTTCGGGGACCCTCAGCCCCCAACGGGCTAGGGCCACCCTTGCACCCATGGGGGTAGGGGATTGTCTCCACCATGTGGGGAACGGGGCCCCCTTCCCCTACGCGGAAGCCCCAACCTTCCTCCCGGGGCACGCCTGCACCCTCCCCTCGCACTCACAGCCCCAGCGGCGGGGCCGTGCGCCCGCAGACGCCCTTGACGGAGGGCCGGGGTCCCCGTCAGGGGAGGGCACCCCCTGGAAGCCAGAGACGAGCGGCGACCGCGGCCTCTTCCAAAACGGCAGGCACACAGGCCTGCGCGGCAAAAAGCCCCCGGCAAGGCAGCACCACTCAAAGGGGAAAGGTCCGCACCTGGCCCAGCAGCTCTTGATGAGCCCCAGGCCCCGCCCCTGGCCGGAGCCTGACCCCGCCCACCCGATTCTGGCTGCGCACAGGTGCACTTCCTAGGGCCGCCGCTAGGGGGCGCTGGTGAGGGGGTTCGGGGACCCTCAGCCCCCAACGGGCTGCGGCCACCCCTGCACCCATGGGGGTATGGGTTGTCCTCCGCCATGGGGGAACGGGGCCCCCTTCCCCTTCGCGGAAGCCCCAACCTTCCTCCCGGGGCACGCCTGCACCCTCCCCTCGCTCTCACAGCCCCAGCGGCGGGGCCGTGCGCCCGCAGACGCCCTAGACGGAGGGCCGGGGTCCCCGTCAGGGGAGGGCACCCCCTGGAAGCCAGGGACGACCGGCGACCGCGGCCTCTTCCAAAACGGCAGGCACACAGGCCTGCGCGGCAAAAAGCCCCCGGCAAGGCAGCACCACTCAAAGGGGAAGGGTCCGCACCTGGCCCAGCAGCTCTTGATGAGCCCCAGGCCCCGACCCTGGCCGGAGCCTGACCCCGCCCACCCGATTCTGGCTGCGCACAGGTGCACTTCCTAGGGCCGCCTCTAGGGGGCGCTGGTGAGGGGGTTCGGGGACCCTCAGCCCCCAACGGGCTAGGGCCACCCTTGCACCCATGGGGGTACCGGATTGTCCTCCCCCATGGGGGAACGGGGCCACCTTGCCCTTCGCGGAAGCCCCAACCTTCCTCCCGGGGGAAGCCTGCACCTCCTCTCGCACTCACAGCCCCAGCGGCGGGGCCGTGCGCCCGTAGACGCCCTAGACGGAGGGCCGGGGTCCCCGTCAGGGGAGGGCACCCCCTGGAAGCCAGGGACGAGCGGCGACCGCGGCCTCTTCCAAAACGGCAGGCACACAGGCCTGCGCGGCAAAAAGCCCCGGGCAAGGCAGCACCACTCAAAGGGGAAGGGTCCGCACCTGGCCCAGCAGCTCTTGATGAGCCCCAGGCCCCGCCCCTGGCCGGAGCCTGACCCCGCCCACCCGACTCTGGCTGCGCACAGGTGCACTTCCTAGGGCCGCCGCTACGGGGCGCTGGTGAGGGGGTTCGGGGACCCTCAGCCCCCAACGGGCTAGGGCCACCCCTGCACCCATGGGGGTACGGGTTGTCCTCCGCCATGGGGGAACGGGGCCCCCTTCCCCTTCGCGGAAGCCCCAACCTTCCTCCCGGGGCACGCCTGCACCCTCCCCTCGCACTCACGGCCCCAGCGGCGAGGCCGTGCGCCCGCAGACGTCCTAGACGGAGGGCCGGGGTCCCCGTCTGGGGAGGGCAACCCCTGGAAGCCAGGGACGAGCGGCGACCGCGGCCTCTTCCAAAACGGCAGGCACACAGGCCTGCGCGGCAAAAAGCCCCCGGCAAGGCAGCACCACTCAAAGGGGAAGGGTCCGCACCTGGCCCAGCAGCTCTTGATGAGCCCCAGGCCCCGCCCCTGGCCGGAGCCTGACCCCGCCCACCCGATTCTGGCTGCGCACAGGTGCACTTCCTAGGGACGCCTCTAGGGGGCGCTGGTGAGGGGGTTCGGGGACCCTCAGCCCCCAACGGGCTAGGGCCACCCTTGCACCCATGGGGGTAGGGGATTGTCTCCACCATGTGGGGAACGGGGCCCCCTTCCCCTACGCGGAAGCCCCAACCTTCCTCCCGGGGCACGCCTGCACCCTCCCCTCGCACTCACAGCCCCAGCGGCGGGGCCGTGCGCCCGCAGACGCCCTAGACGGAGGGCCGGGGTCCCCGTCAGGGGAGGGCACCCCCTGGAAGCCTGGGACGAGCGGCGACCGCGGCCTCTTCCAAAACGGCAGGCACACAGGCCTGCGCGGCAAAAAGCCCCCGGCAAGGCAGCACCACTCAAAGGGGAAGGGTCCGCACCTGGCCCAGCAGCTCTTGATGAGCCCCAGGCCCCGCCCCTGGCCGGAGCCTGACCCCGCCCACACGACTCTGGCTGCGCACAGGTGCACTTCCTAGGGCCGCCGCTAGGGGGCGCTGGTGAGGGGGTTCGGGGACCCTCAGCCCCCAACGGGCTGCGGCCACCCCTGCACCCATGGGGGTACGGGTTGTCCTCCGCCATGGGGGAACGGGGCCCCCTTCCCCTTCGCGGAAGCCCCAACCTTCCTCCCGGGGCACGCCTGCACCCTCCCCTCGTACTCACAGCCCCAGCGGCGGGGCCGTGCGCCCGCAGACGCCCTAGACGGAGGGCCGGGGTCCCCGTCAGGGGAGGGCACCCCCTGGAAGCCAGGGACGAGCGGCGACCGCGGCCTCTTCCAAAACGGCAGGCACACAGGCCTGCACGGCAAAAAGCCCCCGGCAAGGCAGCACCACTCAAAGGGGAAGGGTCCGCACCTGGCCCAGCAGCTCTTGATGAGCCCCAGGCCCCGCCCCTGGCCGGAGCCTGACCCCGCCCACCCGACTCTGGCTGCGCACAGGTGCACTTCCTAGGGCCGCCGCTAGGGGGCGCTGGTGAGGGGGTTCGGGGACCCTCAGCCCCCAACGGGCTGCGGCCACCCCTGCACCCATGGGGGTATGGGTTGTCCTCCGCCATGGGGGAACGGGGCCCCCTTCCCCTTCGCGGAAGACCCAACCTTCCTCCCGGGGCACGCCTGCACCCTCCCCTCGCACTCACAGCCCCAGCGGCGGGGCCGTGCGCCCGCAGACGCCCTAGACGGAGGGCCGGGGTCCCCGTCAGGGGAGGGCACCCCCTGGAAGCCAGGGACGAGCGGCGACCGCGGCCTCTTCCAAAACGGCAGGCACACAGGCCTGCGCGGCAAAAAGCCCCCGGCAAGGCAGCACCACTCAAAGGGGAAGGGTCCGCACCTGGCCCAGCAGCTCTTGATGAGCCCCAGGCCCCGCCCCTGGCCGGAGCCTGACCCCGCCCACCCGATTCTGGCTGCGCACAGGTGCACTTCCTAGGGCCGCCGCTAGGGGGCGCTGGTGAGGGGGTTCGGGGACCCTCAGCCCCCAACGGGCTAGGGCCACCCTTGCACCCATGGGGGTACCGGATTGTCCTCCCCCATGGGGGAACGGGGCCCCCTTGCCCTTCGCGAAAGCCCCAACCTTCCTCCCGGGGGAAGCCTGCACCTCCTCTCGCACTCACAGCCCCAGCGGCGGGGCCGTGCGCCCGCAGACGCCCTAGACGGAGGGCCGGGGTCCCCGTCAGGGGAGGGCACCCCCTGGAAGCCAGGGACGAGCGGCGACCGCGGCCTCTTCCAAAACGGCAGGCACACAGGCCTGCGCGGCAAAAAGCCCCTGGCAAGGCAGCACCACTCAAAGGGGAAGGGTCCGCACCTGGCCCAGCAGCTCTTGATGAGCCCCAGGACCCGCCCCTGGCCGGAGCCTGACCCCGCCCACCCGATTCTGGCTGCGCACAGGTGCACTTCCTAGGGCCGCCTCTAGGGGGCGCTGGTGAGGGGGTTCGGGGACCCTCAGCCCCCAACGGGCTAGGGCCACCCTTGCACCCATGGGGGTACCGGATTGTCCTCCCCCATGGGGGAACGGGGCCACCTTGCCCTTCGCGGAAGCCCCAACCTTCCTCCCGGGGGAAGCCTGCACCTCCTCTCCCACTCACAGCCCCAGCGGCGAGGCCGTGCGACCGCAGACGCCCTAGACGGAGGGCCGGGGTCCCCGTCAGGGGAGGGCACCCCCTGGAAGCCAGGGACGAGCGGCGACCGCGGCCTCTTCCAAAACGGCAGGCACACAGGCCTGCGCGGCAAAAAGCCCCGGCAAGGCAGCACCACTCAAAGGGGAAGGGTCCGCACCTGGCCCAGCAGCTCTTGATGAGCCCCAGGCCCCGCCCCTGGCCGGAGCCTGATCCCGCCCACCCGACTCTGGCTGCGCACAGGTGCACTTCCTAGGGCCGCCGCTAGGGGGCGCTGGTGAGGGGGTTCGGGGACCCTCAGCCCCCAACGGGCTGCGGCCACCCCTGCACCCATGGGGGTACGGGTTGTCCTCCGCCATGGGGGAACGGGGCCCCCTTCCCCTTCGCTGAAGCCCCAACCTTCCTCCCGGGGCACGCCTGCACCCTCCCCTCGCACTCACGTCCCCAGCGGCGAGGCCGTGCGCCCGCAGACGCCCTAGACGGAGGGCCGGGGTCCCCGTCTGGGGAGGGCAACCCCTGGAAGCCAGGGACGAGCGGCGACCGCGGCCTCTTCCAAAACGGCAGGCACACAGGCCTGCGCGGCAAAAAGCCCCCGGCAAGGCAGCACCACTCAAAGGGGAAGGGTCCGCACCTGGCCCAGCAGCTCTTGATGAGCCCCAGGCCCCGCCCCTGGCCGGAGCCTGACCCCGCCCACCCGATTCTGGCTGCGCACAGGTGCACTTCCTAGGGACGCCTCTAGGGGGCGCTGGTGAGGGGGTTCGGGGACCCTCAGCCCCCAACGGGCTAGGGCCACCCTTGCACCCATGGGGGTAGGGGATTGTCTCCACCATGTGGGGAACGGGGCCCCCTTCCCCTACGCGGAAGCCCCAACCTTCCTCCCGGGGCACGCCTGCACCCTCCCCTCGCACTCACGGCCCCAGCGGCGAGGCCGTGCGCCCGCAGACGCCCTAGACGGAGGGCCGGGGTCCCCGTCTGGGGAGGGCAACCCCTGGAAGCCAGGGACGAGCGGCGACCGCGGCCTCTTCCAAAACGGCAGGCACACAGGCCTGCGCGGCAAAAAGCTCCCGGCAAGGCAGCACCACTCAAAGGGGAAGGGTCCGCACCTGGCCCAGCAGCTCTTGATGAGCCCCAGGCCCCTCCCCTGGCCGGAGCCTGACCCCGCCCACCCAATTCTGGCTGCGCACAGGTGCACTTCCTAGGGACGCCTCTAGGTGGCGCTGGTGAGGCGGTTCGGGGACCCTCAGCCCCCAACGGGCTAGGGCCACCCTTGCACCCATGGGGGTAGGGGATTGTCTCCACCATGTGGGGAACGGGGCCCCCTTCCCCTACGCGGAAGCCCCAACCTTCCTCCCGGGGCACGCCTGCACCCTCCCCTCGCACTCACAGCCCCAGCGGCGGGGCCGTGCGCCCGCAGACGCCCTTGACGGAGGGCCGGGGTCCCCGTCAGGGGAGGGCACCCCCTGGAAGCCAGAGACGAGCGGCGACCGCGGCCTCTTCCAAAACGGCAGGCACACAGGCCTGCGCGGCAAAAAGCCCCCGGCAAGGCAGCACCACTCAAAGGGGAAAGGTCCGCACCTGGCCCAGCAGCTCTTGATGAGCCCCAGGCCCCGCCCCTGGCCGGAGCCTGACCCCGCCCACCCGATTCTGGCTGCGCACAGGTGCACTTCCTAGGGCCGCCGCTAGGGGGCGCTGGTGAGGGGGTTCGGGGACCCTCAGCCCCCAACGGGCTGCGGCCACCCCTGCACCCATGGGGGTATGGGTTGTCCTCCGCCATGGGGGAACGGGGCCCCCTTCCCCTTCGCGGAAGCCCCAACCTTCCTCCCGGGGCACGCCTGCACCCTCCCCTCGCTCTCACAGCCCCAGCGGCGGGGCCGTGCGCCCGCAGACGCCCTAGACGGAGGGCCGGGGTCCCCGTCAGGGGAGGGCACCCCCTGGAAGCCAGGGACGACCGGCGACCGCGGCCTCTTCCAAAACGGCAGGCACACAGGCCTGCGCGGCAAAAAGCCCCCGGCAAGGCAGCACCACTCAAAGGGGAAGGGTCCGCACCTGGCCCAGCAGCTCTTGATGAGCCCCAGGCCCCGACCCTGGCCGGAGCCTGACCCCGCCCACCCGATTCTGGCTGCGCACAGGTGCACTTCCTAGGGCCGCCTCTAGGGGGCGCTGGTGAGGGGGTTCGGGGACCCTCAGCCCCCAACGGGCTAGGGCCACCCTTGCACCCATGGGGGTACCGGATTGTCCTCCCCCATGGGGGAACGGGGCCACCTTGCCCTTCGCGGAAGCCCCAACCTTCCTCCCGGGGGAAGCCTGCACCTCCTCTCGCACTCACAGCCCCAGCGGCGGGGCCGTGCGCCCGTAGACGCCCTAGACGGAGGGCCGGGGTCCCCGTCAGGGGAGGGCACCCCCTGGAAGCCAGGGACGAGCGGCGACCGCGGCCTCTTCCAAAACGGCAGGCACACAGGCCTGCGCGGCAAAAAGCCCCGGGCAAGGCAGCACCACTCAAAGGGGAAGGGTCCGCACCTGGCCCAGCAGCTCTTGATGAGCCCCAGGCCCCGCCCCTGGCCGGAGCCTGACCCCGCCCACCCGACTCTGGCTGCGCACAGGTGCACTTCCTAGGGCCGCCGCTACGGGGCGCTGGTGAGGGGGTTCGGGGACCCTCAGCCCCCAACGGGCTAGGGCCACCCCTGCACCCATGGGGGTACGGGTTGTCCTCCGCCATGGGGGAACGGGGCCCCCTTCCCCTTCGCGGAAGCCCCAACCTTCCTCCCGGGGCACGCCTGCACCCTCCCCTCGCACTCACGGCCCCAGCGGCGAGGCCGTGCGCCCGCAGACGTCCTAGACGGAGGGCCGGGGTCCCCGTCTGGGGAGGGCAACCCCTGGAAGCCAGGGACGAGCGGCGACCGCGGCCTCTTCCAAAACGGCAGGCACACAGGCCTGCGCGGCAAAAAGCCCCCGGCAAGGCAGCACCACTCAAAGGGGAAGGGTCCGCACCTGGCCCAGCAGCTCTTGATGAGCCCCAGGCCCCGCCCCTGGCCGGAGCCTGACCCCGCCCACCCGATTCTGGCTGCGCACAGGTGCACTTCCTAGGGACGCCTCTAGGGGGCGCTGGTGAGGGGGTTCGGGGACCCTCAGCCCCCAACGGGCTAGGGCCACCCTTGCACCCATGGGGGTAGGGGATTGTCTCCACCATGTGGGGAACGGGGCCCCCTTCCCCTACGCGGAAGCCCCAACCTTCCTCCCGGGGCACGCCTGCACCCTCCCCTCGCACTCAGAGCCCCAGCGGCGGGGCCGTGCGCCCGCAGACGCCCTAGACGGAGGGCCGGGGTCCCCGTCAGGGGAGGGCACCCCCTGGAAGCCTGGGACGAGCGGCGACCGCGGCCTCTTCCAAAACGGCAGGCACACAGGCCTGCGCGGCAAAAAGCCCCCGGCAAGGCAGCACCACTCAAAGGGGAAGGGTCCGCACCTGGCCCAGCAGCTCTTGATGAGCCCCAGGCCCCGCCCCTGGCCGGAGCCTGACCCCGCCCACACGACTCTGGCTGCGCACAGGTGCACTTCCTAGGGCCGCCGCTAGGGGGCGCTGGTGAGGGGGTTCGGGGACCCTCAGCCCCCAACGGGCTGCGGCCACCCCTGCACCCATGGGGGTACGGGTTGTCCTCCGCCATGGGGGAACGGGGCCCCCTTCCCCTTCGCGGAAGCCCCAACCTTCCTCCCGGGGCACGCCTGCACCCTCCCCTCGTACTCACAGCCCCAGCGGCGGGGCCGTGCGCCCGCAGACGCCCTAGACGGAGGGCCGGGGTCCCCGTCAGGGGAGGGCACCCCCTGGAAGCCAGGGACGAGCGGCGACCGCGGCCTCTTCCAAAACGGCAGGCACACAGGCCTGCGCGGCAAAAAGCCCCCGGCAAGGCAGCACCACTCAAAGGGGAAGGGTCCGCACCTGGCCCAGCAGCTCTTGATGAGCCCCAGGCCCCGCCCCTGGCCGGAGCCTGACCCCGCCCACCCGACTCTGGCTGCGCACAGGTGCACTTCCTAGGGCCGCCGCTAGGGGGCGCTGGTGAGGGGGTTCGGGGACCCTCAGCCCCCAACGGGCTGCGGCCACCCCTGCACCCATGGGGGTATGGGTTGTCCTCCGCCATGGGGGAACGGGGCCCCCTTCCCCTTCGCGGAAGCCCCAACCTTCCTCCCGGGGCACGCCTGCACCCTCCCCTCGCACTCACAGCCCCAGCGGCGGGGCCGTGCGCCCGCAGACGCCCTAGACGGAGGGCCGGGGTCCCCGTCAGGGGAGGGCACCCCCTGGAAGCCAGGGACGAGCGGCGACCGCGGCCTCTTCCAAAACGGCAGGCACACAGGCCTGCGCGGCAAAAAGCCCCCGGCAAGGCAGCACCACTCAAAGGGGAAGGGTCCGCACCTGGCCCAGCAGCTCTTGATGAGCCCCAGGCCCCGCCCCTGGCCGGAGCCTGACCCCGCCCACCCGATTCTGGCTGCGCACAGGTGCACTTCCTAGGGACGCCTCTAGGGGGCGCTGGTGAGGGGGTTCGGGGACCCTCAGCCCCCAACGGGCTAGGGCCACCCTTGCACCCATGGGGGTAGGGGATTGTCTCCACCATGTGGGGAACGGGGCCCCCTTCCCCTACGCGGAAGCCCCAACCTTCCTCCCGGGGCACGCCTGCACCCTCCCCTCGCACTCACAGCCCCAGCGGCGGGGCCGTGCGCCCGCAGACGCCCTAGACGGAGGGCCGGGGTCCCCGTCAGGGGAGGGCACCCCCTGGAAGCCAGGGACGAGCGGCGACCGCGGCCTCTTCCAAAACGGCAGGCACACAGGCCTGCGCGGCAAAAAGCCCCCGGCAAGGCAGCACCACTCAAAGGGGAAGGGTCCGCACCTGGCCCAGCAGCTCTTGATGAGCCCCAGGCCCCGCCCCTGGCCGGAGCCTGACCCCGCCCACCCGACTCTGGCTGCGCACAGGTGCACTTCCTAGGGCCGCCGCTAGGGGGCGCTGGTGAGGGGGTTCGGGGACCCTTAGCCCCCAACGGGCTGCGGCCACCCCTGCACCCATGGGGGTACGGGTTGTCCTCCGCCATGGGGGAACGGGGACCCTTCCCCTTCGCGGAAGCCCCAACCTTCCTCCCGGGGCACGCCTGCACCCTCCCCTCGCACTCACGGCCCCAGCCGGGGGCCGTGCGCCCGCAGACGCCCTAGACGGAGGGCCGGGGTCCCCGTCAGGGGAGGGCACCCCCTGGAAGCCAGGGACGAGCGGCGACCGCGGCCTCTTCCAAAACGGCAGGCACACAGGCCTGCGCGGCAAAAAGCCCCCGGCAAGGCAGCACCACTCAAAGGGGAAGGGTCCGCACCTGGCCCAGCAGCTCTTGATGAGCCCCAGGCCCCGCCCCTGGCCGGAGCCTGACCCCGCCCACCCGATTCTGGCTGCGCACAGGTGCACTTCCTAGGGCCGCCGCTAGGGGGCGCTGGTGAGGGGGTTCGGGGACCCTCAGCCCCCAACGGGCTGCGGCCACCCCTGCACCCATGGGGGTACGGGTTGTCCTCCGCCATGGGGGAACGGGGCCCCCTTCCCCTTCGCGGAAGCCCCAACCTTCCTCCCGGGGCACGCCTGCACCCTCCCCTCGCACTCACGGCCCCAGCGGCGGGGCCGTGCGCCCGCAGACGCCCTAGACGGAGGGCCGGGGTCCCCGTCAGGGGAGGGCACCCCCTGGAAGCCAGGGACGAGCGGCGACCGCGGCCTCTTCCAAAACGGCAGGCACACAGGCCTGCGCGGCAAAAAGCCCCCGGCAAGGCAGCACCACTCAAAGGAGAAGGGTCCGCACCTGGCCCAGCAGCTCTTGATGAGCCCCAGGCCCCGCCCCTGGTCGGAGCCTGACCCCGCCCACCCGATTCTGGCTGCGCCCAGGTGCACTTCCTAGGGACGCCGCTAGGGGGCGCTGGTGAGGGGGTTCGGGGACCCTCAGCCCCCAACGGGCTAGGGCCACCCTTGCACCCATGGGGGTACCGGATTGTCCTCCCCCATGGGGGAACGGGGCCCCCTTGCCCTTCGCGAAAGCCCCAACCTTCCTCCCGGGGCACGCCTGCACCCTCCCCTCGCACTCACAGCCCCAGCGGCGCGGCCGTGCGCCCGCAGACGCACTAGACGGAGGGCCGGGGTCCCCGTCAGGGGAGGGCACCCCCTGGAAGCCAGGGACGAGCGGCGACCGCGGCCTCTTCCAAAACGGCAGGCACACAGGCCTGCGCGGCAAAAAGCCCCCGGCAAGGCAGCACCACTCAAAGGTGAAGGGTCCGCACCTGGCCCAGCAGCTCTTGATGAGCCCCAGGCCCCGCCCCTGGCCGGAGCCTGACCCCGCCCACCCGATTCTGGCTGCGCACAGGTGCACTTCCTAGGGCCGCCGCTAGGGGGCGCTGGTGAGGGGGTTCGGGGACCCTCAGCCCCCAACGGGCTAGGGCCACCCTTGCACCCATGGGGGTACCGGATTGTCCTCCCCCATGGGGGAACGGGGCCCCCTTGCCCTTCGCGAAAGCCCCAACCTTCCTCCCGGGGGAAGCCTGCACCTCCTCTCGCACTCACAGCCCCAGCGGCGGGGCCGTGCGCCCGCAGACGCCCTAGACGGAGGGCCGGGGTCCCCGTCAGGGGAGGGCACCCCCTGGAAGCCAGGGACGAGCGGCGACCGCGGCCTCTTCCAAAACGGCAGGCACACAGGCCTGCGCGGCAAAAAGCCCCCGGCAAGGCAGCACCACTCAAAGGGGAAGGGTCCGCACCTGGCCCAGCAGCTCTTGATGAGCCCCAGGCCCCGCCCCTGGCCGGAGCCTGACCCCGCCCACCCGATTCTGGCTGCGCACAGGTGCACTTCCTAGGGACGCCTCTAGGGGGCGCTGGTGAGGGGGTTCGGGGACCCTCAGCCCCCAACGGGCTAGGGCCTCCCTTGCACCCATGGGGGTACCGGATTGTTCTCCCCCATGGGGGAACCGGGCCACCTTGCCCTTCGCGGAAGCCCCAACCTTCCTCCCGGGGGAAGCCTGCACCTCCTCTCGCACTCACAGCCCCAGCGGCGGGGCCGTGCGCCCGCAGACGCCCTAGACGGAGGGTGGGTCCCCGTCAGGGGAGGGCACCCCCTGGAAGCCAGGGACGAGCGGCGACCGCGGCCTCTTCCAAAACGGCAGGCACACAGGCCTGCGCGGCAAAAAGCCCCGGGCAAGGCAGCACCACTCAAAGGGGAAGGGTCCGCACCTGGCCCAGCAGCTCTTGATGAGCCCCAGGCCCCGCCCCTGGCCGGAGCCTGACCCCGCCCACCCGACTCTGGCTGCGCACAGGTGCACTTCCTAGGGCCGCCGCTAGGGGGCGCTGGTGAGGGGGTTCGGGGACCCTCAGCCCCCAACGGGCTGCGGCCACCCCTGCACCCATGGGGGTACGGGTTGTCCTCCGCCATGGGGGAACGGGGCCTCCTTCCCCTTCGCGGAAGCCCCAACCTTCCTCCCGGGGCACGCCTGCACCCTCCCCTCGCACTCACGGCCCCAGCGGCGAGGCCGTGCGCCCGCAGACGCCCTAGACGGAGGGCCGGGGTCCCCGTCTGGGGAGGGCAACCCCTGGAAGCCAGGGACGAGCGGCGACCGCGGCCTCTTCCAAAACGGCAGGCACAGAGGCCTGCGCGGCAAAAAGCTCCCGGCAAGGCAGCACCACTCAAAGGGGAAGGGTCCGCACCTGGCCCAGCAGCTCTTGATGAGCCCCAGGCCCCGCCCCTGGCCGGAGCCTGACCCCGCCCACCCAATTCTGGCTGCGCACAGGTGCACTTCCTAGGGACGCCTCTAGGTGGCGCTGGTGAGGGGGTTCGGGGACCCTCAGCCCCCAACGGGCTAGGGCCACCCTTGCACCCATGGGGGTAGGGGATTGTCTCCACCATGTGGGGAACGGGGCCCCCTTCCCCTACGCGGAAGCCCCAACCTTCCTCCCGGGGCACGCCTGCACCCTCCCCTCGCACTCACAGCCCCAGCGGCGGGGCCGTGCGCCCGCAGACGCCCTTGACGGAGGGCCGGGGTCCCCGTCAGGGGAGGGCACCCCCTGGAAGCCAGAGACGAGCGGCGACCGCGGCCTCTTCCAAAACGGCAGGCACACAGGCCTGCGCGGCAAAAAGCCCCCGGCAAGGCAGCACCACTCAAAGGGGAAAGGTCCGCACCTGGCCCAGCAGCTCTTGATGAGCCCCAGGCCCCGCCCCTGGCCGGAGCCTGACCCCGCCCACACGACTCTGGCTGCGCACAGGTGCACTTCCTAAGGGCCGCCGCTAGGGGGCGCTGGTGAGGGGGTTCGGGGACCCTCAGCCCCCAACGGGCTGCGGCCACCCCTGCACCCATGGGGGTATGGGTTGTCCTCCGCCATGGGGGAACGGGGCCCCCTTCCCCTTCGCGGAAGCCCCAACCTTCCTCCCGGGGCACGCCTGCACCCTCCCCTCGCTCTCACAGCCCCAGCGGCGGGGCCGTGCGCCCGCAGACGCCCTAGACGGAGGGCCGGGGTCCCCGTCAGGGGAGGGCACCCCCTGGAAGCCAGGGACGACCGGCGACCGAGGCCTCTTCCAAAACGGCAGGCACACAGGCCTGCGCGGCAAAAAGCCCCCGGCAAGGCAGCACCACTCAAAGGGGAAGGGTCCGCACCTGGCCCAGCAGCTCTTGATGAGCCCCAGGCCCCGCCCCTGGCCGGAGCCTGACCCCGCCCACCCGATTCTGGCTGCGCACAGGTGCACTTCCTAGGGCCGCCTCTAGGGGGCGCTGGTGAGGGGGTTCGGGGACCCTCAGCCCCCAACGGGCTAGGGCCACCCTTGCACCCATGGGGGTAGGGGATTGTCTCCACCATGTGGGGAACGGGGCCCCCTTCCCCTACGCGGAAGCCCCAACCTTCCTCCCGGGGCACGCCTGCACCCTCCCCTCGCACTCACAGCCCCAGCGGCGGGGCCGTGCGCCCGCAGACGCCCTAGACGGAGGGCCGGGGTCCCCGTCAGGGGAGGGCACCCCCTGGAAGCCAGGGACGAGCGGCGACCGCGGCCTCTTCCAAAACGGCAGGCACACAGGCCTGCGCGGCAAAAAGCCCCCGGCAAGGCAGCACCACTCAAAGGGGAAGGGTCCGCACCTGGCCCAGCAGCTCTTGATGAGCCCCAGGCCCCGCCCCTGGCCGGAGCCTGACCCCGCCCACACGACTCTGGCTGCGCACAGGTGCACTTCCTAGGGCCGCCGCTAGGGGGCGCTGGTGAGGGGGTTCGGGGACCCTCAGCCCCCAACGGGCTGCGGCCACCCCTGCACCCATGGGGGTACGGGTTGTCCTCCGCCATGGGGGAACGGGGCCCCCTTCCCCTTCGCGGAAGCCCCAACCTTCCTACCGGGGCACGCCTGCACCCTCCCCTCGTACTCACAGCCCCAGCGGCGGGGCCGTGCGCCCGCAGACGCCCTAGACGGAGGGCCGGGGTCCCCGTCAGGGGAGGGCACCCCCTGGAAGCCAGGGACGAGCGGCGACCGCGGCCTCTTCCAAAACGGCAGGCACACAGGCCTGCGCGGCAAAAAGCCCCCGGCAAGGCAGCACCACTCAAAGGGGAAGGGTCCGCACCTGTCCCAGCAGCTCTTGATGAGCCCCAGGCCCCGCCCCTGGCCGGAGCCTGACCCCGCCCACCCGACTCTGGCTGCGCACAGGTGCACTTCCTAGGGCCGCCGCTAGGGGGCGCTGGTGAGGGGGTTCGGGGACCCTCAGCCCCCAACGGGCTGCGGCCACCCCTGCACCCATGGGGGTATGGGTTGTCCTCCGCCATGGGGGAACGGGGCCCCCTTCCCCTTCGCCGAAGCCCCAACCTTCCTCCCGGGGCACGCCTGCACCCTCCCCTCGCACTCACAGCCCCAGCGGCGGGGCCGTGCGCCCGCAGACGCCCTAGACGGAGGGCCGGGGTCCCCGTCAGGGGAGGGCACCCCCTGGAAGCCAGGGACGAGCGGCGACCGCGGCCTCTTCCAAAACGGCAGGCACACAGGCCTGCGCGGCAAAAAGCCCCCGGCAAGGCAGCACCACTCAAAGGGGAAGGGTCCGCACCTGGCCCAGCAGCTCTTGATGAGCCCCAGGCCCCGCCCCTGGCCGGAGCCTGACCCCGCCCACCCGATTCTGGCTGCGCACAGGTGCACTTCCTAGGGCCGCCGCTAGGGGGCGCTGGTGACGGGGTTCGGGGACCCTCAGCCCCCAACGGGCTAGGGCCACCCTTGCACCCATGGGGGTACCGGATTGTCCTCCCCCATGGGGGAACGGGGCCCCCTTGCCCTTCGCGAAAGCCCCAACCTTCCTCCCGGGGGAAGCCTGCACCTCCTCTCGCACTCACAGCCCCAGCGGCGGGGCCGTGCGCCCGCAGACGCCCTAGACGGAGGGCCGGGGTCCCCGTCAGGGGAGGGCACCCCCTGGAAGCCAGGGACGAGCGGCGACCGCGGCCTCTTCCAAAACGGCAGGCACACAGGCCTGCGCGGCAAAAAGCCCCCGGCAAGGCAGCACCACTCAAAGGGGAAGGGTCCGCACCTGGCCCAGCAGCTCTTGATGAGCCCCAGGCCCCGCCCCTGGCCGGAGCCTGACCCCGCCCACCCGATTCTGGCTGCGCACAGGTGCACTTCCTAGGGCCGCCTCTAGGGGGCGCTGGTGAGGGGGGTTCGGGGACCCTCAGCCCCCAACGGGCTAGGGCCACCCTTGCACCCATGGGGGTACCGGATTGTCCTCCCCCATGGGGGAACGGGGCCACCTTGCCCTTCGCGGAAGCCCCAACCTTCCTCCCGGGGGAAGCCTGCACCTCCTCTCCCACTCACAGCCCCAGCGGCGAGGCCGTGCGCCCGCAGACGCCCTAGACGGAGGGCCGGGGTCCCCGTCAGGGGAGGGCACCCCCTGGAAGCCAGGGACGAGCGGCGACCGCGGCCTCTTCCAAAACGGCAGGCACACAGGCCTGCGCGGCAAAAAGCCCCGGGCAAGGCAGCACCACTCAAAGGGGAAGGGTCCGCACCTGGCCCAGCAGCTCTTGATGAGCCCCAGGCCCCGCCCCTGGCCGGAGCCTGATCCCGCCCACCCGACTCTGGCTGCGCACAGGTGCACTTCCTAGGGCCGCCGCTAGGGGGCGCTGGTGAGGGGGTTCGGGGACCCTCAGCCCCCAACGGGCTGCGGCCACCCCTGCACCCATGGGGGTACGGGTTGTCCTCCGCCATGGGGGAACGGGGCCCCCTTCCCCTTCGCTGAAGCCCCAACCTTCCTCCCGGGGCACGCCTGCACCCTCCCCTCGCACTCACGTCCCCAGCGGCGAGGCCGTGCGCCCGCAGACGCCCTAGACGGAGGGCCGGGGTCCCCGTCTGGGGAGGGCAACCCCTGGAAGCCAGGGACGAGCGGCGACCGCGGCCTCTTCCAAAACGGCAGGCACACAGGCCTGCGCGGCAAAAAGCCCCCGGCAAGGCAGCACCACTCAAAGGGGAAGGGTCCGCACCTGGCCCAGCAGCTCTTGATGAGCCCCAGGCCCCGCCCCTGGCCGGAGCCTGACCCCGCCCACCCGATTCTGGCTGCGCACAGGTGCACTTCCTAGGGACGCCTCTAGGGGGCGCTGGTGAGGGGGTTCGGGGACCCTCAGCCCCCAACGGGCTAGGGCCACCCTTGCACCCATGGGGGTAGGGGATTGTCTCCACCATGTGGGGAACGGGGCCCCCTTCCCCTACGCGGAAGCCCCAACCTTCCTCCCGGGGCACGCCTGCACCCTCCCCTCGCACTCACGGCCCCAGCCGGGGGCCGTGCGCCCGCAGACGCCCTAGACGGAGGGCCGGGGTCCCCGTCAGGGGAGGGCACCCCCTGGAAGCCAGGGACGAGCGGCGACCGCGGCCTCTTCCAAAACGGCAGGCACACAGGCCTGCGCGGCAAAAAGCCCCCGGCAAGGCAGCACCACTCAAAGGGGAAGGGTCCGCACCTGGCCCAGCAGCTCTTGATGAGCCCCAGGCCCCGCCCCTGGCCGGAGCCTGACCCCGCCCACCCGATTCTGGCTGCGCACAGGTGCACTTCCTAGGGCCGCCGCTAGGGGGCGCTGGTGAGGGGGTTCGGGGACCCTCAGCCCCCAACGGGCTGCGGCCACCCCTGCACCCATGGGGGTACGGGTTGTCCTCCGCCATGGGGGAACGGGGCCCCCTTCCCCTTCGCGGAAGCCCCAACCTTCCTCCCGGGGCACGCCTGCACCCTCCCCTCGCACTCACGGCCCCAGCGGCGGGGCCGTGCGCCCGCAGACGCCCTAGACGGAGGGCCGGGGTCCCCGTCAGGGTAGGGCACCCCCTGGAAGCCAGGGACGAGCGGCGACCGCGGCCTCTTCCAAAACGGCAGGCACACAGGCCTGCGCGGCAAAAAGCCCCCGGCAAGGCAGCACCACTCAAAGGAGAAGGGTCCGCACCTGGCCCAGCAGCTCTTGATGAGCCCCAGGCCCCGCCCCTGGTCGGAGCCTCACCCCGCCCACCCGATTCTGGCTGCGCCCAGGTGCACTTCCTAGGGACGCCGCTAGGGGGCGCTGGTGAGGGGGTTCGGGGACCCTCAGCCCCCAACGGGCTAGGGCCACCCTTGCACCCATGGGGGTACCGGATTGTCCTCCCCCATGGGGGAACGGGGCCCCCTTGCCCTTCGCGAAAGCCCCAACCTTCCTCCCGGGGCACGCCTGCACCCTCCCCTCGCACTCACGGCCCCAGCGGCGGGGCCGTGCGCCCGCAGACGCCCTAGACGGAGGGCCGGGGTCCCCGTCAGGGGAGGGCACCCCCTGGAAGCCAGGGACGAGCGGCGACCGCGGCCTCTTCCAAAACCGCAGGCACACAGGCCTGCGCGGCAAAAAGCCCCCGGCAAGGCAGCACCACTCAAAGGGGAAGGGTCCGCACCTGGCCCAGCAGCTCTTGATGAGCCCCAGGCCCCGCCCCTGGCCGGAGCCTGACCCCGCCCACCCGACTCTGGCTGCGCACAGGTGCACTTCCTAGGGCCGCCGCTAGGGGGCGCTGGTGAGGGGGTTCGGGGACCCTCAGCCCCCAACGGGCTGCGGCCACCCCTGCACCCATGGGGGTACCGGATTGTCCTCCCCCATGGGGGAACGGGGCCCCCTTGCCCTTCGCGGAATCCCCAAACTTCCTCCCGGGGCACGCCTGCACCCTCCCCTCGCACTCACGGCCCCAGCGGCGAGGCCGTGCGCCCGCAGACGCCCTAGACGGAGGGCCGGGGTCCCCGTCAGGGGAGGGCACCCCCTGGAAGCCAGGGACGAGCGGCGACCGCGGCCTCTTCCAAAACGGCAGGCACACAGGCCTGCGCGGCAAAAAGCCCCCGGCAAGGCAGCACCACTCAAAGGGGAAGGGTCCGCACCTGGCCCAGCAGCTCTTGATGAGCCCCAGGCCCCGCCCATGGCCGGAGCCTGACCCCGCCCACCGACTCTGGCTGCGCACAGGTGCACTTCCAAGGGCCGCCGCTAGGGGGCGCTGGTGAGGGGGTTCGGGGACACTCAGCCCCCACCGGGCTGGGGCCACCCCTGCACCCATGGGGGTACGGGATTGTCTCCGCCATGTGGGGAACGGGGCCCTCTTCCCCTTCGCGGAAGCCCGAACCTTCCTCCCGGGGCACGCCTGCACCCTCCACTCGCACTCACGGCCCCAGCGGCGGGGCCGTTCGCCCGCAGACGCCCTAGAAGGAGGGCCGGGGTCCCCGTCAGGGGAGGGCACCCCCTGGAAGCCAGGGACGAGCGGCGACCGCGGCCTCTTCCAAAACGGCAGGCACACAGGCCTGCGCGGCAAAAAGCCCCCGGCAAGGCAGCACCACTCAAAGGGGAAGGGTCCGCACCTGGCCCAGCAGCTCTTGCTGAGCCCCAGGCCCCGCCCCTGGCCGGAGCCTGACCCCGCCCACCCGACTCTGGCTGCGCACAGGTGCACTTCCTAGGGCCGCCGCTAGGGGGCGCTGGTGAGGGGGTTCGGGGACCCTCAGCCCCCAACGGGCTGCGGCCACCCCTGCACCCATGGGGGTACGGGTTGTCCTCCGCCATGGGGGAACGGGGCCCCCTTCCCCTTCGCGGAAGCCCCAACCTTCCTCCCGGGGCACGCCTGCACCCTCCCCTCGCACTCACGGCCCCAGCGGCGAGGCCGTGCGCCCGCAGACGCCCTAGAGGGAGGGCCGGGGTCCCCGTCTGGGGAGGGCAACCCCTGGAAGCCAGGGACGAGCGGCGACCGCGGCCTCTTCCAAAACGGCAGGCACACAGGCCTGCGCGGCAAAAAGCCCCCGGCAAGGCAGCACCACTCAAAGGGGAAGGGTTCGCACCTGGCCCAGCAGCTCTTGATGAGCCCCAGGCCCCGCCCCTGGCCGGAGCCTGACCCCGCCCACCCGATTCTGGCTGCGCACAGGTGCACTTCCTAGGGAAGCCTCTAGGGGGCGCTGGTGAGGGGGTTCGGGGACCCTCAGCCCCCAACGGGCTAGGGCCACCCTATCACCCATGGGGGTACGGGATTGTCTCCACCATGTGGGGAACGGGGCCCCCTTCCCCTACGCGGAAGCCCCAACCTTCCTCCCGGGGCACGCCTGCACCCTCCCCTCGCACTCACAGCCCCAGCGGCTGGGCCGTGCGCCCGCAGACGCCCTAGACGGAGGGCCGGGGTCCCCGTCAGGGGAGGGCACCCCCTGGAAGCCAGGGACGAGCGGCGACCGCGGCCTCTTCCAAAACGGCAGGCACACAGGCCTGCGCGGCAAAAAGCCCCCGGCAAGGCAGCACCACTCAAAGGGGAAGGGTCCGCACCTGGCCCAGCAGCTCTTGATGAGCCCCAGGCCCCGCCCCTGGCCGGAGCCTGACCCGCCCACCCGACTCTGGCTGCGCACAGGTGCACTTCCTAGGGCCGCCGCTAGGGGGCGCTGGTGAGGTGGTTCGGGGACCCTCAGCCCCCAACGGGCTGCGGCCACCCCTGCACCCATGGGGGTACGGGTTGTCCTCCGCCATGGGGGAACGGGGCCCCCTTCCCCTTCGCGGAAGCCCCAACCTTCCTCCCGGGGCACGCCTGCACGCTCCCCTCGCACTCACGGCCCCAGCGGCGGGGCCGTGCGCCCGCAGACGCCCTAGACGGAGGGCCGGGGTCCCCGTCAGGGGAGGGCACCCCCTGGAAGCCAGGGACGAGCGGCGACCGCGGCCTCTTCCAAAACGGCAGGCACACAGGCCTGCGCGGCAAAAAGCCCCCGGCAAGGCAGCACCACTCAAAGGGGAAGGGTCCGCACCTGGCCCAGCAGCTCTTGATGAGCCCCAGGCCCCGCCCCTGGCCGGAGCCTGACCCCGCCCACCCGATTCTGGCTGCGCACAGGTGCACTTCCTAGGGACGCCGCTAGGGGGCGCTGGTGAGGGGGTTCGGGGACCCTCAGCCCCCAACGGGCTAGGGCCACCCTTGCACCCATGGGGGTACCGGATTGTCCTCCCCCATGGGGGAACGGGGCCCCCTTGCCCTTCGCGAAAGCCCCAACCTTCCTCCCGGGGGAAGCCTGCACCTCCTCTCGCACTCACAGCCCCAGCGGCGGGGCCGTGCGCCCGCAGACGCCCTAGAAGGAGGGCCGGGGTCCCCGTCAGGGGAGGGCACCCCCTGGAAGCCAGGGACGAGCGGCGACCGCGGCCTCTTCCAAAACGGCAGGCACACAGGCCTGCGCGGCAAAAAGCCCCCGGCAAGGCAGCACCACTCAAAGGGGTAGGGTCCGCACCTGGCCCAGCAGCTCTTGATGAGCCCCAGGCCCCGCCCCTGGCCGGAGCCTGACCCCGCCCAGCCGACTCTGGCTGCGCACAGGTGCACTTCCTAGGGCCGCCGCTAGGGGGCGCTGGTGAGGGGGTTCGGGGACCCTCAGCCCCCAACGGGCTGCGGCCACCCCTGCACCCATGGGGGTACGGGTTGTCCTCCGCCATGGGGGAACGGGGCCCCCTTCCCCTTCGCGGAAGCCACAACCTTCCTCCCGGGGCACGCCTGCACCCTCCCCTCGCACTCACGGCCCCAGCGGCGGGGCCGTGCGCCCGCAGACGCCCTAGACGGAGGGCCGGGGTCCCCGTCAGGGGAGGGCACCCCCTGGAAGCCAGGGACGAGCGGCGACCGCGGCCTCTTCCAAAACGGCAGGCACACAGGCCTGCGCGGCAAAAAGCCCCCGGCAAGGCAGCACCACTCAAAGGAGAAGGGTCCGCACCTGGCCCAGCAGCTCTTGATGAGCCCCAGGCCCCGCCCCTGGTCGGAGCCTGACCCCGCCCACCCGATTCTGGCTGCGCCCAGGTGCACTTCCTAGGGACGCCGCTAGGGGGCGCTGGTGAGGGGGTTCGGGGACCCTCAGCCCCCAACGGGCTAGGGCCACCCTTGCACCCATGGGGGTACCGGATTGTCCTCCCCCATGGGGGAACGGGGCCCCCTTGCCCTTCGCGAAAGCCCCAACCTTCCTCCCGGGGCACGCCTGCACCCTCCCCTCGCACTCACGGCCCCAGCGGCGGGGCCGTGCGCCCGCAGACGCCCTAGACGGAGGGCCGGGGTCCCCGTCAGGGGAGGGCACCCCCTGGAAGCCAGGGACGAGCGGCGACCGCGGCCTCTTCCAAAACCGCAGGCACACAGGCCTGCGCGGCAAAAAGCCCCCGGCAAGGCAGCACCACTCAAAGGGGAAGGGTCCGCACCTGGCCCAGCAGCTCTTGATGAGCCCCAGGCCCCGCCCCTGGCCGGAGCCTGACCCCGCCCACCCGACTCTGGCTGCGCACAGGTGCACTTCCTAGGGCCGCCGCTAGGGGGCGCTGGTGAGGGGGTTCGGGGACCCTCAGCCCCCAACGGGCTGCGGCCACCCCTGCACCCATGGGGGTACCGGATTGTCCTCCCCCATGGGGGAACGGGGCCCCCTTGCCCTTCGCGGAATCCCCAAACTTCCTCCCGGGGCACGCCTGCACCCTCCCCTCGCACTCACGGCCCCAGCAGCGAGGCCGTGCGCCCGCAGACGCCCTAGACGGAGGGCCAGGGTCCCCGTCAGGGGAGGGCACCCCCTGGAAGCCAGGGACGAGCGGCGACCGCGGCCTCTTCCAAAACGGCAGGCACACAGGCCTGCGCGGCAAAAAGCCCCCGGCAAGGCAGCACCACTCAAAGGGGAAGGGTCCGCACCTGGCCCAGCAGCTCTTGATGAGCCCCAGGCCCCGCCCATGGCCGGAGCCTGACCCCGCCCACCCGACTCTGGCTGCGCACAGGTGCACTTCCAAGGGCCGCCGCTAGGGGGCGCTGGTGAGGGGGTTCGGGGACACTCAGCCCCCACCGGGCTGGGGCCACCCCTGCACCCATGGGGGTACGGGATTGTCTCCGCCATGTGGGGAACGGGGCCCTCTTCCCCTTCGCGGAAGCCCGAACCTTCCTCCCGGGGCACGCCTGCACCCTCCACTCGCACTCACGGCCCCAGCGTCGGGGCCGTTCGCCCGCAGACGCCCTAGAAGGAGGGCCGGGGTCCCCGTCAGGGGAGGGCACCCCCTGGAAGCCAGGGACGAGCGGCGACCGCGGTCTCTTCCAAAACGGCAGGCACACAGGCCTGCGCGGCAAAAAGCCCCCGGCAAGGCAGCACCACTCAAAGGGGAAGGGTCCGCACCTGGCCCAGCAGCTCTTGCTGAGCCCCAGGCCCCGCCCCTGGCCGGAGCCTGACCCCGCCCACCCGACTCTGGCTGCGCACAGGTGCACTTCCTAGGGCCGCCGCTAGGGGGCGCTGGTGAGGGGGTTCGGGGACCCTCAGCCCCCAACGGGCTGCGGCCACCCCTGCACCCATGGGGGTACGGGTTGTCCTCCGCCATGGGGGAACGGGGCCCCCTTCCCCTTCGCGGAAGCCCCAACCTTCCTCCCGGGGCACGCCTGCACCCTCCCCTCGCACTCACGGCCCCAGCGGCGAGGCCGTGCGCCCGCAGACGCCCTAGAGGGAGGGCCGGGGTCCCCGTCTGGGGAGGGCAACCCCTGGAAGCCAGGGACGAGCGGCGACCGCGGCCTCTTCCAAAACGGCAGGCACACAGGCCTGCGCGGCAAAAAGCCCCCGGCAAGGCAGCACCACTCAAAGGGGAAGGGTTCGCACCTGGCCCAGCAGCTCTTGATGAGCCCCAGGCCCCGCCCCTGGCCGGAGCCTGACCCCGCCAACCCGATTCTGGCTGCGCACAGGTGCACTTCCTAGGGAAGCCTCTAGGGGGCGCTGGTGAGGGGGTTCGGGGACCCTCAGCCCCCAACGGGCTAGGGCCACCCTATCACCCATGGGGGTACGGGATTGTCTCCACCATGTGGGGAACGGGGCCCCCTTCCCCTACGCGGAAGCCCCAACCTTCCTCCCGGGGCACGCCTGCACCCTCCCCTCGCACTCACAGCCCCAGCGGCTGGGCCGTGCGCCCGCAGACGCCCTAGACGGAGGGCCGGGGTCCCCGTCAGGGGAGGGCACCCCCTGGAAGCCAGGGACGAGCGGCGACCGCGGCCTCTTCCAAAACGGCAGGCACACAGGCCTGCGCGGCAAAAAGCCCCCGGCAAGGCAGCACCACTCAAAGGGGAAGGGTCCGCACCTGGCCCAGCAGCTCTTGATGAGCCCCAGGCCCCGCCCCTGGCCGGAGCCTGACCGGCCCACCCGACTCTGGCTGCGCACAGGTGCACTTCCTAGGGCCACCGCTAGGGGGCGCTGGTGAGGTGGTTCGGGGACCCTCAGCCCCCAACGGGCTGCGGCCACCCCTGCACCCATGGGGGTACGGGTTGTCCTCCGCCATGGGGGAACGGGGCCCCCTTCCCCTTCGCGGAAGCCCCAACCTTCCTCCCGGGGCACGCCTGCACGCTCCCCTCGCACTCACGGCCCCAGCGGCGGGGCCGTGCGCCCGCAGACGCCCTAGACGGAGGGCCGGGGTCCCCGTCAGGGGAGGGCACCCCCTGGAAGCCAGGGACGAGCGGCGACCGCGGCCTCTTCCAAAACGGCAGGCACACAGGCCTGCGCGGCAAAAAGCCCCCGGCAAGGCAGCACCACTCAAAGGGGAAGGGTCCGCACCTGGCCCAGCAGCTCTTGATGAGCCCCAGGCCCCGCCCCTGGCCGGAGCCTGACCCCGCCCACCCGATTCTGGCTGCGCACAGGTGCACTTCCTAGGGACGCCGCTAGGGGGCGCTGGTGAGGGGGTTCGGGGACCCTCAGCCCCCAACGGGCTAGGGCCACCCTTGCACCCATGGGGGTACCGGATTGTCCTCCCCCATGGGGGAACGGGGCCCCCTTGCCCTTCGCGAAAGCCCCAACCTTCCTCCCGGGGCACGCCTGCACCCTCCCCTCGCACTCACAGCCCCAGCGGCGGGGCCGTGCGCCCGCAGACGCCCTAGTCGGAGGGCCGGGGTCCCCGTCAGGGGAGGGCACCCCCTGGAAGCCAGGGACGAGCGGCGACCGCGGCCTCTTCCAAAACGGCAGGCACACAGGCCTGCGCGGCAAAAAGCCCCCGGCAAAGCAGCACCACTCAAAGGGGAAGGGTCCGCACCTGGCCCAGCAGCTCTTGATGAGCCCCAGGCCCCGCCCATGGCCGGAGCCTGACCCCGCCCACCCGACTCTGGCTGCGCACAGGTGCACTTCCAAGGGCCGCCGCTAGGGGGCGCTGGTGAGGGGGTTCGGGGACACTCAGCCCCCACCGGGCTGGGGCCACCCCTGCACCCATGGGGGTACGGGATTGTCTCCGCCATGTGGGGAACGGGGCCCTCTTCCCCTTCGCGGAAGACCCAACCTTCCTCCCGGGGCACGCCTGCACCCTCCACTCGCACTCACGGCCCAAGCGGCGGGGCCGTGCGCCCGCAGACGCCCTAGAAGGAGGGCCGGGGTCCCCGTCAGGGGAGGGCACCCCCTGGAAGCCAGGGACGAGCGGCGACCGCGGCCTCTTCCAAAACGGCAGGCACACAGGCCTGCGCGGCAAAAAGCCCCCGACAAGGCAGCACCACTCAAAGGGGAAGGGTCCGCACCTGGCCCAGCAGCTCTTGTTGAGCCCCAGGCCCCGCCCCTGGCCGGAGCCTGACCCCGCCCACCCGATTCTGGCTGCGCACAGGTGCACTTCCTAGGGACGCCGCTAGGGGGCGCTGGTGAGGGGGGTTCGGGGACCCTCAGCCCCCAACGGGCTAGGGCCACCCTTGCACCCATGGGGGTACCGGATTGTCCTCCCCCATGGGGGAACGGGGCCCCCTTGCCCTTCGCGAAAGCCCCAACCTTCCTCCCGGGGGAAGCCTGCACCTCCTCTCGCACTCACAGCCCCAGCGGCGGGGCCGTGCGCCCGCAGACGCCCTAGAAGGAGGGCCGGGGTCCCCGTCAGGGGAGGGCACCCCCTGGAAGCCAGGGACGAGCGGCGACCGCGGCCTCTTCCAAAACGGCAGGCACACAGGCCTGCGCGGCAAAAAGCCCCCGGCAAGGCAGCACCACTCAAAGGGGTAGGGTCCGCACCTGGCCCAGCAGCTCTTGATGAGCCCCAGGCCCCGCCCCTGGCCGGAGCCTGACCCCGCCCAGCCGACTCTGGCTGCGCACAGGTGCACTTCCTAGGGCCGCCGCTAGGGGGCGCTGGTGAGGGGGTTCGGGGACCCTCAGCCCCCAACGGGCTGCGGCCACCCCTGCACCCATGGGGGTACGGGTTGTCCTCCGCCATGGGGGAACGGGGCCCCCTTCCCCTTCGCGGAAGCCCCAACCTTCCTCCCGGGGCACGCCTGCACCCTCCCCTCGCACTCACGGCCCCAGCGGCGGGGCCGTGCGCCCGCAGACGCCCTAGACGGAGGGCCGGGGTCCCCGTCAGGGGAGGGCACCCCCTGGAAGCCAGGGACGAGCGGCGACCGCGGCCTCTTCCAAAACGGCAGGCACACAGGCCTGCGCGGCAAAAAGCCCCCGGCAAGGCAGCACCACTCAAAGGAGAAGGGTCCGCACCTGGCCCAGCAGCTCTTGATGAGCCCCAGGCCCCGCCCCTGGTCGGAGCCTGACCCCGCCCACCCGATTCTGGCTGCGCCCAGGTGCACTTCCTAGGGACGCCGCTAGGGGGCGCTGGTGAGGGGGTTCGGGGACCCTCAGCCCCCAACGGGCTAGGGCCACCCTTGCACCCATGGGGGTACCGGATTGTCCTCCCCCATGGGGGAACGGGGCCCCCTTGCCCTTCGCGAAAGCCCCAACCTTCCTCCCGGGGCACGCCTGCACCCTCCCCTCGCACTCACGGCCCCAGCGGCGGGGCCGTGCGCCCGCAGACGCCCTAGACGGAGGGCCGGGGTCCCCGTCAGGGGAGGGCACCCCCTGGAAGCCAGGGACGAGCGGCGACCGCGGCCTCTTCCAAAACCGCAGGCACACAGGCCTGCGCGGCAAAAAGCCCCCGGCAAGGCAGCACCACTCAAAGGGGAAGGGTCCGCACCTGGCCCAGCAGCTCTTGATGAGCCCCAGGCCCCGCCCCTGGCCGGAGCCTGACCCCGCCCACCCGACTCTGGCTGCGCACAGGTGCACTTCCTAGGGCCGCCGCTAGGGGGCGCTGGTGAGGGGGTTCGGGGACCCTCAGCCCCCAACGGGCTGCGGCCACCCCTGCACCCATGGGGGTACCGGATTGTCCTCCCCCATGGGGGAACGGGGCCCCCTTGCCCTTCGCGGAATCCCCAAACTTCCTCCCGGGGCACGCCTGCACCCTCCCCTCGCACTCACGGCCCCAGCGGCGAGGCCGTGCGCCCGCAGACGCCCTAGACGGAGGGCCGGGGTCCCCGTCAGGGGAGGGCACCCCCTGGAAGCCAGGGACGAGCGGCGACCGCGGCCTCTTCCAAAACGGCAGGCACACAGGCCTGCGCGGCAAAAAGCCCCCGGCAAGGCAGCACCACTCAAAGGGGAAGGGTCCGCACCTGGCCCAGCAGCTCTTGATGAGCCCCAGGCCCCGCCCATGGCCGGAGCCTGACCCCGCCCACCCGACTCTGGCTGCGCACAGGTGCACTTCCAAGGGCCGCCGCTAGGGGGCGCTGGTGAGGGGGTTCGGGGACACTCAGCCCCCACCGGGCTGGGGCCACCCCTGCACCCATGGGGGTACGGGATTGTCTCCGCCATGTGGGGAACGGGGCCCTCTTCCCCTTCGCGGAAGCCCGAACCTTCCTCCCGGGGCACGCCTGCACCCTCCACTCGCACTCACGGCCCCAGCGGCGGGGCCGTTCGCCCGCAGACGCCCTAGAAGGAGGGCCGGGGTCCCCGTCAGGGGAGGGCACCCCTGGAAGCCAGGGACGAGCGGCGACCGCGGCCTCTTCCAAAACGGCAGGCACACAGGCCTGCGCGGCAAAAAGCCCCCGGCAAGGCAGCACCACTCAAAGGGGAAGGGTCCGCACCTGGCCCAGCAGCTCTTGCTGAGCCCCAGGCCCCGCCCCTGGCCGGAGCCTGACCCCGCCCACCCGACTCTGGCTGCGCACAGGTGCACTTCCTAGGGCCGCCGCTAGGGGGCGCTGGTGAGGGGGTTCGGGGACCCTCAGCCCCCAACGGGCTGCGGCCACCCCTGCACCCATGGGGGTACGGGTTGTCTTCCGCCATGGGGGAACGGGGCCCCCTTCCCCTTCGCGGAAGCCCCAACCTTCCTCCCGGGGCACGCCTGCACCCTCCCCTCGCACTCACGGCCCCAGCCAGGGGCCGTGCGCCCGCAGACGCCCTAGACGGAGGGCCGGGGTCCCCGTCAGGGGAGGGCACCCCCTGGAAGCCAGGGACGAGCGGCGACCGCGGCCTCTTCCAAAACGGCAGGCACACAGGCCTGCGCGGCAAAAAGCCCCCGGCAAGGCAGCACCACTCAAAGGGGAAGGGTCCGCACCTGGCCCAGCAGCTCTTGATGAGCCCCAGGCCCCGCCCCTGGCCGGAGCCTGACCCCGCCCACCCGACTCTGGCTGCGCACAGGTGCACTTCCTAGGGCCGCCGCTAGGGGGCGCTGGTGAGGGGGTTCGGGGACCCTCAGCCCCCAACGGGCTGCGGCCACCCCTGCACCCATGGGGGTACGGGTTGTCCTCCGCCATGGGGGAACGGGGCCCCCTTCCCCTTCGCGGAAGCCCCAACCTTCCTCCCGGGGCACGCCTGCACCCTCCCCTCGCACTCACGGCCCCAGCGGCGGGGCCGTGCGCCCGCAGACGCCCTAGACGGAGGGCCGGGGTCCCCGTCAGGGGAGGGCACCCCCTGGAAGCCAGGGACGAGCGGCGACCGCGGCCTCTTCCAAAACGGCAGGCACACAGGCCTGCGCGGCAAAAAGCCCCCGGCAAGGCAGCACCACTCAAAGGAGAAGGGTCCGCACCTGGCCCAGCAGCTCTTAATGAGCCCCAGGCCCCGCCCCTGGTCGGAGCCTGACCCCGCCCACCCGATTCTGGCTGCGCCCAGGTGCACTTCCTAGGGACGCCGCTAGGGGGCGCTGGTGAGGGGGTTCGGGGACCCTCAGCCCCCAACGGGCTAGGGCCACCCTTGCACCCATGGGGGTACCGGATTGTCCTCCCCCATGGGGGAACGGGGCCCCCTTGCCCTTCGCGAAAGCCCCAACCTTCCTCCCGGGGCACGCCTGCACCCTCCCCTCGCACTCACGGCCCCAGCGGCGGGGCCGTGCGCCCGCAGACGCCCTAGACGGAGGGCCGGGGTCCCCGTCAGGGGAGGGCACCCCCTGGAAGCCAGGGACGAGCGGCGACCGCGGCCTCTTCCAAAACCGCAGGCACACAGGCCTGCGCGGCAAAAAGCCCCCGGCAAGGCAGCACCACTCAAAGGGGAAGGGTCCGCACCTGGCCCAGCAGCTCTTGATGAGCCCCAGGCCCCGCCCCTGGCCGGAGCCTGACCCCGCCCACCCGACTCTGGCTGCGCACAGGTGCACTTCCTAGGGCCGCCGCTAGGGGGCGCTGGTGAGGGGGTTCGGGGACCCTCAGCCCCCAACGGGCTGCGGCCACCCCTGCACCCATGGGGGTACCGGATTGTCCTCCCCCCTGGGGGAACGGGGCCCCCTTGCCCTTCGCGGAATCCCCAAACTTCCTCCCGGGGCACGCCTGCACCCTCCCCTCGCACTCACGGCCCCAGCGGCGAGGCCGTGCGCCCGCAGACGCCCTAGACGGAGGGCCGGGGTCCCCGTCAGGGGAGGGCACCCCCTGGAAGCCAGGGACGAGCGGCGACCGCGGCCTCTTCCAAAACGGCAGGCACACAGGCCTGCGCGGCAAAAAGCCCCCGGCAAGGCAGCACCACTCAAAGGGGAAGGGTCCGCACCTGGCCCAGCAGCTCTTGATGAGCCCCAGGCCCCGCCCATGGCCGGAGCCTGACCCCGCCCACCCGACTCTGGCTGCGCACAGGTGCACTTCCAAGGGCCGCCGCTAGGGGGCGCTGGTGAGGGGGTTCGGGGACACTCAGCCCCCACCGGGCTGGGGCCACCCCTGCACCCATGGGGGTACGGGATTGTCTCCGCCATGTGGGGAACGGGGCCCTCTTCCCCTTCGCGGAAGCCCGAACCTTCCTCCCGGGGCACGCCTGCACCCTCCACTCGCACTCACGGCCCCAGCGGCGGAGCCGTTCGCCCGCAGACGCCCTAGAAGGAGGGCCGGGGTCCCCGTCAGGGGAGGGCACCCCCTGGAAGCCAGGGACGAGCGGCGACCGCGGCCTCTTCCAAAACGGCAGGCACACAGGCCTGCGCGGCAAAAAGCCCCCGGCAAGGCAGCACCACTCAAAGGGGAAGGGTCCGCACCTGGCCCAGCAGCTCTTGCTGAGCCCCAGGCCCCGCCCCTGGCCGGAGCCTGACCCCGCCCACCCGACTCTGGCTGCGCACAGGTGCACTTCCTAGGGCCGCCGCTAGGGGGCGCTGGTGAGGGGGTTCGGGGACCCTCAGCCCCCAACGGGCTGCGGCCACCCCTGCACCCATGGGGGTACGGGTTGTCCTCCGCCATGGGGGAACGGGGCCCCCTTCCCCTTCGCGGAAGCCCCAACCTTCCTCCCGGGGCACGCCTGCACCCTCCCCTCGCACTCACGGCCCCAGCGGCGAGGCCGTGCGCCCGCAGACGCCCTAGAGGGAGGGCCGGGGTCCCCGTCTGGGGAGGGCAACCCCTGGAAGCCAGGGACGAGCGGCGACCGCGGCCTCTTCCAAAACGGCAGGCACACAGGCCTGCGCGGCAAAAAGGCCCCGGCAAGGCAGCACCACTCAAAGGGGAAGGGTTCGCACCTGGCCCAGCAGCTCTTGATGAGCCCCAGGCCCCGCCCCTGGCCGGAGCCTGACCCCGCCAACCCGATTCTGGCTGCGCACAGGTGCACTTCCTAGGGAAGCCTCTAGGGGGCGCTGGTGAGGGGGTTCGGGGACCCTCAGCCCCCAACGGGCTAGGGCCACCCTATCACCCAAGGGGGTACGGGATTGTCTCCACCATGTGGGGAACGGGGCCCCCTTCCCCTACGCGGAAGCCCCAACCTTCCTCCCGGGGCACGCCTGCACCCTCCCCTCGCACTCACAGCCCCAGCGGCTGGGCCGTGCGCCCGAAGACGCCCTAGACGGAGGGCCGGGGTCCCCGTCAGGGGAGGGCACCCCCTGAAAGCCAGGGACGAGCGGCGACCGCGGCCTCTTCCAAAACGGCAGGCACACAGGCCTGCGCGGCAAAAAGCCCCCGGCAAGGCAGCACCACTCAAAGGGGAAGGGTCCGCACCTGGCCCAGCAGCTCTTGATGAGCCCCAGGCCCCGCCCCTGGCCGGAGCCTGACCCGCCCACCCGACTCTGGCTGCGCACAGGTGCACTTCCTAGGGCCGCCGCTAGGGGGCGCTGGTGAGGTGGTTCGGGGACCCTCAGCCCCCAACGGGCTGCGGCCACCCCTGCACCCATGGGGGTACGGGTTGTCCTCCGCCATGGGGGAACGGGGCCCCCTTCCCCTTCGCGGAAGCCCCAACCTTCCTCCCGGGGCACGCCTGCACGCTCCCCTCGCACTCACGGCCCCAGCGGCGGGGCCGTGCGCCCGCAGACGCCCTAGACGGAGGGCCGGGGTCCCCGTCAGGGGAGGGCACCCCCTGGAAGCCAGGGACGAGCGGCGACCGCGGCCTCTTCCAAAACGGCAGGCACACAGGCCTGCGCGGCAAAAAGCCCCCGGCAAGGCAGCACCACTCAAAGGGGAAGGGTCCGCACCTGGCCCAGCAGCTCTTGATGAGCCCCAGGCCCCGCCCCTGGCCGGAGCCTGACCCCGCCCACCCGATTCTGGCTGCGCACAGGTGCACTTCCTAGGGACGCCGCTAGGGGGCGCTGGTGAGGGGGTTCGGGGACCCTCAGCCCCCAACGGGCTAGGGCCACCCTTGCACCCATGGGGGTACCGGATTGTCCTCCCCCATGGGGGAACGGGGCCCCCTTGCCCTTCGCGAAAGCACCAACCTTCCTCCCGGGGCACGCCTGCACCCTCCCCTCGCACTCACAGCCCCAGCGGCGGGGCCGTGCGCCCGCAGACGCCCTAGTCGGAGGGCCGGGGTCCCCGTCAGGGGAGGGCACCCCCTGGAAGCCAGGGACGAGCGGCGACCGCGGCCTCTTCCAAAACGGCAGGCACACAGGCCTGCGCGGCAAAAAGCCCCCGGCAAAGCAGCACCACTCAAAGGGGAAGGGTCCGCACCTGGCCCAGCAGCTCTTGATGAGCCCCAGGCCCCGCCCATGGCCGGAGCCTGACCCCGCCCACCCGACTCTGGCTGCGCACAGGTGCACTTCCAAGGGCCGCCGCTAGGGGGCGCTGGTGAGGGGGTTCGGGGACACTCAGCCCCCACCGGGCTGGGGCCACCCCTGCACCCATGGGGGTACGGGATTGTCTCCGCCATGTGGGGAACGGGGCCCTCTTCCCCTTCGCGGAAGCCCCAACCTTCCTCCCGGGGCACGCCTGCACCCTCCACTCGCACTCACGGCCCAAGCGGCGGGGCCGTGCGCCCGCAGACGCCCTAGAAGGAGGGCCGGGGTCCCCGTCAGGGGAGGGCACCCCCTGGAAGCCAGGGACGAGCGGCGACCGCGGCCTCTTCCAAAACGGCAGGCACACAGGCCTGCGCGGCATAAAGCCCCCGACAAGGCAGCACCACTCAAAGGGGAAGGGTCCGCACCTGGCCCAGCAGCTCTTGTTGAGCCCCAGGCCCCGCCCCTGGCCGGAGCCTGACCCCGCCCACCCGATTCTGGCTGCGCACAGGTGCACTTCCTAGGGACGCCGCTAGGGGGCGCTGGTGAGGGGGGTTCGGGGACCCTCAGCCCCCAACGGGCTAGGGCCACCCTTGCACCCATGGGGGTACCGGATTGTACTCCCCCATGGGGGAACGGGGCCCCCTTGCCCTTCGCGAAAGCCCCAACCTTCCTCCCGGGGCACGCCTGCACCCTCCCCTCGCACTCACGGCCCCAGCGGCGAGGCCGTGCGCCCGCAGACGCCCTAGACGGAGGGCCGGGGTCCCCGTCAGGGGAGGGCACCCCCTGGAAGCCAGGGACGAGCGGCGACCGCGGCCTCTTCCAAAACGGCAGGCACACAGGCCTGCGCGGCAAAAAGCCCCCGGCAAGGCAGCACCACTCAAAGGGGAAGGGTCCGCACCTGGCCCAGCAGCTCTTGATGAGCCCCAGGCCCCGCCCATGGCCGGAGCCTGACCCCGCCCACCCGACTCTGGCTGCGCACAGGTGCACTTCCAAGGGCCGCCGCTAGGGGGCGCTGGTGAGGGGGTTCGGGGACACTCAGCCCCCACCGGGCTGGGGCCACCCCTGCACCCATGGGGGTACGGGATTGTCTCCGCCATGTGGGGAACGGGGCCCTCTTCCCCTTCGCGGAAGCCCGAACCTTCCTCCCGGGGCACGCCTGCACCCTCCACTCGCACTCACGGCCCCAGAGGCGGGGCCGTTCGCCCGCAGACGCCCTAGAAGGAGGGCCGGGGTCCCCGTCAGGGGAGGGCACCCCCTGGAAGCCAGGGACGAGCGGCGACCGCGGCCTCTTCCAAAACGGCAGGCACACAGGCCTGCGCGGCAAAAAGCCCCCGGCAAGGCAGCACCACTCAAAGGGGAAGGGTCCGCACCTGGCCCAGCAGCTCTTGCTGAGCCCCAGGCCCCGCCCCTGGCCGGAGCCTGACCCCGCCCACCCGACTCTGGCTGCGCACAGGTGCACTTCCTAGGGCCGCCGCTAGGGGGCGCTGGTGAGGGGGTTCGGGGACCCTCAGCCCCCAACGGGCTGCGGCCACCCCTGCACCCATGGGGGTACGGGTTGTCCTCCGCCATGGGGGAACGGGGCCCCCTTCCCCTTCGCGGAAGCCCCAACCTTCCTCCCGGGGCACGCCTGCACCCTCCCCTCGCACTCACGGCCCCAGCGGCGAGGCCGTGCGCCCGCAGACGCCCTAGAGGGAGGGCCGGGGTCCCCGTCTGGGGAGGGCAACCCCTGGAAGCCAGGGACGAGCGGCGACCGCGGCCTCTTCCAAAACGGCAGGCACACAGGCCTGCGCGGCAAAAAGCCCCCGGCAAGGCAGCACCACTCAAAGGGGAAGGGTTCGCACCTGGCCCAGCAGCTCTTGATGAGCCCCAGGCCCCGCCCCTGGCCGGAGCCTGACCCCGCCAACCCGATTCTGGCTGCGCACAGGTGCACTTCCTAGGGAAGCCTCTAGGGGGCGCTGGTGAGGGGGTTCGGGGACCCTCAGCCCCCAACGGGCTAGGGCCACCCTATCACCCAAGGGGGTACGGGATTGTCTCCACCATGTGGGGAACGGGGCCCCCTTCCCCTACGCGGAAGCCCCAACCTTCCTCCCGGGGCACGCCTGCACCCTCCCCTCGCACTCACAGCCCCAGCGGCTGGGCCGTGCGCCCGAAGACGCCCTAGACGGAGGGCCGGGGTCCCCGTCAGGGGAGGGCACCCCCTGAAAGCCAGGGACGAGCGGCGACCGCGGCCTCTTCCAAAACGGCAGGCACACAGGCCTGCGCGGCAAAAAGCCCCCGGCAAGGCAGCACCACTCAAAGGGGAAGGGTCCGCACCTGGCCCAGCAGCTCTTGATGAGCCCCAGGCCCCGCCCCTGGCCGGAGCCTGACCCGCCCACCCGACTCTGGCTGCGCACAGGTGCACTTCCTAGGGCCGCCGCTAGGGGGCGCTGGTGAGGTGGTTCGGGGACCCTCAGCCCCCAACGGGCTGCGGCCACCCCTGCACCCATGGGGGTACGGGTTGTCCTCCGCCATGGGGGAACGGGGCCCCCTTCCCCTTCGCGGAAGCCCCAACCTTCCTCCCGGGGCACGCCTGCACGCTCCCCTCGCACTCACGGCCCCAGCGGCGGGGCCGTGCGCCCGCAGACGCCCTAGACGGAGGGCCGGGGTCCCCGTCAGGGGAGGGCACCCCCTGGAAGCCAGGGACGAGCGGCGACCGCGGCCTCTTCCAAAACGGCAGGCACACAGGCCTGCGCGGCAAAAAGCCCCCGGCAAGGCAGCACCACTCAAAGGGGAAGGGTCCGCACCTGGCCCAGCAGGTCTTGATGAGCCCCAGGCCCCGCCCCTGGCCGGAGCCTGACCCCGCCCACCCGATTCTGGCTGCGCACAGGTGCACTTCCTAGGGACGCCGCTAGGGGGCGCTGGTGAGGGGGTTCGGGGACCCTCAGCCCCCAACGGGCTAGGGCCACCCTTGCACCCATGGGGGTACCGGATTGTCCTCCCCCATGGGGGAACGGGGCCCCCTTGCCCTTCGCGAAAGCCCCAACCTTCCTCCCGGGGCACGCCTGCACCCTCCCCTCGCACTCACAGCCCCAGCGGCGGGGCCGTGCGCCCGCAGACGCCCTAGTCGGAGGGCCGGGGTCCCCGTCAGGGGAGGGCACCCCCTGGAAGCCAGGGACGAGCGGCGACCGCGGCCTCTTCCAAAACGGCAGGCACACAGGCCTGCGCGGCAAAAAGCCCCCGGCAAAGCAGCACCACTCAAAGGGGAAGGGTCCGCACCTGGCCCAGCAGCTCTTGATGAGCCCCAGGCCCCGCCCATGGCCGGAGCCTGACCCCGCCCACCCGACTCTGGCTGCGCACAGGTGCACTTCCAAGGGCCGCCGCTAGGGGGCGCTGGTGAGGGGGTTCGGGGACACTCAGCCCCCACCGGGCTGGGGCCACCCCTGCACCCATGGGGGTACGGGATTGTCTCCGCCATGTGGGGAACGGGGCCCTCTTCCCCTTCGCGGAAGCCCCAACCTTCCTCCCGGGGCACGCCTGCACCCTCCACTCGCACTCACGGCCCAAGCGGCGGGGCCGTGCGCCCGCAGACGCCCTAGAAGGAGGGCCGGGGTCCCCGTCAGGGGAGGGCACCCCCTGGAAGCCAGGGACGAGCGGCGACCGCGGCCTCTTCCAAAACGGCAGGCACACAGGCCTGCGCGGCATAAAGCCCCCGACAAGGCAGCACCACTCAAAGGGGAAGGGTCCGCACCTGGCCCAGCAGCTCTTGTTGAGCCCCAGGCCCCGCCCCTGGCCGGAGCCTGACCCCGCCCACCCGATTCTGGCTGCGCACAGGTGCACTTCCTAGGGACGCCGCTAGGGGGCGCTGGTGAGGGGGGTTCGGGGACCCTCAGCCCCCAACGGGCTAGGGCCACCCTTGCACCCATGGGGGTACCGGATTGTCCTCCCCCATGGGGGAACGGGGCCCCCTTGCCCTTCGCGAAAGCCCCAACCTTCCTCCCGGGGGAAGCCTGCACCTCCTCTCGCACTCACAGCCCCAGCGGCGGGGCCGTGCGCCCGCAGACGCCCAAGAAGGAGGGCCGGGGTCCCCGTCAGGGGAGGGCACCCCCTGGAAGCCAGGGACGAGCGGCGACCGCGGCCTCTTCCAAAACGGCAGGCACACAGGCCTGCGCGGCAAAAAGCCCCCGGCAAGGCAGCACCACTCAAAGGAGAAGGGTCCGCACCTGGCCCAGCAGCTCTTGATGAGCCCCAGGCCCCGCCCCTGGTCGGAGCCTGACCCCGCCCACCCGATTCTGGCTGCGCCCAGGTGCACTTCCTAGGGACGCCGCTAGGGGGCGCTGGTGAGGGGGTTCGGGGACCCTCAGCCCCCAACGGGCTAGGGCCACCCTTGCACCCATGGGGGTACCGGATTGTCCTCCCCCATGGGGGAACGGGGCCCCCTTGCCCTTCGCGAAAGCCCCAACCTTCCTCCCGGGGCACGCCTGCACCCTCCCCTCGCACTCACGGCCCCAGCGGCGGGGCCGTGCGCCCGCAGACGCCCTAGACGGAGGGCCGGGGTCCCCGTCAGGGGAGGGCACCCCCTGGAAGCCAGGGACGAGCGGCGAACGCGGCCTCTTCCAAAACCGCAGGCACACAGGCCTGCGCGGCAAAAAGCCCCCGGCAAGGCAGCACCACTCAAAGGGGAAGGGTCCGCACCTGGCCCAGCAGCTCTTGATGAGCCCCAGGCCCCGCCCCTGGCCGGAGCCTGACCCCGCCCACCCGACTCTGGCTGCGCACAGGTGCACTTCCTAGGGCCGCCGCTAGGGGGCGCTGGTGAGGGGGTTCGGGGACCCTCAGCCCCCAACGGGCTGCGGCCACCCCTGCACCCATGGGGGTACCGGATTGTCCTCCCCCCTGGGGGAACGGGGCCCCCTTGCCCTTCGCGGAATCCCCAAACTTCCTCCCGGGGCACGCCTGCACCCTCCCCTCGCACTCACGGCCCCAGCGGCGAGGCCGTGCGCCCGCAGACGCCCTAGACGGAGGGCCGGGGTCCCCGTCAGGGGAGGGCACCCCCTGGAAGCCAGGGACGAGCGGCGACCGCGGCCTCTTCCAAAACGGCAGGCACACAGGCCTGCGCGGCAAAAAGCCCCCGGCAAGGCAGCACCACTCAAAGGGGAAGGGTCCGCACCTGGCCCAGCAGCTCTTGATGAGCCCCAGGCCCCGCCCATGGCCGGAGCCTGACCCCGCCCACCCGACTCTGGCTGCGCACAGGTGCACTTCCAAGGGCCGCCGCTAGGGGGCGCTGGTGAGGGGGTTCGGGGACACTCAGCCCCCACCGGGCTGGGGCCACCCCTGCACCCATGGGGGTACGGGATTGTCTCCGCCATGTGGGGAACGGGGCCCTCTTCCCCTTCGCGGAAGCCCGAACCTTCCTCCCGGGGCACGCCTGCACCCTCCACTCGCACTCACGGCCCCAGCGGCGGGGCCGTTCGCCCGCAGACGCCCTAGAAGGAGGGCCGGGGTCCCCGTCAGGGGAGGGCACCCCCTGGAAGCCAGGGACGAGCGGCGACCGCGGCCTCTTCCAAAACGGCAGGCACACAGGCCTGCGCGGCAAAAAGCCCCCGGCAAGGCAGCACCACTCAAAGGGGAAGGGTCCGCACCTGGCCCAGCAGCTCTTGCTGAGCCCCAGGCCCCGCCCCTGGCCGGAGCCTGACCCCGCCCACCCGACTCTGGCTGCGCACAGGTGCACTTCCTAGGGCCGCCGCTAGGGGGCGCTGGTGAGGGGGTTCGGGGACCCTCAGCCCCCAACGGGCTGCGGCCACCCCTGCACCCATGGGGGTACGGGTTGTCCTCCGCCATGGGGGAACGGGGCCCCCTTCCCCTTCGCGGAAGCCCCAACCTTCCTCCCGGGGCACGCCTGCACCCTCCCCTCGCACTCACGGCCCCAGCCGGGGGCCGTGCGCCCGCAGACGCCCTAGACGGAGGGCCGGGGTCCCCGTCAGGGGAGGGCACCCCCTGGAAGCCAGGGACGAGCGGCGACCGCGGCCTCTTCCAAAACGGCAGGCACACAGGCCTGCGCGGCAAAAAGCCCCCGGCAAGGCAGCACCACTCAAAGGGGAAGGGTCCGCACCTGGCCCAGCAGCTCTTGATGAGCCCCAGGCCCCGCCCCTGGCCGGAGCCTGACCCCGCCCACCCGACTCTGGCTGCGCACAGGTGCACTTCCTAGGGCCGCCGCTAGGGGGCGCTGGTGAGGGGGTTCGGGGACCCTCAGCCCCCAACGGGCTGCGGCCACCCCTGCACCCATGGGGGTACGGGTTGTCCTCCGCCATGGGGGAACGGGGCCCCCTTCCCCTTCGCGGAAGCCCCAACCTTCCTCCCGGGGCACGCCTGCACCCTCCCCTCGCACTCACGGCCCCAGCGGCGGGGCCGTGCGCCCGCAGACGCCCTAGACGGAGGGCCGGGGTCCCCGTCAGGGGAGGGCACCCCCTGGAAGCCAGGGACGAGCGGCGACCGCGGCCTCTTCCAAAACGGCAGGCACACAGGCCTGCGCGGCAAAAAGCCCCCGGCAAGGCAGCACCACTCAAAGGAGAAGGGTCCGCACCTGGCCCAGCAGCTCTTGATGAGCCCCAGGCCCCGCCCCTGGTCGGAGCCTGACCCCGCCCACCCGATTCTGGCTGCGCCCAGGTGCACTTCCTAGGGACGCCGCTAGGGGGCGCTGGTGAGGGGGTTCGGGGACCCTCAGCCCCCAACGGGCTAGGGCCACCCTTGCACCCATGGGGGTACCGGATTGTCCTCCCCCATGGGGGAACGGGGCCCCCTTGCCCTTCGCGAAAGCCCCAACCTTCCTCCCGGGGCACGCCTGCACCCTCCCCTCGCACTCACGGCCCCAGCGGCGGGGCCGTGCGCCCGCAGACGCCCTAGACGGAGGGCCGGGGTCCCCGTCAGGGGAGGGCACCCCCTGGAAGCCAGGGACGAGCGGCGACCGCGGCCTCTTCCAAAACCGCAGGCACACAGGCCTGCGCGGCAAAAAGCCCCCGGCAAGGCAGCACCACTCAAAGGGGAAGGGTCCGCACCTGGCCCAGCAGCTCTTGATGAGCCCCAGGCCCCGCCCCTGGCCGGAGCCTGACCCCGCCCACCCGACTCTGGCTGCGCACAGGTGCACTTCCTAGGGCCGCCGCTAGGGGGCGCTGGTGAGGGGGTTCGGGGACCCTCAGCCCCCAACGGGCTGCGGCCACCCCTGCACCCATGGGGGTACCGGATTGTCCTCCCCCCTGGGGGAACGGGGCCCCCTTGCCCTTCGCGGAATCCCCAAACTTCCTCCCGGGGCACGCCTGCACCCTCCCCTCGCACTCACGGCCCCAGCGGCGAGGCCGTGCGCCCGCAGACGCCCTAGACGGAGGGCCGGGGTCCCTGTCAGGGGAGGGCACCCCCTGGAAGCCAGGGACGAGCGGCGACCGCGGCCTCTTCCAAAACGGCAGGCACACAGGCCTGCGCGGCAAAAAGCCCCCGGCAAGGCAGCACCACTCAAAGGGGAAGGGTCCGCACCTGGCCCAGCAGCTCTTGATGAGCCCCAGGCCCCGCCCATGGCCGGAGCCTGACCCCGCCCACCCGACTCTGGCTGCGCAAAGGTGCACTTCCAAGGGCCGCCGCTAGGGGGCGCTGGTGAGGGGGTTCGGGGACACTCAGCCCCCACCGGGCTGGGGCCACCCCTGCACCCATGGGGGTACGGGATTGTCTCCGCCATGTGGGGAACGGGGCCCTCTTCCCCTTCGCGGAAGCCCGAACCTTCCTCCCGGGGCACGCCTGCACCCTCCACTCGCACTCACGGCCCCAGCGGCGGGGCCGTTCGCCCGCAGACGCCCTAGAAGGAGGGCCGGGGTCCCCGTCAGGGGAGGGCACCCCCTGGAAGCCAGGGACGAGCGGCGACCGCGGCCTCTTCCAAAACGGCAGGCACACAGGCCTGCGCGTCAAAAAGCCCCCGGCAAGGCAGCACCACTCAAAGGGGAAGGGTCCGCACCTGGCCCAGCAGCTCTTGCTGAGCCCCAGGCCCCGCCCCTGGCCGGAGCCTGACCCCGCCCACCCGACTCTGGCTGCGCACAGGTGCACTTCCTAGGGCCGCCGCTAGGGGGCGCTGGTGAGGGGGTTCGGGGACCCTCAGCCCCCAACGGGCTGCGGCCACCCCTGCACCCATGGGGGTACGGGTTGTCCTCCGCCATGGGGGAACGGGGCCCCCTTCCCCTTCGCGGAAGCCCCAACCTTCCTCCCGGGGCACGCCTGCACCCTCCCCTCGCACTCACGGCCCCAGCGGCGAGGCCGTGCGCCCGCAGACGCCCTAGAGGGAGGGCCGGGGTCCCCGTCTGGGGAGGGCAACCCCTGGAAGCCAGGGACGAGCGGCGACCGCGGCCTCTTCCAAAACGGCAGGCACACAGGCCTGCGCGGCAAAAAGCCCCCGGCAAGGCAGCACCACTCAAAGGGGAAGGGTTCGCACCTGGCCCAGCAGCTCTTGATGAGCCCCAGGCCCCGCCCCTGGCCGGAGCCTGACCCCGCCAACCCGATTCTGGCTGCGCACAGGTGCACTTCCTAGGGAAGCCTCTAGGGGGCGCTGGTGAGGGGGTTCGGGGACCCTCAGCCCCCAACGGGCTAGGGCCACCCTATCACCCAAGGGGGTACGGGATTGTCTCCACCATGTGGGGAACGGGGCCCCCTTCCCCTACGCGGAAGCCCCAACCTTCCTCCCGGGGCACGCCTGCACCCTCCCCTCGCACTCACAGCCCCAGCGGCTGGGCCGTGCGCCCGCAGACGCCCTAGACGGAGGGCCGGGTCCCCGTCAGGGGAGGGCACCCCCTGAAAGCCAGGGACGAGCGGCGACCGCGGCCTCTTCCAAAACGGCAGGCACACAGGCCTGCGCGGCAAAAAGCCCCCGGCAAGGCAGCACCACTCAAAGGGGAAGGGTCCGCACCTGGCCCAGCAGCTCTTGATGAGCCCCAGGCCCCGCCCCTGGCCGGAGCCTGACCCGCCCACCCGACTCTGGCTGCGCACAGGTGCACTTCCTAGGGCCGCCGCTAGGGGGCGCTGGTGAGGTGGTTCGGGGACCCTCAGCCCCCAACGGGCTGCGGCCACCCCTGCACCCATGGGGGTACGGGTTGTCCTCCGCCATGGGGGAACGGGGCCCCCTTCCCCTTCGCGGAAGCCCCAACCTTCCTCCCGGGGCACGCCTGCACGCTCCCCTCGCACTCACGGCCCCAGCGGCGGGGCCGTGCGCCCGCAGACGCCCTAGACGGAGGGCCGGGGTCCCCGTCAGGGGAGGGCACCCCCTGGAAGCCAGGGACGAGCGGCGACCGCGGCCTCTTCCAAAACGGCAGGCACACAGGCCTGCGCGGCAAAAAGCCCCCGGCAAGGCAGCACCACTCAAAGGGGAAGGGTCCGCACCTGGCCCAGCAGCTCTTGATGAGCCCCAGGCCCCGCCCCTGGCCGGAGCCTGACCCCGCCCACCCGATTCTGGCTGCGCACAGGTGCACTTCCTAGGGACGCCGCTAGGGGGCGCTGGTGAGGGGGTTCGGGGACCCTCAGCCCCCAACGGGCTAGGGCCACCCTTGCACCCATGGGGGTACCGGATTGTCCTCCCCCATGGGGGAACGGGGCCCCCTTGCCCTTCGCGAAAGCCCCAACCTTCCTCCCGGGGCACGCCTGCACCCTCCCCTCGCACTCACAGCCCCAGCGGCGGGGCCGTGCGCCCGCAGACGCCCTAGTCGGAGGGCCGGGGTCCCCGTCAGGGGAGGGCACCCCCTGGAAGCCAGGGACGAGCGGCGACCGCGGCCTCTTCCAAAACGGCAGGCACACAGGCCTGCGCGGCAAAAAGCCCCCGGCAAAGCAGCACCACTCAAAGGGGAAGGGTCCGCACCTGGCCCAGCAGCTCTTGATGAGCCCCAGGCCCCGCCCATGGCCGGAGCCTGACCCCGCCCACCCGACTCTGGCTGCGCACAGGTGCACTTCCAAGGGCCGCCGCTAGGGGGCGCTGGTGAGGGGGTTCGGGGACACTCAGCCCCCACCGGGCTGGGGCCACCCCTGCACCCATGGGGGTACGGGATTGTCTCCGCCATGTGGGGAACGGGGCCCTCTTCCCCTTCGCGGAAGCCCCAACCTTCCTCCCGGGGCACGCCTGCACCCTCCACTCGCACTCACGGCCCAAGCGGCGGGGCCGTGCGCCCGCAGACGCCCTAGAAGGAGGGCCGGGGTCCCCGTCAGGGGAGGGCACCCCCTGGAAGCCAGGGACGAGCGGCGACCGCGGCCTCTTCCAAAACGGCAGGCACACAGGCCTGCGCGGCAAAAAGCCCCCGACAAGGCAGCACCACTCAAAGGGGAAGGGTCCGCACCTGGCCCAGCAGCTCTTGTTGAGCCCCAGGCCCCGCCCCTGGCCGGAGCCTGACCCCGCCCACCCGATTCTGGCTGCGCACAGGTGCACTTCCTAGGGACGCCGCTAGGGGGCGCTGGTGAGGGGGGTTCGGGGACCCTCAGCCCCCAACGGGCTAGGGCCACCCTTGCACCCATGGGGGTACCGGATTGTCCTCCCCCATGGGGGAACGGGGCCCCCTTGCCCTTCGCGAAAGCCCCAACCTTCCTCCCGGGGGAAGCCTGCACCTCCTCTCGCACTCACAGCCCCAGCGGCGGGGCCGTGCGCCCGCAGACGCCCTAGAAGGAGGGCCGGGGTCCCCGTCAGGGGAGGGCACCCCCTGGAAGCCAGGGAAGAGCGGCGACCGCGGCCTCTTCCAAAACGGCAGGCACACAGGCCTGCGCGGCAAAAAGCCCCCGGCAAGGCAGCACCACTCAAAGGGGTAGGGTCCGCACCTGGCCCAGCAGCTCTTGATGAGCCCCAGGCACCGCCCCTGGCCGGAGCCTGACCCCGCCCAGCCGACTCTGGCTGCGCACAGGTGCACTTCCTAGGGCCGCCGCTAGGGGGCGCTGGTGAGGGGGTTCGGGGACCCTCAGCCCCCAACGGGCTGCGGCCACCCCTGCACCCATGGGGGTACGGGTTGTCCTCCGCCATGGGGGAACGGGGCCCCCTTCCCCTTCGCGGAAGCCCCAACCTTCCTCCCGGGGCACGCCTGCACCCTCCCCTCGCACTCACGGCCCCAACGGCGGGGCCGTGCGCCCGCAGACGCCCTAGACGGAGGGCCGGGGTCCCCGTCAGGGGAGGGCACCCCCTGGAAGCCAGGGACGAGCGGCGACCGCGGCCTCTTCCAAAACGGCAGGCACACAGGCCTGCGCGGCAAAAAGCCCCCGGCAAGGCAGCACCACTCAAAGGAGAAGGGTCCGCACCTGGCCCAGCAGCTCTTGATGAGCCCCAGGCCCCGCCCCTGGTCGGAGCCTGACCCCGCCCACCCGATTCTGGCTGCGCCCAGGTGCACTTCCTAGGGACGCCGCTAGGGGGCGCTGGTGAGGGGGTTCGGGGACCCTCAGCCCCCAACGGGCTGCGGCCACCCCTGCACCCATGGGGGTACCGGATTGTCCTCCCCCCTGGGGGAACGGGGCCCCCTTGCCCTTCGCGGAATCCCCAAACTTCCTCCCGGGGCACGCCTGCACCCTCCCCTCGCACTCACGGCCCCAGCGGCGAGGCCGTGCGCCCGCAGACGCCCTAGACGGAGGGCCGGGGTCCCCGTCAGGGGAGGGCACCCCCTGGAAGCCAGGGACGAGCGGCGACCGCGGCCTCTTCCAAAACGGCAGGCACACAGGCCTGCGCGGCAAAAAGCCCCCGGCAAGGCAGCACCACTCAAAGGGGAAGGGTCCGCACCTGGCCCAGCAGCTCTTGATGAGCCCCAGGCCCCGCCCATGGCCGGAGCCTGACCCCGCCCACCCGACTCTGGCTGCGCACAGGTGCACTTCCAAGGGCCGCCGCTAGGGGGCGCTGGTGAGGGGGTTCGGGGACACTCAGCCCCCACCGGGCTGGGGCCACCCCTGCACCCATGGGGGTACGGGATTGTCTCCGCCATGTGGGGAACGGGGCCCTCTTCCCCTTCGCGGAAGCCCGAACCTTCCTCCCGGGGCACGCCTGCACCCTCCACTCGCACTCACGGCCCCAGCGGCGGGGCCGTTCGCCCGCAGACGCCCTAGAAGGAGGGCCGGGGTCCCCGTCAGGGGAGGGCACCCCCTGGAAGCCAGGGACGAGCGGCGACCGCGGCCTCTTCCAAAACGGCAGGCACACAGGCCTGCGCGGCAAAAAGCCCCCGGCAAGGCAGCACCACTCAAAGGGGAAGGGTCCGCACCTGGCCCAGCAGCTCTTGCTGAGCCCCAGGCCCCGCCCCTGGCCGGAGCCTGACCCCGCCCACCCGACTCTGGCTGCGCACAGGTGCACTTCCTAGGGCCGCCGCTAGGGGGCGCTGGTGAGGGGGTTCGGGGACCCTCAGCCCCCAACGGGCTGCGGCCACCCCTGCACCCATGGGGGTACGGGTTGTCCTCCGCCATGGGGGAACGGGGCCCCCTTCCCCTTCGCGGAAGCCCCAACCTTCCTCCCGGGGCACGCCTGCACCCTCCCCTCGCACTCACGGCCCCAGCCGGGGGCCGTGCGCCCGCAGACGCCCTAGACGGAGGGCCGGGGTCCCCGTCAGGGGAGGGCACCCCCTGGAAGCCAGGGACGAGCGGCGACCGCGGCCTCTTCCAAAACGGCAGGCACACAGGCCTGCGCGGCAAAAAGCCCCCGGCAAGGCAGCACCACTCAAAGGGGAAGGGTCCGCACCTGGCCCAGCAGCTCTTGCTGAGCCCCAGGCCCCGCCCCTGGCCGGAGCCTGACCCCGCCCACCCGACTCTGGCTGCGCACAGGTGCACTTCCTAGGGCCGCCGCTAGGGGGCGCTGGTGAGGGGGTTCGGGGACCCTCAGCCCCCAACGGGCTGCGGCCACCCCTGCACCCATGGGGGTACGGGTTGTCCTCCGCCATGGGGGAACGGGCCCCCTTCCCCTTCGCGGAAGCCCCAACCTTCCTCCCGGGGCACGCCTGCACCCTCCCCTCGCACTCACGGCCCCAGCGGCGAGGCCGTGCGCCCGCAGACGCCCTAGAGGGAGGGCCGGGGTCCCCGTCTGGGGAGGGCAACCACTGGAAGCCAGGGACGAGCGGCGACCGCGGCCTCTTCCAAAACGGCAGGCACACAGGCCTGCGCGGCAAAAAGCCCCCGGCAAGGCAGCACCACTCAAAGGGGAAGGGTTCGCACCTGGCCCAGCAGCTCTTGATGAGCCCCAGGCCCCGCCCCTGGCCGGAGCCTGACCCCGCCCACCCGATTCTGGCTGCGCACAGGTGCACTTCCTAGGGAAGCCTCTAGGGGGCGCTGGTGAGGGGGTTCGGGGACCCTCAGCCCCCAACGGGCTAGGGCCACCCTATCACCCATGGGGGTACGGGATTGTCTCCACCATGTGGGGAACGGGGCCCCCTTCCCCTACGCGGAAGCCCCAACCTTCCTCCCGGGGCACGCCTGCACCCTCCCCTCGCACTCACAGCCCCAGCGGCTGGGCCGTGCGCCCGCAGACGCCCTAGACGGAGGGCCGGGGTCCCCGTCAGGGGAGGGCACCCCCTGGAAGCCAGGGACGAGCGGCGACCGCGGCCTCTTCCAAAACGGCAGGCACACAGGCCTGCGCGGCAAAAAGCCCCCGGCAAGGCAGCACCACTCAAAGGGGAAGGGTCCGCACCTGGCCCAGCAGCTCTTGATGAGCCCCAGGCCCCGCCCCTGGCCGGAGCCTGACCCGCCCACCCGACTCTGGCTGCGCACAGGTGCACTTCCTAGGGCCGCCGCTAGGGGGCGCTGGTGAGGTGGTTCGGGGACCCTCAGCCCCCAACGGGCTGCGGCCACCCCTGCACCCATGGGGGTACGGGTTGTCCTCCGCCATGGGGGAACGGGGCCCCCTTCCCCTTCGCGGAAGCCCCAACCTTCCTCCCGGGGCACGCCTGCACGCTCCCCTCGCACTCACGGCCCCAGCGTCGGGGCCGTGCGCCCGCAGACGCCCTAGACGGAGGGCCGGGGTCCCCGTCAGGGGAGGGCACCCCCTGGAAGCCAGGGACGAGCGGCGACCGCGGCCTCTTCCAAAACGGCAGGCACACAGGCCTGCGCGGCAAAAAGCCCCCGGCAAGGCAGCACCACTCAAAGGGGAAGGGTCCGCACCTGGCCCAGCAGCTCTTGATGAGCCCCAGGCCCCGCCCCTGGCCGGAGCCTGACCCCGCCCACCCGATTCTGGCTGCGCACAGGTGCACTTCCTAGGGACGCCGCTAGGGGGCGCTGGTGAGGGGGTTCGGGGACCCTCAGCCCCCAACGGGCTAGGGCCACACTTGCACCCATGGGGGTACTGGATTGTCCTCCCCCATGGGGGAACGGGGCCCCCTTGCCCTTCGCGAAAGCCCCAACCTTCCTCCCGGGGCACGCCTGCACCCTCCCCTCGCACTCACAGCCCCAGCGGCGGGGCCGTGCGCCCGCAGACGCCCTAGTCGGAGGGCCGGGGTCCCCGTCAGGGGAGGGCACCCCCTGGAAGCCAGGGACGAGCGGCGACCGCGGCCTCTTCCAAAACGGCAGGCACACAGGCCTGCGCGGCAAAAAGCCCCCGGCAAAGCAGCACCACTCAAAGGGGAAGGGTCCGCACCTGGCCCAGCAGCTCTTGATGAGCCCCAGGCCCCGCCCATGGCCGGAGCCTGACCCCGCCCACCCGACTCTGGCTGCGCACAGGTGCACTTCCAAGGGCCGCCGCTAGGGGGCGCTGGTGAGGGGGTTCGGGGACACTCAGCCCCCACCGGGCTGGGGCCACCCCTGCACCCATGGGGGTACGGGATTGTCTCCGCCATGTGGGGAACGGGGCCCTCTTCCCCTTCGCGGAAGCCCCAACCTTCCTCCCGGGGCACGCCTGCACCCTCCACTCGCACTCACGGCCCAAGCGGCGGGGCCGTGCGCCCGCAGACGCCCTAGAAGGAGGGCCGGGGTCCCCGTCAGGGGAGGGCACCCCCTGGAAGCCAGGGACGAGCGGCGACCGCGGCCTCTTCCAAAACGGCAGGCACACAGGCCTGCGCGGCAAAAAGCCCCCGACAAGGCAGCACCACTCAAAGGGGAAGGGTCCGCACCTGGCCCAGCAGCTCTTGTTGAGCCCCAGGCCCCGCCCCTGGCCGGAGCCTGACCCCGCCCACCCGATTCTGGCTGCGCACAGGTGCACTTCCTAGGGACGCCGCTAGGGGGCGCTGGTGTGGGGGGGTTCGGGGACCCTCAGCCCCCAACGGGCTAGGGCCACCCTTGCACCCATGGGGGTACCGGATTGTCCTCCCCCATGGGGGAACGGGGCCCCCTTGCCCTTCGCGAAAGCCCCAACCTTCCTCCCGGGGGAAGCCTGCACCTCCTCTCGCACTCACAGCCCCAGCGGCGGGGCCGTGCGCCCGCAGACGCCCTAGAAGGAGGGCCGGGGTCCCCGTCAGGGGAGGGCACCCCCTGGAAGCCAGGGACGAGCGTCGACCGCGGCCTCTTCCAAAACGGCAGGCACACAGGCCTGCGCGGTAAAAAGCCCCCGGCAAGGCAGCACCACTCAAAGGGGTAGGGTCCGCACCTGGCCCAGCAGCTCTTGATGAGCCCCAGGCCCCGCCCCTGGCCGGAGCCTGACCCCGCCCACCCGACTCTGGCTGCGCACAGGTGCACTTCCTAGGGCCGCCGCTAGGGGGCGCTGGTGATGGGGTTCGGGGACCCTCAGCCCCCAACGGGCTGCGGCCACCCCTGCACCCATGGGGGTACCGGATTGTCCTCCCCCATGGGGGAACGGGGCCCCCTTGCCCTTCGCGGAAGACCCAAACTTCCTCCCGGGGCACGCCTGCACCCTCCCCTCGCACTCACGGCCCCAGCGGCGAGGCCGTGCGCCCGCAGACGCCCTAGACGGAGGGCCGGGGTCCCCGTCAGGGGAGGGCACCCCCTGGAAGCCAGGGACGACCGGCGACCGCGGCCTCTTCCAAAACGGCAGGCACACAGGCCTGCGCGGCAAAAAGCCCCCGGCAAGGCAGCACCACTCAAAGGGGAAGGGTCCGCACCTGGCCCAGCAGCTCTTGATGAGACCCAGGCCCCGCCCATGGCCGGAGCCTGACCCCGCCCACCCGACTCTGGCTGCGCAAAGGTGCACTTCCAAGGGCCGCCGCTAGGGGCCGCTGGTGAGGGGGTTCGGGTACACTCAGGCCCCACCGGGCTGGGGCCACCCCTGCACCCATGGGGGTACGGGATTGTCTCCGCCATGTGGGGAACGGGGCCCTCTTCCCCTTCGCGGAAGCCCCAACCTTCCTCCCGGGGCACGCCTGCACCCTCCACTCGCACTCACGGCCCCAGCGGCGGGGCCGTGCGCCCGCAGACGCCCTAGACGGAGGGCCGGGGTCCCCGTCAGGGGAGGGCACCCCCTGGAAGCCAGGGACGAGCGGCGACCGCGGCCTCTTCCAAAACGGCAGGCACACAGGCCTGCGCGGCAAAAAGCCCCCGGCAAGGCAGCACCACTCAAAGGGGAAGGGTCCGCACCTGGCCCAGCAGCTCTTGATGAGCCCCAGGCCCCGCCCCTGGCCGGAGCCTGACCCCGCCCACCCGATTCTGGCTGCGCACAGGTGCACTTCCTAGGGCCGCCGCTAGGGGGCGCTGGTGAGGGGGTTCGGGGACCCTCAGCCCCCAACGGGCTAGGGCCACCCTTGCACCCATGGGGGTACCGGATTGTCCTCCCCCATGGGGGAACGGGGCCCCCTTGCCCTTCGCGAAAGCCCCAACCTTCCTCGCGGGGGAAGCCTGCACCTCCTCTCGCACTCACAGCCCCAGCGGCGGGGCCGTGCGCCCGCAGACGCCCTAGACGGAGGGCCGGGGTCCCCGTCAGGGGAGGGCACCCCCTGGAAGCCAGGGACGAGTGGCGATCGCGGCCTCTTCCAAAACGGCAGGCACACAGGCCTGCGCGGCAAAAAGCCCCGGGCAAGGCAGCACCACTCAAAGGGGAAGGGTCCGCACCTGGCCCAGCAGCTCTTGATGAGCCCCAGGCCCCGCCCCTGGCCAGAGCCTGACCCCGCCCACCCGACTCTGGCTGCTCTCAGGTGCACTTCCTAGGGCCGCCGCTAGGGGGCGCTGGTGAGGGGGTTCGGGGACCCTCAGCCCCCAACGGGCTGCGGCCACCCCTGCACCCATGGGGGTACGGGATGTCCTCCGCCATGGGGGAACGGGGCCCCCTTCCCCTTCGCGGAAGCCCCAACCTTCCTCCCGGGGCACGCCTGCACCCTCCACTCGCACTCACGGCCCCAGCGGCGAGGCCGTGCGCCCGCAGACGCCCTAGACGGAGGGCCGGGGTCCTCGTCTGGGGATGGCAACCCCTGGAAGCCAGGGACGAGCGGCGACCGCGGCCTCTTCCAAAACGGCAGGCACACAGGCCTGCGCGGCAAAAAGCCCCCGGCAAGGCAGCACCACTCAAAGGGGAAGGGTCCGCACCTGGCCCAGCAGCTCTTGATGAGCCCCAGGCCCCGCCCCTGGCCGGAGCCTGACCCCGCCCACCCGATTCTGGCTGCGCACAGGTGCACTTCCTAGGGACGCCTCTAGGGGGCGCTGGTGAGGGGGTTCGGGGACCCTCAGCCCCCAACGTGCTAGGGCCACCCTTGCACCCATGGGGGTAGGGGATTGTCTCCACCATGTGGGGAACGGGGCCCCCTTCCCCTACGCGGAAGCCCCAACCTTCCTCCCGGGGCACGCCTGCACCCTCCCCTCGCACTCACAGCCCCAGCGGCGGGGCCGTGCGCCCGCAGACGCCCTAGACGGAGGGCCGGGGTCCCCGTCAGGGGAGGGCACCCCCTGGAAGCCAGGGACGAGCGGCGACCGCGGCCTCTTCCAAAACGGCAGGCACACAGGCCTGCGCGGCAAAAAGCCCCTGGCAAGGCAGCACCACTCAAAGGAGAAGGGTCCGCACCTGGCCCAGCAGCTCTTGATGAGCCCCAGGCCCCGCCCCTGGCCGGAGCCTGACCCCGCCCACCCGATTCTGGCTGCGCACAGGTGCACTTCCTAGGGACGCCGCTAGGGGGCGCTGGTGAGGGGGTTCGGGGACCCTCAGCCCCCAACGGGCTAGGGCCACCCTTGCACCCATGGGGGTACCGGATTGTCCTCCCCCTTGGGGGAACGGGGCCCCCTTGCCCTTCGCGAAAGCCCCAACCTTCCTCCCGGGGCACGCCTGCACCCTCCCCTCGCACTCACAGCCCCAGCGGCGGGGCCGTGCGCCCGCAGACGCCCTAGACGGAGGGCCGGGGTCCCCGTCAGGGGAGGGCACCCCCTGGAAGCCAGGGACGAGCGGCGACCGCGGCCTCTTCCAAAACCGCAGGCACACAGGCCTGCGCGGCAAAAAGCCCCCGGCAAGGCAGCACCACTCAAAGGGGAAGGGTCCGCACCTGGCCCAGCAGCTCTTGATGAGCCCCAGGCCCCGCCCCTGGCCGGAGCCTGACCCCGCCCACCCGACTCTGGCTGCGCACAGGTGCACTTCCTAGGGCCGCCGCTAGGGGGCGCTGGTGAGGGGGTTCGGGGACCCTCAGCCCCCAACGGGCTGCGGCCACCCCTGCACCCATGGGGGTACCGGATTGTCCTCCCCCATGGGGGAACGGGGCCCCCTTGCCCTTCGCGGAAGCCCCAAACTTCCTCCCGGGGCACGCCTGCACCCTCCCCTCGCACTCACGGCCCCAGCGGCGAGGCCGTGCGCCCGCAGACGCCCTAGACGGAGGGCCGGGGTCCCCGTCAGGGGAGGGCACCCCCTGGAAGCCAGGGACGAGCGGCGACCGCGGCCTCTTCCAAAACGGCAGGCACACAGGCCTGCGCGGCAAAAAGCCCCCGGCAAGGCAGCACCACTCAAAGGGGAAGGGTCCGCACCTGGCCCAGCAGCTCTTGATGAGCCCCAGGCCCCGCCCCTGGCCGGAGCCTGACCCCGCCCACCCGACTCTGGCTGCGCACAGGTGCACTTCCAAGGGCCGCCGCTAGGGGGCGCTGGTGAGGGGGTTCGGGGACACTCAACCCCCACCGGGCTGGGGCCACCCCTGCACCCATGGGGGTACGGGATTGTCTCCGCCATGTGGGGAACGGGGCCCTCTTCCCCTTCGCAGAAGCCCCAACCTTCCTCCCGGGGCACGCCTGCACCCTCCCCTCGCACTCACGGCCCCAGCGGCGAGGCCGTGCGCCCGCAGACGCCCTAGACGGAGGGCCGGGGTCCCCGTCTGGGGAGGGCAACCCCTGGAAGCCAGGGACGAGCGGCGACCGCGGCCTCTTCCAAAACGGCAGGCACACAGGCCTGCGCGGCAAAAAGCCCCCGGCAAGGCAGCACCACTCAAAGGGGAAGGGTCCGCACCTGGCCCAGCAGCTCTTGATGAGCCCCAGGCCCCGCCCCTGGCCGGAGCCTGACCCCGCCCACCCAATTCTGGCTGCGCACAGGTGCACTTCCTAGGGCCGCCGCTAGGGGGCGCTGGTGAGGGGGTTCGGGGACCCTCAGCCCCCAACGGGCTAGGGCCACCCTTGCACCCATGGGGGTACCGGATTGTCCTCCCCCATGGGGGAACGGGGCCCCCTTGCCCTTCGCGAAAGCCCCAACCTTCCTCGCGGGGGAAGCCTGCACCTCCTCTCGCACTCACAGCCCCAGCGGCGGGGCCGTGCGCCCGCAGACGCCCTAGACGGAGGGCCGGGGTCCCCGTCAGGGGAGGGCACCCCCTGGAAGCCAGGGACGAGTGGCGATCGCGGCCTCTTCCAAAACGGCAGGCACACAGGCCTGCGCGGCAAAAAGCCCCGGGCAAGGCAGCACCACTCAAAGGGGAAGGGTCCGCACCTGGCCCAGCAGCTCTTGATGAGCCCCAGGCCCCGCCCCTGGCCAGAGCCTGACCCCGCCCACCCGACTCTGGCTGCTCTCAGGTGCACTTCCTAGGGCCGCCGCTAGGGGGCGCTGGTGAGGGGGTTCGGGGACCCTCAGCCCCCAACGGGCTGCGGCCACCCCTGCACCCATGGGGGTACGGGATGTCCTCCGCCATGGGGGAACGGGGCCCCCTTCCCCTTCGCGGAAGCCCCAACCTTCCTCCCGGGGCACGCCTGCACCCTCCACTCGCACTCACGGCCCCAGCGGCGAGGCCGTGCGCCCGCAGACGCCCTAGACGGAGGGCCGGGGTCCTCGTCTGGGGATGGCAACCCCTGGAAGCCAGGGACGAGCGGCGACCGCGGCCTCTTCCAAAACGGCAGGCACACAGGCCTGCGCGGCAAAAAGCCCCCGGCAAGGCAGCACCACTCAAAGGGGAAGGGTCCGCACCTGGCCCAGCAGCTCTTGATGAGCCCCAGGCCCCGCCCCTGGCCGGAGCCTGACCCCGCCCACCCGATTCTGGCTGCGCACAGGTGCACTTCCTAGGGACGCCTCTAGGGGGCGCTGGTGAGGGGGTTCGGGGACCCTCAGCCCCCAACGTGCTAGGGCCACCCTTGCACCCATGGGGGTAGGGGATTGTCTCCACCATGTGGGGAACGGGGCCCCCTTCCCCTACGCGGAAGCCCCAACCTTCCTCCCGGGGCACGCCTGCACCCTCCCCTCGCACTCACAGCCCCAGCGGCGGGGCCGTGCGCCCGCAGACGCCCTAGACGGAGGGCCGGGGTCCCCGTCAGGGGAGGGCACCCCCTGGAAGCCAGGGACGAGCGGCGACCGCGGCCTCTTCCAAAATGGCAGGCACACAGGCCTGCGCGGCAAAAAGCCCCTGGCAAGGCAGCACCACTCAAAGGAGAAGGGTCCGCACCTGGCCCAGCAGCTCTTGATGAGCCCCAGGCCCCGCCCCTGGCCGGAGCCTGACCCCGCCCACCCGATTCTGGCTGCGCACAGGTGCACTTCCTAGGGACGCCGCTAGGGGGCGCTGGTGAGGGGGTTCGGGGACCCTCAGCCCCCAACGGGCTAGGGCCACCCTTGCACCCATGGGGGTACCGGATTGTCCTCCCCCTTGGGGGAACGGGGCCCCCTTGCCCTTCGCGAAAGCCCCAACCTTCCTCCCGGGGCACGCCTGCACCCTCCCCTCGCACTCACAGCCCCAGCGGCGGGGCCGTGCGCCCGCAGACGCCCTAGACGGAGGGCCGGGGTCCCCGTCAGGGGAGGGCACCCCCTGGAAGCCAGGGACGAGCGGCGACCGCGGCCTCTTCCAAAACCGCAGGCACACAGGCCTGCGTGGCAAAAAGCCCCCGGCAAGGCAGCACCACTCAAAGGGGAAGGGTCCGCACCTGGCCCAGCAGCTCTTGATGAGCCCCAGGCCCCGCCCCTGGCCGGAGCCTGACCCCGCCCACCCGACTCTGGCTGCGCACAGGTGCACTTCCTAGGGCCGCCGCTAGGGGGCGCTGGTGAGGGGGTTCGGGGACCCTCAGCCCCCAACGGGCTGCGGCCACCCCTGCACCCATGGGGGTACCGGATTGTCCTCCCCCATGGGGGAACGGGGCCCCCTTGCCCTTCGCGGAAGCCCCAAACTTCCTCCCGGGGCACGCCTGCACCCTCCACTCGCACTCACGGCCCCAGCGGCGAGGCCGTGCGCCCGCAGACGCCCTAGACGGAGGGCCGGGGTCCCCGTCTGGGGAGGGCAACCCCTGGAAGCCAGGGACGAGCGGCGACCGCGGCCTCTTCCAAAACGGCAGGCACACAGGCCTGCGCGGCAAAAAGCCCCCGGCAAGGCAGCACCACTCAAAGGGGAAGGGTCCGCACCTGGCCCAGCAGCTCTTGATGAGCCCCAGGCCCCGCCCCTGGCCGGAGCCTGACCCCGCCCACCCGATTCTGGCTGCGCACAGGTGCACTTCCTAGGGACGCCTCTAGGGGGCGCTGGTGAGGGGGTTCGGGGACCCTCAGCCCCCAACGTGCTAGGGCCACCCTTGCACCCATGGGGGTAGGGGATTGTCTCCACCATGTGGGGAACGGGGCCCCCTTCCCCTACGCGGAAGCCCCAACCTTCCTCCCGGGGCACGCCTGCACCCTCCCCTCGCACTCACAGCCCCAGCGGCGGGGCCGTGCGCCCGCAGACGCCCTAGACGGAGGGCCGGGGTCCCCGTCAGGGGAGGGCACCCCCTGGAAGCCAGGGACGAGCGGCGACCGCGGCCTCTTCCAAAACGGCAGGCACACAGGCCTGCGCGGCAAAAAGCCCCCGGCAAGGCAGCACCACTCAAAGGGGAAGGGTCCGCACCTGGCCCAGCAGCTCTTGATGAGCCCCAGGCCCCGCCCCTGGTCGGAGCCTGACCCCGCCCACCCGACTCTGGCTGCGCACAGGTGCACTTCTAGGGCCGCCGCTAGGGGGCGCTGGTGAGGGGGTTCGGGGACCCTCAGCCCCCAACGGGCTGCGGCCACCCCTGCACCCATGGGGGTACGGGTTGTCCTCCGCCATGGGGGAACGGGGCCCCCTTCCCCTTCGCGGAAGCCCCAACCTTCCTCCCGGGGCACGCCTGCACCCTCCCCTCGCACTCACGGCCCCAGCGGCGGGGCCGTGCGCCCGCAGACGCCCTAGACGGAGGGCCGGGGTCCCCGTCAGGGGAGGGCACCCCCTGGAAGCCAGGGACGAGCGGCGACCGCGGCCTCTTCCAAAACGGCAGGCACACAGGCCTGCGCGGCAAAAAGCCCCCGGCAAGGCAGCACCACTCAAAGGAGAAGGGTCCGCACCTGGCCCAGCAGCTCTTCATGAGCCCCAGGCCCCGCCCCTGGCCGAAGCCTGACCCCGCCCACCCGATTCTGGCTGCGCACAGGTGCACTTCCTAGGGACGCCGCTAGGGGGCGCTGGTGAGGGGGTTCGGGGACCCTCAGCCCCCAACGGGCTAGGGCCACCCTTGCACCCATGGGGGTACCGGATTGACCTCCCCCATGGGGGAACGGGGCCCCCTTGCCCTTCGCGAAAGCCCCAACCTTCCTCCCGGGGCACGCCTACACCCTCCCCTCGCACTCACAGCCCCAGCGGCGGGGCCGTGCGCCCGCAGACGCCCTAGACTGAGGGCCGGGGTCCCCGTCAGGGGAGGGCACCCCCTGGAAGCCAGGGACGAGCGGCGACCGCGGCCTCTTCCAAAACCGCAGGCACACAGGCCTGAGCGGCAAAAAGCCCCCGGCAAGGCAGCACCACTCAAAGGGGAAGGGTCCGCACCTGGCCCAGCAGCTCTTGATGAGCCCCAGGCCCCGCCCCTGGCCGGAGCCTGACCCCGCCCACCCGACTCTGGCTGCGCACAGGTGCACTTCCTAGGGCCGCCGCTAGGGGGCGCTGGTGAGGGGGTTCGGGGACCCTCAGCCCCCAACGGGTTGCGGCCACCCCTGCACCCATGGGGGTACCGGATTGTCCTCCCCCATGGGGGAACGGGGCCCCCTTGCCCTTCGCGGAAGCCCCAAACTTCCTCCCGGGGCACGCCTGCACCCTCCCCTCGCACTCACGGCCCCAGCGGCGAGGCCGTGCGCCCGCAGACGCCCTAGACGGAGGGCCGGGGTCCCCTTCAGGGGAGGGCACCCCCTGGAAGCCAGGGACGAGCGGCGACCGCGGCCTCTTCCAAAACGGCAGGCACACAGGCCTGCGCGGCAAAAAGCCCCCGGCAAGGCAGCACCACTCAAAGGGGAATGGTCCGCACCTGGCCCAGCAGCTCCTGATGAGCCCCAGGCCCCGCCCATGGCCGGAGCCTGACCCCGCCCACCCGACTCTGGCTGCGCACAGGTGCACTTCCAAGGGCCGCCGCTAGGGGGCGCTGGTGAGGGGGTTCGGTGACACTCAGCCCCCACCGGGCTGGGGCCACCCCTGCACCCATGGGGGTACGGGATTGTCTCCGCCATGTGGGGAACGGGGCCCTCTTCCCCTTCGCGGAAGCCCCAACCTTCCTCCCGGGGCACGCCTGCACCCTCCACTCGCACTCACGGCCCCAGCGGCGGGGCCGTGCGCCCGCAGACGCCCTAGGAGGAGGGCCGGGGTCCCCGTCAGGGGAGGGCACCCCCTGGAAGCCAGGGACGAGCGGCGACCGCGGCCTCTACCAAAACGGCAGGCACACAGGCCTGCGCGGCAAAAAGCCCCCGGCAAGGCAGCACCACTCAAAGGGGAAGGGTCCGCACCTGGCCCAGCAGCTCTTGATGAGCCCCAGGCCCCGCCCCTGGCCGGAGCCTGACCCCGCCCACCCGATTCTGGCTGCGCACAGGTGCACTTCCTAGGGCCGCCGCTAGGGGGCGCTGGTGAGGGGGTTCGGGGACCCTCAGCCCCCAACGGGCTAGGGCCACCCTTGCACCCATGGGGGTACCGGATTGTCCTCCCCCATGGGGGAACGGGGCCCCCTTGCCCTTCGCGAAAGCCCCAACCTTCCTCCCGGGGGAAGCCTGCACCTCCTCTCGCACTCACAGCCCCAGCGGCGGGGCCGTGCGCCCGCAGACGCCCTAGACGGAGGGCCGGGGTCCCCGTCAGGGGAGGGCACCCCCTGGAAGCCAGGGACGAGCGGCGACCGCGGCCTCTTCCAAAACGGCAGGCACACAGGCCTGCGCGGCAAAAAGCCCCCGGCAAGGCAGCACCACTCAAAGGGGAAGGGTCCGCACCTGGCCCAGCAGCTCTTGATGAGCCCCAGGCCCCGCCCCTGCCCGGAGCCTGACCCCGCCCACCCGATTCTGGCTGCGCACAGGTGCACTTCCTAGGGACGCCGCTAGGGGGCGCTGGTGAGGGGGTTCGGGGACCCTCAGCCCCCAACGGGCTAGGGCCACGCTTGCACCCATGGGGGTTAGGGATTGTCCACCCCATGGGGGAACGGGGCCCCCTTGCCCTTCGCGGAAACCCCAACCTTCCTCCCGGGGGAAGCCTGCACCTTCTCTCGCACTCACGGCCCCAGCGGCGGGGCCGTGCGCCCGCAGACGCCCTAGACGGAGGGCCGGGGTCCCCGTCAGGGGAGGGCACCCCCTGGAAGCCAGGGACGAGCGGCGACCGCGGCCTCTTCCAAAACGGCAGGCACACAGGCCTGCGCGGCAAAAAGCTCCCGGCAAGGCAGCACCACTCAAAGGGGAAGGGTCCGCACCTGCCCCAGCAGCACTTGATGAGCCCCAGGCCCCGCCCCTGGCCGGAGCCTGACCCCGCCCACCCGACTCTGGCTGCGCACAGGTGCACTTCCTAGGGCCGCCGCTAGGGGGCGCTGGTGAGGGGGTTCGGGGACACTCAGCCCCCAACGGGCTGCGGCCACCCCTGCACCCATGGGGGTACGGGTTGTCCTCCGCCATGGGGGAACGGGGCCCCCTTCCCCTTCGCGGAAGACCCAAACTTCCTCCCGGGGCACGCCTGCACCCTCCCCTCGCACTCACGGCCCCAGCGGCGAGGCCGTGCGCCCGCAGACGCCCTAGACGGAGGGCCGGGGTCCCCGTCAGGGGAGGGCACCCCCTGGAAGCCAGGGACGAGCGGCGACCGCGGCCTCTTCCAAAACGGCAGGCACACAGGCCTGCGCGGCAAAAAGCCCCCGGCAAGGCAGCACCACTCAAAGGGGAATGGTCCGCACCTGGCCCAGCAGCTCCTGATGAGCCCCAGGCCCCGCCCATGGCCGGAGCCTGACCCCGCCCACCCGACTCTGGCTGCGCACAGGTGCACTTCCAAGGGCCGCCGCTAGGGGGCGCTGGTGAGGGGGTTCGGTGACACTCAGCCCCCACCGGGCTGGGGCCACCCCTGCACCCATGGGGGTACGGGATTGTCTCCGCCATGTGGGGAACGGGGCCCTCTTCCCCTTCGCGGAAGCCCCAACCTTCCTCCCGGGGCACGCCTGCACCCTCCACTCGCACTCACGGCCCCAGCGGCGGGGCCGTGCGCCCGCAGACGCCCTAGGAGGAGGGCCGGGGTCCCCGTCAGGGGAGGGCACCCCCTGGAAGCCAGGGACGAGCGGCGACCGCGGCCTCTACCAAAACGGCAGGCACACAGGCCTGCGCGGCAAAAAGCCCCCGGCAAGGCAGCACCACTCAAAGGGGAAGGGTCCGCACCTGGCCCAGCAGCTCTTGATGAGCCCCAGGCCCCGCCCCTGGCCGGAGCCTGACCCCGCCCACCCGATTCTGGCTGCGCACAGGTGCACTTCCTAGGGCCGCCGCTAGGGGGCGCTGGTGAGGGGGTTCGGGGACCCTCAGCCCCCAACGGGCTAGGGCCACCCTTGCACCCATGGGGGTACCGGATTGTCCTCCCCCATGGGGGAACGGGGCCCCCTTGCCCTTCGCGAAAGCCCCAACCTTCCTCCCGGGGGAAGCCTGCACCTCCTCTCGCACTCACAGCCCCAGCGGCGGGGCCGTGCGCCCGCAGACGCCCTAGACGGAGGGCCGGGGTCCCCGTCAGGGGAGGGCACCCCCTGGAAGCCAGGGACGAGCGGCGACCGCGGCCTCTTCCAAAACGGCAGGCACACAGGCCTGCGCGGCAAAAAGCCCCCGGCAAGGCAGCACCACTCAAAGGGGAAGGGTCCGCACCTGGCCCAGCAGCTCTTGATGAGCCCCAGGCCCCGCCCCTGCCCGGAGCCTGACCCCGCCCACCCGATTCTGGCTGCGCACAGGTGCACTTCCTAGGGACGCCGCTAGGGGGCGCTGGTGAGGGGGTTCGGGGACCCTCAGCCCCCAACGGGCTAGGGCCACGCTTGCACCCATGGGGGTTAGGGATTGTCCACCCCATGGGGGAACGGGGCCCCCTTGCCCTTCGCGGAAGCCCCAACCTTCCTCCCGGGGGAAGCCTGCACCTTCTCTCGCACTCACGGCCCCAGCGGCGGGGCCGTGCGCCCGCAGACGCCCTAGAAGGAGGGCCGGGGTCCCCGTCAGGGGAGGGCACCCCCTGGAAGCCAGGGACGAGCGGCGACCGCGGCCTCTTCCAAAACGGCAGGCACACAGGCCTGCGCGGCAAAAAGCTCCCGGCAAGGCAGCACCACTCAAAGGGGAAGGGTCCGCACCTGCCCCAGCAGCACTTGATGAGCCCCAGGCCCCGCCCCTGGCCGGAGCCTGACCCCGCCCACCCGACTCTGGCTGCGCACAGGTGCACTTCCTAGGGCCGCCGCTAGGGGGCGCTGGTGAGGGGGTTCGGGGACACTCAGCCCCCAACGGGCTGCGGCCACCCCTGCACCCATGGGGGTACGGGTTGTCCTCCGCCATGGGGGAACGGGGCCCCCTTCCCCTTCGCGGAAGACCCAAACTTCCTCCCGGGGCACGCCTGCACCCTCCCCTCGCACTCACGGCCCCAGCGGCGAGGCCGTGCGCCCGCAGACGCCCTAGACGGAGGGCCGGGGTCCCCGTCAGGGGAGGGCACCCCCTGGAAGCCAGGGACGAGCGGCGACCGCGGCCTCTTCCAAAACGGCAGGCACACAGGCCTGCGCGGCAAAAAGCCCCCGGGAAGGCAGCACCACTCAAAGGGGAAGGGTCCGCACCTGGCCCAGCAGCTCTTGATGAGCCCCAGGCCCCGCCCATGGCCGGAGCCTGACCCCGCCCACCCGACTCTGGCTGCGCACAGGTGCACTTCCAAGGGCCGCCGCTAGGGGGCGCTGGTGAGGGGGTTCGGGGACACTCAGCCCCCACCGGGCTGGGGCCACCCCTGCACCCATGGGGGTACGGGATTGTCTCCGCCATGTGGGGAACGGGGCCCTCTTCCCCTTCGCGGAAGCCCCAACCTTTCTCCCGGGGCACGCCTGCACCCTCCCCTCGCACTCACGGCCCCAGCGGCGGGGCCGTGCGCCCGCAGACGCCCTAGACGGAGGGCCGGGGTCCCCGTCAGGGGAGGGCACCCCCGGGAAGCCAGGGACGAGCGGCGACCGCGGCCTCTTCCAAAACGGCAGGCACACAGGCCTGCGCGGCAAAAAGCCCACGGCAAGGCAGCACCACTCAAAGGGGAAGGGTCCGCACCTGGCCCAGCAGCTCTTGATGAGCCCCAGGCCCCGCCCCTGGCCGGAGCCTGACCCCGCCCACCCGATTCTGGCTGCGCACAGGTGCACTTCCTAGGGCCGCCGCTAGGGGGCGCTGGTGAGGGGGTTCGGGGACCCTCAGCCCCCAACGGGCTAGGGCCACCCTTGCACCCATGGGGGTACCGGATTGTCCTCCCCCATGGGGGAACGGGGCCCCCTTGCCCTTCGCGAAAGCCCCAACCTTCCTCCCGGGGGAAGCCTGCACCTCCTCTCGCACTCACAGCCCCCGCGGCGGGGCCGTGCGCCCGCAGACGCCCTAGACGGAGGGCCGGGGTCCCCGTCAGGGGAGGGCACCCCCTGGAAGCCAGGGACGAGCGGCGACCGCGGCCTCTTCCAAAACGGCAGGCACACAGGCCTGCGCGGCAAAAAGCCCCCGGCAAGGCAGCACCACTCAAAGGGGAAGGGTCCGCACCTGGCCCAGCAGCTCTTGATGAGCCCCAGGCCCCGCCCCTGGCCGGAGCCTGACCCCGCCCAACCGATTCTGGCTGCGCACAGGTGCACTTCCTAGGGACGCCTCTAGGGGGCGCTGGTGAGGGGGTTCGGGGACCCTCAGCCCCCAACGGGCTAGGGCCACCCTTGCACCCATGGGGGTAACGGATTGTCCTCCCCCATGGGGGAACGGGGCCACCTTGCCCTTCGCGGAAGCCCCAACCTTCCTCCCGGGGGAAGCCTGCACCTCCTCTCGCACTCACAGCCCCAGCGGCGGGGCCGTGCGCCCGCAGACGCCCTAGACGGAGGGCCGGGGTCCCCGTCAGGGGAGGGCACCCCCTGGAAGCCAGGGACGAGCGGCGAACGCGGCCTCTTCCAAAACGGCAGGCACACAGGCCTGCGCGGCAAAAAGCCCCGGGCAAGGCAGCACCACTCAAAGGGGAAGGGTCCGCACCTGGCCCAGCAGCTCTTGATGAGCCCCAGGCCCCGCCCCTGGCCGGAGCCTGACCCCGCCCACCCGACTCTGGCTGCGCACAGGTGCACTTCCTAGGGCCGCCGCTAGGGGGCGCTGGTGAGGGGGTTCGGGGACCCTCAGCCCCCAACGGGCTGCGGCCACCCCTGCACCCATGGGGGTACGGGTTGTCCTCCGCCATGGGGGAACGGGGCCCACTTCCCCTTCGCGGAAGCCCCAACCTTCCTCCCGGGGCACGCCTGCACCCTCCCCTCGCACTCACGGCCCCAGCGGCGAGGCCGTGCGCCCGCAGACGCCCTAGACGGAGGGCCGGGGTCCCCGTCTGGGGAGGGCAACCCCTGGAAGCCAGGGACGAGCGGCGACCGCGGCCTCTTCCAAAACGGCAGGCACACAGGCCTGCGCGGCAAAAAGCCCCCGGCAAGGCAGCACCACTCAAAGGGGAAGGGTCCGCACCTGGCCCAGCAGCTCTTGATGAGCCCCAGGCCCCGCCCCTGGCCGGAGCCTGACCCCGCCCACCCGATTCTGGCTGCGCACAGGTGCACTTCCTAGGGACGCCTCTAGGGGGCGCTGGTGAGGGGGTTCGGGGACCCTCAGCCCCCAACGTGCTAGGGCCACCCTTGCACACATGGGGGTAGGGGATTGTCTCCACCATGTGGGGACGGGGCCCCCTTCCCCTACGCGGAAGCCCCAACCTTCCTCCCGGGGCACGCCTGCACCCTCCCCTCGCACTCACAGCCCCAGCGCCGGGGCCGTGCGCCCGCAGACGCCCTAGACGGAGGGCCGGGGTCCCCGTCAGGGGAGGGCACCCCCTGGAAGCCAGGGACGAGCGGCGACCGCGGCCTCTTCCAAAACGGCAGGCACACAGGCCTGCGCGGCAAAAAGCCCCCGGCAAGGCAGCACCACTCAAAGGGGAAGGGTCCGCACCTGGCCCAGCAGCTCTTGATGAGCCCAGGCACCGCCCCTGGTCGGAGCCTGACCCCGCCCACCCGAATCTGGCTGCGCACAGGTGCACTTCCTAGGGCCGCCGCTAGGGGGCGTTGGTGAGGGGATTCGGGGACCCTCAGCCCCCAACGGGCTGCGGCCACCCCTGCACCCATGGGGGTACGGGTTGTCCTCCGCCATGGGGGAACGGGGCCCCCTTCCCCTTCGCGGAAGCCCCAACCTTCCTCCCGGGGCACGCCTGCACCCTCCCCTCGCACTCACGGCCCCAGCGGCGGGGCCGTGCGCCCGCAGACGCCCTAGACGGAGGGCCGGGGTCCCCGTCAGGCTAGGGCACCCCCTGGAAGCCAGGGACGAGCGGCGACCGCGGCCTCTTCCAAAACGGCAGGCACACAGGCCTGCGCGGCAAAAAGCCCCCGGCAAGGCAGCACCACTCAAAGGGGAAGGGTCCGCACCTGGCCCAGCAGCTCTTGATGAGCCCCAGGCCCCGCCCCTGGCCGGAGCCTGACCCCGCCCTCCCGATTCTGGCTGCGCACAGGTGCACTTCCTAGGGACGCCGCTAGGGGGCGCTGGTGAGGGGGTTCGGTGACTCTCAGCCCCCAACGGGCTAGGGCCACCCTTGCACCCATGGGGGTACCGGATTGTCCTCCCCCATGGGGGAACGGGGCCCCCTTGCCCTTCGCGAAAGCCCCAACCTTCCTCCCGGGGCACGCCTGCACCCTCCCCTCGCACTCACAGCCCCAGCGGCGGGGCCGTGCGCCCGCAGACGCCCTAGACGGAGGGCCGGGGTCCCCGTCAGGGGAGGGCACCCCCTGGAAGCCAGGGACGAACGGCGACCGCGGCCTCTTCCAAAACGGCAGGCACACAGGCCTGCGCGGCAAAAAGCCCCCGGCAAGGCAGCACCACTCAAAGGGGAAGGGTCCGCACCTGGCCCAGCAGCTCTTGATGAGCCCCAGGCCCCGCCCATGGCCGGAGCCTGACCCCGCCCACCCGACTCTGGCTGCGCACAGGTGCACTTCCAAGGGCCGCCGCTAGGGGGCGCTGGTGAGGGGGTTCGGGGACCCTCAGCCCCCACCGGGCTGGGGCCACCCCTGCACCCATGAGGGTACGGGATTGTCTCCGCCATGTGGGGAACGGGGCCCTCTTCCCCTTCGCGGAAGCCCCAACCTTCCTCCCGGGGCACGCCTGCACCCTCCACTCGCAATCACGGCCCCAGCGGCGGGGCCGTGCGCCCGCAGACGCCCTAGAAGGAGGGCCGGGGTCCCCGTCAGGGGAGGGCACCCACTGGAAGCCAGGGATGAGCGGCGACCGCGGCCTCTTCCAAAAGGGCAGGCACACAGGCCTGCGCGGCAAAAAGCCCCCGGCAAGGCAGCACCACTCAAAGGGGAAGGGTCCGGACCTGGCCCAGCAGCTCTTGATGAGCCCCAGGCCCCGCCCCTGGCCGGAGCCTGACCCCGCCCACCCGACTCTGGCTGCGCACAGGTGCACTTCCTAGGGCCGCCGCTAGGGGGCGCTGGTGAGGGGGTTCGGGGACCCTCAGCCTCCAACGGGCTGCGGCCACCTCTGCACCCATGGGGGTACGGGTTGTCCTCCGCCATGGGGGAACGGGGCCCCCTTCCCCTTCGCGGAAGCCCCAACCTTACTCCCGGGGCACGCCTGCACCCTCCCCTCGCACTCACGGCCCCAGCGGCGGGGCCGTGCGCCCGCAGACGCCCTAGACGGAGGGCCGGGGTCCCCGTCAGGGGAGGGCACCCCCTGGAAGCCAGGGACGAGCGGCGACCGCGGCCTCTTCCAAAACGGCAGGCACACAGGCCTGCGCGGCAAAAAGCCCCCGGCAAGGCAGCACCACTCAAAGGGGAAGGGTCCGCACCTGGCCCAGCAGCTCTTGATGAGCCCCAGGCCCCGCCCCTGGCCGGAGCCTGACCCCGCCCACCCGATTCTGGCTGCGCACAGGTGCACTTCCTAGGGACGCCGCTAGGGGGCGCTGGTGAGGGGGTTCGGGGACCCTCAGCCCCCAACGGGCTAGGGCCACCCTTGCACCCATGGGGGTACCGGATTGTCCTCCCCCATGGGGGAACGGTGCCCGCTTGCCCTTCTCGGAAGCCCCAACCTTCCTCCCGGGGGAAGCCTGCACCTCCTCTCGCACTCACAGCCCCAGCGGCGGGGCCGTGCGCCCGCAGACGCCCTAGACGGAGGACCGGGGTCCCCGTCAGGGGAGGACACCCCCTGGAAGCCAGGGACGAGCGGCGACCGCGGCCACTTCCAAAACGGCAGGCACACAGGCCTGCGCGGCAAAAAGCCCCGGGGAAGGCAGCACCACTCAAAGGGGAAGGGTCCGCACATGGCCCAGCTGCTCTTGATGAGCCCCAGGCCCCGCCCCTGGCCGGAGCCTAACCCCGCCCACCCGAATCTGGCTGCGCACAGGTGCACCACCTAGGGCCGCCGATAGGGGGCGCTGGTGAGGGTGTTCGGGGACCCTCAGCCCCCAACGGGCTGCGGCGACCCCTGCACCCATGGGGGTACGGGTTGCCCTCCGCCATGGGGGAACGGGGCCCCCTTCCCCTACGCGGAAGCCCCAACCTTCCTCCCGGGGCACGCCTGCACCCTCCCCTCGCACTCACGGCCCCAGCGGCGAGGCCGTGCGCCCGCAGACGCCCTAGACGGAGGGCCGGGGTCCCCGTCTGGGGAGGGCACCCCCTGGAAGCCAGGGACGAGCGGCGACCGCGGCCTCTTCCAAAACGGCAGGCACACAGGCCTGCGCGGCAAAAAGCCCCCGGCAAGGCAGCACCACTCAAAGGGGAAGGGTCCGTACCTGGCCCAGCAGCTCTTGATGAGCCCCAGGCCCCGCCCCTGGCCGGAGCCTGACCTCGCCCACCCGACTCTGGCTACGCACAGGTCACTTCCAAGGGCCGCCGCTAGGGGGCGCTGGTGAGGGGGTTCGGGGACCCTCAGCCCCCACCGGGCTGGGCCCACCCCTGCACCCATGGGGGTACGGGATTGTCTCCGCCATGTGGGGAACGGGGCCCCCTTTCCCTTCGCGGAAGTCCCAACCTTCCTTCCGGGGCACTCCTGCACCCTCCACTCGCACTCACGGCCCCAGCGGCGGGGCCTCGCGCCCGCAGACGCACTAGATGGAGGGCCGGCGTCCCCGTCAGGGGAGGGCACCCCCTGGAAGCCACGGACGAGCGGCGACCGCGGCCTCTTCCAAAACGGCAGGCACACAGGCCTGCGGGGCAAAAAGCCCCCGGCAAGGCAGCACCACTCAAAGGGGAAGGGTCCGCACCTGGCCCAGCAGCTCTTGATGAGCCCCAGGCCCCGCCCATGGCCGGAGCCTGACCCCGCCCACCCGACTCTGGCTGCGCACAGGTGCACTTCCAAGGGCCGCCGCTAGGGGGCGCTGGTGAGGGGGTTCGGGGACCCTCAGCCCCCAACGGGCTAGGGCCACCCTTGCACCCATGGGGGTACCGGATTGTCCTCCCCCATGGGGGAACGGGGCCCCCTTGCCCTTCGCGAAAGCCCCAACCTTCCTCCCGGGGGAAGCCTGCACCTCCTCTCGCACTCACAGACCCAGCGGCGGGGCCGTGCGCCCGCAGACGCCCTAGACGGAGGGCCGGGGTCCCCGTCAGGGGAGGGCACCCCCTGGAAGCCAGGGACGAGGGGCGACCGCGGCCTCTTCCAAAACGGCAGGCACACAGGCCTACGCGGCAAAAAGCCCCCGGCAAGGCAGCACCACTCAAAGGGGAAGGGTCCGCACCTGGCCCAGCAGCTCTTGATGAGCCCCAGGCCCCGCCCCTGGCCGGAGCCTGACCCCGCCCACCCGATTCTGGCTGCGCACAGGTGCACTTCCTAGGGATGCCGCTAGGGGGCGCTGGTGAGGGGGTTCGGGGACCCTCAGCCCCCAACGGGCTAGGGCCACCCTTGCACCCATGGGGGTACCGGATTGTCCTCCCCCATGGGGGAACGGGGCCCCCTTGCCCTTCGCGGAAGCCCCAACCTTCCTCCCGTGGGAAGCCTGCACCTCCTCTCGCACTCACAGCCCCAGCGGCGGGGTCGTGCGCCCGCAGACGCCCTAGACGGAGGGCCGGGGTCCCCGTCAGGGGAGGGCACCCCCTGGAATCCAGGGACGAGCGGCGACCGCGGCCTCTTCCAAAACGGCAGGCACACAGGCCTGCGCGGCAAAAAGCCCCCGGCAAGGCAGCACCACTCAAAGGGGAAGGGTCCGCACCTGGCCCAGCAGCTCTTGATGAGCCCCAGGCCCCGCCCCTGGCCGGATCCTGACCCCGCCCACCCGACTCTGGCTGCCCTCAGGTGCACTTCCAAGGGCCGCCGCTAGGGGGCGCTGGTGAGGGGGTTCGGGGAACCTCAGCCCCCACCGGGCTGGGGCCACCCCTGCATCCATGGGGGTACGGGATTGTCCTCCCCCATGGGGGAACGGGGCAACCTTGCCCTTCGCGGAATCCCCAACCTTCCTCCCGGGGCACTCCTGCACCCTCCTCTCGCACTCACAGCCCCAGCGGCGGAGCCGTGCGCCCGCAGATGCCCTAGACGGAGGGCCGGAGTCCCCGTCAGGGGAGGGCACCCCCTGGAAGCCAGGGACGAGCGGCGACCGCGGCCTCTACCAAAACGGCAGGCACACAGGCCTGCGCGGCAAAATGCCCCGGGCAAGGCAGCACCACTCAAAGGGGAAGGGTCCGCACCAGGCCCAGCAGCTCTTGATGAGCCCCAGGCCACGCCCCTGGCCGGAGCCTGACCCCGCCCACCCGACTCTGGCTGCGAACAGGTGCACCTCCAAGGGACGCCGCTAGGGGGCGCTGGTGAGGGGGTTCGGGACCCTCAGCGCCCACCGGGCTGGGGCCACCCCGGCACCCATGGGGCTACGGGATTGTCCTCCCCCATGGGGCAACGGGATCCCCTTCCCCTTCGCGGAAGCCCCAACCTTCCTCCGGGGCACGCCTGCACCCTCCTCTCGCACTCACAGCCCCAGTGGCGGGGCCGTGCACCCGCAGACGCCCTAGACGGAGGGCCGGCGTCCCCGTCAGGGGAGGGCACCACCTGGAAGGAGGGACAAGCTGCGACCGCGGCCTCTTCTAAAACGGCACGCACACAGGCCTGCGCGGCAAAAAGCCCCCGGCAAGGCAGCACCACTCAAAGGGGAAGGGCCGCACCTGGTCCAGCAGCTCTTGATGAGCCCCAGGCCCCGCCCCTGGCCGGAGCCTGACCCCGCCCACCCGACTCTGGCTGCGCACAGGTGCACTTCCAAGGGCCGACGCTAGGGGGCGCTGGTGAGGGGGTTTGGGGACCCTCAGCCCCCACCGGGCTGGGGCCACCACGGCACCCATGGGGCTACGGGATTGTCCTCCCCCATTGGGCAACGGGGCCCCCTTCCCCTTTGCGGAAACCCCAACCTTCCTCCCGGGGCACGCCTGCACCCTCCTCTCGAACTGACAGCCCCAGCGGCGGGGCCGTGCGCCCGCAGACGCCCTAGACGGAGGGCCGGGGTCCCCATCAGTGGAGGGCACCCCCTGGAAGCCAGGGACGGGCGGCGACCGCGGCCTCTTCCAAAACGGCAGCACACAGCCCTGCGCGGCAAAAAGCCCCAGGCAAGGCAGCACCACTCAAAGGGGAAGGGTCCGCACCTGGCCAGCAGCTCTTGATGAGCCCCAGGCCCCGCGCCTGGCCGGAGGCTGTCCCCGCCCACCCGACTCTGGCTGCGCACAGGTTCACTTCCTAGGGCCGCCGCTAGGGGGCGCTGGTGAGGGGGTTCGGGGACCCTCAGCCCCCACCGTGCTGGGGCCACCCCGGCACCCATGGGGGTACGGGATTGTCCTCCCCCATGGGGCAACGGGTCCCCCTTCCCCTTCGCGGAAGCCCCAACCTTCCTCCCGGGGCACGCCTGCCCCCTCTTCTCACACTCACAGCCCCAGCGGCGGGGCCGTGCACCCGCAGACGCCCTAGACGGAGGGCCGGCGTCCCCGTCAGGGGAAGGCACCCCCTGGAAGCCAGGGATGAGCGGCGACCGCGGCCTCTTCCAAAACGGTAGGCACACAGGCCTGCGCGGCAAAAAGCCCCCGGCAAGGCAGCACCACTCAAAGGGGAAGGGTCCGCACCTGGCCCAGCAGCTCTTGATGAGCCCCAGGCCCCGCCCCTGGCCGGAGCCTGACCCCGCCCACCCGACTCTGGCTGAGCACAAGTGCACTTCTGTCAGTACCAGGCTTACACCAGCAGGGGGACCTGGGGTGGTGGTCGCTTCCGCCCAAAATTGAGTCACTTCCGCCCAAAGCGGAGGCTGATGCAACAGTAACCGGATGTTGCAAATCCACGTAGAGTGCATGTGCAGGCTTTCTGAGATATAGCCCCTCCCCTAATATAAACAGAGTTCCTGCTTCCAGCCAAGAGAGTGCACGTGTTTTTTCATCCCCAGCCCCTCTGCCGTGTTCCTGAACCCCGTCGGCCTGCAGGCAGGACCGGCAAGTGGCGCCCGAACGTGGGACACGAGTACGAGGGATCCTCTGAGGGACCGATCAATCAGTAAGGTAAGGATTAGGTAAGTGATCGGCATCATGGGCAATACCATGTCCAAGGGCCAACTTGTTAGAGCCCTACAACTTCTGCTTAAACATTATGGAACTCCCATTAAGGTCCAAACCCTTAATGATCTAGTCTCAGTCCTCGCAAATACCAGCAAATGGTTCTTTCAGCAGGACACCGTCTCAGTAAGAAAATGGGAAAAGGTCAAAGCAGACTTCCTTCTTTACAGGGACCTTTATGGACCCCAAACTATCCCCCCCCGTATTTTTTCTGTGTGGCAGCTAGTCCATGATGCCCTTAGTGATGGGGGAGCAGCTGCTTATGAACTAGTGGCTGAGGTATTGCACTCTGCAGCTCAGTCTGAAAGCAAAAAGCCTGCCACATACTCGGCTGCAGCAAGCTCAGCCACAGAAACCCTCCCTTCTCAATCCTCAAATCCGGGGGTAGATTCCTCTTCAGACGAGGGGAATGTGGAGGACAATACAAACTATCCATCTCCTTATGATAGACCACCCCCATCAACCAAAAATCCATCAACCAAAAATCGGTGGCATCCCTCCCCCACCACTCTCCCCTCTGCCCCTCCACTTAACTCCCATGGCTCTGACCCAGACCTTCCTGGGCTTATACAGTCCCTAACTTCTGTTCTTTCGAGATTTGTACCCTCCAACTCTGAAAATTCTCGGGAATCCCTTCTGGCCTGCCCGGTTTCAGTTGTTCAAAATGATCAGGGACAGCAGGTCCGGCAACATTCGGCACTGCCTTTCCAAGACCTCAAGCTCTTGAAAGAATCTATCAGAGACTATGGACTTCAGAGCCCTTTTGTTCACCAAATGTTAGACACCTTTGAAACCTTTATTATGACACCCAATGACTGGAAGGACACTTTCCGCGCAGTTTTGAGCCCAGGGGATTATCTTTTGTGGAAGGGTCAGTTTACATAACTCTGTGACCAGTATGCTCAAACCAATATTCAAAGAGGTTTTCCCCAACAAACTAAAGAAATGTTAACCGGGGAGGGTCCCAGTTATAGTACTAATCAGCAACAATGTTTATATAATCCTGTTGTTTTTGCACAAGTAGCCTTGGCTGCAAAATCAGCTTGGAAGGCACTGGGATCCAGGAGTCAGCCTCACCAATCCCTTACAAAAATCCTTCAGGGCCCCTCAGAGCCATTTGCTGACTTTGTAGCTCGCCTTCTAACAGCAACCTCTTGAATTATGGGAGAGGGCGAGCCTACCTCTATACTAGTCAAACAATGGGCATTTGAAAATGCTAACAGGGCCTCCCCGGTGGCGCAGCGGTTGAGCGCTGGGTTGCGAAGCTGCGCGCGGCCTCTGCGGCGCCGGTTCGATCCCCGGCTGCTCCCCGGCCACCAGAGGAGGGTCCCACATGGCGTGCAGACCTCTCCTGCCGCCCGCTGCTCCCCTCAGCAGTGTACTTCGGTCCTTCTGCCTGCTCTGCTCCCTGCTCTGGCTCTGGTGAATTCTCTCACCCTCCCGTGCTTCTGACTGTGCCCAGTGCATGTATAAACAAAACAAACAAACAAACCAGCAAACAAATGAATAAAGCATGCCTCTATAAAAAAAATAAAAAATAAATAAATAAATGAAAATGCTAACAAATGGTGCCAGGAGGCCATTTGCCCATGGAAGGATAAACAGGATATTTCTGGGTACATTCACTTGTGTAAGGATATTGACGGGGCTACCGTTACAGGCACCATCATGGCGGCGGCTCTGCGGCCATCAGCCCAGCACCCCCCCTCCTTTGCAACATGATTCATTGGACAATAGTTAATAATACCCCTTTCCTTCTGCAAGTTTCCAGAAAGGGGGGTATTCTCCTGTCACTCTTGTCTACCAATTCCACCACTGGACTTCCTTCTATAGTGTCTTTCATTCTATCGTTCAACAATCAATCCTCCCTCAATTGTACCTGTCACCTTTCCTCTTGTTGGTCCAGAACCCTCAGCAATTCCTTTGTTGTCATGCGTTTCCCTAAGGTCATTATTATGCCTGTCAATGTGTCTGAGTCTACTTCTCAGGTAATCATCCGAAATCGATAAGCAGGTCCGGCATTGGTTGTTGGCACCTTTCGTGGTCGGCGGCCTAGATCTATCCAACTTCGTACTCAATGCAGATATCAACAACCATCTCGCAGTAGGACTACTCCAGAGTCTCCAGCACCTTTCTCACACAAAATTCCATCAACAACGATCTCGCAGTCGGACTACTCCCGTTGAATCCACAAGTTTCCTTAATACAGGAAGAAATTGACTTACTGACTTTAACTGCTCATGTTCCTTGTATTCCTACCTATGCCTTCATGTGTGTTACACCTGCCATCCTTTTCAACTATTCCTTTCAAGTTCATACCCTTAATGCCTACCTGCGCGGCCCGTGGAACCAAACCTTTCTCAATTTTACTGCACAATTGGCTAATCAAATTCTATCCATTAACAACATCCGTGCTTCAGTACAAAATCCTTGGGGGAAGCAATATCACTCCTATGTACAATCCTCTTCTGCCTGGAAATTATTTTCTACATCCTGTGGTGCCAGTGGAATAGACGTGGTGCAGTGGAATAGACGAAAAATATGCAAGTAGCTCTCCAAAACGTGCGCCATTCTCCATTACAGCCCACTGAAAATCCCAGGGTGTGGATAAACACTGCCCTTGACCACCTGTAGGCCAATGACGGGTAAGATGGTGGTGTACCCGTAGCAACTTAAGACAGCTCCACTACCTTACCTAGGATCCTGGTAGTGGGTGGCTATGACGGGTAAGCACGTGAGTACGACTGCCACAACCTAAGACAGGCCCAGTGTGTGTCCCCCCCCATCAATAAAGTAAAAACGGGGGAGATGTCAGTACCAGGCTTACACCAGCAGGGGGACCTGGGGTGGTGGTCGCTTCCGTCCAAAGATGAGTCACTTCCGCCCAAATCGGAGGCTGATGCAACAGTAACCGGATGTTGCAAATCCACGTAAAGTGCATGCGCAGGCTTTCTGAGATATAGCCCCTCCCCTAAAATAAACAGAGTTCCTGCTTCCAGCCAAGAGAGTGCACGTGGTTTTTCATCCCCAGCCCCTCTGCCGTGTTCCTGAACCACGTCGGCCTGCAGGCAGGACCGGCACACTTCCTAGGGCCGCCGCTAGGGCGCGCTGGTGAGGGGGGTTAGGGACCCTCAGTCCCCACCGGGCTGGGGCCACCCCTGAACCCATGGGGGTACGGGATTGTCCTCCCCCATGGGGCAACGGAGCACACTTCCCCTTCGCGGAAGCCCCAACCTTCCTCCCGGGGCACGCCTGCTCCCTCCCCTCGCACTCACAGCCCCAGCGGCGGGGTGGTGCGCCCGCAGACGCCCTAGACGGAGGGCCAGGGTCCCCGTCAGGGGAGGGCACCCCCTGGAAGCCAAAGAGGAGCGGCGACCGCGGCCACTTCCAAACGGCAGGCACACAGGCCTGCGCAGCAAAATGCCCCCGGCATGGCAGCACCACTCAAAGGGGAAGAGTCCGCAGCTGGCCCAGCAGCTCTTGATGAGCCCCAGGCCCCGCCCCTGCCCGGAACCTGACCCCGCCCACCCGACTCTGGCTGCGCACAGGTGCACTTCCTAGGGCCGCCGCTAGGGGGCGCTGGTGAGGGGGTTCGGGGACCCTCAGCCCCCACCGGGCTGGGGCCACCACTGCACCCATGGGGGTACGGAATTGTCTTCCCCCATGGGGGAACGGGACCCCCTTCCACTTCGCGGAAGCCCCAACCTTCCTCCCGGGGCACGCCTGCACCCTCCCCTCGCACTCACAGCCCCAGCGGCGGGGCCGTGCGCCCGCAGACGCTCTAGACGGAGGGCCGGGGTCCCCGTCAGGGGAGGGCACCCCCTGGAAGTCAGGGACGAGCAGCGACCGCGGCCTCTTCCAAAACGGCAGGCAACAGGCCTGCGCGGCAAAAAGCCCCAGGCAAGGCAGCACCACTCAAAGGGGAAGGGTCCGCACATGGCCCAGCAGCTCTTGATGAGCCCCAGGCCCCGCCCTTGGCCGGAGCCTGACCCCGCCCACCCGACTCTGGCTGCGCACAGGTGCACTTCCTAGGGCCACCGCTAGAGGGCGCTGGTGAGTGGGTTCGGGGACCCTCAGCCCCCACCGGGCTGGGGCCACCCCTGCAACAATGGGGGTATGGGATTGTCCTCGCCCATGGGGGAACGGGGCCCGCTTGCGCTTCGCGGAAGCCCCAACCTTCTTCCCGGGGCACGCCTGCACCCTCCCCTCGCTCTCACAGCCCCAGCGGCGGGGCCTTGCGCCCGCAGACGCCCTAGACAGAGGACCGGGGTCCCCGTCAGGGGAGGGCACCCCCTGGAAGCCAGGTACGAGCTGCGACATCGGCCTCTTCCAAAACGGCAGGCACACAGGCCTGCGCGGCAAAAAGCCCCGGGCAAGGCAGCACCACTCATAGGGGAAGGGTCCGCACCTGGCCCAGCAGCTCTTGATGAGCCCCAGGCCCCGCCCCTGGCCGGAACCTGACCCCGCCCACCCGACTCTGGCTGCGCACAGGTGCACTTCCTAGGGCCGCCGCTAGGGGGTTGCTGGTGAGGGGGTATGGGGACCCTCAGCCCCCACCGGGCTGGGGCCACCCATGAACCCATGGGGGTACGGGATTGTCCTCACCCATGGGGCAACGGGGCCCCCTTCCCCTTCGTGGAAGCCCTAACCTTCCTCCCGGGCACGCCTGCACACTCGCCTCGCACTCACAGCCCCACCGGCGGAGTGGTGCGCCCGCACCACCCGGAGTGGTGCGCCCCTAGATGGAGGGCCGGGGTCCCCGTCATGGGAGGGCACACCCTGGAATCCAGGGACGAGTGGCGACCGCGGCCTCTTCCAAAACGGCAGGCACACAGGCCTGCGCGGCAAAAAGCCGCCGGCAAGGCAGCACCACTAAAGGGGAAGGGTCCGCACCTGGCCCAGCAGATCTTGATGAGCCCAAGGCCCCGCCCCTGGCCGGAACCTGACCCCGCCCACCCTACTCTGGCTGCGCACAGGTGCACTTCCAAGGGCCGCCGCTATCGGGCGCTGGTGAGGGCGTTCGGGGAACCTCAGCCCCCACCGGGCTGCGGCCACCCCTGCACTCATGGGGGTACGGGATTGTCCTCACCCATGGGGCAAGGGGGCCCCCTTCCCCTTCGCGGAAACCCCAACCTACCTCCCGGCGAACGCCTGCACCCTCCCCTCTCACTCACAGCCCCAGCGGCGGGGCCGTGCGCCCGCAGACGCCCTAGACGGAGGGCCGGGGTCCCCGTCAGGGGGGGTCACCCCCTGGAAGCCAGGGACCAGCGGCGACCGCGGCCTCTTCCAAAACGGCAGGCACACAGGCCTGCGCGGCAAAAAGCCCCCGGCAAGGCAGCGCCACTCAAAGTGGAAGGGTCCGCACCTCGCCCAGCAGTTCTGATGAGGCCCAGGCCCGCCCATGGTCGGAGCCTGACCCCGCCCACCCGACTCTGGCTGCGCACAGGTGCACTTCCAAGGGCCGCCGCTAGGGGCCGCTGGTGAGGGTGATCGGGGACCCTCAGCCCCCACCGGGCTGGAGCCAACCCTGCACCCATGGGGGTACGGGATTGTCCTCCCCTATGGGGCAACGGGGCCCTCTTCCCCTTTGCGGAATCCCCAACCTTCCTCCCGGGGCACGCCTGCACCCTCCTCTCGAACTGACAGCCCCAGCGGCGGGGCCGTGCGCCCGCAGACGCCCTAGACGGAGGGCCGGGGTCCCCATCAGTGGAGGGCACCCCCTGGAAGCCAGGGACGGGCGGCGACCGCGGCCTCTTCCAAAACGGCAGCACACAGCCCTGCGCGGCAAAAAGCCCCAGGCAAGGCAGCACCACTCAAAGGGGAAGGGTCCGCACCTGGCCAGCAGCTCTTGATGAGCCCCAGGCCCCGCGCCTGGCCGGAGGCTGTCCCCGCCCACCCGACTCTGGCTGCGCACAGGTTCACTTCCTAGGGCCGCCGCTAGGGGGCGCTGGTGAGGGGGTTCGGGGACCCTCAGCCCCCACCGTGCTGGGGCCACCCCGGCACCCATGGGGGTACGGGATTGTCCTCCCCCATGGGGCAACGGGTCCCCCTTCCCCTTCGCGGAAGCCCCAACCTTCCTCCCGGGGCACGCCTGCCCCCTCTTCTCACACTCACAGCCCCAGCGGCGGGGCCGTGCACCCGCAGACGCCCTAGACGGAGGGCCGGCGTCCCCGTCAGGGGAAGGCACCCCCTGGAAGCCAGGGATGAGCGGCGACCGCGGCCTCTTCCAAAACGGTAGGCACACAGGCCTGCGCGGCAAAAAGCCCCCGGCAAGGCAGCACCACTCAAAGGGGAAGGGTCCGCACCTGGCCCAGCAGCTCTTGATGAGCCCCAGGCCCCGCCCCTGGCCGGAGCCTGACCCCGCCCACCCGACTCTGGCTGAGCACAAGTGCACTTCTGTCAGTACCAGGCTTACACCAGCAGGGGGACCTGGGGTGGTGGTCGCTTCCGCCCAAAATTGAGTCACTTCCGCCCAAAGCGGAGGCTGATGCAACAGTAACCGGATGTTGCAAATCCACGTAGAGTGCTTGTGCAGGCTTTCTGAGATATAGCCCCTCCCCTAATATAAACAGAGTTCCTGCTTCCAGCCAAGAGAGTGCACGTGTTTTTTCATCCCCAGCCCCTCTGCCGTGTTCCTGAACCCCGTCGGCCTGCAGGCAGGACCGGCAAGTGGCGCCCGAACGTGGGACACGAGTACGAGGGATCCTCTGAGGGACCGATCAATCAGTAAGGTAAGGATTAGGTAAGTGATCGGCATCATGGGCAATACCATGTCCAAGGGCCAACTTGTTAGAGCCCTACAACTTCTGCTTAAACATTATGGAACTCCCATTAAGGTCCAAACCCTTAATGATCTAGTCTCAGTCCTCGCAAATACCAGCAAATGGTTCTTTCAGCAGGACACCGTCTCAGTAAGAAAATGGGAAAAGGTCAAAGCAGACTTCCTTCTTTACAGGGACCTTTATGGACCCCAAACTATCCCCCCCCGTATTTTTTCTGTGTGGCAGCTAGTCCATGATGCCCTTAGTGATGGGGGAGCAGCTGCTTATGAACTAGTGGCTGAGGTATTGCACTCTGCAGCTCAGTCTGAAAGCAAAAAGCCTGCCACATACTCGGCTGCAGCAAGCTCAGCCACAGAAACCCTCCCTTCTCAATCCTCAAATCCGGGGGTAGATTCCTCTTCAGACGAGGGGAATGTGGAGGACAATACAAACTATCCATCTCCTTATGATAGACCACCCCCATCAACCAAAAATCCATCAACCAAAAATCGGTGGCATCCCTCCCCCACCACTCTCCCCTCTGCCCCTCCACTTAACTCCCATGGCTCTGACCCAGACCTTCCTGGGCTTATACAGTCCCTAACTTCTGTTCTTTCGAGATTTGTACCCTCCAACTCTGAAAATTCTCGGGAATCCCTTCTGGCCTGCCCGGTTTCAGTTGTTCAAAATGATCAGGGACAGCAGGTCCGGCAACATTCGGCACTGCCTTTCCAAGACCTCAAGCTCTTGAAAGAATCTATCAGAGACTATGGACTTCAGAGCCCTTTTGTTCACCAAATGTTAGACACCTTTGAAACCTTTATTATGACACCCAATGACTGGAAGGACACTTTCCGCGCAGTTTTGAGCCCAGGGGATTATCTTTTGTGGAAGGGTCAGTTTACATAACTCTGTGACCAGTATGCTCAAACCAATATTCAAAGAGGTTTTCCCCAACAAACTAAAGAAATGTTAACCGGGGAGGGTCCCAGTTATAGTACTAATCAGCAACAATGTTTATATAATCCTGTTGTTTTTGCACAAGTAGCCTTGGCTGCAAAATCAGCTTGGAAGGCACTGGGATCCAGGAGTCAGCCTCACCAATCCCTTACAAAAATCCTTCAGGGCCCCTCAGAGCCATTTGCTGACTTTGTAGCTCGCCTTCTAACAGCAACCTCTTGAATTATGGGAGAGGGCGAGCCTACCTCTATACTAGTCAAACAATGGGCATTTGAAAATGCTAACAGGGCCTCCCCGGTGGCGCAGCGGTTGAGCGCTGGGTTGCGAAGCTGCGCGCGGCCTCTGCGGCGCCGGTTCGATCCCCGGCTGCTCCCCGGCCACCAGAGGAGGGTCCCACATGGCGTGCAGACCTCTCCTGCCGCCCGCTGCTCCCCTCAGCAGTGTACTTCGGTCCTTCTGCCTGCTCTGCTCCCCGCTCTGGCTCTGGTGAATTCTCTCACCCTCCCGTGCTTCTGACTGTGCCCAGTGCATGTATAAACAAAACAAACAAACAAACCAGCAAACAAATGAATAAAGCATGCCTCTATAAAAAAAAATAAAAAATAAATAAATAAATGAAAATGCTAACAAATGGTGCCAGGAGGCCATTTGCCCATGGAAGGATAAACAGGATATTTCTGGGTACATTCACTTGTGTAAGGATATTGACGGGGCTACCGTTACAGGCACCATCATGGCGGCGGCTCTGCGGCCATCAGCCCAGCACCCCCCCTCCTTTGCAACATGATTCATTGGACAATAGTTAATAATACCCCTTTCCTTCTGCAAGTTTCCAGAAAGGGGGGTATTCTCCTGTCACTCTTGTCTACCAATTCCACCACTGGACTTCCTTCTATAGTGTCTTTCATTCTATCGTTCAACAATCAATCCTCCCTCAATTGTACCTGTCACCTTTCCTCTTGTTGGTCCAGAACCCTCAGCAATTCCTTTGTTGTCATGCGTTTCCCTAAGGTCATTATTATGCCTGTCAATGTGTCTGAGTCTACTTCTCAGGTAATCATCCGAAATCGATAAGCAGGTCCGGCATTGGTTGTTGGCACCTTTCGTGGTCGGCGGCCTAGATCTATCCAACTTCGTACTCAATGCAGATATCAACAACCATCTCGCAGTAGGACTACTCCAGAGTCTCCAGCACCTTTCTCACACAAAATTCCATCAACAACGATCTCGCAGTCGGACTACTCCCGTTGAATCCACAAGTTTCCTTAATACAGGAAGAAATTGACTTACTGACTTTAACTGCTCATGTTCCTTGTATTCCTACCTATGCCTTCATGTGTGTTACACCAGCCATCCTTTTCAACTATTCCTTTCAAGTTCATACCCTTAATGCCTACCTGCGCGGCCCGTGGAACCAAACCTTTCTCAATTTTACTGCACAATTGGCTAATCAAATTCTATCCATTAACAACATCCGTGCTTCAGTACAAAATCCTTGGGGGAAGCAATATCACTCCTATGTACAATCCTCTTCTGCCTGGAAATTATTTTCTACATCCTGTGGTGCCAGTGGAATAGACGTGGTGCAGTGGAATAGACGAAAAATCTGCAAGTAGCTCTCCAAAACGTGCGCCATTCTCCATTACAGCCCACTGAAAATCCCAGGGTGTGGATAAACACTGCCCTTGACCACCTGTAGGCCAATGACGGGTAAGATGGTGGTGTACCCGTAGCAACTTAAGACAGCTCCACTACCTTACCTAGGATCCTGGTAGTGGGTGGCTATGACGGGTAAGCACGTGAGTACGACTGCCACAACCTAAGACAGGCCCAGTGTGTGTCCCCCCCCATCAATAAAGTAAAAACGGGGGAGATGTCAGTACCAGGCTTACACCAGCAGGGGGACCTGGGGTGGTGGTCGCTTCCGTCCAAAGATGAGTCACTTCCGCCCAAATCGGAGGCTGATGCAACAGTAACCGGATGTTGCAAATCCACGTAAAGTGCATGCACAGGCTTTCTGAGATATAGCCCCTCCCCTAAAATAAACAGAGTTCCTGCTTCCAGCCAAGAGAGTGCACGTGGTTTTTCATCCCCAGCCCCTCTGCCGTGTTCCTGAACCACGTCGGCCTGCAGGCAGGACCGGCACACTTCCTAGGGCCGCCGCTAGGGCGCGCTGGTGAGGGGGGTTAGGGACCCTCAGTCCCCACCGGGCTGGGGCCACCCCTGAACCCATGGGGGTACGGGATTGCCCTCCCCCATGGGGCAACGGAGCACACTTCCCCTTCGCGGAAGCCCCAACCTTCCTCCCGGGGCACGCCTGCTCCCTCCCCTCGCACTCACAGCCCCAGCGGCGGGGTGGTGCGCCCGCAGACGCCCTAGACGGAGGGCCAGGGTCCCCGTCAGGGGAGGGCACCCCCTGGAAGCCAAAGAGGAGCGGCGACCGCGGCCACTTCCAAACGGCAGGCACACAGGCCTGCGCAGCAAAATGCCCCCGGCATGGCAGCACCACTCAAAGGGGAAGAGTCCGCAGCTGGCCCAGCAGCTCTTGATGAGCCCCAGGCCCCGCCCCTGCCCGGAACCTGACCCCGCCCACCCGACTCTGGCTGCGCACAGGTGCACTTCCTAGGGCCGCCGCTAGGGGGCGCTGGTGAGGGGGTTCGGGGACCCTCAGCCCCCACCGGGCTGGGGCCACCACTGCACCCATGGGGGTACGGAATTGTCTTCCCCCATGGGGGAACGGGACCCCCTTCCCCTTCGCGGAAGCCCCAACCTTCCTCCCGGAGCACGCCTGAAACCTCCCCTCGCACTCACAGCCCCAGCGGCGGGGCCGTGCGCCCGCAGACGCTCTAGACGGAGGGCCGGGGTCCCCGTCAGGGGAGGGCACCCCCTGGAAGTCAGGGACGAGCAGCGACCGCGGCCTCTTCCAAAACGGCAGGCACACAGGCCTGCGCGGCAAAAAGCCCCAGGCAAGGCAGCACCACTCAAAGGGGAAGGGTCCGCACCTGGCCCAGCAGCTCTTGATGAGCCCCAGGCCCCGCCCTTGGCCGGAGCCTGACCCCGCCCACCCGACTCTGGCTGCGCACAGGTGCACTTCCTAGGGCCACCGCTAGAGGGCGCTGGTGAGTGGGTTCGGGGACCCTCAGCCCCGACCGGGCTGGGGCCACCCCTGCAACCATGGGGGTATGGGATTGTCTTCGCCCATGGGGGAACGGGGCCCGCTTGCGCTTCGCGGAAGCCCCAACCTTCTTCCCGGGGCACGCCTGCACCCTCCCCTCGCTCTCACAGCCCCAGCGGCGGGGCCTTGCGCCCGCAGACGCCCTAGACAGAGGACCGGGGTCCCCGTCAGGGGAGGGCACCCCCTGGAAGCCAGGTACGAGCTGCGACATCGGCCTCTTCCAAAACGGCAGGCACACAGGCCTGCGCGGCAAAAAGCCCCGGGCAAGGCAGCACCACTCATAGGGGAAGGGTCCGCACCTGGCCCAGCAGCTCTTGATGAGCCCCAGGCCCCGCCCCTGGCCGGAACCTGACCCCGCCCACCCGACTCTGGCTGCGCACAGGTTCACTTCCTAGGGCCGCCGCTAGGGGGTTGCTGGTGAGGGGGTATGGGGACCCTCAGCCCCCACCGGGCTGGGGCCACCCATGAACCCATGGGGGTACGGGATTGTCCTACCCATGGGGCAACGGGGCCCCCTTCCCCTTCGTGGAAGCCCTAACCTTCCTCCCGGGGCACGCCTGCACACTCGCCTCGCACTCACAGCCCCACCGGCGGAGTGGTGCGCCCGCACCACCCGGAGTGGTGCGCCCCTAGATGGAGGGCCGGGGTCCCCGTCATGGGAGGGCACCCCCTGGAATCCAGGGACGAGCGGCGACCGCGGCCTCTTCCAAAACGGCAGGCACACAGGACTGCGCGGCAAAAAACCGCCGGCAAGGCAGCACCACTAAAGGGGAAGGGTCCGCACCTGGCCCAGCAGATCTTGATGAGCCCAAGGCCCCGCCCCTGGCCGGAACCTGACCCCGCCCACCCTACTCTGGCTGCGCACAGGTGCACTTCCAAGGGCCGCCGCTATCGGGCGCTGGTGAGGGCGTTCGGGGAACCTCAGCCCCCACCGGGCTGCGGCCACCCCTGCACTCATGGGGGTACGGGATTGTCCTCACCCATGGGGCAAGGGGGCCCCCTTCCCCTTCGCGGAAACCCCAACCTACCTCCCGGCGAACGCCTGCACCCTCCCCTCTCACTCACAGCCCCAGCGGCGGGGCCGTGCCCCCGCAGACGCCCTAGACGGAGGGCCGGGGTCCCCGTCAGGGGGGGTCACCCCCTGGAAGCCAGGGACCAGCGGCGACCGCGGCCTCTTCCAAAACGGCAGGCACACAGGCCTGCGCGGCAAAAAGCCCCCGGCAAGGCAGCGCCACTCAAAGTGGAAGGGTCCGCACCTCGCCCAGCAGCTCTGATGAGGCCCAGGCCCGCCCATGGTCGGAGCCTGACCCCGCCCACCCGACTCTGGCTGCGCACAGGTGCACTTCCAAGGGCCGCCGCTAGGGGCCGCTGGTGAGGGTGATCGGGGACCCTCAGCCCCCACCGGGCTGGAGCCAACACTGCACCCATGGGGGTACGGGATTGTCCTCCCCTATGGGGCAACGGGGCCCTCTTCCCCTTTGCGGAATCCCCAACCTTCCTCCCGGGGCACGCCTGCACCCTCCTCTCGAACTGACAGCCCCAGCGGCGGGGCCGTGCGCCCGCAGACGCCCTAGACGGAGGGCCGGGGTCCCCATCAGTGGAGGGCACCCCCTGGAAGCCAGGGACGGGCGGCGACCGCGGCCTCTTCCAAAACGGCAGCACACAGCCCTGCGCGGCAAAAAGCCCCAGGCAAGGCAGCACCACTCAAAGGGGAAGGGTCCGCACCTGGCCAGCAGCTCTTGATGAGCCCCAGGCCCCGCGCCTGGCCGGAGGCTGTCCCCGCCCACCCGACTCTGGCTGCGCACAGGTTCACTTCCTAGGGCCGCCGCTAGGGGGCGCTGGTGAGGGGGTTCGGGGACCCTCAGCCCCCACCGTGCTGGGGCCACCCCGGCACCCATGGGGGTACGGGATTGTCCTCCCCCATGGGGCAACGGGTCCCCCTTCCCCTTCGCGGAAGCCCCAACCTTCCTCCCGGGGCACGCCTGCCCCCTCTTCTCACACTCACAGCCCCAGCGGCGGGGCCGTGCACCCGCAGACGCCCTAGACGGAGGGCCGGCGTCCCCGTCAGGGGAAGGCACCCCCTGGAAGCCAGGGATGAGCGGCGACCGCGGCCTCTTCCAAAACGGTAGGCACACAGGCCTGCGCGGCAAAAAGCCCCCGGCAAGGCAGCACCACTCAAAGGGGAAGGGTCCGCACCTGGCCCAGCAGCTCTTGATGAGCCCCAGGCCCCGCCCCTGGCCGGAGCCTGACCCCGCCCACCCGACTCTGGCTGAGCACAAGTGCACTTCTGTCAGTACCAGGCTTACACCAGCAGGGGGACCTGGGGTGGTGGTCGCTTCCGCCCAAAATTGAGTCACTTCCGCCCAAAGCGGAGGCTGATGCAACAGTAACCGGATGTTGCAAATCCACGTAGAGTGCTTGTGCAGGCTTTCTGAGATATAGCCCCTCCCCTAATATAAACAGAGTTCCTGCTTCCAGCCAAGAGAGTGCACGTGTTTTTTCATCCCCAGCCCCTCTGCCGTGTTCCTGAACCCCGTCGGCCTGCAGGCAGGACCGGCAAGTGGCGCCCGAACGTGGGACACGAGTACGAGGGATCCTCTGAGGGACCGATCAATCAGTAAGGTAAGGATTAGGTAAGTGATCGGCATCATGGGCAATACCATGTCCAAGGGCCAACTTGTTAGAGCCCTACAACTTCTGCTTAAACATTATGGAACTCCCATTAAGGTCCAAACCCTTAATGATCTAGTCTCAGTCCTCGCAAATACCAGCAAATGGTTCTTTCAGCAGGACACCGTCTCAGTAAGAAAATGGGAAAAGGTCAAAGCAGACTTCCTTCTTTACAGGGACCTTTATGGACCCCAAACTATCCCCCCCCGTATTTTTTCTGTGTGGCAGCTAGTCCATGATGCCCTTAGTGATGGGGGAGCAGCTGCTTATGAACTAGTGGCTGAGGTATTGCACTCTGCAGCTCAGTCTGAAAGCAAAAAGCCTGCCACATACTCGGCTGCAGCAAGCTCAGCCACAGAAACCCTCCCTTCTCAATCCTCAAATCCGGGGGTAGATTCCTCTTCAGACGAGGGGAATGTGGAGGACAATACAAACTATCCATCTCCTTATGATAGACCACCCCCATCAACCAAAAATCCATCAACCAAAAATCGGTGGCATCCCTCCCCCACCACTCTCCCCTCTGCCCCTCCACTTAACTCCCATGGCTCTGACCCAGACCTTCCTGGGCTTATACAGTCCCTAACTTCTGTTCTTTCGAGATTTGTACCCTCCAACTCTGAAAATTCTCGGGAATCCCTTCTGGCCTGCCCGGTTTCAGTTGTTCAAAATGATCAGGGACAGCAGGTCCGGCAACATTCGGCACTGCCTTTCCAAGACCTCAAGCTCTTGAAAGAATCTATCAGAGACTATGGACTTCAGAGCCCTTTTGTTCACCAAATGTTAGACACCTTTGAAACCTTTATTATGACACCCAATGACTGGAAGGACACTTTCCGCGCAGTTTTGAGCCCAGGGGATTATCTTTTGTGGAAGGGTCAGTTTACATAACTCTGTGACCAGTATGCTCAAACCAATATTCAAAGAGGTTTTCCCCAACAAACTAAAGAAATGTTAACCGGGGAGGGTCCCAGTTATAGTACTAATCAGCAACAATGTTTATATAATCCTGTTGTTTTTGCACAAGTAGCCTTGGCTGCAAAATCAGCTTGGAAGGCACTGGGATCCAGGAGTCAGCCTCACCAATCCCTTACAAAAATCCTTCAGGGCCCCTCAGAGCCATTTGCTGACTTTGTAGCTCGCCTTCTAACAGCAACCTCTTGAATTATGGGAGAGGGCGAGCCTACCTCTATACTAGTCAAACAATGGGCATTTGAAAATGCTAACAGGGCCTCCCCGGTGGCGCAGCGGTTGAGCGCTGGGTTGCGAAGCTGCGCGCGGCCTCTGCGGCGCCGGTTCGATCCCCGGCTGCTCCCCGGCCACCAGAGGAGGGTCCCACATGGCGTGCAGACCTCTCCTGCCGCCCGCTGCTCCCCTCAGCAGTGTACTTCGGTCCTTCTGCCTGCTCTGCTCCCCGCTCTGGCTCTGGTGAATTCTCTCACCCTCCCGTGCTTCTGACTGTGCCCAGTGCATGTATAAACAAAACAAACAAACAAACCAGCAAACAAATGAATAAAGCATGCCTCTATAAAAAAAAATAAAAAATAAATAAAAAAATGAAAATGCTAACAAATGGTGCCAGGAGGCCATTTGCCCATGGAAGGATAAACAGGATATTTCTGGGTACATTCACTTGTGTAAGGATATTGACGGGGCTACCGTTACAGGCACCATCATGGCGGCGGCTCTGCGGCCATCAGCCCAGCACCCCCCCTCCTTTGCAACATGATTCATTGGACAATAGTTAATAATACCCCTTTCCTTCTGCAAGTTTCCAGAAAGGGGGGTATTCTCCTGTCACTCTTGTCTACCAATTCCACCACTGGACTTCCTTCTATAGTGTCTTTCATTCTATCGTTCAACAATCAATCCTCCCTCAATTGTACCTGTCACCTTTCCTCTTGTTGGTCCAGAACCCTCAGCAATTCCTTTGTTGTCATGCGTTTCCCTAAGGTCATTATTATGCCTGTCAATGTGTCTGAGTCTACTTCTCAGGTAATCATCCGAAATCGATAAGCAGGTCCGGCATTGGTTGTTGGCACCTTTCGTGGTCGGCGGCCTAGATCTATCCAACTTCGTACTCAATGCAGATATCAACAACCATCTCGCAGTAGGACTACTCCAGAGTCTCCAGCACCTTTCTCACACAAAATTCCATCAACAACGATCTCGCAGTCGGACTACTCCCGTTGAATCCACAAGTTTCCTTAATACAGGAAGAAATTGACTTACTGACTTTAACTGCTCATGTTCCTTGTATTCCTACCTATGCCTTCATGTGTGTTACACCTGCCATCCTTTTCAACTATTCCTTTCAAGTTCATACCCTTAATGCCTACCTGCGCGGCCCGTGGAACCAAACCTTTCTCAATTTTACTGCACAATTGGCTAATCAAATTCTATCCATTAACAACATCCGTGCTTCAGTACAAAATCCTTGGGGGAAGCAATATCACTCCTATGTACAATCCTCTTCTGCCTGGAAATTATTTTCTACATCCTGTGGTGCCAGTGGAATAGACGTGGTGCAGTGGAATAGACGAAAAATCTGCAAGTAGCTCTCCAAAACGTGCGCCATTCTCCATTACAGCCCACTGAAAATCCCAGGGTGTGGATAAACACTGCCCTTGACCACCTGTAGGCCAATGACGGGTAAGATGGTGGTGTACCCGTAGCAACTTAAGACAGCTCCACTACCTTACCTAGGATCCTGGTAGTGGGTGGCTATGATGGGTAAGCACGTGAGTACGACTGCCACAACCTAAGACAGGCCCAGTGTGTGTCCCCCCCCATCAATAAAGTAAAAACGGGGGAGATGTCAGTACCAGGCTTACACCAGCAGGGGGACCTGGGGTGGTGGTCGCTTCCGTCCAAAGATGAGTCACTTCCGCCCAAATCGGAGGCTGATGCAACAGTAACCGGATGTTGCAAATCCACGTAAAGTGCATGCGCAGGCTTTCTGAGATATAGCCCCTCCCCTAAAATAAACAGAGTTCCTGCTTCCAGCCAAGAGAGTGCACGTGGTTTTTCATCCCCAGCCCCTCTGCCGTGTTCCTGAACCACGTCGGCCTGCAGGCAGGAACGGCACACTTCCTAGGGCCGCCGCTAGGGCGCGCTGGTGAGGGGGGTTAGGGACCCTCAGTCCCCACCGGGCTGGGGCCACCCCTGAACCCATGGGGGTACGGGATTGTCCTCCCCCATGGGGCAACGGAGCACACTTCCCCTTCGCGGAAGCCCCAACCTTCCTCCCGGGGCACGCCTGCTCCCTCCCCTCGCACTCACAGCCCCAGCGGCGGGGTGGTGCGCCCGCAGACGCCCTAGACGGAGGGCCAGGGTCCCCGTCAGGGGAGGGCACCCCCTGGAAGCCAAAGAGGAGCGGCGACCAAGGCCACTTCCAAACGGCAGGCACACAGGCCTGCGCAGCAAAATGCCCCCGGCATGGCAGCACCACTCAAAGGGGAAGAGTCCGCAGCTGGCCCAGCAGCTCTTGATGAGCCCCAGGCCCCGCCCCTGCCCGGAACCTGACCCCGCCCACCCGACTCTGGCTGCGCACAGGTGCACTTCCTAGGGCCGCCGCTAGGGGGCGCTGGTGAGGGGGTTCGGGGACCCTCAGCCCCCACCGGGCTGGGGCCACCACTGCACCCATGGGGGTACGGAATTGTCTTCCCACATGGGGGAACGGGACCCCCTTCCCCTTCGCGGAAGCCCCAACCTTCCTCCCGGAGCACGCCTGAAACCTCCCCTCGCACTCACAGCCCCAGCGGCGGGGCCGTGCGCCCGCAGACGCTCTAGACGGAGGGCCGGGGTCCCCGTCAGGGGAGGGCACCCCCTGGAAGTCAGGGACGAGCAGCGACCGCGGCCTCTTCCAAAACGGCAGGCACACAGGCCTGCGCGGCAAAAAGCCCCAGGCAAGGCAGCACCACTCAAAGGGGAAGGGTCCGCACCTGGCCCAGCAGCTCTTGATGAGCCCCAGGCCCCGCCCTTGGCCGGAGCCTGACCCCGCCCACCCGACTCTGGCTGCGCACAGGTGCAATTCCTAGGGCCACCGCTAGAGGGCGCTGGTGAGTGGGTTCGGGGACCCTCAGCCCCCACCGGGCTGGGGCCACCCCTGCAACCATGGGGGTATGGGATTGTCCTCGCCCATGGGGGAACGGGGCCCGCTTGCGCTTCGCGGAAGCCCCAACCTTCTTCCCGGGGCACGCCTGCACCCTCCCCTCGCTCTCACAGCCCCAGCGGCGGGGCCTTGCGCCCGCAGACGCCCTAGACAGAGGACCGGGGTCCCCGTCAGGGGAGGGCACCCCCTGGAAGCCAGGTACGAGCTGCGACATCGGCCTCTTCCAAAACGGCAGGCACACAGGCCTGCGCGGCAAAAAGCCCCGGGCAAGGCAGCACCACTCATAGGGGAAGGGTCCGCACCTGGCCCAGCAGCTCTTGATGAGCCCCAGGCCCCGCCCCTGGCCGGAACCTGACCCCGCCCACCCGACTCTGGCTGCGCACAGGTGCACTTCCTAGGGCCGCCGCTAGGGGGTTGCTGGTGAGGGGGTATGGGGACCCTCAGCCCCCACCGGGCTGGGGCCACCCATGAACCCATGGGGGTACGGGATTGTCCTACCCATGGGGCAACGGGGCCCCCTTCCCCTTCGTGGAAGCCCTAACCTTCCTCCTGGGGCACGCCTGCACACTCGCCTCGCACTCAGAGCCCCACCGGCGGAGTGGTGCGCCCGCACCACCCGGAGTGGTGCGCCCCTAGATGGAGGGCCGGGGTCCCCGTCATGGGAGGGCACCCCCTGGAATCCAGGGACGAGCGGCGACCGCGGCCTCTTCCAAAACGGCAGGCACACAGGCCTGCGCGGCAAAAAGCCGCCGGCTAGGCAGCACCACTAAAGGGGAAGGGTCCGCACCTGGCCCAGCAGATCTTGATGAGCCCAAGGCCCCGCCCCTGGCCGGAACCTGACCCCGCCCACCCTACTCTGGCTGCGCACAGGTGCACTTCCAAGGGCCGCCGCTATCGGGCGCTGGTGAGGGCGTTCGGGGAACCTCAGCCCCCACCGGGCTGCGGCCACCCCTGCACTCATGGGGGTACGGGATTGTCCTCACCCATGGGGCAAGGGGGCCCCCTTCCCCTTCGCGGAAACCCCAACCTACCTCCCGGCGAACGCCTGCACCCTCCCCTCTCACTCACAGCCCCAGCGGCGGGGCCGTGCCCCCGCAGACGCCCTAGACGGAGGGCCGGGGTCCCCGTCAGGGGGGGTCACCCCCTGGAAGCCAGGGACCAGCGGCGACCGCGGCCTCTTCCAAAACGGCAGGCACACAGGCCTGCGCGGCAAAAAGCCCCCGGCAAGGCAGCGCCACTCAAAGTGGAAGGGTCCGCACCTCGCCCAGCAGCTCTGATGAGGCCCAGGCCCGCCCATGGTCGGAGCCTGACCCCGCCCACCCGACTCTGGCTGCGCACAGGTGCACTTCCAAGGGCCGCCGCTAGGGGCCGCTGGTGAGGGTGATCGGGGACCCTCAGCCCCCACCGGGCTGGAGCCAACCCTGCACCCATGGGGGTACGGGATTGTCCTCCCCTATGGGGCAACGGGGCCCTCTTCCCCTTTGCGGAATCCCCAACCTTCCTCCCGGGGCACGCCTGCACCCTCCTCTCGAACTGACAGCCCCAGCGGCGGGGCCGTGCGCCCGCAGACGCCCTAGACGGAGGGCCGGGGTCCCCATCAGTGGAGGGCACCCCCTGGAAGCCAGGGACGGGCGGCGACCGCGGCCTCTTCCAAAACGGCAGCACACAGCCCTGCGCGGCAAAAAGCCCCAGGCAAGGCAGCACCACTCAAAGGGGAAGGGTCCGCACCTGGCCAGCAGCTCTTGATGAGCCCCAGGCCCCGCGCCTGGCCGGAGGCTGTCCCCGCCCACCCGACTCTGGCTGCGCACAGGTTCACTTCCTAGGGCCGCCGCTAGGGGGCGCTGGTGAGGGGGTTCGGGGACCCTCAGCCCCCACCGTGCTGGGGCCACCCCGGCACCCATGGGGGTACGGGATTGTCCTCCCCCATGGGGCAACGGGTCCCCCTTCCCCTTCGCGGAAGCCCCAACCTTCCTCCCGGGGCACGCCTGCCCCCTCTTCTCACACTCACAGCCCCAGCGGCGGGGCCGTGCACCCGCAGACGCCCTAGACGGAGGGCCGGCGTCCCCGTCAGGGGAAGGCACCCCCTGGAAGCCAGGGATGAGCGGCGACCGCGGCCTCTTCCAAAACGGTAGGCACACAGGCCTGCGCGGCAAAAAGCCCCCGGCAAGGCAGCACCACTCAAAGGGGAAGGGTCCGCACCTGGCCCAGCAGCTCTTGATGAGCCCCAGGCCCCGCCCCTGGCCGGAGCCTGACCCCGCCCACCCGACTCTGGCTGAGCACAAGTGCACTTCTGTCAGTACCAGGCTTACACCAGCAGGGGGACCTGGGGTGGTGGTCGCTTCCGCCCAAAATTGAGTCACTTCCGCCCAAAGCGGAGGCTGATGCAACAGTAACCGGATGTTGCAAATCCACGTAGAGTGCTTGTGCAGGCTTTCTGAGATATAGCCCCTCCCCTAATATAAACAGAGTTCCTGCTTCCAGCCAAGAGAGTGCACGTGTTTTTTCATCCCCAGCCCCTCTGCCGTGTTCCTGAACCCCGTCGGCCTGCAGGCAGGACCGGCAAGTGGCGCCCGAACGTGGGACACGAGTACGAGGGATCCTCTGAGGGACCGATCAATCAGTAAGGTAAGGATTAGGTAAGTGATCGGCATCATGGGCAATACCATGTCCAAGGGCCAACTTGTTAGAGCCCTACAACTTCTGCTTAAACATTATGGAACTCCCATTAAGGTCCAAACCCTTAATGATCTAGTCTCAGTCCTCGCAAATACCAGCAAATGGTTCTTTCAGCAGGACACCGTCTCAGTAAGAAAATGGGAAAAGGTCAAAGCAGACTTCCTTCTTTACAGGGACCTTTATGGACCCCAAACTATCCCCCCCCGTATTTTTTCTGTGTGGCAGCTAGTCCATGATGCCCTTAGTGATGGGGGAGCAGCTGCTTATGAACTAGTGGCTGAGGTATTGCACTCTGCAGCTCAGTCTGAAAGCAAAAAGCCTGCCACATACTCGGCTGCAGCAAGCTCAGCCACAGAAACCCTCCCTTCTCAATCCTCAAATCCGGGGGTAGATTCCTCTTCAGACGAGGGGAATGTGGAGGACAATACAAACTATCCATCTCCTTATGATAGACCACCCCCATCAACCAAAAATCCATCAACCAAAAATCGGTGGCATCCCTCCCCCACCACTCTCCCCTCTGCCCCTCCACTTAACTCCCATGGCTCTGACCCAGACCTTCCTGGGCTTATACAGTCCCTAACTTCTGTTCTTTCGAGATTTGTACCCTCCAACTCTGAAAATTCTCGGGAATCCCTTCTGGCCTGCCCGGTTTCAGTTGTTCAAAATGATCAGGGACAGCAGGTCCGGCAACATTCGGCACTGCCTTTCCAAGACCTCAAGCTCTTGAAAGAATCTATCAGAGACTATGGACTTCAGAGCCCTTTTGTTCACCAAATGTTAGACACCTTTGAAACCTTTATTATGACACCCAATGACTGGAAGGACACTTTCCGCGCAGTTTTGAGCCCAGGGGATTATCTTTTGTGGAAGGGTCAGTTTACATAACTCTGTGACCAGTATGCTCAAACCAATATTCAAAGAGGTTTTCCCCAACAAACTAAAGAAATGTTAACCGGGGAGGGTCCCAGTTATAGTACTAATCAGCAACAATGTTTATATAATCCTGTTGTTTTTGCACAAGTAGCCTTGGCTGCAAAATCAGCTTGGAAGGCACTGGGATCCAGGAGTCAGCCTCACCAATCCCTTACAAAAATCCTTCAGGGCCCCTCAGAGCCATTTGCTGACTTTGTAGCTCGCCTTCTAACAGCAACCTCTTGAATTATGGGAGAGGGCGAGCCTACCTCTATACTAGTCAAACAATGGGCATTTGAAAATGCTAACAGGGCCTCCCCGGTGGCGCAGCGGTTGAGCGCTGGGTTGCGAAGCTGCGCGCGGCCTCTGCGGCGCCGGTTCGATCCCCGGCTGCTCCCCGGCCACCAGAGGAGGGTCCCACATGGCGTGCAGACCTCTCCTGCCGCCCGCTGCTCCCCTCAGCAGTGTACTTCGGTCCTTCTGCCTGCTCTGCTCCCCGCTCTGGCTCTGGTGAATTCTCTCACCCTCCCGTGCTTCTGACTGTGCCCAGTGCATGTATAAACAAAACAAACAAACAAACCAGCAAACAAATGAATAAAGCATGCCTCTATAAAAAAAAATAAAAAATAAATAAAAAAATGAAAATGCTAACAAATGGTGCCAGGAGGCCATTTGCCCATGGAAGGATAAACAGGATATTTCTGGGTACATTCACTTGTGTAAGGATATTGACGGGGCTACCGTTACAGGCACCATCATGGCAGCGGCTCTGCGGCCATCAGCCCAGCACCCCCCCTCCTTTGCAACATGATTCATTGGACAATAGTTAATAATACCCCTTTCCTTCTGCAAGTTTCCAGAAAGGGGGGTATTCTCCTGTCACTCTTGTCTACCAATTCCACCACTGGACTTCCTTCTATAGTGTCTTTCATTCTATCGTTCAACAATCAATCCTCCCTCAATTGTACCTGTCACCTTTCCTCTTGTTGGTCCAGAACCCTCAGCAATTCCTTTGTTGTCATGCGTTTCCCTAAGGTCATTATTATGCCTGTCAATGTGTCTGAGTCTACTTCTCAGGTAATCATCCGAAATCGATAAGCAGGTCCGGCATTGGTTGTTGGCACCTTTCGTGGTCGGCGGCCTAGATCTATCCAACTTCGTACTCAATGCAGATATCAACAACCATCTCGCAGTAGGACTACTCCAGAGTCTCCAGCACCTTTCTCACACAAAATTCCATCAACAACGATCTCGCAGTCGGACTACTCCCGTTGAATCCACAAGTTTCCTTAATACAGGAAGAAATTGACTTACTGACTTTAACTGCTCATGTTCCTTGTATTCCTACCTATGCCTTCATGTGTGTTACACCTGCCATCCTTTTCAACTATTCCTTTCAAGTTCATACCCTTAATGCCTACCTGCGCGGCCCGTGGAACCAAACCTTTCTCAATTTTACTGCACAATTGGCTAATCAAATTCTATCCATTAACAACATCCGTGCTTCAGTACAAAATCCTTGGGGGAAGCAATATCACTCCTATGTACAATCCTCTTCTGCCTGGAAATTATTTTCTACATCCTGTGGTGCCAGTGGAATAGACGTGGTGCAGTGGAATAGACGAAAAATCTGCAAGTAGCTCTCCAAAACGTGCGCCATTCTCCATTACAGCCCACTGAAAATCCCAGGGTGTGGATAAACACTGCCCTTGACCACCTGTAGGCCAATGACGGGTAAGATGGTGGTGTACCCGTAGCAACCTAAGACAGCTCCACTACCTTACCTAGGATCCTGGTAGTGGGTGGCTATGACGGGTAAGCACGTGAGTATGACTGCCACAACCCAAGACAGGCCCAGTGTGTGTCCCCCCCCATCAATAAAGTAAAAACGGGGGAGATGTCAGTACCAGGCTTACACCAGCAGGGGGACCTGGGGTGGTGGTCGCATCCGCCCAAAGATGAGTCACTTCGGCCCAAAGCGGAGGCTGATGCAACAGTAACCGGATGTTGCAAATCCACGTAAAGTGCATTGGCAGGCTTTCTGAGATATAGCCCCTCCCCTAAAATAAACAGAGTTCCTGCTTCCAGCCAAGAGAGTGCACGTGGTTTTTCATCCCCAGCCCCTCTGCCGTGTTCCTGAACCACGTCGGCCTGCAGGCAGGAACGGCACACTTCCTAGGGCCGCCGTTAGGGGGCGCTGGTGAGGGGGTTCGGTGACCCTCAGCCCCCACCGGGCTAGGGCCACCCCTGAACCCATGGGGGTACGGGATTGTCCTCCCCCATGGGGCAACGGGGCACCCTTCCCCTTCGCGGAAGCCCCAACATTCCTCCCGGGACACGCCTGCTCCCTCCCCTCGCACTCACAGCCCCAGCGGCGGGGTGGTGCACCCGAGATGCCCTAGACGGAGGTCCGGGGTCCCCGTCAGGGGAGGGCACCCCCTGGAAGCCAGGGACGAGCGGCGACCGCGGCAACTTCCAAACGGCAGGCACACAGGCCTGCGCAGCAAAATGCCCCCGGCATGGCAGCACCACTCAAAGGGGAAGGGTCCGCAGCTGGCCCAGCAGCTCTTGATGAGCCCCAGGCCCCGCCCCTGGCCGGAACCTGACCCCGCCCACCCGACTCTGGCTGCGCACAGGTGCACTTCCTATGGCCGCCGCTAGGGGGCGCTGGTGAGGGGTGAGGGGACCCTAAGCCCCCACCGGGCTGGAGCCACCCCTGCACGCTTGGGGGTATGGAATTGTCTTCCCCCATGGGGGAACGGGACCCCCTTCCCCTTCGCGGAAGCCCTAACCTTCCTCCCGGAGCACGCCTGAAACCTCCCCTCGCACTCACAGCCCCAGCGGCGGGGCCGTGCGCCCGCAGACGCTCTAGACGGAGGGCCGGGGTCCCCGTCAGGGGAGGGCACCCCCTGGAATTCAGGGACGAGCAGCGACCGCGGCCTCTTCCAAAACGGCAGGCACACTGGCCTGCGCGGCAAAAAGCCCCTGGCAAGGCAGCACCACTCAAAGGGGAAGGGTGCGCACCTGGCCCAGCAGCTCTTGATGATCCCCAGGCCCCGCCCGTGGCCGGAGCCTGACCCCGCCCACCCGACTCAGGCTGCGCACAGGTGCACTTCCTAGGGCCACCGCTAGAGGGCGCTGGGGAGTGGGTTCGGGGACCCTCAGCCCCCACCGGGCTGGGGCCACCCCTGCAACCATGGGGGTATAGGATTGTCCTCGCCCATGGGGGAACGGGGCCCCCTTGCGCTTCGCGGAAGCCCCAACCTTCTTCCTGGGGCACGCCTGCACCCTCCTCTCGGTCTCACAGCCCCAGCGGCGGGGCCGTGCGCCCGCAGACGCCCTAGACCGAGGACCGGGGTCCCCGTCAGGGAAGGGCACCCCCTGGAAGCCAGGTACGAGCGGCGACCTCGGCCTCTTCCAAAACGGCAGGCACACAGGCCTGCGCGGCAAAAAGCCCCGGGCAAGGCAGCACCACTCATAGGGGAAGGGTCCGCACCTGGCCCAGCAGCTCTAGATGAGCCCCAGGCCCCGCCCCTGGCCGGAACCTGACCCCGCCCACCCGACTCTGGCTGCGCAAAGGTGCACTTCCTAGGGCCGACGCTAGGGGGCGCTGGTGAGGGGGTATGGGGACCCTCAGCCCCCACCGGGCTGGGGCCACCCATGAACCCATGGGAGTACGGGATTGTCCTCCCCCATGGGGCAACGGGGCCCCCTTCCCCTTTGCGGAAGCCCTAACCTTCCTCCCGGGGCACGCCTGCACCCTCCCCTCGCACTCACAGCCCCACCGGCGGAGTGGTGCGACCGCAGACGCCCTAGATGGAGGGCCGGGGTCCCCGTCAGGGGAGGGCACCCCCTGGAATCCAGGGACGAGCGGCGACCGCGGCCTCTTCCAAAACGGCAGGCACACAGGCCTGCGCGGCAAAAAGCCCCCGGCAAGGCAGCACCACTAAAGGGGAAGGGTCCGCACCTGGCCCAGCAGATCTTGATGAGCCCCAGGCCCCGCCCCTGGCCGGAACCTGACCCCGCCCACCCGACTCTGGCTGCGCACAAGTGCACTTCCAAGGGCCGCCGCTAGGGGGCGCTGGTGAGTGGGTATGGGGACCCTCAGCCCCCACCAGGCTGCGGCCACTCCTGCACCCATGGGGGTACGGGATTGTCCTCCCCCATGGGGCAACGGGTCCCCCTTCCCCTTCGCGGAAGCCCCCACCTTCCTCCCGGGGCACGCCTGCACCCTCCCCTCGACTCACAGCCCCAGCGTCGGGGCCGTGCGCCTGCAGACGCCCTAGACGGAGGGCCGGCGGCCCCGTCAGTGGAGGGCACCCCCTGGAAGCCAGGGACGAGCGGCGACCGCGGTCTCTTCCAAAACGGAAGGCACACAGGCCTGCGAGGCAAAAAGCCCCGGGCAAGGCAGCACCACTCAAAGGGGAAGGGTCCGCACCCAGCGCAGCAGCTCTTGATGAGCCCCAGGCCCCGCCCCTGGCCGGAGCCTGACCCCGCCCACCCGACTCTGGCTGCGAACAGGTGCACTTCCAAGGGCCGCCGATAGGGGGCGCTGGTGAGGGGGTTCGCGGACCCTCAGCCCCCACCGGGCTGGGGCCACCCCTGCACCGAAGGGGTACGGGATTGTCCTCCCCCGTGGGGAAACGGGGTCCCCTTCCCCTTCGCCGAAGCCCCAACCATTCTCCCGGGGCACGCCTGCACCCTCCCCTCGCACTCACAGCCCCAGCGGCGGGGCCGTGCGCCCGCAGACGCCCTAGACGGAGGGCGAGGTCCCCGTAGGGGAGGGCACCCCCTGGAAGCCAGGGACGAGCGGCGACCGTGGCCTTTCCAAAACGGCAGGCACACAGGCTTGCGCGGCAAAAAGCCCCCGGCAAGGCAGCACCACTCAAAGGGGAAGGGTCCGCACCTGGCCCAGCAGCTCTTGATGAGCCCCAGGCCCCGCTCCTGGCCGGAGCCTGACCCCGCCCACCCGACTCTGGCTGCGCACAGGTGCACTTCCAAGGGCCGCCGCTAGGGGGCGCTGGTGAGGGGGTTCGGGGACCCTCAGCCCCCAACGGGCTGAGGCCACCCCGGCACCCATGGGGGTACGGGATTGTCCTCCGCCATGGGGGAACGGGGCCCCCTTCCCTTTCGCGGAAGCCCCAAACTTCCTCCCGGGGCACGCCTGCACCCTCCCCTCGCACTCACAGCCCCAGCGGCGGGGCCTCGCACCCGCAGACGCCCTAGACGGAGGGCCGGCGTCCCCGTCAGGGTAGGGCACCCCCTGGAAGCCAGGGACGAGCGGCGACCGCGGCTTCTTCCAAAACGGCAGGCCCACAGGCCTGCGCGGCAAAAAGCCCCCGGCAAGGCAGCACCACTCAAAGGGGAAGGGTCCGCACCTGGCCCAGCAGCTCTTGATGAGCCCCAGGCCCCGCCCCTGGCCGGAGCCAGACCCCGCCCACCCGACTCTGGCTGCGCACAGGTGCACTTCCTAGGGCCGCCGCTAGGGGGCGCTGGTGAGGGGGTTCGGGGACCCTCAGCTCCCACCGGGCTGGGGCCACCCCGGCACCCATGGGGGTACGGGAAGGTCCTCCCCCATGGGGCATCAGGGCCCCCTTCCCCTCCGCGGAAGCCACAACCTTCCTCGGGGGCACGCATGCACCCTCCTCTCGCACTCACAGCCCCAGCGGCGGGGCCGTGCGCCCGCAGACGCCCTAGTCGGAGGGCGGGGTCCCCGTCAGGGGAGGGCACCCCCTGGAAGCCAGGGACGAGCGGCGACCGCAGCCTCTTCCAAAACGGCAGGCACACAGGCCTGCGCGGCAAAAAGCCCCCGGCAAGGCAGCACCACTCAAAGGGGAAGTGTCCGCACCTGGCCCAGCAGCTCTTGGTGAGCCCCAGGCCGCGCCCCAGGCCGGAGCCTGACCCCGCCCACCCGACACTGGCTGCGCACACTTGCACTTCCTAGGGCCGCCGCTAAGGGGCGCTGGTGAGGGGGTTCGGGGACCCTCAGCCCCCACCAGGCTTGGGCCACCCCGGCACCCATGGGGGTACGGGATTTTCCTCCCCCATGGGGCAACGGGGCCCCCTTCCCCTCCGAGGAAGCCCCAACCTTCCTCCCGAGGCACGCCTGCACCTCCCCTCGCACTCACAGCCCCAGCGGCTGGGCCGTACGCCCGCAGATGCCCCAGACGGAGGGCCGGCGTCCCCGTCAGGGGAGGGCACCCCCTGGAAGCCAGGGACGAGCGGCGACCGCGGCCTCTTCCAATACGGCAGGCACACAGGCCTGCGCGGCAAAAAGCCCCCGGAAAGGCAGCACCACTCAAAGGGGAAGGGTCCGCACCTGGCCCAGCAGCTCTTGATGAGCCCCAGGCCGGGCCCCTGGCCGGAGCCTGACCCCGCCCACCCGACTCTGGCTGCGCACAGGTGCACTTCCAAGGGCCGCCGCTAGGGGGCGCTGGTGAGGGGGTTCGGGGACCCTCAGCCCCCACCGAGATGCGGCCACCCCTGCACCCATGGGGGTACGGGTTGTCCTTCGCCATGGGGGAACGGTGCCCCCTTCCCCTTCGCGGAAGCCCCAACCTTCCTCCCGGGGCACGCCTGCACCCTCCCCTCCCACTCACGGCCCCAGCGGCGGGGTCGTGCGCCCGCAGACGCCCTAGATGGAGGGCCGGGGTCCCCGTCTGGGGAGGGCACCCCCTGGAAGCCAGGGACGAGCGGCGACCGCGGCCTCTTCCAAAACGGCAGGCACACAGGCCTGCGCGGCAAAAAGCCCCCGGCAAGGCAGCACCACTCAAAGGGGAAGGGTCTGCACCTGGCCCACCAGCTCTTGATGAGCCCCAGGCACCTACCCTGGCCGGAGCCTGACCCCGCCCACCCGACTCTGGCTGCGCACAGGTGGACTTCCAAGGGCCGCCGCTAGGTGGCGCTGGTGAGGGGGTTCAGGGACCCTCAGCCCCCACCGGGCTGGGGCCACCCCTGCACCCATGGGGGTACGGGATTGTCTCCGCCATGTGGGGAACCGGGCCCACTTCCCCTTCGCGGAAGCCCCAACCTTCCTCCCGGGGCACGCCTGCGCCCTCCCCTCGCACTCACGGCCCCAGCGGCGGGGCCTCGCGCCCGCAGACGCCCTAGACGGAGGGCCGGCGTCCCCGTCAGGGGAGGGCACCCCCTGGAAGCCAGGGACGAGCGGCGACCGCGGCCTCTTCGAAAACGGCAGGCACACAGGCCTGCGTGGCAAACAGCCCCGGGCAAGGCAGCACCACTCAAAGGGGAAGGGTCCGCACCTGGCCCAGCAGCTCTTGATGAGCCCCAGGCCCCGCCCCTGGCCGGAGCCTGACCCCGCCCACCCGACTCTGGCTGCGCACAGGTGCACTTCCAAGGGCCGCCGATAGGGGGCGCTGGTGAGGGGGTTCGGGGACCCTCAGCCCCCACCGGGCTGCGGCCACCCCTGCACCCATGGGGGTACGGGATTGTCTCCGCCATGTGGGGAACGGGGCCCCCTTCCCCTTCGCGGAAGCCCCAACCTTCCTCCCGGGGCACGCCTGCACCCTCCCCTCGCACTCACGGCCCCAGCGGCAGGGCCAGCGCCCGCAGACGCCCTAGACGGAGGGCCGGGGTCCCCGTCAGGGGAGGGCACCCCCTGGAAGCCAGGGACGAGCGGCGACATGGCCTCTTCCAAAACGGCAGGCACACAGGCCTGCGCGGCAAAAAGCCCCGGGCAAGGCAGCACCACTCAATGGGGAAGGGTCCGCACCTGGCCCAGCAGCTCTTGATGAGCCCCAGGCCCCGCGCCTGGCCGGAGCCTGACCCCGCCCACCCGACTCTGGCTGCGCACAGTTGCACTTCCTAGGGCCGCCGCTAGGGGGCGCTGGTGAGGGGGATCGGGGACACTCAGCCCCCAACGGGCTGCGGCCACCCCTGCACCCATGGGGGTACGGGTTGTCCTCCGCCATGGGGGAACGGGGCCCCCTTCCCCTTCGCGGAAGCCCCAACCTTCCTCCCGGGGCACGCCTGCACCCTCCCCTCGCACTCACGGCCCCAGCGGCGAGGCCGTGCGCCCGCAGACGCCCTAGACGGAGGGCCGGGGTCCCCGTCTGGGGAGGGCACCCCCTGGAAGCCAGGCACGAGCGGCGACCGCGGCCTCTTCCAAAACGGCAGGCACACAGGCCTGCGCGGCAAAAAGCCCCCGGCAAGGCAGCACCACTCAAAGGGGAAGGGTCCGTACCTGGCCCAGCAGCTCTTGATGAGCCCCAGGCCCCGCCCCTGGCCGGAGACTGACCCCGCCCACCCGATTCTGGCTGCGCACAGGTGCACTTCCTAGGGACGCCGCTAGGGGGCGCTGGTGAGGGGCTTCGGGGACCCTCAGCCCCCAACGGGCTGCGGCCACCCCTGCACCCATGGGGGTACGGGTTGTCCTCCGCCATGGGGGAACGGGGACCCCTTCCCCTTCGCGGAAGCCCCAACCTTCCTCCCGGGGCACGCCTGCACCCTCCCCTCGCACTCACGGCCCCAGCGGCGAGGCCGTGCGCCCGCAGACGCCCTAGACGGAGGGACGGGGTCCCCGTCTGGGGAGGGCACCCACAGGAAGCCAGGGACGAGCGGCGACCGCGGCCTCTTCCAAAACGGCAGGCACGCAGGCCGGCGCGGCAAAAAGCTCCGGGCAAGGCAGCCCCACTCAAAGGGGAAGGGTCCCCACCTGGCCCAGCAGCTCTTGATGAGCCGCAGGCCCCGCCCCTGGCCGGAGCCTGACCCTGCCTACCCGACTCTGGCTGCGCACAGGTGCACTTCCAAGGGCCGCCGCTAGGGGGCGCTGGTGATGGGGTTCGGAGACCCTCAGCCCCCACCGGGCTGGGGCCACCCCGGCACCCATGGGGCTACGGGATTGTCCTCCCCCATGGGGCAATGGGGCCCCCTTCCCCTGCGCGGAAGCCCCAACCTTCCTCCCGGGGCACGCCTGCACCCTCCCCTCGCACTCACAGCCCCAGCGGCGGGGCCGTGCGCCCGCAGACGCCCTAGACGGAGGTCCGGCGTCCCCGTCAGGGGAGGGCACCCCCTGGAAGCCAGGGACCAGCGGCGACCGCGGCCTCTTCCAAAACAATAGGCACACAGGCCTGCGCGGCAAAAAGCCCCAGGAAAGGCAGCACCACTCAAAGGGGAAGGGTCCACACCTGGCCCAGCAGCTCTTGATGAGCCCCAAGCCCCGCCCCTGGCCGGAGCCTGACCCCGCCCACCCGACTCTGGCTACGCACAGGTGCACTTCCAAGGGCCGCCGCTAGTGGGCGCTGGTGAGGGGGTTCGGGGACCCTCAGCTCCCACCGGGCTGGTGCCGCCCCGGCAAATATGGGGGTACGGGATTGTCCTCCCCCATGGGGGAACGGGGCCCCCTTCCTCATCGCGGAAGCCTCAACCTTCCTCCCGGGGCACGCCTGCACCCTCCCCTCGCACTCTCAGCCCCAGCTGCGGGGCCTCGCGCCCGCAGACGCGCTAGACGGAGGGCCGGCGTCCCCGTTAGGGGAGGGCACCCCCTGGAAGCCAGGGACGAGCGGCGACCGCGGCCTCTTCCAAAACGGCAGGCACACAGGCCTGCGCGGCAAAAAGCCCCAGGCAAGGCAGCACCACTCAAAGGGGAAGGGTCCGCACCTGGCCCAGCAGCTCTTGATGAGCCCCAGGCCCCGCCCCTGGCCGGAGCCTGACCCCGCCCAACCGACTCTGGCTGCGCACAGGTGCACTTCCAAGGGCCGCCGCTAGGGGGCGCTGGAGGGGGTTCGGGACCCTCAGGCCCCACCGGGCTGGGGCCACCACGGCACCCATGGGGGGACGGGATTGTCCTCCCCCATGGGTAACGGGGCCCCCTTCCCCTTCGCGGAAGCCCCAACCTTCCTCCGGGGCACGCCTGCACCCTCCTCTCGCACTCACAGGCCCAGCGTCGGGGCCGTGCGCCGGCAGACGCCCTAGACGGAGGGCCGGCGTCCTCATCAGGGGAGGGCACCCCCTGGAAGCCAGGGATGAGCGGCGACCGCGGCCTCTTCCAAAACAGCAGGCACACAGGCCTGCGAGGCAAAAAGCCCCCGGCAAGGCAGCACCACTCAAAGGGGAAGGGTCCTCACCTGGCCCAGCAGCTCTTGATGAGCCCCAGGCCCCGCCCCTGGCCGGAGCCTGACCCCGACCACCCGACTCTGGCTGCGCACAGGTGCACTTCCAAGGGCCGCCGCTAGGGGGCGCTTGTGAGGGGGTTCGGGGACCCTCAGCCCCCATCGGGCTGGGGCCACCCCAGCACCGATGGGGCTACGGGATTGTCCTCCCCCATGGGGGAACGGGGCCCCCTTGCCCTTCGCGGAAGCCCCAACCTTCCTCCCGGGGCACGCCTGCACCCTCCTCTCGCACTCACAGCCCCAGCGGCGGGGCCGTGCGCCCGCAGACGCCCTAGACGGAGGGCCGGGGTCCCAGTCAGGGGAGGGCACCCTCTGGAAGCCAGGGACGAGCGGCGACCGCGCCCTATTCCAAATCGGTAGGCACACAGAACTGCACGGCAAAAAGCCCCCGGCAAGGCAGCACCACTCAAAGGGGAAGGGTCCGCACCTGGCCCAGCAGCTCTTGATGAGCCCCAGGCCCCTCCGCTGGCCGGAGCCTGACCCCGCCGTCCCGACTCTGGCTGCGCAGAGGTGCACTTCCAAGGGCCGCCCCTAGAGGGCGCTGGTGAGGGGGTTCGGGACCCTCAGCCCCCACCGGGCTGGGGCCACCCCGGCAACCATGGGGGTACGGGATTGTCCTCCCCCATGGGTCAACGGTGCACCCTTCCCCTTCGCGGTAGCCCCAACCTACCTCCCGGGGCACGCCTGCACCCGCCTCTCGCACTCACAGCCCCAGCGGCGGGGCCGTGCACCCACAGACGCCCTAGACCGAGGGCCGGGGACCTCGTCAGGGGAGGGCATCCCCTGGAAGCCAGGGACGAGCGGCGACCGCGGCCTCTTCCAAAACGGCAGGCACACAGGCCTCCGCGGCAAAAATCCCGCGGCAAAGCAGCACCACTCAAAGGGGAACGGTCTGCACCTGGCCCAGCAGCTCTTGATGAGCCCCAGGCCCCGCCCCTGGCCAGAGCCTGACCCCGCCCACCCGACTCTGGCTGCGCACAGGTGCACTTCCAAGGGCCGTCACTAGGAGGCGCTGGTGAGGGGGTTCGGGGACCCTCAGCCCCCACCGGGCTGGGGCCACCCCAGCACCCATGGGGCTACGGGATTGTCCTCCCCCATGGGCAACGGGGCCCCCTTCCCCTTCGCGGAAGCCCCAACCTTCCTCCGGGGCACGCCTGCACCCTCCTCTCGCACTCACAGCCCCAGCGGCGGGGCCGTGCGCCCGCAGACGCCCTACACGGAGGGCCGGCGTCCCAGTCAGGGGAGGGCACCCCCTGGAAGCCAGGGACGAGCGGCGACCGCGGCCTCTTCCAAAACGGCAGGCACACAGGCCTGCGCGGCAAAAAGCCCCGGGCAAGGCAGCACCACTCAAAGGGGAAGGGTCTGCACCTGGCCCAGCAGCTCTAGATGAGCCCCAGGCCCCGCCCCTAGACGGAGCCTGACCCCGCCCACCCGACTCTGGCTGCGCACAGTTGCACTTCCAAGGGCCGCCGCTAGGGGGCGCTGGTGAGGGGGTTCGGGGACCCTCAGCCACCACCGAGCTGCGGCCACCCCTGCACCCATGGGGGTACGGGTTGTCCTCCGCCATGGGGGAACGGGGTCCCCTTCCCGTTCGCGGAAGCCCCAACCTTCCTCCCGGGGCACGCCTGCACCCTCCCCTCGCACTCACAGCCCCAGCTCCGGGGCCGTGCGCCCGCAGACGCCCTAGACGTAGGGCCGGGGTCCCCGTCTGGGGAGGGCACCCCCTGGAAGCCCGGGACGAGCGGCGACCGCGGCCTCTTCCAAAACGGCAGGCACACAGGACTGCGCGGCAAAAAGCCCCCGGCAAGGCAGCACCACTCAAAGGAGAAGGGTCCGCACCTGGCCCAGCAGCTCTTGATGAGCCCCAGGCCCCGCCCCTGGCCGGAGCCTGACCCCGCCCACCCGACTGTGGCTGCGCACAGGTGCACTTCCAAGGGCCGCCGCTAGGGGACGCTGGTGAGGGGATTCGGGGACCCTCAGCCCCCACCGAGCTGGTGCCACCCCGGCACCCATGGGGCTACGGGATTGTCCTCCCCCATGGGGCAACGGGGCCCCCTTCCCCTCCGCGGAAGCCCCAACCTTCCTCCGGGGCACGCCTGCACCCTCCTCTCGCACTCACAACCCAGGGACGGGGCCGTGTGCCCGCAGACGCCCTACACGTAGGGCCGGGGTCCCCGTCAGGGGAGGGCACCCCCTGGAAGCCAGGGACGAGCGGCGACTGCGGCCTCTTCCAAAACGGCAGGCACACAGGCCTGCCCGGCAAAAAGCCCCCGGCAAGGCAGCACCACTCAAAGGGGAAGGGTCCGATTCTGGCCCAGCAGCTCTTGATGAGCCCCAGGCCCCGCCCCTGGCCGGAGCCTGACCCCGACCACCCTACTCTGGCTGCGCACAGGTGCACTTCCAATGGCCCTCAATAGGGGGCGCTGGTGAGGGGGTTCGGGGACCCTCAACCCCCACCGGGCTGGGGCCACACCGGCACCCATGGGGGTATAGGATTGTCCTCCCCCAAGTGGGAACGGGGCCCCCTTCTCCTTCGCGGAAGCCCCAACCTTCCTCCCGGGGCACGCCTCACCCTCCTCTCGCACTCACAGCCCCAGCGGCGGGGCCGTGCGCCTGCAGATGCCCTAGACGGAGGGCCGGCGTCCCCGTCAGGGGAGAGCATCCCCTGGAAGCCAGGGACGAGCGGCGACCGCGGCCTCTTCCAAAACGGCAGGCACACAGGCCTGCGCGGCAAAAAGCCCCGGGCAAGGCAGCACCACTCAAAGGGGAAGGGTCCGCACCTGGCTCAGCAGCACTTGGTGAGCCCCAGGCCCCGCCCCTGGCCGGAGCCTGACCCCGCACACTCGACTCTGGCTGCGCACATGTGCACTTCCTAGGGCCGCCGCTAGGGGGCGCTGGTGAGGGGGTTCGGGGACCCTCAGCCCTCACCGGGCTGGGCCCACCCCTGCACCCATGGGGGTACGGGATTGTCCTCCCCCATGGGGGAACGGGGCCCCCTTCCCCTTCGCGTAAGCCCCAACCTTCCTCCCCTTGCACGCCTGCACCGTCCTCTCGCAATCATAGCCCCAGCGGCGGGGCCGTGCGCCCGCAGACTCCCTAGACGGAGGGCAGGCGTCCCCGTCAGGGGAGGGCACCCCCTGGAAGCCAGGGAGGAGCGGCAACCGCGGCCTCTTCCAAAACGGCAGGCATACAGGTCTGCGCGGCAAAAAGCCCCGGGCAAGGCACCACCACTCAAAGGGGAAGGGTCCGCACCTGGCCCAGCAGCTCTTGATGAGCCCCAGGCCCGCCCCTGGCCGGAGCCTGAGCCCGCCCACCCGACTCTGGCTGCGCACAGGTGCACTTCCAAGGGCCCCCGCTAGGGGGCGCTGGTGAGGGGGTTCGGGGACCCTCAGCCCACACCGGGCTGGGGCCACCCCGGCACCCATGGGGGTACGGGATTGTCCTCCCCCATGGGGCAACGGTTCCCCCTTCCCCTCCGCGGAAGCCCCAACCTTCCTCCGTGGCACGCATGCACCCTCCTCTCGCACTCACAGCCCCAGCGGCGGGGCCGTGCGCCCGCAGACGCCCTAGACGCAGGGCTGGGTCCCCGTCAGGGGAGGGCACCCCCTGGAAGTCAGGGACGAGCGGCGACCGCGGTCTCTTCCAAAACGGCAGGCACACAGGCCTGCGCGGCAAAAAGCCCCCGGCAAGGCAGCACCAGTCAAAGGGGAAGGGTCCGCACCTGGCCCAGCAGCTCTTGATGAGCCCCAGCCCCGCCCCTGGCTGGAGCCTGACCCCGCCCATCCGACTCTGGCTGCGCACAGGTGCACTTCCTAGGGCCGCCGCTAAGGCGCGCTGGTGAGGGGGTTCGGGGACCCTCAGCACCCACAGGGCTGGGGCCAGCCCGGAACACATGGGGGTACGGGATTTTCCTCCCCCATGGGGCAACGGGGCCCTCTTCCCCTCCGCGGAAGCCCCAACCTTCCTCCCGGGGCATGCCTACACCCTCCCCTCGCACTCACAGCCCCAGCGGCGGGGCCGTACGCCCGCAGACGCCCTAGACGGAGGGACGGCGTACCCGTCAGGGGAGGGCACACCCGGAAGCCAGGGACGAGCGGCGACCGCAGCCTCTTCCAAAACGGCAGGCACACAGGCCGACGCGGCAAAAAGCCCCGGGCAAGGCAGCACCACTCAAATGGGAAGGGTCCGCACCTGGCCCAGCATCTCTTGATGAGCCCCAGGCAACGCCCCTGGCCGGAGCCTGACCCCGCCCACCTGACTCTGGCCGCGCACAGGTGCACTTCCAAGGGCCGCCGCTAGGGGGCGCTGGTGAGTGGGATCGGGACCGTCAGCCCCCACCGGGCTGGGGCCAGCCCTGCACACATGGGGGTACGGGATTGTCCTAAGCCATGTGGGGAACGGCGCCCCATTCCCCTTCGCGGAAGCCCCAACCTTCCTCCCGGGGCACGCCTGCACCCTCCCCTCGCACTCACAGCCCCAGCGGCGGGGCCTCGCGCCCGCAGACGCCCTAGACAGAGGGCCGGCGTCCCCGTCAGGGGCGGGCATCCCCTGCTAGCCTGGGACGAGCGGCGACCGCGGCCTCTTCCAAAACGGCAGGCACACAGGCCTGCGCGGCAAAAAGCCCCGGGCAAGGCAGCACCACTCAAAGGGGAAGGGTCCGCACCTGGCCCAGGAGCTCTTGATGAGCCCCAGGCCACGCCCCTGGCCGGAGCGTGACCCGCCCACCCTACTCTGGCTGCGCACAGGTGCACTTCCAAGGGCCGCCGCTAGGGGGCGCTGGTGAGGGGGTTCGGGGACCCTCAGCGCCCACCGGGCTGGGGCCACCACGGCACCCATGGGGCTACGGGATTGTCCTCCCCCATGGGGGAACGGGGCCCCCTTCCCCTTCGCGGAAGCCACAACCTTCCTCCCGGGGCACGCCTGCACCCTCCCTTCGCACTCACAGCCCCAGCGGCGGGGCCTCGCGCCCGCAGACTCCCTAGACGGATTGCCGGCGTCCCCGTCAGGGAGGGCACCCCCTGGAAGCCAGGGACGAGCGGCGACCGCGGCCTCTTCCAAAACGGCAGGCACACAGGCCTGCGCGGCAAAAAGCCCCGGGCAAGGCAGCACCACTCAAAGGGGATGGGTCCGCACCTGGCCCAGCAGCTCTTGATGAGCCCCAGGCCCCGCCCCTGGCCAGAGCCTGACCCCGCCCACCCGACTCTGGCTGCGCACAGGTGCACTTCCAAGGGCTGCCGCTCGGGGGCGCTGGTGAGGGGGTTCGGGACCCTCAGCCCCCACCGGTCTGGGGCCAACCTGGTACCCATGGGGGTACGGGATTGTCCTCCCCCATGGGGCTACGGGGCCCCCTTCCCATTCGCGGAAGCCTCAACCTTCCTCCGGGGCATGCCTGCACCCTCTCTCGCACTCACAGCCCCATCGGCGGGGCCGTGCGCCCGCAGACGCCCTAGACGGAGGGCCAGGGTCCCAGTCAGGGGAGGGCACCCCCTGGAAGCCAGGGACGAGCGGCGTCCGCGGCCTCTTCCAAAACGGCAGGCACACAGGCCTGCGCGGCAAAAAGGCCCCGGCAAGGCAGCACCACTCAAAGGGGAAGGGTCCGCACCTGGCCCAGCAGCTCTTGATGAGCTCCAGGCCCCGCCCCAGGCCGGAGCCTGACCCCGCCCACCCGACTCTGGCTGCGCACAGGTGCACTTCCAAGGGCCGCCGCTAGGGGGCGCTGGTGAGGGGATTCGGGGACCCTCAGCCCCCACCGGGCTGGTGTCACCCCGGCACCCATGGGGGTATAGGATTGTCCTCCCCCAAGGGGGAACGGGGCCCCATTCCCCTTCGCGGAAGCCCCAAACTTCCTCCCGGGGCACGCCTGCACCCTCCCCTCGCACTCTCAGCCCCAGCTGCGGGGCCGCGACTGCAGACACCCTAGACGGAGGGCCGGCGTCCCCGTCAGGGGAGGGCACTCCCTGGAAGCCAGGGACGAGCGGCGACCGCGGCCTCTACCAAAACGGCAGGCACAAAGGCTTGCGCGGCAAAAAGCCCCCGGCATGGCAGCACCACTCAAAGGGGAAGGGTCCGCTCCTGGCCCAGCAGCTATTGATGATCCCCAGGCCCCGCCCCTGGCCGGAGCCTGACCCCGCCCACCCGACTCTGGCTGGGCACAGGTGCATTTACATGGGCCGCCGCTAGGGGGCGCTGGTGAGGGGGTTCGGGGACCCTCAGTCCCCACCGGGCTGGGGCCACCCCGGCACCCATGGGGCTACGGGATTGTCCTCCCCCATGGGGGAACGGGGCCCCGTTGCCCTTCGCGGAAGCCCCAACCTTCCTCCCGGGGCACGCCTGCACCCTCCTCTCGCACTCACAGCCCCAGCGGCGGGGCCGTGTGCCCGCAGACGCCCTAGACCGAGGGCCGGGGTCCCCGTCAGGGGAGGGCACCCCCTGGAAGCCAGGGACGAGCGGCGACCGCGGCCTCTTCCAAAACGAAAGGCACACAGGCCTGCGCGGCAAAAAGCCCCCGGCATGGCAGCACCACTCAAAGGGGAAGGGTCCGCACCTGGCCCAGCAGCTCTTGATGAGCCCCAGGCCCCGCCCCTGGCCGGAGCCTGACCCCGCCCACCCGACTCTGGCTGCGCACAGGTGCACTTCCAAGGGTCGCCGCTAGGGGGCGCTGGTGAGGGGGTTCGGGGTCCCTCAGCCCCAACCGGGCTGGTGTCACCCGGCATCCATGGGGGTACGGGATTGTCCTCCCCCAAGGGGGAAAGGGGCCCCCTTCCCCTTCGCGGAAGCCCCAAACTTCCTCCCGGGGCACGCCTGCACCCTCCCCTCGCACTCTCAGCCCCAGCTGCGGGGCCGCGCCCGCAGACGCCCTAGACGGAGGGCCGGCGTCCCCGTCAGGGGAGGGCACCCCCTGGAAGCCAGGGACGAGCGGCGACCGCGGCCTCTTCCAAAACGGCAGGCACGCAGGCCTGCGCGGCAAAAAGCCCCGTGCAAGGCAGCACCACTCAAAGGGGAAGGGTCCGCACCTGGCCCAGCAGCTCTTGATGAGCCCCAGGCCCCGCACCTGGCCGGAGCCTGACCCCGCCGACCCGAATCTGGCTGCGCACAGGTGCACTTCCAAGGGCCGCCGCTAGGGGGCGCTGGTGAGGGGGTTCGGGACCCTCAGCCCCCGCGGGCTGGGGCCACCCCGGCACCCATTGGGGTACGGGATTGCCCTCCCCCATGGGGCAACGGGGCCCCTTTCCTCTTCACGGAAGCCCCAACCTTCCTCCGGGGCACGCCTGCAACCTCCTCGCGCACTCACAGCCCCAGCGGCGGGGCCGTGCGCCCGTAGACGCCCTAGTCGGAGGGCCGGAGTCCCCGTCAGGGGAGGGCACCCCCTGGAAGCCAGGGACGAGCGGCGACCGCGGCCTCTTCCAAAACGGCAGGCACACAGGCCTGCGCGGCAAAAAGCCCCCGGCAAGGCAGCACCACTCAAAGGGGAAGGGTCCGCACCTGGCCCAGCAGCTCTTGATGAGCCCCAGGCCCCGCCCCTGGCCGGAGCCTGACCCCGCCCACCCGACTCTGGCTGCGCACAGGTGCACTTCCATGGGCCGCCGCTAGGGGGCGCTGGTGAGGGGGTTCGGGGACCCTCAGCCCCCACCGGGCTGGGGCCACCCCGGCACCCATGGGGCTACGGGATTGTCCTCCCCCATGGGGGAACGGGGCCCCGTTGCCCTTCGCGGAAGCCCCAACCTTCCTCCCGGGGCACGCCTGCACCCTCCCCTCGCACTCACAGCCCCAGCGGCGGGGCCACGCGCCCGCAGACGCCCTAGACGGAGGGCCGGCGGCCGCGTCAGGGTAGGGCACCCCCTGGAAGCCAGGGACGAGCGGCGACAGCGCCCTCTTCCAAAACGCAGGCACACAGGCCTGCGCGGCAAAAAGCCCCGGGCAAGGCAGCACCACTCAAAGGGGAAGGGTCCGCACCTGGCCCAGCAGCTCTTGATGAGCCCCAGGCCCCGCCCCTGGCCGGAGCCTGACCCCGCCCACCCGACTCTGGCTGCGCACAGGTGCACTTACAAGGGCCGCCGCTAGGGGGCGCTGGTGAGTGGGTTCGGGACCCTCAGCCCCCACCGGGCTGGGGCCACCCCGGCACCCATGGGGCTACGGGATTGTCCTCCCCCATGAGGGAACGGGGCCCCCTTGCCCTTCGCGGAAGCCCCAACCTTCCTCCCGGGGCACGCCTGCACCCTCCTCTCGCACTCATAGCCCCAGCGGCGGGACCGTGCGCCCGCAGACGCCCTAGACGGAGTGCCGGGGTCCCCGTTAGTGGACGGCACCCCGTGGAAGACAGGGACGAGCGGCGACCGCGGCCTCTTCCAAAACGGTAGGCACACAGGCCTGCGCGGCAAAAAGCCCCCGGCAAGGCAGCACCACTCAAAGGGGAAGGGTCCGCACCTGGCCCAGCAGCACTTGATGAGCCCCAGGCCCCGCCGCTGGCCGGAGCCTGACCCAGCCCACCCGACTCTGGCTGCGCACAGGTGCACTTCCAAGGGCCGCCGCTAGGGGGCGCTGGTGAGGGGGTTCGGGAACCCTCAGCCCCCACCGGGCTGGGGCCACCCCGGCACCCATGGGGGTACGGGATTGTCCTCCCCCATTTGGGAACGGGGCCCCCTTCCCCTTCGTGAAGCCCCAACCTTCCTCCCGGGGCACGCCTGCACCCTCCCCTCGCACTCACAGCCCCAGCGGCGGGGCCTCGCGCCCGCAGATGCCCTAGACGGAGGGCCGGCGTCCCCGTCAGGGGAGGGCACCCCCTGGAAGCCAGGGACGAGCGGCGACCGCGGCCTCTTCCAAAACGGCAGGCACACAGGCCTGCGCGTCAAAAAGCCCCGGGCAAGGCAGCACCACTCAAAGGGGAAGGGTCCGCACCTGGCCCAGCAGCTCTTGATGAGCCCCAGGCCCCGCCCGTGGGCGGAGCATGACCCCGCCCACCCGACTCTGGCTGCGCACAGGTGTTCTTCCAAGGGCCGCCGCTAGGGGGCGCTGGTGAGGAGGTTCGGGGACCCTCAGCCCCCACCGGGCTGGGGCCACCCCGGCACCCATGGGGTACGGGATTGTCCTCCCCCATGGGGGAACGGGGCCCCCTTGCCCTTCGCGGAAGCCCCAACCTTCCTCCCGGGGCACGCCTGCACCCTCCTCTCGCACTCACAGCCCCAGCGGCGGGGCCGTGCGCCCGCAGACGCCCTAGACGGAGGGCCGGGGTCCCCGTCAGGGGACGGCACCCCCTGGAATCCGGGGACGAGCGGCGACCGCGGCCTCTTCCAAAACGGCAGGCAAACAGGCCTGCGCGGCAAAAAGCCCCGGGCAAGGCAACACCACTCAAAGGGGAAGGGTCCGCACCTGGCCCAGCAGCTCTTGATGAGCCCCAGGCCCCGCCCCTGGCCGGAGCCTGACCCCGCCCACCCGACTCTGGCTGCGCACAGGTGCACTTCCAAGGTTTCCGCTAGTGGGCGCTGGTGAGGGGGTTCAGGGAAACTCAGCCCCAACCGGGCTGGGGCCACCCCTGCACCCAGGGGGTACGGGATTGTCTCCGCCATGTGGAGAACGGGGCCCGCTTCCCCTTCAAGGAAGCCTCAACCTTCGTCCCGGGGCACGCCTGCTCCCTCCCCTCGCACTCACAGCCCCAGCGGCGGGGCCTCGACCAGCAGACGCCCTCGACGGAGGGCCGACGTCCCCGTCAGGGTAGGGCACCCCCTGGAAGCCAGGGACGAGCGGCGACCGCGGCCTCTTCCAAAACGGCAGGCACACAGGCCTGCGCGGCAAAAAGCCCCGGGCAAGGCAGCACCACTCAAAGGGGAAGGGTCCGCACCTGGCCCAGCAGCTCTTGATGAGCCCCAGGCCCCGCCTCTGGCCGGAGCCTGACCCCGCCCACCCGAATCTGGCTGCGCACAGGTGCACTTCCAAGGGCCGCCGCTAGGGGGCGCTGGTGAGGGGGTTCGGGACCCTCAGCCCCCGCGGGCTGGGGCCACCCCGGCACCCATTGGGGTACGGGATTGCCCTCCCCCATGGGGCAACGGGGCCCCCTTCCTCTTCACGGAAGCCCCAACCTTCCTCCGGGGCACGCCTGCAACCTCCTCGCGCACTCACAGCCCCAGCGGCGGGGCCGTGCGCCCGTAGACGCCCTAGTCGGAGGGCCGGAGTCCCCGTCAGGGGAGGGCACCCCCTGGAAGCCAGGGACGAGCGGCGACCGCGGCCTCTTCCAAAACGGCAGGCACACAGGCCTGCGCGGCAAAAAGCCCCCGGCAAGGCAGCACCACTCAAAGGGGAAGGGTCCGCACCTGGCCCAGCAGCTCTTGATGAGCCTCAGGCCCCGCCCCTGGCCGGAGCCTGACCCCGCCCACCCGACTCTGGCTGCGCACAGGTGCACTTCCATGGGCCGCCGCTAGGGGGCGCTGGTGAGGGGGTTCGGGGACCCTCAGCCCCCACCGGGCTGGGGCCACCCCGGCACCCATCGGGCTACGGGATTGTCCTCCCCCATGGGGGAACGGGGCCCCGTTGCCCTTCGCGGAAGCCCCAACCTTCCTCCCGGGGCACGCCTGCACCCTCCCCTCGCACTCACAGCCCCAGCGGCGGGGCCTCGCGCCCGCAGACGCCCTAGACGGAGGGCCGGCGGCCCCGTCAGGGTAGGGCACCCCCTGGAAGCCAGGGACGAGCGGCGACAGCGGCCTCTTCCAAAACGCAGGCACACAGGCCTGCGCGGCAAAAAGCCCCGGGCAAGGCAGCACCACTCAAAGGGGAAGGGTCCGCACCTGGCCCAGCAGCTCTTGATGAGCCCCAGGCCCCGCCCCTGGCCGGAGCCTGACCCAGCCCACCCGACTCTGGCTGCGCACAGGTGCACTTCCAAGGGCCGCCGCTAGGGGGCGCTGGTGAGTGGGTTCGGGACCCTCAGCCCCCACCGGGCTGGGGCCACCCCGGCACACATGGGGCTACGGGATTGTCCTCCCCCATGAGGGAACGGGGCCCCCTTGCCCTTCGCGGAAGCCCCAACCTTCCTCCCGGGGCACGCCTGCACCCTCCTCTCGCACTCACAGCCCCAGCGGCGGGACCGTGCGCCCGCAGACGCCGTAGACGGAGTGCCGGGGTCCCCGTTAGTGGACGGCACCCCCTGGAATCCAGGGACGAGCGGCGACCGCGGCCTCTTCCAAAACGGCAGGCACACAGGCCTGCGCGGCAAAAAGCCCCGGGCAAGGCAACACCACTCAAAGGGGAAGGGTCCGCACCTGGCCCAGCAGCTCTTGATGAGCCCCAGGCCCCGCCCCTGGCCGGAGCCTGACCCCGCCCACCCGAGTCTGGCTGCGCACAGGTGCACTTCCTAGGGACGCCGCTAGGGGGCGCTGGTGAGGGGGTTCGGGGACCCTCAGCCCCCAACGGGCTGGGGCCACCCCTGCATCCATGGGGGTACGGGATTGTCTCCGCCATGTGGGGAACGGGGCCCACTTCCCCTTCGCGGAAGCCCCAACCTTCCTCCCGGGGCACGCCTTCACCCTCCCCTCGCACTCACAGCCCCAGCGGCGGGGCCGTGCGCCCGCAGACGCCCTAGACGGAGGGCCGGGGTCCCCGTCAGGGGAGGGCACCCCCTGGAAGCCATGGACGAGCGGCGACCGCGGCCTCTTCCAAAACGGCAGGCACACAGGCCTGTGCGGCAAAAAGCCCCCGGCAAGGCAGCACCACTCAAAGGGGAAGGGTCCGCACCTGGCCCAGCAGCTCTTGATGAGCCCCAGGCCCCGCCCCTGGCCGGAGCCTGACCCCGCCCACCCGATTCTGGCTGCGCACAGGTGCACTTCCTAGGGCCGCCGCTAGGGGGCGATGGTGAGGGGGTTCGGGGACCCTCAGCCCCCAACGGGCTGCGGCCATCCCTGCACCCATGGGGGTACGGGTTGTCCTCCGCCATGGGGGAACGGGGCCCCCTTACCCTTCGCGGAAGCCCCAACCTTCCTCCCGGGGCACGCCTGCACCCTCCCCTCGCACTCACGGCCCCAGCGGCGAGGCCGTGCGCCCGCAGAGGCCCTAGACTGAGGGCCGGGGTCCCCGTCTGGGGAGGGCACCCCCTGGAAGCCAGGGACGAGCGGCGACCGCGGCCTCTTCCAAAACGGCAGGCACACAGGCCTGCGCGGCAAAAAGCCCCAAGCAAGGCAGCACCACTCAAAGGGGAAGGCTCCGTACCTGGCCCAGCAGCTCTTGATGAGCCCCAGGCCCCGCCCCTGGCCGGAGCCTGACCCCGCCCACCCGACTCTGGCTGCGCACAGGTGCACTTCCTAGGGCCGCCGCTAGGGGGCGCTGATGAGGGGGTTCGGGGACCCTCAGCCCCCAACGGGCTGCGGCCACCCCTGTACCCATGGGGGTACGGGTTGTCCTCCGCCATGGGGGAACGGGGCCCCCTTCCCCTTCGCGGAAGCCCCAACCTTCCTCCCGGGGCACGCCTGCACCCTCCCCTCGCACTCACGGCCCCAGCGGCGAGGCCGTGCGCCCGCAGATGCCCTAGACGGAGGGCCGGGGTCCCCGTCTGGGGAGGGCACCCCCTGGAAGCCAGGGACGAGCGGCGACCGCGGCCTCTTCCAAAACGGCAGGCACACAGGCCTGCGCGGCAAAAAGCCCCCAGCAAGGCAGCACCACTCACAGGGGAAGGGTCCGTACCTGCCCCAGCAGCTCTTGATGAGCCCCAGGCCCCGCCCATGACCGGAGCCTGACCCCGCCCACCCGACTCAGGCTGCGCACAGGTGACTTCCAAGGGCCGCCGCTAGGGGGCGCTGGTAGGGGGTCGGGGACCATCAGCCCCCACCGGGCTGGGGCCACCCCTGCACCCATGTGGGAACGGGATTGTCTCCGCCATGTGGGGAACGGGGCCCTCTTCCCATAAGCGGAAGCCCCAACCTTCCTCCCGGGGCACGCCTGCACCCTCCCCTCGCACTCACGGCCCCAGTGGCGAGGCCGTGCGCCCGCAGACGCCCTAGACGGAGGGCCGGGGTCCCCGTCTGGGGAGGGCACCCCCTGGAAGCCAGGGACGAGCGGCGACCGCGGCCTCTTCCAAAACGGCAGGCACACAGGCCTGCGCGGCAAAAAGCCCCCAGCTAGGCAGCACCACTCAAAGGGGAACGGTCCGTACCTGGCCCAGCAGCTCTTGATGAGCCCCAGGCCCCGCCCCTGGCCGGAGCCTGACCCCGCCCACCCGACTCTGGCTGCGCACAGGTGCACTTCCAAGGGCCGCCGCTAGGGGGCGCTGGTGAGGGGGTTCGGGGACCCTCAGCACCCACCGGGATGGGGCCACCCCTGCACCCATGGGGGTACGGGATTGTCTCCGCCATGTGGGGAACGGGGCCCCCTTGCCCTTCGCGGAAGCCCCAACCTTCCTCCCGGGGGAAGCCTGCACCTCCTCTCGCACTCACAGCACCAGCGGCGGGGCCGTGTGCCCGCAGACGCCCTAGACGGAGGGCCGGTGTCCCCGTCAGGGGAGGGCACCCCCTGGAAGCCAGGGACGAGCGGCGACCGCGGCCTCTTCCAAAACGGCAGGCACACAGGCCTGCGCGGCAAAAAGCCCCGGGCAAGGCAGCACCACTCAAAGGGGAAGGGTCCGCACCTGGCCCAGCAGCTCTTGATGAGCCCCAGGCCCCGCCCCTGGCCGGAGCCTGACCCCGCCCACCCGATTCTGGCTGCGCACAGGTGCACTTCCTAGGGACGCCGCTAGGGGGCGCTGATGAGGGGGTTCGGGGACCCTCAGCCCCCAACGGGCTGGGGCCACCCCTGCACCCATGGGGGTACGGGATTGTCTCCACCATGTGGGGAACGGGGCCCCCTTCCCCTTCGCGGAAGCCCCAACCTTCCTCCCGGGGCAAGCCTGCACCCTCCCCTCGCACTCACAGCCCCAGCGGCGGGGCCGTGCGCCCGCAGACGCCCTAGACGGAGGGCCGGGGTCCCCGTCAGGGGAGGGCACCCCCTGGAAGCCAGGGACGAGCGGCGACCGCAGCCTCTTCCAAAACGGCAGGCACACAGCCCTGCGCGGCAAAAAGCCCCCGGCAAGGCAGCACCACTCAAAGGGGAAGGGTCCGCACCTGGCCCAGCAGCTCTTGATGAGCCCCAGGCCCCGCCCCTGGCCGGAGCCTGACCCCGCCCACCCGATTCTGGCTGCGCACAGGTGCACTTCCTAGGGACGCCGCTAGGGGGCGCTGGTGAGGGGGTTCGGGGACCCTCAGCCCCCAACGGGCTAGGGCCACCCTTGCACCCATGGGGGTACCGGATTGTCCTCCCCCATGGGGGAACGGGGCCCCCTTGCCCTTCGCGGAAGCCCCAACCTTCCTCCCGGGGGAAGCCTGCACCTCCTCTCGCACTCACAGCCCCAGCGGCGGGGCCGTGCGCCCGCAGACGCCCTAGACGGAGGGCCGGGGTCACCGTCAGGGGAGGGCACCCCCTGGAAGCCAGGGACGAGCGGCGACCGCGGCCTCTTCCAAAACGGCAGGCACACAGGCCTGCGCGGCAAAAAGCCCCGGGCAAGGCAACACCACTCAAAGGGGAAGGGTCCGCACCTGGCCCAGCAGCTCTTGATGAGCCCCAGGCCCCGCCCCTGGCCGGAGCCTGACCCCGCCCAACCGACTCTGGCTGCGCACAGGTGCACTTCCTAGGGCCGCCGCTATGGGGCGCTGGTGACGGTGTTCGGGGACCCTCAGCCCCCAACGGGCTGCGGCCACCCCTGCACCCATGGGGGTACGGGTTGTCCTCCGCCATGGGGGAACGGGGCCCCCTTCCCCTTCGCGGAAGCCCCAACCTTCCAACCGGGGCACGCCTGCACCCTCCCCTCGCACTCACGGCCCCAGCGGCGAGGCCGTGCGCCCGCAGACGCCCTAGACGGAGGGCCGGGGTCCCCGTCTGGGCAGGGCACCCCCTGGAAGCCAGGGACGAGCGGCGACCGCGGCCTCTTCCAAAACGGCAGGCACACAGGCCTGCGCGGCAAAAAACCCCCAGCAAGGCAGCACCACTCAAAGGGGAAGGGTCCGTACCTGGCCCAGCAGCTCTTGATGAGCCCCAGGCCCCGCCCCTGGCCGGAGCCTGACCCCGCCCACCCGACTCTGGCTGCGCACAGGTGCACTTCCAAGGCCGCCGCTAGGGGGCGCTGGTGAGGGGGTTCGGGGACCCTCAGCCCCCACCGGGCTGGGGCCACCCCTGCACCCATGGGGGTACGGGATTGTCCTCCCCCATGGGGGAACGGGGCCCCCTTGCCCTTCGCGGAAGCCCCAACCTTCCTCCTGGGGGAAGCCTGCACCTCCTCTCGCACTCACAGCCCCAGCGGCGGGGCCGTGCGCCCGCAGACGCCCTAGACGGAGGGCTGGGGTCCCCGTCAGGGGAGGGGACCCCCTGGAAGCCAGGGACGAGAGGCGACCGCGGCCTCTTCCAAAACGGCAGGCACACAGGCCTGCGCGGCAAAAAGCCCCGGGCAAGGCAGCACCACTCAAAGGGGAAGGGTCCGCACCTGGCCCAGCAGATCTTGATGAGCCCCAGGCCCCGTCCCTGGCCGGAGCCTGACCCCGCCCACCCGACTCTGGCTGCGCACAGGTGCACTTCCAAGGGCCGCCGCTAGGGGCCGCTGGTGAGGGGGTTCGGGGACCCTCAGCCCCCACCGGGCTGGGGCCACCCCTGCACCCATGGGGGTACGGGATTGGCTCCGCCATGTGGGGAAAGGGGCCCCCTTCCCCTTCGCGGAAGCACCAACCTTCCTCCCGGGGCACGCCTGCACACTCCACTCGCACTCACGGCCCCAGCGGCGGGGCCTCGCGCCCGCAGACGCCCTAGATGGAGGGCCGGCGTCCCCGTCAGGCGAGGGCACCCCCTGGAAGCCAGGGACGAGCGGCGACCGCGGCCTCTTCCAAAACGGCAGGCACACAGGTCTGCGCGGCAAAAAGCCCCCGGCAAGGCAGCACCACTCAAAGGGGAAGGGTCCGTACCTGGCCCAGCAGCTCTTGATGAGCCACTGGCCCCGCTCCTGGCCGGAGCCTGAACCCGCCCACCCGACTCTGGCTGCGCACAGGTGCACTTCCAAGGGACGCCGCTAGGGGGCGCTGGTGAGGGGGTTCGGGGACACTCAGCCCCCACCGGGCTGCGGCCACCCCTGCACCCATGGGGTACGGGTTGTCCTCCGCCATGGGGGAACGGGGCCCCCTTCCCCTTCGCGGAAGCCCCAACCTTCCTCCCGGGGCACGCCTGCACCCTCCCCTCGCACTCACGGCCCCAGCGGCGAGGCCGTGCGCCCGCAGACGCCCTAGACGGAGGGCCGGGGTCCCCGTCAGGGGAGGGCACCCCCTGGAAGCCAGGGACGAGCGGCGACCGCGGCCCCTTCCAAAACGGCAGGCACACAGGCCTGCGCGGCAAAAAGCCCCCGGCAAGGCAGCACCACTCAAAGGGGAAGGGTCCGCACCTGGCCCAGCAGCTCTTGATGAGCCCCAGGCCCCGCCCCTGGCCGGAGCCTGACCCCGCCCACCCGACTCTGGCTGCGCACAGGTGCACTTCCAAGGGCCGCCGGTAGGGGGCGCTGGTGAGGGGGTTCGGGGAACCTCAGCCCCCACCGGGCTGGGGCCACCCCTGCACCCATGGGGGTACGGGATTGTCTCCGCCATGTGGGGAACGGGGCCCCCTTTCCCTTCGCGGAAGCCTCAACCTTCCTCCCGGGGCACGCCTGCACCCTCCACTGGCACTCACGGCCCCAGCGGCGGGGCCTCGCGCCCGCAGACGCCCTACACGGAGGGCCGGCGTCCCCGTCAGGGGAGGGCACCCCCTGGAAGCCAGGGACGAGCGGCGACCGCGGCCCCTTCCAAAACGGCAGGCACACAGGCCTGCGCGGCAAAAAGCCCCCGGCAAGGCAGCACCACTCAAAGGGGAAGGGTCCGCACCTGGCCCAGCAGCTCTTGATGAGCCCCAGGCCCCGCCCCTGGCCGGAGCCTGACCCCGCCCACCCGACTCTGGCTGCACACAGGTGCACTTCCAAGGGCCGCCGGTAGGGGGCGCTGGTGAGGGGGTTCGGGGAACCTCAGCCCCCACCGGGCTGGGGCCACCCCTGCACCCATGGGGGTACGGGATTGTCTCCGCCATGTGGGGAACGGGGCCCCCTTCCCCTTCGCGGAAGCCCCAACCTTCCTCCCGGGGCACGCCTGCACCCTCCCCTCGCACTCACGGCCCCAGCGGCGAGGCCGTGCGCCCGCAGACGCCCTAGACGGAGGGCCGGGGTCCCCGTCTGGGGAGGGCATCCCCTGGAAGCCAGGGACGAGCGGCGACCGCGGCCTCTTCCAAAACGGCAGGCAAACAGGCCTGCGCGGCAAAAAGCCCCCTGCAAGGCAGCACCACTCAAAGGGGAAGGGTCCGTACCTGGCCCAGCAGCTCTTGATGAGCCCCAGGCCCCGCCCATGGCCGGAGCCTGACCCCGCCCACCCGACTCTGGCTGCGCACAGGTGCACTTCCTAGGGCCGCCGCTAGGGGGCGATGGTGAGGGGGTTCGGGGACACTCAGCCCCCAACGTGCTGCGGCCACCCCTGTACCCATGGGGGTACGGGTTGTCCTCCGCCATGGGGGAACGGGGCCCCCTTCCCCTTCGCGGAAGCCACAACCTTCCTCCCGGGGCACGCCTGCACCCTCCACTCGCACTCACGGCCCCAGCGGCGGTGCCGTGCGCCCGCAGACACCCTAGAAGGAGGGCCGGGTTCCCCGTCCGGGGAGGGCACCCCCTGGAAGCCAGGGACGAGCAGCGACCGCGGCCTCTTCCAAAACGGCAGGCACACAGGCCTGCGCGGCAAAAAGCCCCCGGCAAGGCAGCACCACTCAAAGGGGAAGGGTCCGCACCTGGCCCAGCAGCTCTTGATGAGCCCCAGGCCCCGCCCCTGGCCGGAGCCTGACCCCGCCCACCCGACTCTGGCTGCACACAGGTGCACTTCCAAGGGCCGCCGCTAGGGGCGCTGGTGAGGGGGTTCAGGGACCCTCAGCCCCAACCGGGCTGGGGCCACCCCTGCACCCATGGGGGTACGGGATTGTCTCCGCCATGTGGGGAACGGGGCCCCCTTGCCCTTCGCGGAAGACCCAACCTTCCTCCCGGGGGAAGCCTGCACCTCCTCTCGCACTCACAGCACCAGCGGCGTGGCCGTGCGCCCGCAGACGCCCTAGACGGAGGGCCGGGGTCCCCGTCAGGGGAGGGCACCCCCTGGAAGCCAGGGACGAGCGGCGACCGCGGCCTCTTCCAAAACGGCAGGCACACAGGCCTGCGCGGCAAAAAACCCGGGCAAGGCAGCACCACTCAAAGGGGAAGGGTCCGCACCTGGCCCAGCAGCTCTTGATGAGCCCCAGGCCCCGCCCCAGGCCGGAGCCTGACCCCGCCCACCCGACTCTGGCTGCGCACAGGTGCACTTCCTAGGGCCGCCGCTAGGGGGCGCTGGTGAGGGGGTTCGGGGACCCTCAGCCCCCAACGGGCTGCGGCCACCCCTACACCCATGGGAGTACGGGTTGTTCTCCGCCATGGGGGAACGGGGCCCCCTTCCCCTTCGCGGAAGCCCCAACCTTCCTCCCGGGGCACGCCTGCACGCTCCCCTCGCACTCACGGCCCCAGCGGCGAGGCCGTGCGCCCGCAGACGCCCTAGACGGAGGGCCGGGGTCCCCGTCTGGGGAGGGCACCCCCTGGAAGCCACGGACGAGCGGCGACCGCGGCCTCTTCCAAAACGGCAGGCACACAGGCCTGCGCGGCAAAAAGCCCCCGGCAAGGCAGCACCACTCAAAGGGGAAGGGTCCGTACCTGGCCCAGCAGCTCTTGATGAGCCCCAGGCCCCGCCCCTGGCCGAGGCCTGACCCCGCCCACCCGACACTGGCTGCGCACAGGTGCACTTCCTAGGTCCGCCGCTAGAGGTCGCTGGTGAGGGGGTTCGGGGACCCTCAGCCCCCAACGGGCTGCGGCCACCCCTGCACCCATGGGGGTACGGGTTGTCCTCCGCCATGGGGGAACGGGGCCCCCTTCCCCTTCGCGGAAGCCCCAACCTTCCTCCCGGGGCACGCCTGCACCCTCCCCTCGCACTCACGGCCCCAGCGGCGAGGCCGTGCGCCCGCAGACGCCCTAGACGGAGGCCGGGGTCCCCGTATGGGGAGGGCACCCCCTGGAAGCCAGGGACGAGCGGCGACCGCGGCCTATTCCAAAACGGCAGGCACACAGGCCTGCGCGGCAAAAAGCCCCCGGCAAGGCAGCACCACTCAAAGGGGAAGGGTCTGTACCTGGCCCAGCAGCTCTTGATGAGCCCCAGGCCCCGCCCCTGGCCGGAGCCTGACCCCGCCCACCCGACTCTGGCTGCGCACAGGTGCACTTCCAAGGGCCGCCGCTAGGGGGTGCTGGTGAGGGGGTTCGGGGACCCTCAGCCCCCACCGGGCTGGGGCCAACCCTGCACCCATGGGGGTACGGGATTTTCTCCGCCATGTGGGGAACGGGGCCCCCTTCCCCTTCGCGGAAGCCCCAACCTTCCTCCCAAGGCACGCCTGCACCCTCCACTCGCACTCACAGCCCCAGCGGCGGGGCTTCGCGCCCGCAGACGCCCTAGATGGAGGGCCGGCGTCCCCGTCAGGGGAGGGCACCCCCTGGAAGCCAGGGACGAGCGGCGACCGCGGCCTCTTCCAAAACGGCAGGCACACAGGCCTGCGCGGCAAAAAGCCCCCGGCAAGGCAGCACCACTCAAAGGGGAAGGGTCCGCACCTGGCCCAGCAGCTCTTGATGAGCCCCAGGCCCCGCCCCTGGCCGGAGCCTGCCCCGCCCACCCGACTCTGGCTGCGCACTGGTGCACTTCCAAGGGCCGCCGCTAGGGGGCGCTGGTGAGGGGATTCGGGGACCCTCAGCCCCCACCGAGCTGCGGCCACCCCTGCGCCCATGGGGGTACGGGTTGTCCTCCGCCATGGGGGAACGCGGCCCCCTTCTCCTTCGCGGAAGCCCCAACCTTCCTCCCGGGGCACGCCTGCACCCTCCACTCGCACTCACGGCCCCAGCGGCGGGGCCGTGCGCCCGCCGACGCCCTAGACGGAGGGCCGGGGTCCCCGTTTGGGGAGGGCACCCCCTGGAAGCCAGGGACGAGCAGCGACCGCGGCCTCTTCCAAAACGGCAGGCACACAGGCCTGCGCGGCAAAAAGCCCCCGGCAAGGCAGCACCACTCAAAGGGGAAGGGTCCGCACCTGGCCCAGCAGCTCTTGATGAGCCCCAGGCCCCGCCCTTGGCCGGAGCCTGACCCCGCCCACCCGACTCTGGCTGCGCACAGGTGCACTTCCAAGGGCCGGCGCTAGGGGGCGCTGGTGAGGCGGTTCGGGGACCCTCTGCCCCAACCGGGCTAGGGGCCACCCCTGCACCCATGGGGGTACGGGATTGTCTCCGCCATGTGGGGAACGGGGACCCATTCCCCTTCGCGGAAGACCCAACCTTCCTCCCGGGGGAACCCTGCACCTCCTCTCGCACTCACAGCCCCAGCGGCGGGGCCGTGCGCCCGCAGACGCCCTAGACGGAGGGCCGGGGTCCCCGTCAGGGGAGGGCACCCCCTGGAAGCCAGGGACGAGCGGCGACCGCGGCCTCTTACAAAACGGCAGGCACACAGGCCTGCGCGGCAAAAAGCCCCGGGCAAGGCAGCACCACTCAAAGGGGAAGGGTCCGCACCTGGCCCAGCAGCTCTTGATGAGCCCCAGGCCCTGCCCCTGGCCGTAGCCTGACCCCGCCCACCCGACTCTGGCTGCGCACAGGTGCACTTCCTAGGGCCGCCGCTAGGGGGCGCTGGTGAGGGGGTTCGGGGACCCTCAACCCCAACGGGCTGCGGCCACCCCTGCACCCATGGGGGTACGGGTTGTCCTCCGCCATGGGGGAACGGGGCCCCCTTCCCCTTCGCGGAAGCCCCAACCTTCCTCCCGGGGCACGCCTGCACACTCCCCTCGCACTCACGGCCCCAGCGGCGAGGCCGTGCGCCCGCAGACGCCCTAGACGGAGGGCCGGTGTCCCCGTCTGGGGAGGGTACCCCCTGGAAGCCAGGGACGAGCGGCGACCGCGGCCTCTTCCAAAACGGCAGGCACACAGGCCTTCGCGGTAAAAAGCCCCCGGCAAGGCAGCACCACTCAAGGGGAAGGGTCCGCACCTGGCCCAGCAGCTCTTGATGAGCCCCAGGCCCCGCCCCTGGCCGGAGCCTGACCCCGACCACCCGACTCTGGCTGCGCACAGGTGCACTTCCAAGGGCCGCCGCGAGGGGGCGCTGGTGAGGGGGTTCGGGGACCCTCAGCCCACACCGAGCTGCGGCCACTCCTGCACCCATGGTGGTACGGGTTGTCCTCCGCCATGGGGGAACGGGGCCCCCTTCTCCTTCGCGGAAGCCCCAACCTTCCTCCCGGGGCACGCCTGCACCCTCCCCTCGCACTCACGGCCCCAGCGGCGGTGCCGTGCGCCCGCAGACGCCCTAGACGGAGGGCCGGGGTACCCGTCTGGGAGGGCACCCCCTGGAAGCCAGGGACGAGCGGCGACCGCCGCCTATTCCAAAACGGCAGGCACACAGGCCTGCGCGGCAAAAAGCCCCCAGCAAGGCAGCACCACTCAAAGGGGAAGGGTCCACACCTGGCCCAGCAGCTCTTTTGAACCCCAGGCCCCGCCCCTGGCCGGAGCCTGACCCCGCCCACCCGACTCTGGCTGCGCACAGGTGCACTTCCAAGGGCCGCCACGAGGGGGCGCTGGTGAGGGGGTTCGGGGACCCTCAGCCCCCAACGGGCTACGGCCACCTTTGCACCAATGGGGGTACCGGATTGTCCTCCCCCATGTGGGAACGGGTCCCCCTTCCCCTTCGCGGAAGCCCCAACCTTCCTCCCGGGGCACGCCTGCACCCTCCCCTCGCATTCACGGCCCCAGCGTCGGGGCCGTGCGCCCGCAGACGCCTTAGACAGAGGGCCGGCGTCCCCGTCAGGGGAGGGCACCTCCTGCTAGCCAGGGACGAGCGGCGACCGCGGCCTCTTCCAAAACGGTACGCACACAGGCCTGCGCGGCAAAAAGCCCCGGGCAAGGCAGCACCACTCAAAGGGGAAGGGTCCGCACCTGGCCCAGCAGCTCTTGATGAGCCCCAGGCCCCGCCCCTGGCCGAAGCCTGACCCCGCCCACCCGACGCTGGCTGCGCACAGGTGCACTTCCTAGAACCGCCGCTAGGGGGCGCTGGCGAGGGGGTTCGGGGACCCTCAGCCCCCAACGGGCTGCGGCCACCCCTGCACCCATGGGGGTACGGGTTGTCCTCCGCCATGGGGGAACGGGGCCCCCTTCCCCTTCGCGGAAGCCCCAACCTTCCTCCCGGGGCACGCCTGCACCCTCCCCTAGCACTCACGGCCCCAGCGGCGAGTCCGTGCGCCCGCAGACGCCCTAGACGGAGGGCCGGGGTCCCCGTCTGGGGAGGGCACCCCCTGGAAGCCAGGGACGAGCGGCGACCGTGGCCTATTCCAAAACGGCAGGCACACAGGCCTGCGGGGCAAAAAGCCCCCGGCAAGGCAGCACCACTCAAAGGGGAAGGGTCCGTACCTGGCCCAGCAGCTCTTGATGAGCCCCAGGCCCCGCCCCTGGCCGGAGCCTGACACCGCCCACCCGACTCTGGCTGCGCACAGGTGCACTTCCAAGGGCCGCCGCTAGGGGGCGCTGGTGAGGGTTTCGGGGACCCTCAGCCCCCACCGGGCTGGGGCCACCCCTGCACCCATGGGGGTACGGGATTGTCTCCGCCATGTGGGGAACGGGGCCCCCTTCCCCTTCGCGGAAGCCCCAACCTTCCTCCCGGGGCACGCCTGCACCGTCCACTCGCACTCACGGCCCCAGCGGCGGGGCCTCTTGCCCGCAGACGCCCTAGATGGAGGGCCGGGGTCCCCGTCAGGGGAGGGCACCCCCTGGAAGCCAGGGACGAGCGGCGACCGCGGCCTCTTCCAAAACGGCAGGCACACAGGCCTGCGCGGCAAAAAGCCCCGGGCAAGGCAGCACCACTCAAAGGGGAAGGGTCCGCACATGGCCCAGCAGCTCTTGATGAGCACCAGGCCCCGCCCCTGGCCCGAGCCTGACCCCGCCCACCCGATTCTGGCTGCGCACAGGTGCACTTCCTAGGGACGACGCTAGGGGGCGCTGGTGAGGGGGTTCGGGGACCCTCAGCCCCCAACGGGCTAGGGCCACCCTTGCACCCATGGGAGTACCGGATTGTCCTCCCCCATGGGGGAACGGGGCCCCCTTGCCCTTCGCGGAATCCCCAACCTTCCTCCCGGGGGAAGCCTGCACCTCCTCTCGCACTCACAGCCCCAGCGGCGGGGCCGTGCGCCCGCAGACGCCCTAGACGGAGGGCCGAGGTCCCCGTAAGGGGAGGGCACCCCCTGGAAGCCAGGGACGAGCGGCGACCGCGGCCTCTTCCAAAACGGCAGGCACACAGGCCTGCGCGGCAAAAAGCCCCGGGCAAGGCAACACCACTCAAAGGGGAAGGGTCCGCACCTGGCCCAGCAGCTCTTGATGAGCCCCAGACCCCGCTCCTGGCCGGAGACTGACCCCGCCCACCCGACTCTGGCTGCGCACAGGTGCGCTTCCTAGGGCCGCCGCTATGGGGCGCTGGTGACGGTGTTCGGGGACCCTCAGCCCCCAACGGGCTGCGGCCACACCTGCACCCATGGGGGTACGGGTTGTCCTCCGCCATGAGGGAACGGGGCCCCTTTCCCCTTCGCGGAAGCCCCAACCTTCCTCCCGGGGCACGCCTGCACCCTCCCCTCGCACTCACGGCCCCAGCGGCGAGGCCGTGCGCCCGCAGACGCCCTAGACGGAGGGCAGGGGTCCCCGTCTGGGGAGGGCACCCCCTGGAAGCCAGGGACGAGCGGCGACCGCGGCCTCTTCCAAAACGGCAGGCACACAGGCCTGCGCGGCAAAAACCCCCAGCAAGGCAGCACCACTCAAAGGGGAAGGGTCCGTACCTGGCCCAGCAGCTCTTGATGAGCCCCAGGCCCCGCCCCTGGCCGGAGCCTGACCCCGCCCACCCGAATCTGGCTGCGCACAGGTGCACATCCAAGGCCGCCGCTAGGGGGCGCTGGTGAGGGGGTTCGGGGACCCTCAGCCCCCACCGGGCTGGGGCCACCCCTGCACCCATGGGGGTACGGGATTGTCCTCCCCCATGGGGGAACGGGGGCCCCTTCCCCTTCGCGGAAGCCCCAACCTTCCTCCCGGGGCACGCCTGCACCCTCCCCTCGCATTCACGGCCCCAGCGTCGGGGCCGTGCGCCCGCAGACGCCTTAGACAGAGGGCCGGCGTCCCCGTCAGGGGAGGGCACCTCCTGCTAGCCAGGGACGAGCGGCGACCGCGGCCTCTTCCAAAACGGTACGCACACAGGCCTGCGCGGCAAAAAGCCCCGGGCAAGGCAGCACCACTCAAAGGGGAAGGGTCCGCACCTGGCCCAGCAGCTCTTGATGAGCCCCAGGCCCCGCCCCTGGCCGAAGCCTGACCCCGCCCACCCGACGCTGGCTGCGCACAGGTGCACTTCCTAGAACCGCCGCTAGGGGGCGCTGGCGAGGGGGTTCGGGGACCCTCAGCCCCCAACGGGCTGCGGCCACCCCTGCACCCATGGGGGTACGGGTTGTCCTCCGCCATGGGGGAACGGGGCCCCCTTCCCCTTCGCGGAAGCCCCAACCTTCCTCCCGGGGCACGCCTGCACCCTCCCCTAGCACTCACGGCCCCAGCGGCGAGTCCGTGCGCCCGCAGACGCCCTAGACGGAGGGCCGGGGTCCCCGTCTGGGGAGGGCACCCCCTGGAAGCCAGGGACGAGCGGCGACCGTGGCCTATTCCAAAACGGCAGGCACACAGGCCTGCGGGGCAAAAAGCCCCCGGCAAGGCAGCACCACTCAAAGGGGAAGGGTCCGTACCTGGCTCAGCAGCTCTTGATGAGCCCCAGGCCCCGCCCCTGGCCGGAGCCTGACACCGCCCACCCGACTCTGGCTGCGCACAGGTGCACTTCCAAGGGCCGCCGCTAGGGGGCGCTGGTGAGGGTTTCGGGGACCCTCAGCCCCCACCGGGCTGGGGCCACCCCTGCACCCATGGGGGAACGGGATTGTCTCCGCCATGTGGGGAACGGGGCCCCCTTCCCCTTCGCGGAAGCCCCAACCTTCCTCCCGGGGCACGCCTGCACCGTCCACTCGCACTCACGGCCCCAGCGGCGGGGCCTCGCGCCCGCAGACGCCCTAGATGGAGGGCCGGGGTCCCCGTCAGGGGAGGGCACCCCCTGGAAGCCAGGGACGAGCGGCGACCGCGGCCTCTTCCAAAACGGCAGGCACACAGGCCTGCGCGGCAAAAAGCCCCGGGCAAGGCAGCACCACTCAAAGGGGAAGGGTCCGCACATGGCCCAGCAGCTCTTGATGAGCACCAGGCCCCGCCCCTGGCCCGAGCCTGACCCCGCCCACCCGATTCTGGCTGCGCACAGGTGCACTTCCTAGGGACGACGCTAGGGGGCGCTGGTGAGGGGGTTCGGGGACCCTCAGCCCCCAACGGGCTAGGGCCACCCTTGCACCCATGGGAGTACCGGATTGTCCTCCCCCATGGGGGAACGGGGCCCCCTTGCCCTTCGCGGAATCCCCAACCTTCCTCCCGGGGGAAGCCTGCACCTCCTCCCGCACTCACAGCCCCAGCGGCGGGGCCGTGCGCCCGCAGACGCCCTAGACGGAGGGCCGAGGTCCCCGTCAGGGGAGGGCACCCCCTGGAAGCCAGGGACGAGCGGCGACCGCGGCCTCTTCCAAAACGGCAGGCACACAGGCCTGCGCGGCAAAAAGCCCCGGGCAAGGCAACACCACTCAAAGGGGAAGGGTCCGCACCTGGCCCAGCAGCTCTTGATGAGCCCCAGGCCCCGCCCCTGGCCGGACCCTGACCCCGCCCACCCGACTCTGGCTGCGCACAGGTGCGCTTCCTAGGGCCGCCGCTATGGGGCGCTGGTGACGGTGTTCGGGGACCCTCAGCCCCCAACGGGCTGCGGCCACACCTGCACCCATGGGGGTACGGGTTGTCCTCCGCCATGAGGGAACGGGGCCCCCTTCCCCTTCGCGGAAGCCCCAACCTTCCTCCCGGGGCACGCCTGCACCCTCCCCTCGCACTCACGGCCCCAGCGGCGAGGCCGTGCGCCCGCAGACGCCCTAGACGGAGGGCCGGGGTCCCCGTCTGGGGAGGGCACCCCCTGGAAGCCAGGGACGAGCGGCGACCGCGGCCTCTTCCAAAACGGCAGGCACACAGGCCTGCGCGGCAAAAAACCCCCAGCAAGGCAGCACCACTCAAAGGGGAAGGGTCCGTACCTGGCCCAGCAGCTCTTGATGAGCCCCAGGCCCCGCCCCTGGCCGGAGCCTGACCCCGCCCACCCGACTCTGGCTGCGCACAGGTGCACATCCAAGGCCGCCGCTAGGGGGCGCTGGTGAGGGGGTTCGGGGACCCTCAGCCCCCACCGGGCTGGGGCCACCCCTGCACCCATGGGGGTACGGGATTGTCCTCCCCCATGGGGGAACGGGGGCCCCTTGCCCTTCGCGGAAGCCCCAACCTTCCTCCCGGGGGAAGCCTGCACCTCCTCTCGCACTCACAGCCCCAGCGGCGGGGCCGTGCGCCCGCAGACGCCCTAGACGGAGGGCTGGGGTCCCCGTCAGGGGAGGGGACCCCCTGAAGCCAGGGACGAGAGGCGACCGCGGCCTCTTCCAAAACGGCAGGCACACAGTCCTGCGCTGCAAAAAGCCCCGGGCAAGGCAGCACCACTCAAAGGGGAAGGGTCCGCACCTGGCCCAGCAGCTCTTGATGAGCCCCAGGCCCCGTCCCTGGCCGGAGCCTGACCCCGCCCACCCGACTCTGGCTGCGCACAGGTGCACTTCCAAGGGCCGCCGCTAGGGGCCGCTGGTGAGGGGGTTCGGGGACCCTCAGCCCCCACCGGGCTGGGGCCACCCCTGCACCCATGGGGGTACGGGATTGGCTCCGCCATGTGGGGAAAGGGGCCCCCTTCCCCTTCGCGGAAGCCCCAACCTTCCTCCCGGGGCACGCCTGCACCCTCCCCTCGCACTCACGGCCCCAGCGGCGGGGCCGTGAGCCCGCAGACGCCCTAGACGGAGGGCCGGGGTCCCCGTCAGGGGAGGGCACCCCCTGGAAGCCAGGGACGAGCGGCGACCGCGGCCTCTTCCAAAACGGCAGGCACACAGGTCTGCGCGGCAAAAAGCCCCCGGCAAGGCAGCACCACTCAAAGGGGAAGGGTCCTACCTGGCCCAGCAGCTCTTGATGAGCCCCAGGCCCCGCTCCTGGCCGGAGCCTGAACCCGCCCACCCGACTCTGGCTGCGCACAGGTGCACTTCCAAGGGACGCCGCTAGGGGGCGCTGGTGAGGGGGTTCGGGGACACTCAGCCCCCACCGGGCTGCGGCCACCCCTGCACCCATGGGGTTACGGGTTGTCCCCCGCCATCGGGGAACGGGGCCCCCTTCCCCTTCGCGGAAGCCCCAACCTTCCTCCCGGGGCACGCCTGCACCCTCCCCTCGCACTCACGGCCCCAGCGGCGAGGCCGTGCGCCCGCAGACGCCCTAGACGGAGGGCCGGGGTCCCCGTCTGGGGAGGGCACCCCCTGGAAGCCAGGGACGAGCGGCGACCGCGGCCTCTTCCAAAACGGCAGGCACACAGGCCTGCGCGGCAAAAAGCCCCCGGCAAGGCAGCACCACTCAAAGGGGAAGGGTCCGTACCTGGCCCAGCAGCTCTTGATGAGCCCCAGGCCCCGCCCCTGGCCAGAGCCTGACACCGCCCACCCGACTCTGGCTGCGCACATGTGCACTTCCAAGGGCCGCCGCTAGGGGGCGCTGGTGAGGGGGTTCGGGGAACCTCAGCCCCCACCGGGCTGGGGCCACCCCTGCACCCATGGGGGTACGGGATTGTCTCCGCCATGTGGGGAACGGGGCCCCCTTTCCCTTCGCGGAAGCTTCAACCTTCCTCCCGGGTCACGCCTGCACCCTCCACTGGCACTCACGGCCCCAGCGGCGGGGCCTCGCGCCCGCAGACGCCCTACACGGAGGGCCGGCGTCCCCGTCAGGGGAGGGCACCCCCTGGAAGCCAGGGACGAGCGGCGACCGCGGCCTCTTCCAAAACGGCAGGCACACAGGCCTGCGCGGCAAAATGCCCCCGGCAAGGCAGCACCACTCAAAGGGGAAGGGTCCGCACCTGGCCCAGCAGCTCTTGATGAGCCCCAGGCCCCGCCCCTGGCCGGAGCCTAACCCCGCCCACCCGACTCTGGCTGCGCACAGGTGCACTTCCAAGGGCCGCCGGTAGGGGGCGCTGGTGAGGGGGTTCGGGGACCCTCAGCCCCCACCGGGCTGGGGCCACCCCTGCACCCATGGGGGTACGGGAATGTCTCCGCCATGTGGGGAACGGGGCCCCCTTCCCCTTCGCGGAAGCCCCAACCTTCCTCCCGGGGCACGCCTGCACCCTCCCCTCGCACTCACGGCCCCAGCGGCGAGGCCGTGCGCCCGCAGACGCCCTAGACGGAGGGCCGGGGTCCCCGTCTGGGGAGGGCATCCCCTGGAAGCCAGGGACGAGCGGCGACCGCGGCCTCTTCCAAAACGGCAGGCACACAGGACTGCGCGGCAAAAAGCCCCCTGCAAGGCAGCACCACTCAAAGGGGAAGGGTCCGTACCTGGCCCAGCAGCTCTTGATGAGCCCCAGGCCCCGCCCATGGCCGGAGCCTGACCCCGCCCACCCGACTCTGGCTGCGCACAGGTGCACTTCCTAGGGCCACCGCTAGGGGGCGATGGTGAGGGGGTTCGGGGACACTCAGCCCCCAACGTGCTGCGGCCACCCCTGCACCCATGGGGGTACGGGTTGTCCTCCGCCATGGGGGAACGGGGCACCCTTCCCCTTCGCGGAAGCCACAACCTTCCTCCCGGGGCACGCCTGCACCCTCCACTCGCACTCACGGCCCCAGCGGCGGTTCCGTGCGCCCGCAGACACCCTAGAAGGAGGGCCGGGTTCCCCGTCAGGGGAGGGCACCCCCTGGAAGCCAGGGACGAGCAGCGACCGCGGCCTCTTCCAAAACGGCAGGCACACAGGCCTGCGCGGCAAAAAGCCCCCGGCAAGGCAGCACCACTCAAAGGGGAAGGGTCCGCACCTGGCCCAGCAGCTCTTGATGAGCCCCAGGCCCCGCCCCTGGCCGGAGCCTGACCCCGCCCACCCGACTCTGGCTGCGCACAGGTGCACTTCCAAGGGCCGCCGCTAGGGGGCGCTGGTGAGGGGGTTCAGGGACCCTCAGCCCCAACCGGGCTGGGGCCACCCCTGCACCCATGGGGGTACGGGATTGTCTCCGCCATGTGGGGAACGGGGCCCCCTTGCCCTTCGCGGAAGACCCAACCTTCCTCCCGGGGGAAGCCTGCACCTCCTCTCGCACTCACAGCCCCAGCGGCGTGGCCGTGCGCCCGCAGACGCCCTAGACGGAGGGCCGGGGTCCCCGTCAGGGGAGGGCACCCCCTGGAAGCCAGGGACGAGCGGCGACCGCGGCCTCTTCCAAAACGGCAGGCACACAGGCCTGCGCGGCAAAAAACCCGGGCAAGGCAGCACCACTCAAAGGGGAAGGGTCCGCACCTGGCCCAGCAGCTCTTGATGAGCCCCAGGCCCCGCCCCAGGCCGGAGCCTGACCCCGCCCACCCGACTCTGGCTGCGCACAGGTGCACTTCCTAGGGCCGCCGCTAGAGGTCGCTGGTGAGGGGGTTCGGGGACCCACAGCCCCCAACGGGCTGCGGCCACCCCTGCACCCATGGGGGTACGGGTTGTCCTCCGCCATGTGGGAACGGGGCCCCCTTCCCCTTCGCGGAAGCCCCAACCTTCCTCCCGGGGCACGCCTGCACCCTCCCTTCGCACTCACGGCCCCAGCGGCGAGGCCGTGCGCCCGCAGACGCCCTAGACAGAGGCCGGGGTCCCCGTATGGGGAGGGCACCCCCTGGAAGCCAGGGACGAGCGGCGACCGCGGCCTCTTCCAAAACGGCAGGCACACAGGCCTGCGCGGCAAAAAGCCCCGGGCAAGGCAGCACCACTCAAAGGGGAAGGGTCCGCACATGGCCCAGCAGCTCTTGATGAGCACCAGGCCCCGCCCCTGGCCCGAGCCTGACCCCGCCCACCCGATTCTGGCTGCGCACAGGTGCACTTCCTAGGGACGACGCTAGGGGGCGCTGGTGAGGGGGTTCGGGGACCCTCAGCCCCCAACGGGCTAGGGCCACCCTTGCACCCATGGGAGTACCGGATTGTCCTCCCCCATGGGGGAACGGGGCCCCCTTGCCCTTCGCGGAATCCCCAACCTTCCTCCCGGGGGAAGCCTGCACCTCCTCTCGCACTCACAGCCCCAGCGGCGGGGCCGTGCGCCCGCAGACGCCCTAGACGGAGGGCCGAGGTCCCCGTCAGGGGAGGGCACCCCCTGGAAGCCAGGGACGAGCGGCGACCGCGGCCTCTTCCAAAACGGCAGGCACACAGGCCTGCGCGGCAAAAAGCCCCGGGCAAGGCAACACCACTCAAAGGGGAAGGGTCCGCACCTGGCCCAGCAGCTCTTGATGAGCCCCAGGCCCCGCCCCTGGCCGGACCCTGACCCCGCCCACCCGACTCTGGCTGCGCACAGGTGCGCTTCCTAGGGCCGCCGCTATGGGGCGCTGGTGACGGTGTTCGGGGACCCTCAGCCCCCAACGGGCTGCGGCCACACCTGCACCCATGGGGGTACGGGTTGTCCTCCGCCATGAGGGAACGGGGCCCCCTTCCCCTTCGCGGAAGCCCCAACCTTCCTCCCGGGGCACGCCTGCACCCTCCCCTCGCACTCACGGCCCCAGCGGCGAGGCCGTGCGCCCGCAGACGCCCTAGACGGAGGGCCGGGGTCCCCGTCTGGGGAGGGCACCCCCTGGAAGCCAGGGACGAGCGGCGACCGCGGCCTCTTCCAAAACGGCAGGCACACAGGCCTGCGCGGCAAAAAACCCCCAGCAAGGCAGCACCACTCAAAGGGGAAGGGTCCGTACCTGGCCCAGCAGCTCTTGATGAGCCCCAGGCCCCGCCCCTGGCCGGAGCCTGACCCCGCCCACCCGACTCTGGCTGCGCACAGGTGCACATCCAAGGCCGCCGCTAGGGGGCGCTGGTGAGGGGGTTCGGGGACCCTCAGCCCCCACCGGGCTGGGGCCACCCCTGCACCCATGGGGGTACGGGATTGTCCTCCCCCATGGGGGAACGGGGGCCCCTTGCCCTTCGCGGAAGCCCCAACCTTCCTCCCGGGGGAAGCCTGCACCTCCTCTCGCACTCACAGCCCCAGCGGCGGGGCCGTGCGCCCGCAGACGCCCTAGACGGAGGGCTGGGGTCCCCGTCAGGGGAGGGGACCCCCTGAAGCCAGGGACGAGAGGCGACCGCGGCCTCTTCCAAAACGGCAGGCACACAGTCCTGCGCTGCAAAAAGCCCCGGGCAAGGCAGCACCACTCAAAGGGGAAGGGTCCGCACCTGGCCCAGCAGCTCTTGATGAGCCCCAGGCCCCGTCCCTGGCCGGAGCCTGACCCCGCCCACCCGACTCTGGCTGCGCACAGGTGCACTTCCAAGGGCCGCCGGTAGGGGGCGCTGGTGAGGGGGTTCGGGGACCCTCAGCCCCCACCGGGCTGGGGCCACCCCTGCACCCATGGGGGTACGGGATTGTCTCCGCCATGTGGGGAACGGGGCCCCCTTCCCCTTCGCGGAAGCCCCAACCTTCCTCCCGGGGCACGCCTGCACCCTCCCCTCGCACTCACGGCCCCAGCGGCGAGGCCGTGCGCCCGCAGACGCCCTAGACGGAGGGCCGGGGTCCCCGTCTGGGGAGGGCATCCCCTGGAAGCCAGGGACGAGCGGCGACCGCGGCCTCTTCCAAAACGGCAGGCACACAGGACTGCGCGGCAAAAAGCCCCCTGCAAGGCAGCACCACTCAAAGGGGAAGGGTCCGTACCTGGCCCAGCAGCTCTTGATGAGCCCCAGGCCCCGCCCATGGCCGGAGCCTGACCCCGCCCACCCGACTCTGGCTGCGCACAGGTGCACTTCCTAGGGCCGCCGCTAGGGGGCGATGGTGAGGGGGTTCGGGGACACTCAGCCCCCAACGTGCTGCGGCCACCCCTGCACCCATGGGGGTACGGGTTGTCCTCCGCCATGGGGGAACGGGGCACCCTTCCCCTTCGCGGAAGCCACAACCTTCCTCCCGGGGCACGCCTGCACCCTCCACTCGCACTCACGGCCCCAGCGGCGGTTCCGTGCGCCCGCAGACACCCTAGAAGGAGGGCCGGGTTCCCCGTCAGGGGAGGGCACCCCCTGGAAGCCAGGGACGAGCAGCGACCGCGGCCTCTTCCAAAACGGCAGGCACACAGGCCTGCGCGGCAAAAAGCCCCCGGCAAGGCAGCACCACTCAAAGGGGAAGGGTCCGCACCTGGCCCAGCAGCTCTTGATGAGCCCCAGGCCCCGCCCCAGGCCGGAGCCTGACCCCGCCCACCCGACTCTGGCTGCGCACAGGTGCACTTCCTAGGGCCGCCGCTAGAGGTCGCTGGTGAGGGGGTTCGGGGACCCACAGCCCCCAACGGTCTGCGGCCACCCCTGCACCCATGGGGGTACGGGTTGTCCTCCGCCATGTGGGAACGGGGCCCCCTTCCCCTTCGCGGAAGCCCCAACCTTCCTCCCGGGGCACGCCTGCACCCTCCCCTCGCACTCACGGCCCCAGCGGCGAGGCCGTGCGCCCGCAGACGCCCTAGACGGAGGCCGGGGTCCCCGTATGGGGAGGGCACCCCCTGGAAGCCAGGGACGAGCGGCGACCGCGGCCTCTTCCAAAACGGCAGGCACACAGGCCTGCGCGGCAAAAAGCCCCCGGCAAGGCAGCACCACTCAAAGGGGAAGGGTCTGTACCTGGCCCAGCAGCTCTTGATGAGCCCCAGGCCCCGCCCCTGGCCGGAGCCTGACCCCGCCCACCCGACTCTGGCTGCGCACATGTGCACTTCCAAGGGCCGCCGCTAGGGGGTGCTGGTGAGGGGGTTCGGGGACCCTCAGCCCCCACCGGGCTGGGGCCACCCCTGCACCCATGGGGGTACGGGATTGTCTCCGCCATGTGGGGAACGGGTCCCCCTTCCCCTTCGCGGAAGCCCCAACCTTCCTCCCGGGGCACGCCTGCACCCTCCACTCGCACTCACAGCCCCAGCGGCGGGGCTTCGCGCCCGCAGACGCCCTAGATGGAGGGCCGGCGTCCCCGTCAGGGGAGGGCACCCCCTGGAAGCCAGGGACGAGCGGCGACCGCGGCCTCTTCCAAAACGGCAGGCACACAGGCCTGCGCGGCAAAAAGCCCCCGGCAAGGCAGCACCACTCAAAGGGGAAGGGTCCGCACCTGGCCCAGCAGCTCTTGATGAGCCCCAGGCCCCGCCCCTGGCCGGAGCCTGCCCCGCCCACCCGACTCTGGCTGCGCACTGGTGCACTTCCAAGGGCCGCCGCTAGGGGGCGCTGGTGAGGGGATTCGGGCACCCTCAGCCCCCACCGAGCTGCGGCCACCACTGCGCCCATGGGGGTACGGGTTGTCCTCCGCCATGGGGGAACGCGGCCCCCTTATCCTTCGCGGAAGCCCCAACCTTCCTCCCGGGGCACGCCTGCACCCTCCACTCGCACTCACGGCCCCAGCGGCGGGGCCGTGCGCCCGCCGACGCCCTAGACGGAGGGCCGGGGTCCCCGTTTGGGGAGGGCACCCCCTGGAAGCCAGGGACGAGCAGCGACCGCGGCCTCTTCCAAAACGGCAGGCACACAGGCCTGCGCGGCAAAAAGCCCCCGGCAAGGCAGCACCACTCAAAGGGGAAGGGTCCGCACCTGGCCCAGCAGCTCTTGATGAGCCCCAGGCCCCGCCCTTGGCCGGAGCCTGACCCCGCCCACCCGACTCTGGCTGCGCACAGGTGCACTTAAGGGCCGGCGCTAGGGGGCGCTGGTGAGGCGGTTCGGGGACCCTCTGCCCCAACCGGGCTAGGGGCCACCCCTGCACCGATGGGGGTACGGGATTGTCTCCGCCATGTGGGGAACGGGGACCCATTCCCCTTCGCGGAAGACCCAACCTTCCTCCCGGGGGAACCCTGCACCTCCTCTCGCACTCACAGCCCCAGCGGCGGGGCCGTGCGCCCGCAGATGCCCTAGACGGAGGGCCGGGGTCTCCGTCAGGGGAGGGCACCCCCTGGAAGCCAGGGACGAGCGGCGACCGCGGCCTCTTCCAAAACGGCAGGCACACAGGCCTGCGCGGCAAAAAGCCCCGGGCAAGGCAGCACCACTCAAAGGGGAAGGGTCCGCACCTGGCCCAGCAGCTCTTGATGAGCCCCAGGCCCCGCCCCTGGCCGGAGCCTGACCCCGCCCACCCGACTCTGGCTGCGCACAGGTGCACTTCCTAGGGCCGCCGCTAGGGGGCGCTGGTGAGGGGGTTCGGGGACCCTCAGCCCCCAAAGGGCTGCGGCCACCCCTGCACCCATGGGGGTACGGGTTGTCCTCCGCCATGGGGGAATGGGGCCCCCTTCCCCTTCGCGGAAGCCCCAACCTTCCTCCCGGGGCACGCCTGCACACTCCCCTCGCACTCACGGCCCCAGCGGCGAGGCCGTGCGCCCGCAGACGCCCTAGACGGAGGGCCGATGTCCCCGTCTGGGGAGGGTACCCCCTGGAAGCCAGGGACGAGCGGCGACCGCGGCCTCTTCCAAAACGGCAGGCACACAGGCCTTCGCGGCAAAAAGCCCCCGGCAAGGCAGCACCACTCAAGGGGAAGGGTCCGCACCTGGCCCAGCAGCTCTTGATGAGCCCCAGGCCCCGCCCCTGGCCGGAGCCTGACCCCGACCACCCGACTCTGGCTGCGCACAGGTGCACTTCCAAGGGCCGCCGCTAGGGGGCGCTGGTGAGGGGGTTCGGGGACCCTCAGCCCCCACCGAGCTGCGGCCACCCCTGCACCCATGGGGGTACGGGTTGTCCTCCGCCATGGGGGAACAGGGCCCCCTTCTCCTTCGCGGAAGCCCCAACCTTCCTCCCGGGGCACGCCTGCACCCTCCCCTCGCACTCACGGCCCCAGCGGCGGTGCCGTGCGCCCGCAGACGCCCTAGACGGAGGGCCGGGGTACCCGTCTGGGAGGGCACCCCCTGGAAGCCAGGGACGAGCGGCGACCGCCGCCTATTCCAAAACGGCAGGCACACAGGCCTGCGCGGCAAAAAGCCCCCAGCAAGGCAGCACCACTCAAAGGGGAAGGGTCCGCACCTGGCCCAGCAGCTCTTTTGAACCCCAGGCCCCGCCCCTGGCCGGAGCCTGACCCCGCCCACCCGACTCTGGCTGCGCACAGGTGCACTTCCAAGGGCCGCCGCGAGGGGGCGCTGGTGAGGGGGTTCGGGGACCCTCAGCCCCCAACGGGCTAGGGCCACCCTTGCACCCATGGGGGTACCGGATTGTCCTCCCCCATGTGGGAACGGGGCCCCCTTCCCCTTCGCGGAAGCCCCAACCTTCCTCCCGGGGCACGCCTGCACCCTCCCCTCGCATTCACGGCCCCAGCGTCGGGGCCGTGCGCCCGCAGACGCCCTAGACAGAGGGCCGGCGTCCCCGTCAGGGGAGGGCACCTCCTGCTAGCCAGGGACGAGCGGCGACCGCGGCCTCTTCCAAAACGGTACGCACACAGGCCTGCGCGGCAAAAAGCCCCGGGCAAGGCAGCACCACTCAAAGGGGAAGGGTCCGCACCTGGCCCAGCAGCTCTTGATGAGCCCCAGGCCCCGCCCCTGGCCGAAGCCTGACCCCGCCCACCCGACGCTGGCTGCGCACAGGTGCACTTCCTAGAACCGCCGCTAGGGGGCGCTGGCGAGGGGGTTCGGGGACCCTCAGCCCCCAACGGGCTGCGGCCACCCCTGCACCCATGGGGGTACGGGTTGTCCACCGCCATGGGGGAACGGGGCCCCCGTCCCCTTCGCGGAAGCCCCAACCTTCCTCCCGGGGCACGCCTGCACCCTCCCCTAGCACTCACGGCCCCAGCGGCGAGGCCGTGCGCCCGCAGACGCCCTAGACGGAGGGCCGGGGTCCCCGTCTGGGGAGGGCACCCCCTGGAAGCCAGGGACGAGCGGCGACCGCGGCCTATTCCAAAACGGCAGGCACACAGGCCTGCGCGGCAAAAAGCCCCCGGCAAGGCAGCACCACTCAAAGGGGAAGGGTCCGTACCTGGCCCAGCAGCTCTTGATGAGCCCCAGGCCCCGCCCCTGGCCGGAGCCTGACACCGCCCACCCGACTCTGGCTGCGCACAGTTGCACTTCCAAGGGCCGCCGCTAGGGGGCGCTGGTGAGGGTTTCGGGGACCCTCAGCCCCCACCGGGCTGGGGCCACCGCTGCACCCATGGGGGTACGGGATTGTCTCCGCCATGTGGGGAACGGGGCCCCCTTCCCCTTCGCGAAAGCCCCAACCTTCCTCCCGAGGCACGCCTGCACCGTCCACTCGCACTCACGGCCCCAGCGGCGGGGCCTCGCGCCCGCAGACGCCCTAGATGGAGGGCCGGGGTCCCCGTTGGGGAGGGCACCCCCTGGAAGCCAGGGACGAGCGGCGACCGCGGCCTCTTCCAAAACGGCAGGCACACAGGCCTGCGCGGCAAAAAGCCCCCGGCAAGGCAGCACCACTCAAAGGGGAAGGGTCCGCACCTGGCCCAGCAGCTCTTGATGAGCACCAGGCCCCGCCCCTGGCCCGAGCCTGACCCGCCCACCCGATTCTGGCTGCGCACAGGTGCACTTCCTAGGGACGACGCTAGGGGGCGCTGGTGAGGGGGTTCGGGGACCCTCAGCCCCCAACGGGCTAGGGCCACCCTTGCACCCATGGGAGTACCGGATTTTCCTCCCCCATGGGGGAACGGGGCCCCCTTGCCCTTCGCGGAATCCCCAACCTTCCTCCCGGGGGAAGCCTGCACCTCCTCTCGCACTCACAGCCCCAGCGGCGGGGCCGTGCGCCCGCAGACGCCCTAGACGGAGGGCCGAGGTCCCCGTCAGGGGAGAGCACCCCCTGGAAGCCAGGGACGAGCGGCGACCGCGGCCTCTTCCAAAACGGCAGGCACACAGGCCTGCGCGGCAAAAAGCCCCCGGCAAGGTAGCACCACTCAAAGGGGAAGGGTGCGCAACTGGCCCAGCAGCTCTTGATGAGCCCCAGGCCCCGCCCCTGGCCGGAGCCTACACCGCCCACCCGACTATGGCTGCGCACATGTGCACTTCCAAGGGCCGCCGCTAGGGGGCGCTGGTGAGGGGGTTCGGGGACCCTCAGCCCCCACCGGGCTGGGGCCACCCCTGCACCCATGGGGGTATGGGATTGTCTCCGCCATGTGGGGAACGGGGCCCCCTTCCCCTTCGTGGAAGCCCCAACCTTCCTCCCGGGGCACGCCTGCACCCTCCCCTCGCACTCACGGCCCCAGGGGCGGGACCGTGCGCCCGCAGACGCCCTAGACGGAGGGCCGGGGTCCCCGTCTGGGGAGGGCACCCCCTGGAAGCCAGGGACGAGCGGCGACCGCGGCCTCTTCCAAAACGGCAGGCACACAGGCCTGCGCGGCAAAAAGCCCCCGGCAAGGCAGCACCACTCAAAGGGGAAGGGTCCGTACCTGGCCCAGCAGCTCTTGATGAGCCCCAGGCCCCGCCCCTGGCCGGAGCGTGACACCGCCCACCCGACTCTGGCTGCGCACAGGTGCACTTCCAAGGGCCGCCGCTAGGGGGCGCTGGTGAGGGTTTCGGGGACCCTCAGCCCCCACCGGGCTGGGGCCACCCCTGCACCCATGGGGGTACGGGATTGTCTCCGCCATGTGGGGAACGGGGCCCCCTTCCCCTTCGCGGAAGCCCCAACCTTCCTCCCGGGGCACGCCTGCACCCTCCACTCGCACTCACGGCCACAGCGGCGGGGCCTCGCGCCTGCAGACGCCCTAGATGGAGGGCCGGGGTCCCCGTCAGGGGAGGGCACCCCCTGGAAGCCAGGGACGAGCGGCGACCGCGGCCTCTTCCAAAACGGCAGGCACACAGGCCTGCGCGGCAAAAAGCCCCGGGCAAGGCAGCACCACTCAAAGGGGAAGGGTCCGCACCTGGCCCAGCAGCTCTTGATGAGCACCAGGCCCCGCCCCTGGCCCGAGCCTGACCCCGCCCACCCGATTCTGGCTGCGCACAGGTGCACTTCCTAGGGACGACGCTAGGGGGCGCTAGTGAGGGGGTTCGGGGACCCTCAGCCCCCAACGGGCTAGGGCCACACTTGCACCCATGGGGGTACCGGATTGTCCTCCCCCATGGGGGAACGGGGCCCCCTTGCCCTTCGCGGAATCCCCAAACTTCCTCCCGGGGGAAGCCTGCACCTCCTCTCGCACTCACAGCCCCAGCTGCGGGGCCGTGCGCCCGCAGACGCCCTAGACGGAGGGCCGGGGTCCCCGTCAGGGGAGGGCACCCCCTGGAAGCCAGGGACGAGCGGCGAACGCGGCCTCTTCCAAAACGGCAGGCACACAGGCCTGCGCGGCAAAAAGCCCCCGGCAAGGCAGCACCACTCAAAGGGGAAGGGTCCGCACCTGGCCCAGCAGCTCTTGATGAGCCCCAGGCCCCGCCCCTGGCCGGAGCCTGACCCCGCCCACCCGACTCTGGCTGCGCACAGGTGCACTTCCAAGGGCCGCCGCTAGGGGGCGCTGGTGAGGGTGTTCGGGGACCCTCAGCCCCCAACGGGCTGGAGCCACCCCTGCACCCATGGGTGTACGGGATTGTCTCCGCCATGTGGGGAACGGGGCCCCCTTCCCCTTCGCGGAAGCCCCAACCTTCCTCCCGGGGCACGCCTGCACCCTCCTCTCGCACTCACGGCCCCAGCGGCGTGGCCGTGCGCCCGCAGACGCCCTAGACGGAGGGCCGGGGTCCCCGTCAGGGGAGGGCAACCCCTGGAAGCCAGGGACGAGCGGCGACCGCGGCCTCTTCCAAAACGGCAGGCACACAGGCCTGCGCGGCAAAAAGCCCCCGGCAAGGCAGCACCACTCAAAGGGGAAGGGTCCGCACCTGGCCCAGCAGCTCTTGATGAGCCCCAGGCCCCGCCCCTGGCCGGAGCCTGACCCCGCCCACCCGACTCTGGCTGCGCACAGGTGCACTTCCTAGGGCCGCCGCTAGGGGGAGCTGGTGAGGGGTTCGGGGACCCTCAGCCCCCAACGGGCTGCGGCCACCCCTGCACCCATGGGGGTACGGGATTGTCTCCGCCATGTGGGGAACGGGGCCCCCTTCCCATTCGCGGAAGCCCCAACCTTCCTCCCGGGGCACGCCTGCACCCTCCACTCGCACTCACGGCCCCAGCGGCGGGGCCTCGCGCCCGCAGACGCCCTAGATGGAGGGCCGGCGTCCCCGTCAGGGGAGGGCACCCCCTGGAAGCCAGGGAAGAGCGGCGACCGCGGCCTCTTCCAAAACGACAGGCACACAGGCCTGCGCGGCAAAAAGCCCCCGGCAAGGCAGCACCACTCAAAGGGGAAGGGTCCTCACCTGGCCCAGCAGCTCTTGATGACCCCAGGCCCCGCCCCTGGCCGGAGCCTGACCCCGCCCACCCGACTCTGGCTGCGCACAGGTGCACTTCCAAGGGACGCCGCTACGGGGAGCTGGTGAGGGGGTTCGGGGACCCTCAGCCCCCAACGGGCTGGGGCCACCCCTGCACCCATGGGGGTACGGGATTGTCTCCGCCATGTGGGGAACGGGGCCCCCTTCCCCTTCGCGGAAGCCCCAACCTTCCTCCCGGGACACGCCTGCACCCTCCCCTCGCACTCACAGCCCCAGCGGCGGGGCCGTGCGCCCGCAGACGCCCTAGACGGAGGGCCGGGGTCCCCGTCAGGGGAGGGCACCCCCTGGAAGCCAGGGACGAGCGGCGACCGCGGCCTCTTCCAAAACGGCATGCACACAGGCCTGCGCGGCAAAAAGCCCCCGGCAAGGCAGCACCACTCAAAGGGGAAGGGTCCGCACCTGGCCCAGCAGCTCTTGATGAGCCCCAGGCCCCGCCCCTGGCCGGAGCCTGCCCCGCCCACCCGACTCTGGCTGCGCACTGGTGCACTTCCAAGGGCCGCCGCTAGGGGGCGCTGGTGAGGGGATTCGGGCACCCTCAGCCCCCACCGAGCTGCGGCCACCACTGCGCCCACGGGGTACGGGTTGTCCTCCGCCATGGGGGAACGCGGCCCCCTTATCCTTCGCGGAAGCCCCAACCTTCCTCCCGGGGCACGCCTGCACCCTCCACTCGCACTCACGGCCCCAGCGGCGGGGCCGTGCGCCCGCCGACGCCCTAGACGGAGGGCCGGGGTCCCCGTTTGGGGAGGGCACCCCCTGGAAGCCAGGGACGAGCAGCGACCGCGGCCTCTTCCAAAACGGCAGGCACACAGGCCTGCGCGGCAAAAAGCCCCCGGCAAGGCAGCACCACTCAAAGGGGAAGGGTCCGCACCTGGCCCAGCAGCTCTTGATGAGCCCCAGGCCCCGCCCTTGGCCGGAGCCTGACCCCGCCCACCCGACTCTGGCTGCGCACAGGTGCACTTAAGGGCCGGCGCTAGGGGGCGCTGGTGAGGCGGTTCGGGGACCCTCTGCCCCAACCGGGCTAGGGGCCACCCCTGCACCGATGGGGGTACGGGATTGTCTCCGCCATGTGGGGAACGGGGACCCATTCCCCTTCGCGGAAGACCCAACCTTCCTCCCGGGGGAACCCTGCACCTCCTCTCGCACTCACAGCCCCAGCGGCGGGGCCGTGCGCCCGCAGATGCCCTAGACGGAGGGCCGGGGTCTCCGTCAGGGGAGGGCACCCCCTGGAAGCCAGGGACGAGCGGCGACCGCGGCCTCTTCCAAAACGGCAGGCACACAGGCCTGCGCGGCAAAAAGCCCCGGGCAAGGCAGCACCACTCAAAGGGGAAGGGTCCGCACCTGGCCCAGCAGCTCTTGATGAGCCCCAGGCCCCGCCCCTGGCCGGAGCCTGACCCCGCCCACCCGACTCTGGCTGCGCACAGGTGCACTTCCTAGGGCCGCCGCTAGGGGGCGCTGGTGAGGGGGTTCGGGGACCCTCAGCCCCCAAAGGGCTGCGGCCACCCCTGCACCCATGGGGGTACGGGTTGTCCTCCGCCATGGGGGAATGGGGCCCCCTTCCCCTTCGCGGAAGCCCCAACCTTCCTCCCGGGGCACGCCTGCACACTCCCCTCGCACTCACGGCCCCAGCGGCGAGGCCGTGCGCCCGCAGACGCCCTAGACGGAGGGCCGATGTCCCCGTCTGGGGAGGGTACCCCCTGGAAGCCAGGGACGAGCGGCGACCGCGGCCTCTTCCAAAACGGCAGGCACACAGGCCTTCGCGGCAAAAAGCCCCCGGCAAGGCAGCACCACTCAAGGGGAAGGGTCCGCACCTGGCCCAGCAGCTCTTGATGAGCCCCAGGCCCCGCCCCTGGCCGGAGCCTGACCCCGACCACCCGACTCTGGCTGCGCACAGGTGCACTTCCAAGGGCCGCCGCTAGGGGGCGCTGGTGAGGGGGTTCGGGGACCCTCAGCCCCCACCGAGCTGCGGCCACCCCTGCACCCATGGGGGTACGGGTTGTCCTCCGCCATGGGGGAACAGGGCCCCCTTCTCCTTCGCGGAAGCCCCAACCTTCCTCCCGGGGCACGCCTGCACCCTCCCCTCGCACTCACGGCCCCAGCGGCGGTGCCGTGCGCCCGCAGACGCCCTAGACGGAGGGCCGGGGTACCCGTCTGGGAGGGCACCCCCTGGAAGCCAGGGACGAGCGGCGACCGCCGCCTATTCCAAAACGGCAGGCACACAGGCCTGCGCGGCAAAAAGCCCCCAGCAAGGCAGCACCACTCAAAGGGGAAGGGTCCGCACCTGGCCCAGCAGCTCTTTTGAACCCCAGGCCCCGCCCCTGGCCGGAGCCTGACCCCGCCCACCCGACTCTGGCTGCGCACAGGTGCACTTCCAAGGGCCGCCGCGAGGGGGCGCTGGTGAGGGGGTTCGGGGACCCTCAGCCCCCAACGGGCTAGGGCCACCCTTGCACCCATGGGGGTACCGGATTGTCCTCCCCCATGTGGGAACGGGGCCCCCTTCCCCTTCGCGGAAGCCCCAACCTTCCTCCCGGGGCACGCCTGCACCCTCCCCTAGCACTCACGGCCCAAGCGGCGAGGCCGTGCGCCCGCAGACGCCCTAGACAGAGGGCCGGCGTCCCCGTCAGGGGAGGGCACCCCCTGGAAGCCAGGGACGAGCGGCGACCGCGGCCTATTCCAAAACGGCACGCACACAGGCCTGCGCGGCAAAAAGCCCCCGGCAAGGCAGCACCACTCAAAGGGGAAGGGTCCGTACCTGGCCCAGCAGCTCTTGATGAGCCCCAGGCCCCGCCCCTGGCCGGAGCCTGACACCGCCCACCCGACTCTGGCTGCGCACAGTTGCACTTCCAAGGGCCGCCGCTAGGGGGCGCTGGTGAGGGTTTCGGGGACCCTCAGCCCCCACCGGGCTGGGGCCACCGCTGCACCCATGGGGGTACGGGATTGTCTCCGCCATGTGGGGAACGGGGCCCCCTTCCCCTTCGCGAAAGCCCCAACCTTCCTCCCGAGGCACGCCTGCACCGTCCACTCGCACTCACGGCCCCAGCGGCGGGGCCTCGCGCCCGCAGACGCCCTAGATGGAGGGCCGGGGTCCCCGTCAGGGGAGGGCACCCCCTGGAAGCCAGGGACGAGCGGCGACCGCGGCCTCTTCCAAAACGGCAGGCACACAGGCCTGCGCGGCAAAAAGCCCCCGGCAAGGCAGCACCACTCAAAGGGGAAGGGTCCGCACCTGGCCCAGCAGCTCTTGATGAGCACCAGGCCCCGCCCCTGGCCCGAGCCTGACCCGCCCACCCGATTCTGGCTGCGCACAGGTGCACTTCCTAGGGACGACGCTAGGGGGCGCTGGTGAGGTGGTTCGGGGACCCTCAGCCCCCAACGGGCTAGGGCCACCCTTGCACCCATGGGAGTACCGGATTTTCCTCCCCCATGGGGGAACGGGGCCCCCTTGCCCTTCGCGGAATCCCCAACCTTCCTCCCGGGGGAAGCCTGCACCTCCTCTCGCACTCACAGCCCCAGCGGCGGGGCCGTGCGCCCGCAGACGCCCTAGACGGAGGGCCGAGGTCCCCGTCAGGGGAGGGCACCCCCTGGAAGCCAGGGACGAGCGGCGACCGCGGCCTCTTCCAAAACGGCAGGCACACAGGCCTGCGCGGCAAAAAGCCCCCGGCAAGGTAGCACCACTCAAAGGGGAAGGGTGCGCAACTGGCCCAGCAGCTCTTGATGAGCCCCAGGCCCCGCCCCTGGCCGGAGCCTACACCGCCCACCCGACTATGGCTGCGCACATGTGCACTTCCAAGGGCCGCCGCTAGGGGGCGCTGGTGAGGGGGTTCGGGGACCCTCAGCCCCCACCGGGCTGGGGCCACCCCTGCACCCATGGGGGTATGGGATTGTCTCCGCCATGTGGGGAACGGGGCCCCCTTCCCCTTCGTGGAAGCCCCAACCTTCCTCCCGGGGCACGCCTGCACCCTCCCCTCGCACTCACGGCCCCAGGGGCGGGACCGTGCGCCCGCAGACGCCCTAGACGGAGGGCCGGGGTCCCCGTCTGGGGAGGGCACCCCCTGGAAGCCAGGGACGAGCGGCGACCGCGGCCTCTTCCAAAACGGCAGGCACACAGGCCTGCGCGGCAAAAAGCCCCCGGCAAGGCAGCACCACTCAAAGGGGAAGGGTCCGTACCTGGCCCAGCAGCTCTTGATGAGCCCCAGGCCCCGCCCCTGGCCGGAGCGTGACACCGCCCACCCGACTCTGGCTGCGCACAGGTGCACTTCCAAGGGCCGCCGCTAGGGGGCGCTGGTGAGGGTTTCGGGGACCCTCAGCCCCCACCGGGCTGGGGCCACCCCTGCACCCATGGGGGTACGGGATTGTCTCCGCCATGTGGGGAACGGGGCCCCCTTCCCCTTCGCGGAAGCCCCAACCTTCCTCCCGGGGCACGCCTGCACCCTCCACTCGCACTCACGGCCACAGCGGCGGGGCCTCGCGCCTGCAGACGCCCTAGATGGAGGGCCGGGGTCCCCGTCAGGGGAGGGCACCCCCTGGAAGCCAGGGACGAGCGGCGACCGCGGCCTCTTCCAAAACGGCAGGCACACAGGCCTGCGCGGCAAAAAGCCCCGGGCAAGGCAGCACCACTCAAAGGGGAAGGGTCCGCACCTGGCCCAGCAGCTCTTGATGAGCACCAGGCCCCGCCCCTGGCCCGAGCCTGACCCCGCCCACCCGATTCTGGCTGCGCACAGGTGCACTTCCTAGGGACGACGCTAGGGGGCGCTAGTGAGGGGGTTCGGGGACCCTCAGCCCCCAACGGGCTAGGGCCACACTTGCACCCATGGGGGTACCGGATTGTCCTCCCCCATGGGGGAACGGGGCCCCCTTGCCCTTCGCGGAATCCCCAAACTTCCTCCCGGGGGAAGCCTGCACCTCCTCTCGCACTCACAGCCCCAGCTGCGGGGCCGTGCGCCCGCAGACGCCCTAGACGGAGGGCCGGGGTCCCCGTCAGGGGAGGGCACCCCCTGGAAGCCAGGGACGAGCGGCGAACGCGGCCTCTTCCAAAACGGCAGGCACACAGGCCTGCGCGGCAAAAAGCCCCCGGCAAGGCAGCACCACTCAAAGGGGAAGGGTCCGCACCTGGCCCAGCAGCTCTTGATGAGCCCCAGGCCCCGCCCCTGGCCGGAGCCTGACCCCGCCCACCCGACTCTGGCTGCGCACAGGTGCACTTCCAAGGGCCGCCGCTAGGGGGCGCTGGTGAGGGTGTTCGGGGACCCTCAGCCCCCAACGGGCTGGAGCCACCCCTGCACCCATGGGTGTACGGGATTGTCTCCGCCATGTGGGGAACGGGGCCCCCTTCCCCTTCGCGGAAGCCCCAACCTTCCTCCCGGGGCACGCCTGCACCCTCCTCTCGCACTCACGGCCCCAGCGGCGTGGCTGTGCGCCCGCAGACGCCCTAGACGGAGGGCCGGGGTCCCCGTCAGGGGAGGGCAACCCCTGGAAGCCAGGGACGAGCGGCGACCGCGGCCTCTTCCAAAACGGCAGGCACACAGGCCTGCGCGGCAAAAAGCCCCCGGCAAGGCAGCACCACTCAAAGGGGAAGGGTCCGCACCTGGCCCAGCAGCTCTTGATGAGCCCCAGGCCCCGCCCCTGGCCGGAGCCTGACCCCGCCCACCCGACTCTGGCTGCGCACAGGTGCACTTCCTAGGGCCGCCGCTAGGGGGAGCTGGTGAGGGGTTCGGGGACCCTCAGCCCCCAACGGGCTGCGGCCACCCCTGCACCCATGGGGGTACGGGATTGTCTCCGCCATGTGGGGAACGGGGCCCCCTTCCCATTCGCGGAAGCCCCAACCTTCCTCCCGGGGCACGCCTGCACCCTCCACTCGCACTCACGGCCCCAGCGGCGGGGCCTCGCGCCCGCAGACGCCCTAGATGGAGGGCCGGCGTCCCCGTCAGGGGAGGGCACCCCCTGGAAGCCAGGGAAGAGCGGCGACCGCGGCCTCTTCCAAAACGACAGGCACACAGGCCTGCGCGGCAAAAAGCCCCCGGCAAGGCAGCACCACTCAAAGGGGAAGGGTCCTCACCTGGCCCAGCAGCTCTTGATGACCCCAGGCCCCGCCCCTGGCCGGAGCCTGACCCCGCCCACCCGACTCTGGCTGCGCACAGGTGCACTTCCAAGGGACGCCGCTACGGGGAGCTGGTGAGGGGGTTCGGGGACCCTCAGCCCCCAACGGGCTGGGGCCACCCCTGCACCCATGGGGGTACGGGATTGTCTCCGCCATGTGGGGAACGGGGCCCCCTTCCCCTTCGCGGAAGCCCCAACCTTCCTCCCGGGACACGCCTGCACCCTCCCCTCGCACTCACAGCCCCAGCGGCGGGGCCGTGCGCCCGCAGACGCCCTAGACGGAGGGCGGGGTCCCCGTCTGGGGAGGGCACCCCCTGGAAGCCAGGGACGAGCGGCGACCGCGGCCTCTTCCAAAACGGCAGGCACACAGGCCTGCGCGGCAAAAAGCCCCCGGCAAGGCAGCACAACTCAAAGAGGAAGGGTCCGCACCTGGCGCAGCAGCTCTTGATGAGCCCCAGGCCCCGCCCCTGCCCGGAGCCTGACCCCGCCCACCCGACTCTGGCTGCGCACAGGTGCACTTCCAAGGGCCGCCGCTAGGGGGCGCTGGTGAGGGGGATCGGGGACCCTCAGCCCCCACCGAGCTGCGGCCACCCCTGCACCCATGGGGGTACGGGTTGTCCTCCGCCATGGGGGAACGGGGCCCCCTTCCCCTTTGCGGAAGCCCCAACCTTCCTCCCGGGGCACGCCTGCACACTCCCCTTGCACTCACGGCCCCAGCGGCGGGGTTGTGCGCCCGCAGACGCCCTAGACGGAGGGCCGGGTTCCCCGTCTGGGGAGGGCACCCCCTGGAAGCCAGGGACGAGCGGCGACCGTGGCCTCTTCCAAAATGGCAGGCACACAGGCCTGCGCGGCAAAAAGCCCCCGGCAAGGCAGCACCACTCAAAGGGGAAGGGTCCGCACCTGGCCCAGCAGCTCTTGATGAGCCCCAGGCCCCGCCCCTGGCCGGAGCCTGACCCCGCCCACCCGACTCTGGCTGCGCACAGGTGCACTTCCAATGGCCGCCGCTAGGGGGCGCTGGTGAGGGGGTTCGGGGACCCTCAGCCCCCACCGGGCTGCGGCCACCCCTGCACCCATGGGGGTACGGGATTGTCTCCGCCATGTGGGGAACGGGGCCCCCTTCCCCTTCGCGGAAGCCCCAACCTTCCTCCCGGGGTACGTCTGCACCCTCCCCTCGCACTCACGGCCCCAGCGGCGGGGCCGTGCGCCCGCAGACGCCCTAGACGGAGGGCCGGGGTCCCCGTCTGGGGAGGGCACCCCCTGGAAGCCAGGGACGAGCGGCGACCGCGGCCTCTTCCAAAACGGCAGGCACACAGGCCTGCGCGGCAAAAAGCCCCCGGCAAGGCAGCACCACTCAAAGGGGAAGGGTCCGCACCTGGCCCAGCAGCTCTTGATGAGCCCCAGGCCCCGCTCCTGGCCGGAGCCTGACCCCGCCCACCCGACTCTGGCTGCGCACAGGTGCACTTCCAAGGGCCGCCGCTAGGGGGCGCTGGTGAGGGGGTTCGGGGACCCTCAGGCCCCACCGGGCTGGGGCCACCCCTGCACCCATGGGGGTACGGGATTGTCTCCGCCATGTGGGGAACGGGGCCCCCTTCCCCTTCGCGGAAGCCCCAACCTTCCTCCCGGGGCACGCCTGCACCCTCCACTCGCACTCACGGCCCCAGCGGCGGGGCCGTGCACCCGCAGACGCCCTAGACGGAGGGCCGGGGTCCCCGTCTGGGGAGGGCACCCCCTGGAAGCCAGGGACGAGCGGCGACCGCGGCCTCTTCCAAAACGGCAGGCACACAGGCCTGCGCGGCAAAAAGCCCCCACCAAGGCAGTACCACTCAAAGGGGAAGGGTCCACACCTGGCCCAGCAGCTCTTGATGAGCCCCAGGCCCCGCCCCTGGCCGGAGCCTGACCACGCCCACCCGACTCTGGCTGCGCACAGGTGCACTTCAAGGGCCGCCGCTAGCGGGCGCTGGTGAGGGGGTTCGGGGACCCTCAGCCCCCACCGGGCTGGGGCCACCCCTGCACCCATGGGGGTACGGGATTGTCTCCGCCATGTGGGAAACGGGGCCCCCTTCCCCTTCGCGGAAGCCCCAACCTTCCTCCCGGGGCACGCCTGCACCCTCCACTCGCACTCACGGCCCCAGCGGCGGGGCCTCGCGCCCGCAGACGCCCTAGATGGAGGGCCGGCGTACCCGTCAGGGGAGGGCACCCCCTGGAAGCCAGGGACGAGCGGCGACCGCGGCCTCTTCCAAAACGGCAGGCACACAGGCCTGCGCGGCAAAAAGCCCCCGGCAAGGCAGCACCTCTCAAAGGGGAAGGGTCCGCACCTGGCCCTGCAGCTCTTGATGAGCCCCAGGCCCCGCCCCTGGCCGGAGCCTGACCCCGCCCACCCGACTCTGGCTGCGCACAGGTGCACTTCCAAGGGACGCCGCTACGGGGCGCTGGTGAGTGGGTTCGGGGACCCTCAGCCCCCACCGAGCTGCGGCCACCCCTGCACCCATGGGGGTACGGGTTGTCCTCCGCCATGGGGGAACGGGGCCCCCTTCCCCTTCGCGGAAGCCCCAACCTTCCTCCCGGGGCACGCCTGCACCCTCCCCTTGCACTCACGGCCCCAGCGGAGGGATTGTGCGCCCGCAGACGCCCTAGACGGGGGGCCGGGGTCCCCGTCTGGGGAGGGCACCCCCTGGAAGCCAGGGACGAGTGGCGATCGCGGCCTCTTCCAAAACGGCAGACACACAGGCCTGCGCGGCAAAAAGCCCCGGTCAAGGCAGCACCACTCAAAGGGGAAGGGTCCGCACCTGGCCCAGCAGGTCTTGATGAGCCCCAGGCCCCGCCCCTGGCCGGAGCCTGACCCCGCCCACCCGACTCTGGCTGCGCAGAGGTGCACTTCCAAGGGCGGCCGCGAGGCGGCGCCTGTGAGTGGGTTCGGGGACCCTCAACCCCAACCGGGCTGGGGCCACCCCTGCACCCATGGGGGTACGGGATTGTCTCCGCCATGTGGGGAACGGGGCCCCCTTCCCCTTCGCGGAATCCCCAACCTTCCTCCCGGGGCACGCCTGCACCCTCCCCTCGCACTCCCGGCCCCAGCGTCGGGGCGGTGCGCCCGCAGACGGCCTAGACGGAGGGCCGGGGTCCCCGTCTGGGGAGGGCACCCCCTGGAAGCCAGGGACGAGCGGCGACCGCGGCCTCTTCCAAAACGGCAGGCACACAGGCCTGCGCGGCAAAAAGCCCCCGGCAAGGCAGCACCACTCAAAGGGGAAGGGTCCGCACCTGGCCCAGCAGCTCTTGATGAGCCCCAGGCCCCGCCCCTGGCCGGAGCCTGACCCCGCCCACCCGACTCTGGCTGCGCACAGGTGCACTTCCTAGGGCCGCCGCTAGGGGGCGCTGGTGAGGGTGTTCGGGGACCCTCAGCCCCCAACGGGCTGCGGCCACCCCTGCACCCATGGGGGTACGGGATTGTCTCCGCCATGTGGGGAACGGGGCCCCCTTCCCCTTCGCGGAAGCCCCAACCTTCCTCCCGGGGCTCGCCTGCACCCTGCACTCGCACTCACGGCCCCAGCGGTGGGGCCGTGCGCCCGCAGACGCCCTAGACGGAGGGCCGGGGTCCCCGTCTGGGGAGGGCACCCCCTGGAAGCCAGGGACGAGCGGCGACCGCGGCCTCTTCCAAAACGGCAGGCACACAGGCCTGCGCGGCAAAAAGCCCGCGGCAAGGCAGCACCACTCAAAGGGGAAGGGTCCGCACCTGGCCCAGCAGCTCTTGATGAGCCCCAGGCCCCGCCCCTGGCCGGAGCCTGACCCCGCCCACCCGACTCAGGCTGCGCACAGGTGCACTTCCAAGGGCCGCCGCTAGGGGGCGCTGGTGAGGGGGTTCGGGGACCCTCAGCCCCAACCGGGCTGGGGCCACCCCTGCACCCATGGGGGTACGGGCTTGTTTCCGCCATGTGGGGAACGGGGCCCCCTTCCCCTTCGCGGAAGCCCCAACCTTCTTCCCAGGGCACGCCTGCACCCTCCCCTCGCACTCACGGCCCCAGCGGTGGGGCCTCGCGCCCGCAGATGCCCTATACGGACGGCCGGCGTCCCCGTCAGGGGAGGGCACCCCCTGGAAGCCAGGGACGAGCGGCGACCGCGGTCTCTTCCAAAGCGGCAGGCACACAGGCCTGCGCGGCAAAAAGCCCCCGGCAAGGCAGCACCACTCAAAGGGGAAGGGTCCGCACCTGGCCCAGCAGCTCTTGATGAGCCCCAGGACCCGCCCCTGGCCGGAGCCTGACCCCGCCCACCCGACTCTGGCTGCGCAGAGGTGCACTTCCAAGGGACGCCGCTAGGGGGCGCTGGTGAGGGGGTACGGGGACCCTCAGCCCCCAACGGGCTGGGGCCACCCCTTCACCCATGGGGTTACGGGATTGTCTCCGCCATGTGGGGAACGGGGCCCCCTTCCCCTTCGCGGAAGCCCCAACCTTCCTCCCCGGTCACGCCTGCACCCTCCCCTCTCACTCACGGCCCCAGCGGCGGGGCCGTGCGCCCGCAGACGCCCTAGACGGAGGGCCGGTGTCCCCGTCTGGGGAGGGCACCCCCTGGAATCCAGGGACGAGCGGCGACAGCGGCCTCTTCCAAAACGGCAGGCACACAGGCCTGCGCGGCAAAAAGCCCCCGGCAAGGCAGCACCACTCAAAGGGGAAGGGTCCGCACCTGCCCCAGCAGCTCTTGATGAGCCCCAGGCCCCGCCCCTGGCCGGAGCCTGACCCCGCCCACCCGACTCTGGCTGCGCACAGGTGCACTTCCAAGGGCCGCCGCTAGGGGGCGCTGGTGAGGGGGTTCGGGGACCCTCAGCCCCCACCGGGCTGGGGCCACCCCTGCACCCATGGGGGTTCGGGATTGTCTCCGCCATGGGGGAACGGGGCCCCCTTGCCCTTCTCGGAAGCCCCAACCTTCCTCCCGGGGGAAGCCTGCACCCTCCTCTCGCACTCACAACCACAGCGGCGGGGCCGTGCGCCCTCAGACGCCCTAGACGGAGGGCCGGGGTCCCCGTCATGGGAGGGCACCCCTGGAAGCCAGGGACGAGCGGCGACCGCGGCCTCTTCCAAAACGGCAGGCACACAGGCCTGCGCGGCAAAAAGCCCCGGGCAAGGCAGCACCACTCAAAGGGGAAGGGTCCGCACCTGGCCCAGCAGCTCTTGATGAGCCCCAGGCCCCGCCTCTGGCCGGAGCCTGACCCCGCCCACCCGACACTGGCTGCGCACAGGTGCACTTCCAAGGGCCGCCGCTAGGGGGCGCTGGTGAGGGGGTTCGGGGACCCTCAGCCCCCACCGGACTGGGGCCACCCCTGCACCCATGGGGGTACCGGATTGTCCTCCCCCATGGGGGAACGGGGCCCCCTTGCCCTTCGCGGAAGCCCCAACCTTCCTCGCGGTGGAAGCCTGCACCTCCTCTCGCACTCACAGCCCCAGCGGCGGGGCCGTGCGCCCGCAGACGCCCTAGACAGAGGGCCGGCGTCCCCGTCAGGGGAGGGCACCTTCTGCTAGCCAGGGATGAGCGGCGACCGCGGCCTCTTCCAAAACTGTAGGCACACAGGCCTGCGCGGCAAAAAGCCCCGGGCAAGGCAGCACCACTCAAAGGAGAATGTCCGCACCTGACCCAGCAGCTCTTGATATGCCCCAGGCCCCGCCCCTGGCCGGAGCCTAACCCCGCCCACCCGACTCTGGCTGTGCACAGGTGCACTTCCAAGGGACGCCGCTAGGGGGCGCTGGTGAGGGGGTTCGGGACCCTCAGCCCCCACCGGGCTGGGTCCACCCCGGCACCCATGGGGGTACGGGATTGTCCTCCCCCATGGGGCAACGGGGCCCCCTTCCCCTTCGCGGAAGCCCCAACCTTCCTCCGGGGCACGCCTGCACCCTCCTCTCGCACTCACAGCCCCAGCGTCGGGGCCGTGCGCCCGCAGACGCTCTAGACAGAGGGCCGGCGTCCCCGTCAGGGGAGGGCACCTCCTACTAGCCAGGGATGAGCGGCGACAGCGGCCTCTTCCAAAACGGTAGGCACACAGGCCTGCGCGGCAAAAAGCCCCCGGCAAGGCAGCACCACTCAAAGGGGAAGTGTCCGCACCTGGCCCAGCAGCTCTTCATGAGCCCCAGGCCACGCCCCTGGCCGGAGCCTGACCCCGCCCACCGACTCTGGCTGCGCACAGGTGCACTTCCAAGGGCCGCCGCTAGGGGGCGCTGGTGAGGGGGTTCGGGGACCCTCAGCCCCCACCGGGCTGGGGCCACCACTGCACCCATGGGGGTAAGGGATTGTCTCCGCCATGTGGGGAACGGGGCCCCCTTCCCCTTCGCGGAAGCCCCAACTTTCCTCCCGGGGCACGCCTGCACCCTCCACTCGCACTCACGGCCCCAGCGGCGGGGCCACGCGCCCGCAGACGCCCTAGATGGAGGGCCGGCGTCCCCGTCAGGGGAGGGCACCCCCTGGAAGCCAGGGACGAGCGGCGACCGCGGCCTCTTCCAAAACGGCAGGCACACAGGCCTGCGCGGCAAAAAGCCCCCGGAAAGGCAGCACCACTCAAAGGGGAAATGTCCGCACCTGGCCCAGCAGCTCTTCATGAGCCCCAGGCCCCGCCCCTGGCCGGAGCCTGACCCCGCCCACCGACTCTGGCTGCGCACAGGTGCACTTCCAAGGGCCGCCGCTAGGGGGCGCTGGTGAGGTCGTTCGGGGACCCTCAGCCCCCACCGGGCTGGGGCCACCCCTGCACCCATGGGGGTACGGGATTGTCTCCGCCATGTGGGGAACGGGGCCCCCTTCCCCTTCGCGGAAGCCCCAACCTTCCTCCCGGGGCACGCCTGCACACTCCACTCGCACTCACGGCCCCAGCCGCGGGGCCTCGCGCCCGCAGACGCCCTAGATGGAGGGCCGGCGTCCCAGTCAGTGGAGGGCACCCCCTGGAAGCCAGGGACGAGCGGCGACCGCGGACTCTTCCAAAAAGGCAGGCACACAGGCCTGCGCGGCAAAAAGCCCCCGGCAAGGCAGCACCACTCAAAGGGGAAGGGTCTGCACCTGGCCCAGTAGCTCTTGATGAGCCCCAGGCCCCGCCCCTGGCCGGAGCCTGACCCCGCCCACCCGACTCTGGCTGCGCACAGGTGCACTTCCAAGGGCCGCCGCTTGGGGACGCTGGTGAGGGGGTTCGGGGACCCTCAGCCCCCACCGAGCTGCGGCCACCCCGTCACCCATGGGGGTACGGGTTGTCCTCCGCCATGGGGGAACGGGGCCCCCTTCCCCTTTGCGGAAGCCCCAACCTTCCTCCCGGGGCACGCCTGCACCCTCCCCTCGCACTCACGGCCCCAGCGGCGGGGCCTCGCGCCCGCAGACGCCCTAGACGGAGGGCCGGCGTCCCCGTCAGGGGAGGGCACCCCCTGGAAGCCAGGGACGAGCGGCGACCGCGGCCTCTTCCAAAACGGCAGGCACACAGGCCTGCGCGGCAAAAAGCCCCCGGCAAGGCAGCACCACTCAAAGGGGAAGGGTCCGCACCTGGCCCAGCAGCTCTTGATGAGCCCCAGGCCCCGCCCCTGGCCGGAGCCTGACCCCGCCCACCCGATTCTGGCTGCGCACAGGTGCACTTCCAAGGGCCGCCGCTAGGGGGCGCTGGTGAGGGGGTTCGGGGACCCTCAGCCCCCACCGAGCTGCGGCCACCCCTGCACCCATGGGGGTACGGGATTGTCTCCGCCATGTGGGGAACGGGGCCCCCTTGCCCTTCGAGGAAGCCCCAACCTTCCTCCCGGGGGAAGCCTGCACCTCCTCTCGCTCTCACAGCCCTAGCGGCGGGGCCGTGAGCCCGCAGACGCCCTAGACGGAGGGCCGGGGTCCCCGTCAGGGAAGGGCACCCCCTGGAAGACAGGGACGAGCGGCGACCGCGGCCTCTTCCAAAACGGCAGGCACACAGGCCTGCGCGGCAAAAAGCCCCGGGCAAGTCAGCACCACTCAAAGGGGAAGGGTCTGCACCTGGCCCAGCAGCTCTTGATGAGCCCCAGGCCCCGCCCCTGGCCGGAGCCTGACCCCGCCCACCCGACTCTGGCTGCGCAAGGTGCACTTCCAAGGGCCGCCGCTAGGGGGCGCTGGTGAGGGGGTTCGGGTACCCTCAGCCCCCACCGAGCTGCGGCCACCCCTGCACCCATGGGGGTACGGGTTGTCCTCCGCCATGGGGGAACGGGGCCCCCTTCCCCTTCGCGGAAACCCCAACCTTACTCCCGGGGCACGCCTGCACCCTCCCCTTGCACTCACGGCCCCAGCAGCGGGGTTGTGCGCCCGCAGACGCCCTAGACGGAGGGCCGGGGTCCCCGTCTGTGGAAGGCACCACCTGGAAGCCAGGGACGAGCGGCAACCGTGGCCTCTTCCAAAACGGCAGGCACACAGGCCTGCGCGGCAAAAAGCCCCCGGCAAGGCAGCACCACTCAAAGGGGAAGGGTCCGCACCTGGCCCAGCAGCTCTTGATGAGCCCCAGGCCCCGCCCCTGGCCGGAGCCAGACCCCGCCCACCCGACTCTGGCTTCGCACAGGTGCACTTCCAAGGACCGCCGCTAGGGGGCGCTGGTGAGGGGGTTCGGGGACCCTCAGCCCCCAACGGGCTGGGGCCAACACTGCACCCATGGTGGTACGGGATTGTCTCCGCCATGTGGGGAACGGTGCCCCCTTCCCCTTCGCGGAAGCCCCAACCTTCCTCCCGGGGCACGCCTGCACCCTCCCCTCGCACTCACGGCACCAGCGGCGGGGCCTCGCGCCCGCAGACGCCCTCGACGGAGGGCCGGCGTCCCCGTCAGGGGAGGGCACCCCCTGGAAGCCAGGGACGAGCGGCGACCGCGGCCTCTTCCAAAACGGCAGGCAAACAGGCCTGCGCGGCAAAAAGCCCCCGGCAAGGCAGCACCACTCAAAGGGGAAAGGTCCGCACCTGGCCCAGCAGCTCTTGATGAGCCCCAGGCCCCGCCCCTGGCCGAAGCCTGACCCCGCCCACCCGACTCTGGCTGCGCAGAGGTGCACTTCCAAGGGACGCCGCTAGGGGGCGCTGGTGAGGGGGTTCGGGGACCCTCAGCCCCCAACGGGCTGGGGCCACCCCTGCACCCATGGGGGTACGGGATTGTCTCCGCCATGTGGGGAACGGGGCCCCCTTCCCCTTCGCGGAAGCCCCAACCTTCCTCCCGGGGCAAGCCTGCACCCTCCTCTCGCACTCACAACCCCAGCGGCGGGGCCGTGCGCCCGCAGACGCCCTAGACGGAGGGCCGGGGTCCCCGTCAGGGGAGGGCACCCCCTGGAAGCCAGGGACGAGCGGCGACCGCGGCCTCTTCCAAAACGGCAGGCACACAGGCCTGCGCGGCAAAAAGCCCCGGGCAAGGCAGCACCACTCAAAGGGGAAGGGTCCGCACCTGGCCCAGCAGCTCTTGATGAGCCCCAGGCCACGCACCTGGCCGGAGCCTGACCCCGCCCACCCGATTCTGGCTGCGCAGAGGTGCACTTCCAAGGGCCGCCGCTAGGGGGCGCTGGTGAGGGGGTTCGGGGACCCTCAGCCCCCACCGAGCTGCGGCCACCCCTGCATCCATGGGGGTACGGGTTGTCCTCCGCCATGGGGGAACGGGGCCCCCTTCCCCTTTGCGGAAGCCCCAACCTTCCTCCCGGGGACCCCTGCACCCTCCCCTCGCACTCACGGCCCCAGCGGAGGGGCCGTGCGCCCGCAGAAGCCCTAGACGGAGGGCCGGGGTCCCCGTCAGGGCAGGGCACCCCCTGGAAGCCAGAGACGAGCGGCGACCGCGGCCTCTTCCAAAACGGCAGGCACACAGGCCTGCGCGGCAAAAAGCTCCCGGCAAGGCAGCACCACTCAAAGGGGAAGGGTCCGCACCTGGCCCAGCAGCTCTTGATGAGCCCCAGGCCCCGCCCCTGGCCGGAGCCTGACCCGCCCACCCAACTCTGGCTGCACACAGGTGCACTTCCAAGGGCCGCCGCTAGGGGGCGCTGGTGAGGGGGGTTCGGGGACCCTCAGCCCCCACCGGGCTGCGGCCACCCCTGCACACATGTGGCTACGGGATTGTCTCCGCCATGTGGGGAACGGGGCTCCCTTCCCCTTCGAGGAAGCCCCAACCTTCCTCCCGGGGCACGCCTGCACGCTCCCCTCGCACTCACGGCCCCAGCGGCGGGGCCGTGCGCCCGCAGACGCCTAGACGGAGGGCCGGGGTCCCCGTCTGGGGACGGCACCCCCTGGAAGCCAGGGACGAGTGGCGACTGCGGCCTCTTCCAAAACGGCAGACACACAGGCCTGCGCGGCAAAAAGCCCCCGGCAAGGCAGCACCACTCAAAGGGGAAGGGTCCGCACCTGGCCCAGCAGCTCTTGATGAGCCCCAGGCCCCGCCCCTGGCCGGAGCCTGACCCCGCCCACCCGACTCTGGCTGCGCACAGGTGCACTTCCAAGGGCCGCCGCTAGGCGGCGCTGGTGAGGGGGTTCGGGGACCCTCAACCCCCACCGGGCTGGGTCCACCCCTGCACCCATGGGGGTACGGGATTGTCTCCGCCATGTGGGGAACGGGGCCCCCTTCCCCTTCGCAGAATCCCCAACCGTCCTGCCGGGGCACGCCTGCACCCTCCCCTCGCACTCCCGGCCCCAGCGTCGGGGCGGTGCGCCCGCAGACGGCCTAGACGGAGGGCCGGGGTCCCCGTCTGGGGAGGGCACCCCCTGGAAGCCAGGGACGAGCGGCGACCGCGGCCTCTTCCAAAACGGCAGGCACACAGGCCTGCGCGGCAAAAAGCCCCCGGCAAGGCAGCACCACTCAAAGGGGAAGGGTCCGCACCTGGCCCAGCAGCTCTTGATGAGCCCCAGGCCCCGCCCCTGGCCGGAGCCTGACCCCGCCCACCCGACTCTGGCTGCGCACAGGTGCACTTCCAAGGGCCGCCGCTAGGGAGCGCTGGTGAGGGGGTTCGGGGACCCTCAGCCCCCACCGGGCTGCGGCCACCCCTGCACCCATGGGGGTACGGGATTGTCTCCGCCATGTGGGGAACGGGGCCCCCTTCCCCTTCGCGGAAGCCCCAACCTTCCTCCCGGGGCACGCCTGCACCCTCCCCTCGCACTCACGGCCCCAGCGGCGGGGCCGTGCGCCCGCAGACGCCATAGACGGAGGGCCGAGGTCCCCGTCTGGGGAGGGCACCCCCTGGAAGCCAGGGACGAGCGGCGACCGCGGCCTCTTCCAAAACGGCAGGCACACAGGCCTGCGCGGCAAAAAGCCCCCGGCAAGGCAGCACCACTCAAAGGGGAAGGGTCCGCACCTGGCCCAGCAGCTCTTGATGAGCCCCAGGCCCCGCCCCTGGCCGGAGCCTGACCCCGCCCACCCGACTCTGGCTGCGCACAGGTGCACTTCCAAGGGGCGCCGCTAGGGGGCGCTGGTGAGGGGGTTCGGGGACCCTCAGCCCCAACCGGGCTGGGGACACCCCTGCACCCATGGGGGTACGGGATTGTCTCCGCCATGGGGGAACGGGGCCCCCTTGCCCTTCGCGGAAGCCCCAACTTTCCTCCCGGGGGAAGCCTGCACCCTCCTCTCGCACTCACAACCCCAGCGGCGGGGCCGAGCGCCCGCAGACGCCCTAGACGGAGGGCCGGGGTCCCTGTCAGGGGAGGGCACCCCCTGGAAGCCAGGGACCAGCGGAGACCGCGGCCTCTTCCAAAACGGCAGGCACACAGGCCTGCGCGGCAAAAAGCCCCGGGCAAGGCAGCACCACTCAAAGGGGAAGGGTCCGCACCTGGCCCAGCACCTCTTGATGAGCCCCAGGCCCCGCCCCTGGCCGGAGCCTGACCCCGCCCACCCGACTCTGGCTGCGCACAGGTGCACTTCCAAGGGCCGCCGCTAGGGGGCGCTGGTGATATGGTTCGGGGACCCTCAGCCCCCACCGAGCTGCGGCCTCTCCTGCACCCATGGGGGTACGGGATTGTCTCCGCCATGTGGGGAACGGGGCCCCCTTCCCCTTCGCGGAAGCCCCAACCTTCCTCCCGGGGCACGCCTGCACCCTCCCCTCGCACTCACGGCCCCAGCGGCGGGGCCGTGCGCCCGCAGACGCCCTAGACGGAGGGCCGGGGTCCCCGTCTGGGGAGGGCACCCCCTGGAAGCCACGGACTAGCGGCGACCGTGGCCTATTCCAAAACGGCAGGCACACAGGCCATGCGCGGCAAAAAGCCCCCGGCAAGGCAGCACCACTCAAAGGGGAAGGGTCCGCACCTGGCCCAGCAGCTCTTGATGAGCCCCAGGCCCCGCCCCTGGCCGGAGCCTGACCCCGCGCACCCGACTCTGGCTGCGCACAGGTGCACTTCCAAGGGCCGCCGCTAGGGGGCGCTGGTGAGGGGGTTCGGGGACCCTCAGCCCCCACCGGGCTGCGGCCTCCCCTTCACACATGGGGGTACGGGATTGTCTCCGCCATGTGGGGAACGGGGCCCACTTCCCCTTCGTGGAAGCCCCAACCTTCCTCCCGGGGCACGCCTGCACCCTCCCCTCGCACTCACGGCACCAGCGGCGGGGCCATGCGCCCGCAGACGCCCTAGACGGAGGGCCGGGTTCCCCGTCTGGGGAGGGCACCCCCTGGAAGCCACGGACGAGCGGCGACCGCGGCCTCTTCCAAAACGGCAGGCACACAGGCCTGCGCGGGAAAAAGCCCACGGCAAGGCAGCACCACTCAAAGGGGAAGGGTCCGCACCTGGCCCAGCAGCTCTTGATGAGCCCCAGGCCCCGCCCCTGGCCGGAGCCTGACCCCGCCCACCCGACTCTGGCTGCGCACAGGTGCACTTCCAAGGGACGCCGCTAGGGGGCGCTGGTGAGGGGGTTCGGGGACCCTCAGCCACCAACGGGCTGGGGCCACCCCTGCACCCATGGGGGTACGGGATTGTCTCCGCCATGTGGGCAACGGGGCCCCCTTGCCCTTCGCGGAAGCCCCAACCTTCCTCCCGGGGCACGCCTGCACCCTCCGATCGCACTCACAGCCCCAGCGGCGGGGCCGTTCGTCCGCAGACGCCCTAGACGGAGGGCCGGGGTCCCCGTCAGGGGAGGGCACCCCCTGGAAGCCAGGGACGAGCGGCGACCGCGGCCTCTTCCAAAACGGCAGGCACACTGTCCTGAGCGGCAAAAAGCCCCCGGCAAGGCAGCACCACTCAAAGGGGAAGGGTCCGCAACTGGCCCAGCAGCTCTTGATGAGCCCCAGGCCCCGCCCCTGGCCGGAGCCTGACCCCGCCCACCCGACTCTGGCTGCGCACAGGTGCACTTCCAAGGGCCGCCGCTAGGGGGCGCTGGTGAGGGGGTTCGGGGACCCTCAGCCCCCACCGGGCTGGCGCCACCGCTGCACCCATGGGGGTACGGGATTGTCTCCGCCATGTGGGGAACGGGGCCCCCTTGCCCTTCGAGGAAGCCCCAACCTTCTTCCCGGGGGAAGCCTGCACCTCCTCTCGCACTCACAGCCCCAGCGGCGGGGCCGTGAGCCCGCAGACGCCCTAGACGGAGGGCCGGGGTCTCCGTCAGGGAAGGGCACCCCCTGGAAGCCAGGGACGAGCGGCGACCGTGGCCTCTTCCAAAACGGCAGGCACACAGGCCTGCGCGGCAAAAAGCCCCCGGCAAGGCAGCACCACTCAAAGGGGAAGGGTCCGCACCTGGCCCAGCAGCTCTTGATGAGCCCCAGGCCCCGCCCCTGGCCGGAGCCTGACCCCGCCCACCCGACTCTGGCTGCGCACAGGTGCACTTCCTAGGGCCGCCGCCAGGGGGCGCTGGTGAGGGGGTTCGGGGACCCTCAGCCCCCAACGGGCTGCGGCCACCCCTGCACCCATGGGGGTACGGGTTGTCCTCTGCCATGGGGGAACGGGGCCCCCTTCCCCTTCGCGGAAGCCCCAACCTTCCTCCCGGGGCACGCCTGCACCCTCCCCTCGCACTCACGGCCCCAGCGGCGGGGCCGTGCACCCGCAGACGCCCTAGACGGAGGGCCGGGGTCCCCGTCAGGCTAGGGCACCCCCTGGAAGCCAGGGACGAGCGGCGACCGCGGCCTCTTCCAAAACGGCAGGCACCCAGGCCTGCGCGGCAAAAAGCCCCCGGCAAGGCAGCACCACTCAAAGGGGAAGGGTCCGCACCTGGCCCAGCAGCTCTTGATGTGCCCTAGGCCCCGCCCCTGGCCGGAGCCTGACCCCGCCCACCCGACTCTGGCTGCGCACAGGTGCACTTCCTAGGGCCGCCGCTAGGGGGCGCTGGTGAGGGGGTTCGGGGACCCTCAGCCTCCAAAGGGCTGCGGCCACCCCTGCACCCATGGGGGTACGGGTTGTCCTCCGCCATGGGGGAACGGGGCCCCCTTCCCCTTCGCGGAAGCCCCAACCTTCCTCCCGGGGCACGCCTGCACCCTCCCCTCGCACTCACGGCCCCAGCGGCGGGGCCGTGCGCCCGCACACGCCCTAGACGGAGGGCCGGGGTCCCCGTCAGGGGAGGGCACCCCCTGGAAGCCAGGGACGAGCGGCGACCGTGGCCTCTTCCAAAACGGCAGGCACACAGGCCTGCGCGGCAAAAAGCCCCCGGCAAGGCAGCACCACTCAAAGGGGAAGGGTCCGCACCTGGCCCAGCAGCTCTTGATGAGCCCCAGGCCCCGCCCCTGGCCGGAGCCTGACCCCGCCCACCCGATTCTGGCTGCGCACAGGTGCACTTCTAGGGACGCCGCTAGGGGGCGCTGGTGAGGGGGTTCGGGGACCCTCAGCCCCCAAAGGGCTAGGGCCACCCATGCACCCATGGGGGTACCGGATTGTCCTCCCCCATGGGGGAACGAGGCCCCCTTGCCCTTCGCGAAAGCCCCAACCTTCCTCCAGGGGGAAGCCTGCACCTCCTCTCGCACTCACAGCCCCAGCGGCGGGGCCGTGCGCCCGCAGACGCCCTAGACGGAGGGCCGGGGTCCCCGTCAGGGGAGGGCATCCCCTGGAAGCCAGGGACGAGCGGCGACCGCGGCCTCTTCCAAAACCGCAGGCACACAGGCCTGCGTGGCAAAAAGCCCCCGGCAAGGCAGCACCACTCAAAGGGGAAGGGTCCGCACCTGGCCCAGCAGCTCTTGATGAGCCCCAGGCCCCGCCCCTGGCCGGAGCCTGACCCCGCCCACCCGACTCTGGCTGCGCACAGGTGCACTTCCTAGGGCCGCCGCTAGGGGGCGCTGGTGAGGGGGTTCGGGGACCCTCAGCCCCCAACGGGCTGCGGCCACCCCTGCACCCATGGGGGTACCGGATTGTCCTCCCCTATGGGGGAACGGGGCCCCCTTGCCCTTCGCGGAAGCCCCAACCTTCCTCCCGGGGCACGCCTGCACCCTCCCCTCGCACTCACGGCCCCAGCGGCGGGGCCGTGCGCCCGCAGACGCCCTAGACGGAGGGCCGGGGTCCCCGTCAGGGGAGGGCACCCCCTGGAAGCCAGGGACGAGCGGCGACCGCGGCCTCTTCCAAAACGGCAGGCACACAGGCCTGCGCGGCAAAAAGCCCCCGGCAAGGCAGCACCACTCAAAGGGGAAGGGTCCGCACCTGGCCCAGCAGCTCTTGATGAGCCCCAGGCCCCGCCCATGGCCGGAGCCTGACCCCGCCCACCCGACTCTGGCTGCGCACAGGTGCACTTCCAAGGGCCGCCGCTAGGGGGCGCTGGTGAGGGGGTTTGGGGACACTCAGCCCCCACCGGGCTGGGGCCACCCCTGCACCCATGGGGGTACGGGATTGTCTCCGCCATGTGGGGAACGGGGCCCTCTTCCCCTTCGCGGAAGCCCCAACCTTCCTCCCGGGGCACGCCTGCACCCTCCCCTCGCACTCACGGCCCCAGCGGCGGGGCCGTGCGCCCGCAGACGCCCTCGACGGAGGGCCGGGGTCCCCGTCAGGGGAGGGCACCCCCTGGAAGACAGGGACGAGCGGCGACCGCGGCCTCTTCCAAAACGGCAGGAACACAGGCCTGCGCGGCAAAAAGCCCCCGGCAAGGCAGCACCACTCAAAGGGGAAGGGTCCGCACCTGGCCCAGCAGCTCTTGATGAGCCCCAGGCCCCGCCCCTGGCCGGAGCCTGACCCCGCCCACCCGATTCTGGCTGCGCACAGGTGCACTTCCTAGGGCCGCCGCTAGGGGGCGCTGGTGAGGGGGTTCGGGGACCCTCAGCCCCCACCGGGCTGCGGCCTCCCCTTCACACATGGGGGTACGGGATTCTCTCCGCCATGTGGGGAACGGGGCCCTCTTCCCCTTCGCGGAAGCCCCAACCTTCCTCCCGGGGCACGCCTGCACTCTCCACTCGCACTCACGGCCCCAGCGGCGGGGCCGTGCGCCCGCAGACGCCCTAGAAGGAGGGCCGGGGTCCCCGTCAGGGGAGGGCACCCCCTGGAAGCCAGTGACGAGCGGCGACCGCGGCCTCTTCCAAAACGGCAGGCACACAGGCCTGCGCGGCAAAAAGCCCCCGGCAAGGCAGCACCACTCAAAGGGGAAGGGTCCGCACCTGGCCCAGCAGCTCTTGATGAGCCCCAGGCCCCGCCCCTGGCCGGAGCCTGACCCCGCCCACCCGACTCTGGCTGCGCACAGGTGCACTTCCTAGGGACGCCGCTGGGGGCGCTGGTGAGGGGGTTCGGGGACCCTCAGCCCCCAACGGGCTAGGGCCACCCTTGCACCCATGGGGGTACCGGATTGTCCTCCCCCATGGGGGAACGGGGCCCCCTTGCCCTTCGCGAAAGCCCCAACCTTCCTCCCGGGGCACGCCTGCACCCTCCCCTCGCACTCACAGCCCCAGCGGCGGGGCCGTGCGCCCGCAGACGCCCTAGACGGAGGGCCGGGGTCCCCGTCAGGGGAGGGCACCCCCTGGAAGCCAGGGACGAGCGGCGACCGCGGCCTCTTCCAAAACCGCAGGCACACAGGCCTGCGCGGCAAAAAGCCCCCGGCAAGGCAGCACCACTCAAAGGGGAAGGGTCCGCACCTGGCCCAGCAGCTCTTGATGAGCCCCAGGCCCCGCCCCTGGCCGGAGCCTGACCCCGCCCACCCGACTCTGGCTGCGCACAGGTGCACTTCCTAGGGCCGCCGCCAGGGGGCGCTGGTGAGGGGGTTCGGGGACCCTCAGCCCCCAACGGGCTGCGGCCACCCCTGCACCCATGGGGGTACGGGTTGTCCTCTGCCATGGGGGAACGGGGCCCCCTTCCCCTTCGCGGAAGCCCCAACCTTCCTCCCGGGGCACGCCTGCACCCTCCCCTCGCACTCACGGCCCCAGCGGCGGGGCCGTGCACCCGCAGACGCCCTAGACGGAGGGCCGGGGTCCCCGTCAGGCTAGGGCACCCCCTGGAAGCCAGGGACGAGCGGCGACCGCGGCCTCTTCCAAAACGGCAGGCACCCAGGCCTGCGCGGCAAAAAGCCCCCGGCAAGGCAGCACCACTCAAAGGGGAAGGGTCCGCACCTGGCCCAGCAGCTCTTGATGTGCCCCAGGCCCCGCCCCTGGCCGGAGCCTGACCCCGCCCACCCGACTCTGGCTGCGCACAGGTGCACTTCCTAGGGCCGCCGCTAGGGGGCGCTGGTGAGGGGGTTCGGGGACCCTCAGCCTCCAAAGGGCTGCGGCCACCCCTGCACCCATGGGGGTACGGGTTGTCCTCCGCCATGGGGGAACGGGGCCCCCTTCCCCTTCGCGGAAGCCCCAACCTTCCTCCCGGGGCACGCCTGCACCCTCCCCTCGCACTCACGGCCCCAGCGGCGGGGCCGTGCGCCCGCAGACGCCCTAGACGGAGGGCCGGGGTCCCCGTCAGGGGAGGGCACCCCCTGGAAGCCAGGGACGAGCGGCGACCGTGGCCTCTTCCAAAACGGCAGGCACACAGGCCTGCGCGGCAAAAAGCCCCCGGCAAGGCAGCACCACTCAAAGGGGAAGGGTCCGCACCTGGCCCAGCAGCTCTTGATGAGCCCCAGGCCCCGCCCATGGCCGGAGCATGACCCCGCCCACCCGATTCTGGCTGCGCACAGGTGCACTTCCTAGGGACGCCGCTAGGGGGCGCTGGTGAGGGGGTTCGGGGACCCTCAGCCCCCAAAGGGCTAGGGCCACCCATGCACCCATGGGGGTACCGGATTGTCCTCCCCCATGGGGGAACGAGGCCCCCTTGCCCTTCGCGAAAGCCCCATCCTTCCTCCAGGGGGAAGCCTGCACCTCCTCTCGCACTCACAGCCCCAGCGGCGGGGCCGTGCGCCCGCAGACGCCCTAGACGGAGGGCCGGGGTCCCCGTCAGGGGAGGGCATCCCCTGGAAGCCAGGGACGAGCGGCGACCGCGGCCTCTTCCAAAACCGCAGGCACACAGGCCTGCGTGGCAAAAAGCCCCCGGCAAGGCAGCACCACTCAAAGGGGAAGGGTCCGCACCTGGCCCAGCAGCTCTTGATGAGCCCCAGGCCCCGCCCCTGGCCGGAGCCTGACCCCGCCCACCCGACTCTGGCTGCGCACAGGTGCACTTCCTAGGGCCGCCGCTAGGGGGCGCTGGTGAGGGGGTTCGGGGACCCTCAGCCCCCAACGGGCTGCGGCCACCCCTGCACCCATGGGGGTACCGGATTGTCCTCCCCTATGGGGGAACGGGGCCCCCTTGCCCTTCGCGGAAGCCCCAACCTTCCTCCCGGGGCACGCCTGCACCCTCCCCTCGCACTCACGGCCCCAGCGGCGGGGCCGTGCGCCCGCAGACGCCCTAGACGGAGGGCCGGGGTCCCCGTCAGGGGAGGGCACCCCCTGGAAGCCAGGGACGAGCGGCGACCGCGGCCTCTTCCAAAACGGCAGGCACACAGGCCTGCGCGGCAAAAAGCCCCCGGCAAGGCAGCACCACTCAAAGGGGAAGGGTCCGCACCTGGCCCAGCAGCTCTTGATGAGCCCCAGGCCCCGCCCATGGCCGGAGCCTGACCCCGCCCACCCGACTCTGGCTGCGCACAGGTGCACTTCCAAGGGCCGCCGCTAGGGGGCGCTGGTGAGGGGGTTTGGGGACACTCAGCCCCCACCGGGCTGGGGCCACCCCTGCACCCATGGGGGTACGGGATTGTCTCCGCCATGTGGGGAACGGGGCCCTCTTCCCCTTCGCGGAAGCCCCAACCTTCCTCCCGGGGCACGCCTGCACCCTCCCCTCGCACTCACGGCCCCAGCGGCGGGGCCGTGCGCCCGCAGACGCCCTCGACGGAGGGCCGGGGTCCCCGTCAGGGGAGGGCACCCCCTGGAAGACAGGGACGAGCGGCGACCGCGGCCTCTTCCAAAACGGCAGGAACACAGGCCTGCGCGGCAAAAAGCCCCCGGCAAGGCAGCACCACTCAAAGGGGAAGGGTCCGCACCTGGCCCAGCAGCTCTTGATGAGCCCCAGGCCACGCCCCTGGCCGGAGCCTGACCCCGCCCACCCGATTCTGGCTGCGCACAGGTGCACTTCCTAGGGCCGCCGCTAGGGGGCGTTGGTGAGGGGGTTCGGGGACCCTCAGCCCCCACCGGGCTGCGGCCTCCCCTTCACACATGGGGGTACGGGATTGTCTCCGCCATGTGGGGAACGGGGCCCTCTTCCCCTTCGCGGAAGCCCCAACCTTCCTCCCGGGGCACGCCTGCACTCTCCACTCGCACTCACGGCCCCAGCGGCGGGGCCGTGCGCCCGCAGACGCCCTAGAAGGAGGGCCGGGGTCCCCGTCAGGGGAGGGCACCCCCTGGAAGCCAGTGACGAGCGGCGACCGCGGCCTCTTCCAAAACGGCAGGCACACAGGCCTGCGCGGCAAAAAGCCCCCGGCAAGGCAGCACCACTCAAAGGGGAAGGGTCCGCACCTGGCCCAGCAGCTCTTGATGAGCCCCAGGCCCCGCCCCTGGCCGGAGCCTGACCCCGCCCACCCGACTCTGGCTGCGCACAGGTGCACTTCCTAGGGACGCCGCTAGGGGGCGCTGGTGAGGGGGTTCGGGGACCCTCAGCCCCCAACGGGCTAGGGCCACCCTTGCACCCATGGGGGTACCGGATTGTCCTCCCCCATGGGGGAACGGGGCCCCCTTGCCCTTCGCGAAAGCCCCAACCTTCCTCCCGGGGCACGCCTGCACCCTCCCCTCGCACTCACAGCCCCAGCGGCGGGGCCGTGCGCCCGCAGACGCCCTAGACGGAGGGCCGGGGTCCCCGTCAGGGGAGGGCACCCCCTGGAAGCCAGGGACGAGCGGCGACCGCGGCCTCTTCCAAAACCGCAGGCACACAGGCCTGCGCGGCAAAAAGCCCCCGGCAAGGCAGCACCACTCAAAGGGGAAGGGTCCGCACCTGGCCCAGCAGCTCTTGATGAGCCCCAGGCCCCGCCCCTGGCCGGAGCCTGACCCCGCCCACCCGATTCTGGCTGCGCACAGGTGCACTTCCTAGGGACGCCTCTAGGGGGCGCTGGTGAGGGGGTTCAGGGACCCTCAGCCCCCAACGGGCTAGGGCCACCCTTGCACCCATGGGGGTACCGGATTGTCCTCCCCCATGGGGGAACGGGGCCACCTTGCCCTTCGCGGAAGCCCCAACCTTCCTCCCGGGGGAAGCCTGCACCTCCTCTCGCACTCACAGCCCCAGCGGCGGGGCCGTGCGCCCGCAGACGCCCTAGACGGAGGGCCGGGGTCCCCGTCAGGGGAGGGCACCCCCTGGAAGCCAGGGACGAGCGGCGACCGCGGCCTCTTCCAAAACGGCAGGCACACAGGCCTGCGCGGCAAAAAGCCCCGGGCAAGGCAGCACCACTCAAAGGGGAAGGGTCCGCACCTGGCCCAGCAGCTCTTGATGAGCCCCAGGCCCCGCCCCTGGCCGGAGCCTGACCCCGCCCACCCGACTCTGGCTGCGCACAGGTGCACTTCCTAGGGCCGCCGCTAGGGGGCGCTGGTGAGGGGGTTCGGGGAACCTCAGCCCCCAACGGGCTGCGGCCACCCCTGCACCCATGGGGGTACGGGTTGTCCTCCGCCATGGGGGAACGGGGCCCCCTTCCCCTTCGCGGAAGCCCCAACCTTCCTCCCGGGGCACGCCTGCACCCTCCCCTCGCACTCACGGCCCCAGCGGCGAGGCCGTGCGCCCGCAGACGCCCTAGACGGAGGGCCGGGGTCCCCGTCTGGGGAGGGCAACCCCTGGAAGCCAGGGACGAGCGGCGACCGCGGCCTCTTCCAAAACGGCAGGCACACAGGCCTGCGCGGCAAAAAGCCCCCGGCAAGGCAGCACCACTCAAAGGGGAAGGGTCCGCACCTGGCCCAGCAGCTCTTGATGAGCCCCAGGCCCCGCCCCTGGCCGGAGCCTGACCCCGCCCACCCGATTCTGGCTGCGCACAGGTGCACTTCCTAGGGACGCCTCTAGGGGGCGCTGGTGAGGGGGTTCGCGGACCCTCAGCCCCCAACGGGCTAGGGCCACCCTTGCACCCATGGGGGTAGGGGATTGTCTCCACCATGTGGGGAACGGGGCCCCCTTCCCCTACGCGGAAGCCCCAACCTTCCTCCCGGGGCACGCCTGCACCCTCCACTCGCACTCACGGCCCCAGCGGCGGGGCCGTGCGCCCGCAGACGCCCTAGACGGAGGGCCGGGGTCCCCGTCAGGGGAGGGCACCCCCTGGAAGCCAGGGACGAGCGGCGACCGCGGCCTCTTCCAAAACGGCAGGCACACAGGCCTGCGCGGCAAAAAGCCCCCGGCAAGGCAGCACCACTCAAAGGGGAAGGGTCCGCACCTGGCCCAGCAGCTCTTGATGAGCCCCAGGCCCCGCCCCTGGCCGGAGCCTGACCCCGCCCACCCGATTCTGGCTGCGCACAGGTGCACTTCCTAGGGCCGCCGCTAGGGGGCGCTGGTGAGGGGGTTCGGGGACCCTCAGCCCCCAACGGGCTCGGGCCACCCTTGCACCCATGGGGGTACCGGATTGTCCTCCCCCATGGGGGAACGGGGCCCCCTTGCCCTTCGCGAAAGCCCCTACCTTCCTCCCGGGGGAAGCCTGCACCTCCTCTCGCACTCACAGCCCCAGCGGCGGGGCCGTGCGCCCGCAGACGCCCTAGACGGAGGGCCGGGGTCCCCGTCAGGGGAGGGCACCCCCTGGAAGCCAGGGACGAGCGGCGACCGCGGCCTCTTCCAAAACGGCAGGCACACAGGCCTGCGCGGCAAAAAGCCCCCGGCAAGGCAGCACCACACAAAGGGGAAGGGTCCGCACCTGGCCCAGCAGCTCTTGATGAGCCCCAGGCCCCGCCCCTGGCCGGAGCCTGACCCCGCCCACCCGATTCTGGCTGCGCACAGTTGCACTTCCTAGGGACGCCTCTAGGGGGCGCTGGTGAGGGGGTTCGGGGACCCTCAGCCCCCAACGGGCTAGGGCCACCCTTGCACTCATGGGGGTACGGGATTGTCTCCACCATGTGGGGAACGGGGCCCCCTTCCCCTACGCGGAAGCCCCAACCTTCCTCCCGGGGCACGCCTGCACCCTCCCCTCGCACTCACAGCCCCAGCGGCGGGGCCGTGCGCCCGCAGACGCCCTAGACGGAGGGCCGGGGTCCCCGTCTGGGGAGGGCACCCCCTGGAAGCCAGGGACGAGCGGCGACCGCGGCCTCTTCCAAAACCGCAGGCACACAGGCCTGCGCGGCAAAAAGCCCCCGGCAAGGCAGCACCACTCAAAGGGGAAGGGTCCGCACCTGGCCCAGCAGCTCTTGATGAGCCCCAGGCCCCGCCCCTGGCCGGAGCCTGACCCCGCCCACCCGACTCTGGCTGCGCACAGGTGCACTTCCTAGGGCCGCCGCCAGGGGGCGCTGGTGAGGGGGTTCGGGGACCCTCAGCCCCCAACGGGCTGCGGCCACCCCTGCACCCATGGGGGTACGGGTTGTCCTCTGCCATGGGGGAACGGGGCCCCCTTCCCCTTCGCGGAAGCCCCAACCTTCCTCCCGGGGCACGCCTGCACCCTCCCCTCGCACTCACGGCCCCAGCGGCGGGGCCGTGCACCCGCAGACGCCCTAGACGGAGGGCCGGGGTCCCCGTCAGGCTAGGGCACCCCCTGGAAGCCAGGGACGAGCGGCGACCGCGGCCTCTTCCAAAACGGCAGGCACCCAGGCCTGCGCGGCAAAAAGCCCCCGGCAAGGCAGCACCACTCAAAGGGGAAGGGTCCGCACCTGGCCCAGCAGCTCTTGATGTGCCCCAGGCCCCGCCCCTGGCCGGAGCCTGACCCCGCCCACCCGACTCTGGCTGCGCACAGGTGCACTTCCTAGGGCCGCCGCTAGGGGGCGCTGGTGAGGGGGTTCGGGGACCCTCAGCCTCCAAAGGGCTGCGGCCACCCCTGCACCCATGGGGGTACGGGTTGTCCTCCGCCATGGGGGAACGGGGCCCCCTTCCCCTTCGCGGAAGCCCCAACCTTCCTCCCGGGGCACGCCTGCACACTCCCCTCGCACTCACGGCCCCAGCGGCGGGGCCGTGCGCCCGCAGACGCCCTAGACGGAGGGCCGGGGTCCCCGTCAGGGGAGGGCACCCCCTGGAAGCCAGGGACGAGCGGCGACCGTGGCCTCTTCCAAAACGGCAGGCACACAGGCCTGCGCGGCAAAAAGCCCCCGGCAAGGCAGCACCACTCAAAGGGGAAGGGTCCGCACCTGGCCCAGCAGCTCTTGATGAGCCCCAGGCCCCGCCCCTGGCCGGAGCCTGACCCAGCCCACCCGATTCTGGCTGCGCACAGGTGCACTTCCTAGGGACGCCGCTAGGGGGCGCTGGTGAGGGGGTTCGGGGACCCTCAGCCCCCAAAGGGCTAGGGCCACCCATGCACCCATGGGGGTACCGGATTGTCCTCCCCCATGGGGGAACGAGGCCCCCTTGCCCTTCGCGAAAGCCCCAACCTTCCTCCAGGGGGAAGCCTGCACCTCCTCTCGCACTCACAGCCCCAGCGGCGAGGCCGTGCGCCCGCAGACGCCCTAGACGGAGGGCCGGGGTCCCCGTCAGGGGAGGGCATCCCCTGGAAGCCAGGGACGAGCGGCGACCGCGGCCTCTTCCAAAACCGCAGGCACACAGGCCTGCGTGGCAAAAAGCCCCCGGCAAGGCAGCACCACTCAAAGGGGAAGGGTCCGCACCTGGCCCAGCAGCTCTTGATGAGCCCCAGGCCCCGCCCCTGGCCGGAGCCTGACCCCGCCCACCCGACTCTGGCTGCGCACAGGTGCACTTCCTAGGGCCGCCGCTAGGGGGCGCTGGTGAGGGGGTTCGGGGACCCTCAGCCCCCAACGGGCTGCGGCCACCCCTGCACCCATGGGGGTACCGGATTGTCCTCCCCTATGGGGGAACGGGGCCCCCTTGCCCTTCGCGGAAGCCCCAACCTTCCTCCCGGGGCACGCCTGCACCCTCCCCTCGCACTCACGGCCCCAGCGGCGGGGCCGTGCGCCCGCAGACGCCCTAGACGGAGGGCCGGGGTCCCCGTCAGGGGAGGGCACCCCCTGGAAGCCAGGGACGAGCGGCGACCGCGGCCTCTTCCAAAACGGCAGGCACACAGGCCTGCGCGGCAAAAAGCCCCCGGCAAGGCAGCACCACTCAAAGGGGAAGGGTCCGCACCTGGCCCAGCAGCTCTTGATGAGCCCCAGGCCCCGCCCATGGCCGGAGCCTGACCCCGCCCACCCGACTCTGGCTGCGCACAGGTGCACTTCCAAGGGCCGCCGCTAGGGGGCGCTGGTGAGGGGGTTTGGGGACACTCAGCCCCCACCGGGCTGGGGCCACCCCTGCACCCATGGGGGTACGGGATTGTCTCCGCCATGTGGGGAACGGGGCCCTCTTCCCCTTCGGGGAAGCCCCAACCTTCCTCCCGGGGCACGCCTGCACCCTCCCCTCGCACTCACGGCCCCAGCGGCGGGGCCGTGCGCCCGCAGACGCCCTCGACGGAGGGCCGGGGTCCCCGTCAGGGGAGGGCACCCCCTGGAAGACAGGGACGAGCGGCGACCGCGGCCTCTTCCAAAACGGCAGGAACACAGGCCTGCGCGGCAAAAAGCCCCCGGCAAGGCAGCACCACTCAAAGGGGAAGGGTCCGCACCTGGCCCAGCAGCTCTTGATGAGCCCCAGGCCCCGCCCCTGGCCGGAGCCTGACCCCGCCCACCCGATTCTGGCTGCGCACAGGTGCACTTCCTAGGGCCGCCGCTAGGGGGCGCTGGTGAGGGGGTTCGGGGACCCTCAGCCCCCAACGGGCTAGGGCCACCCTTGCACCCATGGGGGTACCGGATTGTCCTCCCCCATGGGGGAACGGGGCCCCCTTGCCCTTCGCGAAAGCCCCAACCTTCCTCCCGGGGCACGCCTGCACACTCCCCTCGCACTCACAGCCCGAGCGGCGGGGCCGTTGGCCCGCAGACGCCCTAGACGGAGGGCCGGGGTCCCCGTCAGGGGAGGGCACCCCCTGGAAGCCAGGGACGAACGGCGACCGCGGCCTCTTCCAAAACGGCAGGCACACAGGCCTGCGCGGCAAAAAGCCCCCGGCAAGGCAGCACCACTCAAAGGGGAAGGGTCCGCACCTGGCCCAGCAGCTCTTGATGAGCCCCAGGCCCCGCCCATGGCCGGAGCCTGACCCCGCCCACCCGACTCTGGCTGCGCACAGGTGCACTTCCAAGGGCCGCCGCTAGGGGGCGCTGGTGAGGGGGTTCGGGGACCCTCAGCCCCCACCGGGCTGGGGCCACCCCTGCACCCATGAGGGTACGGGATTGTCTCCGCCATGTGGGGAACGGGGCCCTCTTCCCCTTCGCGGAAGCCCCAACCTTCCTCCCGGGGCACGCCTGCACCCTCCACTCGCACTCACGGCCCCAGCGGCGGGGCCGTGCGCCCGCAGACGGCCTAGAAGGAGGGCCGGGGTCCCCGTCAGGGGAGGGCACCCACTGGAAGCCAGGGACGAGCGGCGACCGCGGCCTCTTCCAAAACGGCAGGCACACAGGCCTGCGCGGCAAAAAGCCCCCGGCAAGGCAGCACCACTCAAAGGGGAAGGGTCTGGACCTGGCCCAGCAGCTCTTGATGAGCCCCAGGCCCCGCCCCTGGCCGGAGCCTGACCCCGCCCACCCGACTCTGGCTGCGCACAGGTGCACTTCCTAGGGCTGCCGCTAGGGGGCGCTGGTGAGGGGGTTCGGGGACCCTCAGCCTCCAACGGGCTGCGGCCACCCCTGCACCCATGGGGGTACGGCTTGTCCTCCGCCATGGGGGAACGGGGCCCCCTTGCCCTTCGCTAAAGCCCCAACATTCCTCCAGGGGGAAGCCTGCACCTCCTCTCGCACTCACAGCCCCAGCGGCGGGGCCGTGCGCCCGCAGACGCCCTAGACGGAGGGCCGGGGTCCCCGTCAGGGGAGGGCACCCCCTGGAAGCCAGGGACGAGCGGCGACCGCGGCCTCTTCCAAAACGGCAGGCACACAGGCCTGCGCGGGAAAAAGCCCCCGGCAAGGCAGCACCACTCAAAGGGGAAGGGTCCGCACCTGGCCCAGCAGCTCTTGATGAGCCCCAGGGCCCGCCCCTGGCCGGAGCCTGACCCCGCCCACCCGACTCTGGCTGCGCACAGGTGCACTTCCTAGGGCCGCCGCTAGGGGGCGCTGGTGAGGGGGTTCGGGGACCCTCAGCCCCCAACGGGCTGCGGCCACCCCTGCACCCATGGGGGTACCGGATTGTCCTCCCCCATGGGTGAACGGGGCCCCCTTGCCCTTCGCGGAAGCCCCAACCTTCCTCCCGGGGCAAGCCTGCACCCTCCCCTCGCACTCACGGCCCCAGCGGCGGGACCGTGCGCCCGCAGACGCCCTAGACGGAGGGCCGGGGTCCCCGTCAGGGGAGGGCACCCCCTGGAAGCCAGGGACGAGCGGCGACCGCGGCCTCTTCCAAAACGGCAGGCACACAGGCCTGCGGGGCAAAAAGCCCCCGGCAAGGCAGCACCACTCAAAGGGGAAGGGTCCGCACATGGCCCAGCAGCTCTTGATGAGCCCCAGGCCCCGCCCATGGCCGGAGCATGACCCCGCCCACCCGACTCTGGCTGCGCACAGGTGCACTTCCAAGGGCCGCCGCTAGGGGGCGCTGGTGAGGGGGTTCGGGGACCCTCAGCCCCCAACGGGCTAGGGCCACCCTTGCACCCATGGGGGTACGGGATTGTCTCCACCATGTGGGGAACGGGGCCCCCTTCCCCTACGCGGAAGCCCCAACCTTCCTCCCGGGGCACGCCTGCACCCTCCCCTCGCACTCACAGCCCCAGCGGCGGGGCCGTGCGCCCGCAGACGCCCTAGACGGAGGGCCGGGGTCCCCGTCAGGGGAGGGCACCCCCTGGAAGCCAGGGACGAGCGGCGACCGCGGCCTCTTCCAAAACCGCAGGCACACAGGCCTGCGCGGCAAAAAGCCCCCGGCAAGGCAGCACCACTCAAAGGGGAAGGGTCCGCACCTGGCCCAGCAGCTCTTGATGAGCCCCAGGCCCCGCCCCTGGCCGGAGCCTGACCCCGCCCACCCGACTCTGGCTGCGCACAGGTGCACTTCCTAGGGCCGCCGCTAGGGGGCGCTGGTGAGGGGGTTCGGGGACCCTCAGCGCCCACCGGGCTGCGGCCACCCCTGCACCCATGGGGGTACGGGATTGTCCTCCGCCATGGGGCAACGGGGCCCCCTTCCCCTTCGCGGAAGACCCAACCTTCCTCCCGGGGCACGCCTGCACCCTCCCCTCGCACTCACAACCCCAGCGGCGGGGCCGTGCGCCCGCAGACGCCCGAGACGGAGGGCCGGCGTCCCCGTCAGTGGAGGGCACCCCCTGGAAGCCAGGGACGAGCGGCGACCGCGGCCTCTTCCAAAACGGCAGGCACACAGGCCTGCGCGGCAAAAAGCCCCGGGCAAGGCAGCACCACTCAAAGGGGAACGGTCCGCACCTGGTCCAGCAGCTCTTGATGATCCCCAGGCCCCGCCCCTGGCCGGAGCCTGACCCCGCTCAACGGACACTGGCTGCGCACAGGTGCACTTCCTAGGGCCGCCGCTAAGGGGCGCTGGTGAGGGGGTTCGGGACCCTCAGCCCCCACCGGGCTGGGGCCACCCCGGCACCCATGGGACTACGGGATTGTCCTCCCCCATGGGGCAACGGGGCCCCCATCCCCTTCGCGGAAGCCACAACCTTCCTCCCGGGGCACGCCTGCACCCTCCCCTCGCACTCCCAGCCCCAGCGGCGGGGCCTCGCGCCCCCAGACGCCCTAGACGTAGGCCTGGCGTCCCCGTCAGGGGAGTGCACCCCCTGGAAGCCAGGGACGAGCGGCGACCGCGGCCTCTTCCAAAACGGCAGGCACGCAGGCCTGCACGGCAAAAAGCCCCCGGCAAGGCAGCACCACTCAAAGGGGAAGGGTCCGTACCTGGCCCAGCAGCTCTTGATGAGCCCCAGGCCCCGCCCATGGCCGGAGCCTGACCCCGCCCACCCGACTCTGGCTGCGCACAGGTGCACTTCCAAGGGCCGCCGCTAGGGGGCGCTGGTGAGGGGGTTCGGGGACCCTCAGCCCCCACCGGGCTGGGGCCACCCCTGCACCCATGGGGGTACGGGATTGTCTCCGCCATGTGGGGAACGGGGCCCTCTTCCCCTTCGCGGAGGCCCCAACCTTCCTCCCGGGGCACGCCTGCACCCTCCACTCGCACTCACGGCCCCATCGGCGGGGCCGTGCGCCCGCAGACGCCCTAGAAGGAGGGCCGGGGTCCCCGTCAGGGGAGGGCACCCCCTGGAAGCCAGGGACGAGCGGCGACCGCGGCCTCTTCCAAAACGGCAGGCACACAGGCCTGCGCGGCAAGAAGCCCCCGGCAAGGCAGCACCACTCAAAGGTGAAGGGTCCGCACCTGGCCCAGCAGCTCTTGATGAGCTCCAGGCCCCCCCCCTGGCCGGAGCCTGACCCCGCCCACCCGATTCTGGCTGCGCACAGGTGCACTTCCTAGGGACGCCGCTAGGGGGCGCTGGGGAGGGGGTTCGGGGACCCTCAGCCCCCAACGGGCTGAGGCCACCCCTGCACCCATGGGGGTACGGTTGTCCTCCGCCATGGGGGAACGGGGCCCCCTTCCCCTTCGCGGAAGCCCCAACCTTCCTCCCGGGGCACGCCTGCACCCTCCCCTCGCACTCACGGCCACAGCGGCGAGGCCGTGCGCCCGCAGACACCCTAGACAGAGGGCCGGGGTCCCCGTCTAGGGAGGGCACCCACTGGAAGCCAGTGACGAGCGGCGACCGCGGCCTCTTTCAAAACGGCAGGCACACAGGCCTGCGCGGCAAAAAGCCCCGGGCAAGGCAGCACCACTCAAAGGGGAAGGGTCCGCACCTGGCCCAGCAGCTCTTGATGAGCCCCAGGCCCCGTCCCTGGCCGGAGCCTAACCCCGCCCACCCGAATCTGGCTGCGCACAGGTGCACTTCCTAGGGCCGCCGATAGGGGGCGCTGGTGAGGGGGTTCGGGGACCCTCAGCCCCCAACGGGCTGCGGCCACCCCTGCACCCATGGGGGTACGGGTTGTCCTCCGCCATGGGGGAACGGGGCCCCCTTCCCCTTCGCGGAAGCCCCAACCTTCCTCCCGGGGCACGCCTGCACCCTCCCCTCGCACTCACGGCCCCAGCGGCGAGGCCGTGCGCCCGCAGACGCCCTAGACGGAGGGCCGGGGTCCCCGTCTGGGGAGGGCACCCCCTGGAAGCCAGGGACGAGCGGCGACCGCGGCCTCTTCCAAAACGGCAGGCACACAGGCCTGCGCGGCAAAAAGCCCCCGGCAAGGCAGCACCACTCAAAGCGGAAGGGTCCGTACCTGGCCCAGCAGCTCTTGATGAGCCCCAGGCCCCGCCCATGGCCGGAGCCTGACCCCGCCCACCCGACTCTGGCTGCGCAAAGGTCACTTCCAAGGGCCGCCGCTAGGGGGCGCTGGTGAGGGGGTTCGGGGACCCTCAGCCCCCACCGGGCTGGGGCCACCCCTGCACCCATGGGGGTACGGGATTGTCTCCGCCATGTGGGGAACGGGGCCAACTTGCCCTTCGCGGAAGCCCCAACCTTCCTCCCGGGGGAAGCCTGCACCTCCTCTCGCACTCACAACCCCAACGGCGGGGCCGTGCGCCCGCAGACGCCCTAGATGGAGGGCCGGGGTCCCCGTCAGGGGAGGGCACCCCCTGGAAGCCAGGGACGAGCGGCGACCGCGGCCTCTTCCAAAACGGCAGGCACACAGGCCTGCGCGGCAAAAAGCCCCCGGCAAGGCAGCACCACTCAAAGGGGAAGGGTCCGCACCTGGTCCAGCAGCTCTTGATGAGCCTCAGGCCCCGCCCCTGGCCGGAGCCTGACCCCGCTCAACCGACTCTGGCTGCGCACAGGTGCACTTCCTAGGGCCGCCGCTAAGGGGCGCTGGTGAGGGGGTTCGGGACCCTCAGCCCCCACCGGGCTGGGGCCACCCCGGCACCCATGGGACTACGGGATTGTCCTCCCCCATGGGGGAACGGGGCCCCCTTGCCCTTCGCGGAAGCCCCAACCTTCCTCCCGTGGGAAGCCTGCACCTCCTCTCGCACTCACAGCCCCAGCGGCGGGGTCGTGCGCCCGCAGACGCCCTAGACGGAGGGCCGGGGTCCTCGTCAGGGGAGGGCACCCCCTGGAAGCCAGGGACGAGCGGCGACCGCGGCCTCTTCCAAAACGGCAGGCACACAGGCCTGCGCGGCAAAAAGCCTCCGGCAAGGCAGCACCACTCAAAGGGGAAGGGTCCGCACCTGGCCCAGCAGCTCTTGATGAGCCCCAGGCCCCGCCCCTGGCCGGAGCTTGACCCCGCCCACCCGACTCTGGCTGCGCACAGGTGCACTTCCAAGGGCCGCCGCTAGGGGGCGCTGGTGAGGGGGTTCGGGGACCCTCAGCCCCCACCGGGCTGTGGCCACCCCTGCACCCATGGGGGTACGGGATTGTCTCCGCCATGTGGGGAACGGGCCCCCCTTCCCCTTCGCGGAAGCCACAACCTTCCTCCCGGGGCACGCCTGCACGCTCCCCTCGCACTCACGGCACCAGCGGCGAGGCCGTGCGCCCGCAGACGCCCTAGACGGAGGGCCGGGGTCTCCGTCTGGGGAGGGCACCCCCTGGAAGGCAGGGACGAGCGGCGACCGCGGCCTCTTCCAAAACGGCAGGCACACAGGCCTGCGCGGCAAAAAGCCCCCGGCAAGGCAGCACCACTCAAAGGGGAAGGGTCCGTACCTGGCCCAGCAGCTCTTGATGAGCCCCAGGCCCCGCCCATGGCCGGAGCCTGACCCCGCCCACCCGACTCTGGCTGCGCACAGGTGCACTTCCAAGGGCCGCCGCTAGGGGGCGCTGGTGAGTGGGTTCGGGGACCCTCAGCCCCCAACGGGCTGCGGCCACCCCTGCACCCATGGGAGTACGGGATTTTCTCCGGCATGTGGGGAACGGGGCCCTCTTCCCCTTCGCAGAAGCCCAAACCTTACTCCCGGGGCACGCCTGCACCCTCCACTCGCACTCACGGCCCCAGCGGCGGGGCCGTGCGCCCGCAGACGCCCTAGAAGGAGGGCCGGGGTCCACGTCAGGGGAGGGCACCCCCTGGAAGCCAGGGACGAGCGGCGACCGCGGCCTCTTCCAAAACGGCAGGCACACAGGCCTGCGCGGCAAAAAGCCCCCGGCAAGGCAGCACCACTCAAAGGGAAGGGTCCGCACCTGGCCCAGCAGCTCTTGATGAGCCCCAGGCCCCGCCCATGGCCGGAGGCTGACCCCGCCCACCCGATTCTGGCTGCGCACAGGTGCACTTCCTAGGGACGCCGCTAGGGGGCGCTGGTGAGGGGTTTCGGGGACCCTCAGCCCCCAACGGGCTGCGGCCCCCCGTGAACCCATGGGGGTACGGGATTGTCTCCGCCATGTGGGGAACGGGGCCCCCTTCCCCTTCGCGGAAGCCCCAACATTCCTCCCGGTGCACGCCTGCACCCTCCCCTCGCACTCACGGCCCCAGCGGCGGGGCCGTGCGCCCGCAGACGCCCTAGGCGGAGGGCCGGGGTCCCCGTCTGGGGAGGGCACCCCCTGGAAGCCAGGGACGAGCGGCGAACGCGGCCTCTTCCAAAACGGCAGGCACACAGGCCTGCGCGGCAAAAAGCCCCCGGCAAGGCAGCACCACTCAAAGGGGAAGGGTCCGCACCTGGCCCAGCAGCTCTTGATGAGCCCCAGGCCCCGCCCCTGGCCGGAGCCTGACCCCGCCCACCCGACTCTGGCTGCGCAGAGGTGCACTTCCAAGGGCCGCCGCTAGGGGGCGCTGGTGAGGGGGTTCGGGGACCCTCAGCACCCACCGGGCTGGGGCCACCCCTGCACCCATGGGGGTACGGGATTTTCTCCGCCATGGGGGAACGGGGCCCCCTTGCCCTTCGCGGAAGGCCCAACTTTCCTCCCGGGGGAAGCCTGCACCCTCCTCTCGCACTCACAACCCCAGCGGCGGGGCCGTGCGCCCGCAGACGCCCTAGACGGAGGGCCGGGGTCCCCGTCAGGGGAGGGCACCCCCTGGAAGCCAGGGACAAGCGGCGACCGCGGCCTCTTCCAAAACGGCAGGCACACAGGCCTGCGCGGCAAAAAGCCCCGGGCAAGGCAGCAACACTCAAAGGGGAAGGGTCCGCACCTGGCCCAGCAGCTCTTGATGAGCCCCAGGCCCCGCCCCTGGCCGGAGCCTGACCCCGCGAACCCGACTCTGGCTGCGCACAGGTGCACTTCCAAGGGCCGCCGCTAGGGGGCGCTGGTGAGGGGGTTCGGGGACCCTCAGCCCCCACCGAGCTGCGGCCACCCCTGCACCCATGGGGGTACGGGTTGTCCTCCGCCATGGGGGAACGGGGCCCCCTTCTCCTTCGCGGAATCCCCAACCTTCCTCCCGGGGCACGCCTGCAACCTCCCCTCGCACTCACGGCCCCAGCGGCGGGCCCGTTCGCCCGCAGACGCCCTAGACGGAGGGCCGGGGTCCCCGTCTGGGGAGGGCACCCCCTGGAAGCCAGGGACGAGCGGCGACCGCGGCCTCTTCCAAAACGGCAGGCACACAGGCCTGCGCGGCAAAAAGCCCCCGGCAAGGCAGCACCACTCAAAGGGGAAGGGTCCGCACCTGGCCCAGCAGCTCTTGATGAGCCCCAGGCCCCGCCCCTGGCCGGAGCCTGACCCCGCCCACCCGACTCTGGCTGCGCACAGGTGCACTTCCAAGGGCCGCCGCTAGGGGGCGCTGGTGAGGGGGTTCGGGGACCCTCAGCACCCACCGGGCTGGGGCCACCCCTGCACCCATGGGGGTACGGGATTTTCTCCGCCATGGGGGAACGGGGCCCCCTTGCCCTTCGCGGAAGGCCCAACTTTCCTCCCGGGGGAAGCCTGCACCCTCCTCTCGCACTCACAACCCCAGCGGCGGGGCCGTGCGCCCGCAGACGCCCTAGACGGAGGGCCGGGGTCCCCGTCAGGGGAGGGCACCCCCTGGAAGCCAGGGACAAGCGGCGACCGCGGCCTCTTCCAAAACGGCAGGCACACAGGCCTGCGCGGCAAAAAGCCCCGGGCAAGGCAGCAACACTCAAAGGGGAAGGGTCCGCACCTGGCCCAGCAGCTCTTGATGAGCCCCAGGCCCCGCCCCTGGCCGGAGCCTGACCCCGCCCACCCGACTCTGGCTGCGCACAGGTGCACTTCCAAGGGCCGCCGCTAGGGGGCGCTGGTGAGGGGGTTCGGGGACCCTCACCCCCACCGGGCTGGGGCCACCCCTGCACCCATGGGGGTACGGGATTGTCTCCACCATGTGGGGAACGGGGCCCCCTTCCCCTTCGCGGAAGCCCCAACCTTCCTCCCGGGGCACGCCTGCACCCTCCCCTCGCACTCACGGCCCCAGCGGCGGGGCCGTGCGCCCGCAGACGCCCTAGACGGAGGGCCGGGGTCCCCGTCTGGGGAGGGCACCCCCTGGAAGCCAGGGACGAGCGGCGACCACGGCCTCTTCCAAAACGGCAGGCACACAGGCCTGCGCGGCAAAAAGCCCCGGGCAAGGCAGCAACACTCAAAGGGGAAGGGTCCGCACCTGGCCCAGCAGCTCTTGATGAGCCCCAGGCCCCGCCCCTGGCCGGAGCCTGACCCCGCCCACCCGACTCTGGCTGCGCACAGGTGCACTTCCAAGGGCCGCCGCTAGGGGGCGCTGGTGAGGGGGTTCGGGGACCCTCAGCCCCCACCGAGCTGCGGCCACCCCTGCATCCATGGTGGTACGGGTTGTCCTGCGCCATGGGGGAACGGGGCCCCCTTCCCCTTTTCGGAAGCCCCAACCTTCCTCCCGGGGCACGCCTGCACACTCCCCTCGCACTCACAGCCCCAGCGGCGGGGCCGTGCGCCCGCAGACGCCCTAGACGGAGGGCCGGGGTCCCCGTCAGGGGAGGGCACCCCCTGGAAGCCAGGGACGAGCGGCGAACGCGGCCTCTTCCAAAACGGCAGGCACACAGGCCTGCGCGGCAAAAAGCCCCCGGCAAGGCAGCACCACTCAAAGGGGAAGGGTCCGCACCTGGCCCAGCAGCTCTTGATGAGCCCCAGGCCCCGCCCCTGGCCGGAGCCTGACCCCGCCCACCCGACTCTGGCTGCGCACAGGTGCACTTCCTAGGGCCGCCGCTAGGGGGCGCTGGTGAGGGGTTCGGGGACCCTCAGCCTCCACCGGGCTGGGGCCACCCCTGCACCCATGGGGGTACGGGATTGTCTCCGCCATGGGGGAACGGGGCCCCCTTGCCCATCGCGGAAGCCCCAACCTTCCTCCCGGGGGAAGCCTGCACCCTCCTCTCGCACTCACAACCCCAGCGGCGGGGCCGTGCGCCCGCCGACGCCCTAGACGGAGGGAGGGGGTCACCGTCAGGGGAGGGCACCCCCTGGAAGCCAGGGACGAGCGGCGACCGCGGCCTCTTCCAAAACGGCAGGCACACATGCCTGCGCGGCAAAAAGCCCCGGGCAAGGCAGCACCACTCAAAGGGGAAGGGTCCACACCTGGCCCAGAGATCTTGATGAGCCCCAGGCCCCGCCCCTGGCCGGAGCCTGACCCCGCCCACCCGACTCTGGCTGCGCACAGGTGCACTTCCAAGGGACGCCGCTAGGGGCGCTGGTGAGGGGGTTCGGGGACCCTCAGCCCCCACCGGGCTGGGGCCACCCCTGCACCCATGGGGGTACGGGATTGTCTCCGCCATGTGGGGAACTGGCCCCCCTTCCCCTTCGCGGAAGCCCCAACCTTCCACCCGGGGCACGCCTGCACCCTCCCCTCGCACTCACGGACCCAGCGTCGGGGCCGTGCGCCCGCAGACGCCCTAGAAGGAGGGCCACGGTCCCCGTCTGGGGAGGGCACCCCCGGGAAGCCAGGGACGAGCGGCGACCGCGGCCTCTTCCAAAAGGGCAGGCACACAGGCCTGCGCGGCAAAAGCCCCCGGGAAGGCAGCACCACTCAAAGGGGAAGGGTCCGCACCTGGCCCAGCAGCTCTTGATGAGCCCCAGGCCCCGCCCCTGGCCGGAGCCTGACCCCGCCCACCCGACTCTGGCTGCGCAGAGGTGCACTTCCTAGGGCCGCCGCTAGGGGGCGCTGGTGAGGGGTTCGAGGACCCTCAGCCCCCACCGGGCTGGGGCCACCCCTGCACCCATGGGGGTATGGGATTGTCTCCGCCATGGGGGAACGGGGCCCCCTTGCCCATCGCGGAAGCCCCAACCTTCCTCCCGGGGGAAGCCTGCACCCTCCTCTCGCACTCACAACCCCAGCGGCGGGGCCGTGCGCCCGCAGACGCCCTAGACGGAGGGCCGGCGTCCCCGTCAGGGGAGGGCACCCCCTGGAAGCCAGGGACGAGCGGCGACCGCGGCCTCTTCCAAAACGGCAGGCACACAGGCCTGCGCGGCAAAAAGCCCCGGGCAAGGCAGCACCACTCAAAGGGGAAGGGTCCGCACCTGGCCCAGCAGCTCTTGATGAGCCCCAGGCCCCGCCCCTGGCCGGAGCCTGACCCCGCCCACCCGACTCTGTCTGCGCACAGGTGCACTTCCAAGGGCCGCCGCTAGGGGGCGATGGTGAGGGGGTTCGGGGACCCTCAGCCCCCACCGAGCTGCGGCCACCCCTGCACCCATGGGGGTACGGGTTGTCCTCCGCCATGGGGGAACGAGGCCCCCTTCCCCTTCGCGGAGGCCCCAACCTTCCTCCCGGGGCACGCCTGCACCCTCCCCTCGCACTCACGGCCCCAGCGGCGGGGCCGTGGGCCCGCAAACGCCCTAGACGGAGGCCGGGGTCCCCGTCTGGGGAGGGCACCCCCTGGAAGCCAGGGACGAGCGGCGACCGCGGCCTCATCCAAAACGGCAGGCACACAGGCCTGCGCGGCAAAAAGCCCCCGGCAAGGCAGCACCACTCAAAGGGGAAGGGTCCGCACCTGGCCCAGCAGCTCTTGATGAGCCCCAGGCCCCGCCCCTGGCCGGAGCCTGACCCCGCCCACCCGACTCTGGCTGCGCACAGGTGCACTTCCTAGGGCCGCCGCTAGGGGGCGCTGGTGAGGGGTTCGGGGACCCTCAGCCCCCAACGGGCTGCGGCCACCCCTGCACCCATGGGGGTACGGGATTGTCTCCGCCATGTGGGGAACGGGGCCCCCTTCCCCTTCGCGGAAGCCCCAACCTTCCTCCCGGGGCATGCCTGCACCCTCCCCTCGCACTCACGGCCCCAGCGGCGGGGCCGTGCGCCCGCAGACGCCCTAGACGGAGGGCCGGGGTCCCCGTCTGCGGAGGGCACCCCCTGGAAGCCAGGGACGAGCGGCGACCGCGGCCTCTTCCAAAACGGCAGGCACACAGGCCTGCGCGGCAAAAAGCCCCCGGCAAGGCACACCACTCAAAGGGGAAGGGTCCGCACCTGGCCCAGCAGCTCTTGATGAGCCCCAGGCCCCGCCCCTGGCCGGAGCCTGACCCCGCCCACCCGACTCTGGCTGCGCACAGGTGCACTTCCAAGGGCCGCCGCTAGGGGGCGCTGGTGAGGGGGTTCGGGGACCCTCAGCACCCACCGGGCTGGGGCCACCCCTGCACCCATGGGGGTACGGGATTTTCTCCGCCATGGGAGAACGGGGCCCCCTTGCCCTTCGCGGAAGGCCCAACTTTCCTCCCGGGGGAAGCCTGCACCCTCCTCTCGCACTCACAACCCCAGCGGCGGGGCCGTGCGCCCGCAGACGCCCTAGACGGAGGGCCGGGGTCCCCGTCAGGGGAGGGCACCCCCTGGAAGCCAGGGACAAGCGGCGACCGCGGCCTCTTCCAAAACGGCAGGCACACAGGCCTGCGCGGCAAAAAGCCCCGGGCAAGGCAGCAACACTCAAAGGGGAAGGGTCCGCACCTGGCCCAGCAGCTCTTGATGAGCCCCAGGCCCCGCCCCTGGCCGGAGCCTGACCCCGCCCACCCGACTCTGGCTGCGCACAGGTGCACTTCCAAGGGCCGCCGCTAGGGGGCGCTGGTGAGGGGGTTCGGGGACCCTCAGCCCCCACCGAGCTGCGGCCACCCCTGCACCCATGGGGGTACGGGTTGTCCTCCGCCATGGGGGAACGGGGCCCCCTTCTCCTTCGCGGAATCCCCAACCTTCCTCCCGGGGCACGCCTGCAACCTCCCCTCGCACTCACGGCCCCAGCGGATGGCCCGTTCGCCCGCAGACGCCCTAGACGGAGGGCCGGGGTCCCCGTCTGGGGAGGGCACCCCCTGGAAGCCAGGGACGAGCGGCGACCGCGGCCTCTTCCAAAACGGCAGGCACACAGGCCTGCGCGGCAAAAAGCCCCCGGCAAGGCAGCAACACTCAAAGGGGAAGGGTCCGCACCTGGCCCAGCAGCTCTTGATGAGCCCCAGGCCCCGCCCCTGGCCGGAGCCTGACCCCGCCCACCCGACTCTGGCTGCGCACAGGTGCACTTCCAAGGGCCGCCGCTAGGGGGCGCTGGTGAGGGGGTTCGGGGACCCTCACCCCCACCGGGCTGGGGCCACCCCTGCACCCATGGGGGTACGGGATTGTCTCCACCATGTGGGGAACGGGGCCCCCTTCCCCTTCGCGGAAGCCCCAACCTTCCTCCCGGGGCACGCCTGCACCCTCCCCTCGCACTCACGGCCCCAGCGGCGGGGCCGTGCGCCCGCAGACGCCCTAGACGGAGGGCCGGGGTCCCCGTCTGGGGAGGGCACCCCCTGGAAGCCAGGGACGAGCGGCGACCACGGCCTCTTCCAAAACGGCAGGCACACAGGCCTGCGCGGCAAAAAGCCCCCGGCAAGGCAGCACCACTCAAAGGGGAAGGGTCCGCACCTGGCCTAGCAGCTCTTGATGAGCCCCAGGCCCCGCCCCTGTCCGGAGCCTGACCCCGCCCACCCGACTCTGGCTGCGCACAGGTGCACTTCCAAGGGCCGCCGCTAGGGGGCGCTGGTGAGGGGGTTCGGGGACCCTCAGCCCCCACCGGGCTGGGGCCACCACTGCACCCATGGGGGTACGGGATTGTCTCCGCCATGTGGGGAACGGGGCCCCCTTCCCCTTCGCGGAAGCCCCAACCTTCCTCCCGGGGCACGCCTGCACCGTGCACTCGCACTCACGGCCCCAGCGGCGGGGCCGTGCGCCCGCAGACGCCCTAGACGGAGGGCCGGGGTCCTCGTCTGGGGAGGGCACCCCCTGGAAGCCAGGGACGAGCGGCGACCGCGGCCTCTACCAAAACGGCAGGCACACAGGCCTGCGCGGCAAAAAGTCCACGGCAAGGCAGCACCACTCAAAGGGGAAGGGTCCGCACCTGGCCCAGCAGTTCTTGATGAGCCCCAGGCCCCGCCCCTGGCCGGAGCCTGACCCCGCCCACCCGACTCTGGCTGCGCACAGGTGCACTTCCAGGGGCCGCCGCTAGGGGGCGCTGGTGAGGGGGTTCGGGGACCCTCAGCCCCCACCGGGCTGCGGCCACCCCTCCACCCATGGGGGTACGGGATTGTCTCCGCCATGTGGGGAACGGGGCCCCCTTCCCCTTCGCGGAAGCCCCAACCTTCCTCCCGGGGCACGCCAGCACCCTCCCCTCGCACTCACGGCCCCAGCGGCGGGGCCGTGCGCCCGCAGACGCCCTAGACGGAGGGCCGGGGTCCCCGTCTGGGGAGGGCACCCCCTGGAAGCCAGGGACGAGTGGCGACCGCGGCCTCTTCCAAAACGGCAGGCACACAGGCCTGCGCGGCAAAAAGCCCCCGGCAAGGCAGCACCACTCAAAGGGGAAGGGTCCGCACCTGGCCCAGCAGCTCTTGATGAGCCCCAGGCCCCGCCCCTGGCCGGAGCCTGACCCCGCCCACCCGACTCTGGCTGCGCACAGGTGCACTTCCAAGGGCCGCCGCTAGGGGGCGCTGGTGAGGGGGTTCGGGGACCCTCAGCACCCACCGGGCTGGGGCCACCCCTGCACCCATGGGGGTACGGGATTTTCTCCGCCATGGGGGAACGGGGCCCCCTTGCCCTTCGCGGAAGGCCCAACTTTCCTCCCGGGGGAAGCCTGCACCCTCCTCTCGCACTCACAACCCCAGCGGAGGGGCCGTGCGCCCGCAGACGCCCTAGACGGAGGGCCGGGGTCCCCGTCAGGGGAGGGCACCCCCTGGAAGCCAGGGACAAGCGGCGACCGCGGCCTCTTCCAAAACGGCAGGCACACAGGCCTGCGCGGCAAAAAGCCCCGGGCAAGGCAGCACCACTCAAAGGGGAAGGGTCCGCACCTGGCCCAGCAGCTCTTGATGAGCCCCAGGCCCCGCCCCTGGCCGGAGCCTGACCCCGCCCACCCGACTCTGGCTGCGCACAGGTGCACTTCCAAGGGCCGCCGCTAGGGGGCGCTGGTGAGGGGGTTCGGGGACCCTCAGCCCCCAACGAGCTGCGGCCACCCCTGCATCCATGGGGGTACGGGTTGTCCTGCGCCATGGGGGAACGGGGCCCCCTTCCCCTTTTCGGAAGCCCCAACCTTCCTCCCGGGGCACGCCTGCACACTCCCCTCGCACTCACAGCCCCAGCGGCGGGGCCGTGCGCCCGCAGACGCCCTAGACGGAGGGCCGGGGTCCCCGTCAGGGGAGGGCACCCCCTGGAAGCCAGGGACGAGCGGCGAACGCGGCCTCTTCCAAAACGGCAGGCACACAGGCCTGCGCGGAAAAAGCCCCCGGCAAGGCAGCACCACTCAAAGGGGAAGGGTCCGCACCTGGCCCAGCAGCTCTTGATGAGCCCCAGGCCCCGCCCCTGGCCGGAGCCTGACCCCGCCCACCCGACTCTGGCTGCGCACAGGTGCACTTCCAAGGGCCGCCGCTAGGGGGCGCTGGTGAGGGGGTTCGGGGACCCTCAGCCCCCACCGAGCTGCGGCCACCCCTGCACCCACGGGGGTACGGGTTGTCCTCCGCCATGGGGGACGGGGCCCCCTTCTCCTTCGCGGAAGCCCCAACCTTCCTCCCGGGGCACGCCTGCACACTCCCCTCGCACTCACGGCCCCAGCGGCGGGGCCGTGCGCCCGCAGACGCCCTAGACGGAGGGCCGGGGTCCCCGTCTGGGGAGGGCACCCCCTGGAAGCCAGGGACCAGCGGCGACCGCGGCCTCTTCCAAAACGGCAGGCACACAGGCCTGCGCGGCAAAAAGCCCCCGGCAAGGCAGCACCACTCAAAGGGGAAGGGTCCGCACCTGGCCCAGCAGCTCTTGATGAGCCCCAGGCCCCGCCCCTGGCCGGAGCCTGACCCGCCCACCCGACTCTGGCTGCGCACAGGTGCACTTCCTAGGGCCGCCGCTAGGGGGCGCTGGTGAGGGGTTCGGGGACCCTCAGCCTCCACCGGGCTGGGGCCACCCCTGCACCCATGGGGGTACGGGATTGTCTCCGCCATGGGGGAACGGGGCCCCCTTGCCCATCGCGGAAGCCCCAACCTTCCTCCCGGGGGAAGCCTGCACCCTCCTCTCGCACTCACAACCCCAGCGGCGGGGCCGTGCGCCCGCCGACGCCCTAGACGGAGGGAGGGGGTCACCGTCAGGGGAGGGCACCCCCTGGAAGCCAGGGACGAGCGGCGACCGCGGCCTCTTCCAAAACGGCAGGCACAAAGGCCTGCGCGGCAAAAAGCCCCGGGCAAGGCAGCACCACTCAAAGGGGAAGGGTCCGCACCTGGCCCAGCAGATCTTGATGAGCCCCAGGCCCCGCCCCTGGCCGGAGCCTGACCCCGCCCACCCGACTCTGGCTGCGCACAGGTGCACTTCCAAGGGACGCCGCTAGGGGCGCTGGTGAGGGGGTTCGGGGACCCTCAGCCCCCACCGGGCTGGGGCCACCCCTGCACCCATGGGGGTACGGGATTGTCTCCGCCATGTGGGGAACTGGCCCCCCTTCCCCTTTGCGGAAGCCCCAACCTTCCTCCCGGGGCACGCCTGCACCCTCCCCTCGCACTCACGGCCCCAGCGGCGGGGACGTGCGCCCGCAGACGCCCTAGACGGAGGGCCGGGGTCCCCGTCAGGGAAGGGCACCCCCTGGAAGCCAGGGACGAGCGGCCACCGCGGCCTCTTCCAAAACGGCAGGCACACAGGCCTGCGCGGCAAAAAGCCCCAGGCAAGGCAGCACGACTCAAAGGGGAAGGGTCCACACCTGGCCCAGCAGCTCTTGATGAGAACCAGGCCCGCCCCTGGCCGGAGCCTGACCCCGCCCACCCGACTCTGGCTGCGCAGAGGTGCACTTCCAAGGGCCGCCGCTAGGGGGCGCTGGTGTGGGGGTTCGGGGACCCTCAGCCCCCAACGGGCTGGGGCCACCCCTGCACCCATGGGGGTACGGGATTGTCTCCGCCTGTGGGGAACGGGGCCCCCTTCCCCTTCGCGGAAGCCCCAACCTTCCTCCCGGGGCACGCCTGCACCCTCCCCTCGCACTCACGGCCCCAGCGGCGGGGACGTGCGCCCGCAGACGCCCTAGACGGAGGGCCGGGGTCCCCGTCAGGGAAGGGCACCCCCTGGAAGCCAGGGACGAGCGGCCACCGCGGCCTCTTCCAAAACGGCAGGCACACAGGCCTGCGCGGCAAAAAGCCCCAGGCAAGGCAGCACGACTCAAAGGGGAAGGGTCCGCACCTGGCCCAGCAGCTCTTGATGAGAACCAGGCCCCGCCCCTGGCCGGAGCCTGACCCCGCCCACCCGACTCTGGCTGCGCACAGGTGCACTTCCAAGGGCCGCCGCTAGGGGGCGATGGTGAGGGGGTTCGGGGACCCTCAGCCACCACCTGGCTGGGGCCACCCCTGCACACATGGAGGTACGGGATTGTCTCCGCCATGGGGGAACGGGGCCCCCTTGCCCTTCGCGGAAGCCCCAACCTTCCTCCCGGGGGAATCCTGCACCCTCCCCTCGCACTCACAACCCCAGCGGCGGGGCCGTGCGCCCGCAGACGCCCTAGACGGAGGGCCGGGGTCCCCGTCTGGGGAGGGCACCCCCTGGAAGCCAGGGACGAGCAGCGACCACGGCCTCTTCCAAAACGGCAGGCACACAGGCCTGCGCGGCAAAAAGCCCCCGGCAAGGCAGCACCACTCAAAGGGGAAGGGTCCGCACCTGGCCCAGCAGGTCTTGATGAGCCCCAGGCCCCGCCCCTGGCCGGAGCCTGACCCCGCCCACTCGACTCTGGCTGCGCACAGGTGCACTTCCTAGGGCCGCCGCTAGGGGGCGCTGGTGAGGGGGTTCGGGGACCCTCAGCCCCCAATGGTCTGGGGCCACCCATGCACCCATGGGGGTACGGGATTGTCTCCGCCATGTGGGGAACGGGGCCCCCTTCCCCTTCGCGGAAGCCCCAACCTTCCTCCCGGGGTACGCCTGCACCCTCCCCTCGCACTCACAGCCCCAGCGGCGGGGCCGTGCGCCCGCAAACGCCCTAGACGGAGGGCCGGGGTCCCCGTCAGGGGAGGGCACCCCCTGGAAGCCAGGGACGAGCGGCGACCGCGGCCTCTTCCAAAACGGCAGGCACACAGGCCTGCGCGGCAAAAAGCCCCCGGCAAGGCAGCACCACTCAAAGGGGAAGGGTCCGCACCTGGCCCAGCAGCTCTTGATGAGCCCCAGGCCCCGCCTCTGGCCGGAGACTGACCCCGCCCACCCGACTCTGGCTGCGCACAGGTGCACTTCCAAGGGCAGCCGCTAGGGGGCGCTGGTGAGGGGGTTCGGGGACCCTCAGCCCCCACCGAGCTGCGGCCACCCCTGCACCCATGGGGGTACGGGTTGTCCTCCCCCATGGGGGAACGGGGCCCCCTTCTCCTTCGCGGAATCCCCAACCTTCCTCCCGGGGCACGCCTGCAACCTCCCCTCGCACTCACGGCCCCAGCGGCGGGCCCGTTCGCCCGCAGACGCCCTAGACGGAGGGCCGGGGTCCCCGTCTGGGGAGGGCACCCCCTGGAAGCCAGGGACGAGCGGCGACCGCGGCCTCTTCCAAAACGGCAGGCACACAGGCCTGCGCGGCAAAAAGCCCCCGGCAAGGCAGCAACACTCAAAGGGGAAGGGTCCGCACCTGGCCCAGCAGCTCTTGATGAGCCCCAGGCCCCGCCCCTGGCCGGAGCCTGACCCCGCCCACCCGACTCTGGCTGCGCACAGGTGCACTTCCAAGGGCCGCCGCTAGGGGGCGCTGGTGAGGGGGTTCGGGGACCCTCAGCCCCCACCGGGCTGGGGCCACCACTGCACCCATGGGGGTACGGGATTGTCTCCGCCATGTGGGGAACGGGGCCCCCTTCCCCTTCGCGGAAGCCCCAACCTTCCTCCCGGGGCACGCCTGCACCCTGCACTCGCACTCACGGCCCCAGCGGCGGGGCCGTGCGCCCGCAGACGCCCTAGACGGAGGGCCGGGGTCCCCGTCAGGGGAGGGCACCCCCTGGAAGCCAGGGAGGAGCGGCGACCACGGCCTCTTCCAAAACGGCAGGCACACTAGCCTTTGCGGCAAAAAGCACCGGGCAAGGCAGCACCACTCAAAGGGGAAGGGTCCGCACCTGGCCCAGCAGCTCTTGATGAGCCGCAGGCCCCGCCCCTGACCGGAGCCTGACCCCGTGCACCCGACTCTGGCTGCGCACAGGTGCACTTCCTAGGGCCGCCGCTAGGGGGCGCTGGTGAGGGGGTTCGGGGACCCTCAGCCCCCAACGGGCTGCGGCCACCCCTGCACCCATGGGGGTACGGGTTGTCCTCCGCCATGGGGGAACGGGGCCCCATTCCCCTTCGCGGAAGCCCCAACCTTCCTCCCGGGGCACGCCTGCACCCTCCCCTCGCACTCACGGCCCCAACGGCAGGGCCGTGCGCACGCAGACGCCCTAGACGGAGGGCCGGGGTCCCCATCTGGGGAGGGCACCCCCTGGAAGCCAGGGACGAGCGGCGACCGCGGCCTCTTCCAAAACGGCAGGCACACAGGCCTGCGCTGCAAAAAGCCCCCGGCAAGGCAGCTCCACTCAAAGGGGAAGGGTCCGCACCTGGCCCAACAGCTCTTGATGAGCCCCAGGCCCCGCCCCTGCTCGGAGCCTGACCCGGCCCACCCGACTCTGGCTGCGCACAGGTGCACTTCCAAGGGCCGCCGCTAGGGGGCGCTGGTGAGGGGGTTCGGGGACCCTCAGCCCCCACCGGGCTGGGGCCACCCCTGCACCGATGGGGGTACGGGAATGTCTCCGCCATGGGGGAACGGGCCCCCTTGCCCTTCGCGGAAGCCCCAACCTTCCTCCCGGGGGAAGCCTGCACACTCCCATCGCACTCACAGCCCAAGCGGCGGGGCCGTGCGCCCGCAGACGCCCAAGACGGAGGGCCGGGGTCCCCGTCAGGGGAGGGCACCCCCTGGCAGCCAGGGACGAGCGGCGACCGCGGCCTCTTCCAAAACGGCAGGCACACAGGCCTGCGCGGCAAAAAGCCCCGGGCAAGGCAGCACCACTCAAAGGGGAAGGGTCCGCACCTGGCCCAGCAGCTCTTGATGAGCCCCTGGCCCCGCCCCTGGCCGGAGCCTGACCCCGCCCACCGACTCTGGCTGCGCAGAGGTGCACTTCCAAGGGCCGCCGCTAGGGGGCGCTGGTGAGGGGTTCGGGGACCCTCAGCCCCCACCGGGCTGGGGCCACCCCTGCACCCATGGGGGTACGGGATTGTCTCCGCCATGTGGGGAACGGGGCCCCCTTCCCCTTCGCGGAAGCCCCAACCTTCCTCCCGGGGCACGCCTGCACCCTCCCCTCGCACTCACAGCCCCAGCGGCGGGGCCGTGCGCCCGCAGACGCCCTAGACGGAGGGCCGGGGTCCCCGACAGGGGAGGGCACCCCCTGGAAGCCAGGGACGAGCGGCGACCGCGGCCTCTTCCAAAACGGCAGGCACACAGGCCTGCGTGGCAAACAGCCCCGGGCAAGGCAGCACCACTCAAAGGGGAAGGGTCCGCACCTGACCCAGCAGCTCTTGATGAGCCCCAGGCCCCGCCCCTGGCCGGAGCCTGATCCCGCCCACCCGACTCTGGCTGCGCACAGGTGCACTTCCAAGGGCCGCCGATAGGGGGCGCTGGTGAGGGGGTTCGGGGACCCTCAGCCCCCACCGGGCTGCGGCCACCCCTGCACCCATGGGGGTACGGGATTGTCACCGCCATGTGGGGAACGGGGCCCCCTTCCCCTTCGCGGAAGCCCCAACCTTCCTCCCGGGGCACGCCTGCACCCTCCCCTCGCACTCACGGCCCCAGCGGCAGGGCCAGCGCCCGCAGACGCCCTAGACGGAGGGCCGGGGTCCCCGTCAGGGGAGGGCACCCCCTGGAAGCCAGGGACTAGCGGCGACATGGCCTCTTCCAAAACGGCAGGCACACAGGCCTGCGCGGCAAAAAGCCCCGGGCAAGGCAGCACCACTCAATGGGGAAGGGTCCGCACCTGGCCCAGCAGCTCTTGATGAGCCCCAGGCCCCGCGCCTGGCCGGAGCCTGACCCCGCCCACCCGACTCTGGCTGCGCACAGTTGCACTTCCTAGGGCCGCCGCTAGGGGGCGCTGGTGAGGGGGTTCGGGGACACTCAGCCCCCAACGGGCTGCGGCCACCCCTGCACCCATGGAGGTACGGGTTGTCCTCCGCCATGGGGGAACGGGGCCCCCTTCCCCTTCGCGGAAGCCCCAACCTTCCTCCCGGGGCACGCCTGCACCCTCCCCTCGCACTCACGGCCCCAGCGGGGAGGCCGTGCGCCCGCAGACGCCCTAGACGGAGGGACGGGGTCCCCGTCTGGGGAGGGCACCCACTGGAAGCCAGGGACGAGCGGCGACCGCGGCCTCATCCAAAACGGCAGGCACGCAGGCCGGCGCGGCAAAAAGCCCCGGGCAAGGCAGCCCCACTCAAAGGGGAAGGGTCCCCACCTGGCCCAGCAGCTCTTGATGAGCCCCAGGCCCCGCCCCTGGCCGGAGCCTGACCCCGCCTACCCGAATCTGGCTGCGCACAGGTGCACTTCCAAGGGCCGCCGCTAGGGGGCGCTGGTGATGGGGTTCGGAGACCCTCAGCCCCCACCGGGCTGGGGCCACCCCGGCACCCATGGGGCTACGGGATTGTCCTCCCCCATGGGGCAATGGGGCCCCCTTTCCCTGCACGGAAGCCCCAACCTTCCTCCCGGGGCACGCCTGCACCCTCCCCTCGCACTCACAGCCCCAGCGGCGGGGCCTGCGCCCGCAGACGCCCTAGACGGAGGTCCGGCGTCCCCGTCAGGGGAGGGCACCCCCTGGAAGCCAGGGACCAGCGGCGACCGCGGCCTCTTCCAAAACAATAGGCACACAGGCCTGCGCGGCAAAAAGCCCCAGGCAAGGCAGCACCACTCAAAGGGGAAGGGTCCACACCTGGCCCAGCAGCTCTTGATGAGCCCCAAGCCCCGCCCCTGGCCGGAGCCTGACCCCGCCCACCCGACTCTGGCTGCGCAGAGGTGCACTTCCAAGGGCCGCCGCTAGGGGGCGCTGGTGTGGGGGTTCGGGGACCCTCAGCCCCCAACGGGCTGGGGCCACCCCTGCACCCATGGGGGTACGGGATTGTCTCCGCCTGTGGGGAACGGGGCCCCCTTCCCCTTCGCGGAAGCCCCAACCTTCCTCCCGGGGCACGCCTGCACCCTCCCCTCGCACTCCCGGCCCCAGCGGCGGGGACGTGCGCCCGCAGACGCCCTAGACGGAGGGCCGGGGTCCCCGTCAGGGAAGGGCACCCCCTGGAAGCCAGGGACGAGCGGCCACCGCGGCCTCTTCCAAAACGGCAGGCACACAGGCCTGCGCGGCAAAAAGCCCCCGGCAAGGCAGCACCACTCAAAGGGGAAGGGTCCGCACCTGGCCCAGCAGCTCTTGATGAGCCCCAGGCCCCGCCTCTGGCCGGAGACTGACCCCGCCCACCCGACTCTGGCTGCGCACAGGTGCACTTCCAAGGGCCGCCGCTAGGGGGCGCTGGTGAGGGGGTTCGGGGACCCTCAGCCCCCACCGAGCTCCGGCCACCCCTGCACCCATGGGGGTACGGGTTGTCCTCCCCCATGGGGGAACGGGGCCCCCTTCTCCTTCGCGGAATCCCCAACCTTCCTCCCGGGGCACGCCTGCAACCTCCCCTCGCACTCACGGCCCCAGCGGCGGGCCCGTTCGCCCGCAGACGCCCTAGACGGAGGGCCGGGGTCCCCGTCTGGGGAGGGCACCCCCTGGAAGCCAGGGACGAGCGGCGACCGCGGCCTCTTCCAAAACGGCAGGCACACAGGCCTGCGCGGCAAAAAGCCCCCGGCAAGGCAGCAACACTCAAAGGGGAAGGGTCCGCACCTGGCCCAGCAGCTCTTGATGAGCCCCAGGCCCCGCCCCTGGCCGGAGCCTGACCCCGCCCACCCGACTCTGGCTGCGCACAGGTGCACTTCCAAGGGCCGCCGCTAGGGGGCGCTGGTGAGGGGGTTCGGGGACCCTCAGCCCCCACCGGGCTGGGGCCACCACTGCACCCATGGGGGTACGGGATTGTCTCCGCCATGTGGGGAACGGGGCCCCCTTCCCCTTCGCGGAAGCCCCAACCTTCCTCCCGGGGCACGCCTGCACCCTGCACTCGCACTCACGGCCCCAGCGGCGGGGCCGTGCGCCCGCAGACGCCCTAGACGGAGGGCCGGGGTCCTCGTCTGGGGAGGGCACCCCCTGGAAGCCAGGGACGAGCGGCGACCGCGGCCTCTACCAAAACGGCAGGCACACAGGCCTGCGCGGCAAAAAGTCCACGGCAAGGCAGCACCACTCAAAGGGGAAGGGTCCGCACCTGGCCCAGCAGCTCTTGATGAGCCCCAGGCCCCGCCCCTGGCCGGAGCCTGACCCCGCCCACCCGACTCTGGCTGCGCACAGGTGCACTTCCAGGGGCCGCCGCTAGGGGGCGCTGGTGAGGGGGTTCGGGGACCCTCAGCCCCCACCGGGCTGCGGCCACCACTGCACCCATGGGGGTACGGGATTGTCTCCGCCATGTGGGGAACGGGGCCCCCTTCCCCTTCGCGGAAGCCCCAACCTTCCTCCCGGGGCACGCCAGCACCCTCCCCTCGCACTCACGGCCCCAGCGGCGGGGCCGTGCGCCCGCAGACGCCCTAGACGGAGGGCCGGGGTCCCCGTCTGGGGAGGGCACCCCCTGGAAGCCAGGGACGAGTGGCGACCGCGGCCTCTTCCAAAACGGCAGGCACACAGGCCTGCGCGGCAAAAAGCCCCCGGCAAGGCAGCACCACTCAAAGGGGAAGGGTCCGCACCTGGCCCAGCAGCTCTTGATGAGCCCCAGGCCCCGCCCCTGGCCGGAGCCTGACCCCGCCCACCCGACTCTGGCTGCGCACAGGTGCACTTCCAAGGGCCGCCGCTAGGGGGCGCTGGTGAGGGGGTTCGGGGACCCTCAGCCCCCACCGGGCTGCGGTCACCCCTATACCCATGGGGGTACGGGATTGTCTCCGCCATGTGGGGAACGGTGCCCCCTTACCCTTCGCGGAAGCCCCAACCTTCCTCCCGGGGAACGCCTGCACCTCCTCTCGCACTCACAGCCCCAGCGGCGGGGCCGTGCGCCCGCAGACGCCCTAGACGGAGGGCCGGGGTCCCCGTCAGGGGAGGGCACCCCCTGGAAGCCAGGGAGGAGCGGCGACCACGGCCTCTTCCAAAACGGCAGGCACACTAGCCTTTGCGGCAAAAAGCACCGGGCAAGGCAGCACCACTCAAAGGGGAAGGGTCCGCACCTGGCCCAGCAGCTCTTGATGAGCCGCAGGCCCCGCCCCTGACCGGAGCCTGACCCCGTGCACCCGACTCTGGCTGCGCACAGGTGCACTTCCTAGGGCCGCCGCTAGGGGGCGCTGGTGAGGGGGTTCGGGGACCCTCAGCCCCCAACGGGCTGCGGCCACCCCTGCACCCATGGGGGTACGGGTTGTCCTCCGCCATGGGGGAACGGGGCCCCATTCCCCTTCGCGGAAGCCCCAACCTTCCTCCCGGGGCACGCCTGCACCCTCCCCTCGCACTCACGGCCCCAACGGCGGGGCCGTGCGCACGCAGACGCCCTAGACGGAGGGCCGGGGTCCCCGTCTGGGGAGGGCACCCCCTGGAAGCCAGGGACGAGCGGCGAACGCGGCCTCTTCCAAAACGGCAGGCACACAGGCCTGCGCGGCAAAAAGCCCCGGGCAAGGCAGCAACACTCAAAGGGGAAGGGTCCGCACCTGGCCCAGCAGCTCTTGATGAGCCCCAGGCCCCGCCCCTGGCCGGAGCCTGACCCCGCCCACCCGACTCTGGCTGCGCACAGGTGCACTTCCAAGGGCCGCCGCTAGGGGGCGCTGGTGAGGGGGTTCGGGGACCCTCAACCCCCACCGAGCTGCGGCCACCCCTGCACCCATGGGGGTACGGGTTGTCCTCCGCCATGGGGGAACGGGGCCCCCTTCTCCTTCGCGGAATCCCCAACCTTCCTCCCGGGGCACGCCTGCAACCTCCCCTCGCACTCACGGCCCCAGCGGATGGCCCGTTCGCCCGCAGACGCCCTAGACGGAGGGCCGGGGTCCCCGTCTGGGGAGGGCACCCCCTGGAAGCCAGGGACGAGCGGCGACCGCGGCCTCTTCCAAAACGGCAGGCACACAGGCCTGCGCGGCAAAAAGCCCCCGGCAAGGCAGCAACACTCAAAGGGGAAGGGTCCGCACCTGGCCCAGCAGCTCTTGATGAGCCCCAGGCCCCGCCCCTGGCCGGAGCCTGACCCCGCCCACCCGACTCTGGCTGCGCACAGGTGCACTTCCAAGGGCCGCCGCTAGGGGGCGCTGGTGAGGGGGTTCGGGGACCCTCACCCCCACCGGGCTGGGGCCACCCCTGCACCCATGGGGGTACGGGATTGTCTCCACCATGTGGGGAACGGGGCCCCCTTCCCCTTCGCGGAAGCCCCAACCTTCCTCCCGGGGCACGCCTGCACCCTCCCCTCGCACTCACGGCCCCAGCGGCGGGGCCGTGCGCCCGCAGACGCCCTAGACGGAGGGCCGGGGTCCCCGTCTGGGGAGGGCACCCCCTGGAAGCCAGGGACGAGCGGCGACCACGGCCTCTTCCAAAACGGCAGGCACACAGGCCTGCGCGGCAAAAAGCCCCCGGCAAGGCAGCACCACTCAAAGGGGAAGGGTCCGCACCTGGCCTAGCAGCTCTTGATGAGCCCCAGGCCCCGCCCCTGTCCGGAGCCTGACCCCGCCCACCCGACTCTGGCTGCGCACAGGTGCACTTCCAAGGGCCGCCGCTAGGGGGCGCTGGTGAGGGGGTTCGGGGACCCTCAGCCCCCACCGGGCTGGGGCCACCACTGCACCCATGGGGGTACGGGATTGTCTCCGCCATGTGGGGAACGGGGCCCCCTTCCCCTTCGCGGAAGCCCCAACCTTCCTCCCGGGGCACGCCTGCACCCTGCACTCGCACTCACGGCCCCAGCGGCGGGGCCGTGCGCCCGCAGACGCCCTAGACGGAGGGCCGGGGTCCTCGTCTGGGGAGGGCACCCCCTGGAAGCCAGGGACGAGCGGCGACCGCGGCCTCTACCAAAACGGCAGGCACACAGGCCTGCGCGGCAAAAAGTCCACGGCAAGGCAGCACCACTCAAAGGGGAAGGGTCCGCACCTGGCCCAGCAGTTCTTGATGAGCCCCAGGCCCCGCCCCTGGCCGGAGCCTGACCCCGCCCACCCGACTCTGGCTGCGCACAGGTGCACTTCCAGGGGCCGCCGCTAGGGGGCGCTGGTGAGGGGGTTCGGGGACCCTCAGCCCCCACCGGGCTGCGGCCACCCCTCCACCCATGGGGGTACGGGATTGTCTCCGCCATGTGGGGAACGGGGCCCCCTTCCCCTTCGCGGAAGCCCCAACCTTCCTCCCGGGGCACGCCAGCACCCTCCCCTCGCACTCACGGCCCCAGCGGCGGGGCCGTGCGCCCGCAGACGCCCTAGACGGAGGGCCGGGGTCCCCGTCTGGGGAGGGCACCCCCTGGAAGCCAGGGACGAGTGGCGACCGCGGCCTCTTCCAAAACGGCAGGCACACAGGCCTGCGCGGCAAAAAGCCCCCGGCAAGGCAGCACCACTCAAAGGGGAAGGGTCCGCACCTGGCCCAGCAGCTCTTGATGAGCCCCAGGCCCCGCCCCTGGCCGGAGCCTGACCCCGCCCACCCGACTCTGGCTGCGCACAGGTGCACTTCCAAGGGCCGCCTTTAGGGGGCGCTGGTGAGGGGGTTCGGGGACCCTCAGCACCCACCGGGCTGGGGCCACCCCTGCACCCATGGGGGTACGGGATTTTCTCCGCCATGGGGGAACGGGGCCCCCTTGCCCTTCGCGGAAGGCCCAACTTTCCTCCCGGGGGAAGCCTGCACCCTCCTCTCGCACTCACAACCCCAGCGGCGGGGCCGTGCGCCCGCAGACGCCCTAGACGGAGGGCCGGGGTCCCCGTCAGGGGAGGGCACCCCCTGGAAGCCAGGGACAAGCGGCGACCGCGGCCTCTTCCAAAACGGCAGGCACACAGGCCTGCGCGGCAAAAAGCCCCGGGCAAGGCAGCACCACTCAAAGGGGAAGGGTCCGCACCTGGCCCAGCAGCTCTTGATGAGCCCCAGGCCCCGCCCCTGGCCGGAGCCTGACCCCGCCCACCCGACTCTGGCTGCGCACAGGTGCACTTCCAAGGGCCGCCGCTAGGGGGCGCTGGTGAGGGGGTTCGGGGACCCTCAGCCCCCACCGAGCTGCGGCCACCCCTGCATCCATGGGGGTACGGGTTGTCCTGCGCCATGGGGGAACGGGGCCCCCTTCCCCTTTTCGGAAGCCCCAACCTTCCTCCCGGGGCACGCCTGCACACTCCCCTCGCACTCACAGCCCCAGCGGCGGGGCCGTGCGCCCGCAGACGCCCTAGACGGAGGGCCGGGGTCCCCGTCAGGGGAGGGCACCCCCTGGAAGCCAGGGACGAGCGGCGAACGCGGCCTCTTCCAAAACGGCAGGCACACAGGCCTGCGCGGAAAAAGCCCCCGGCAAGGCAGCACCACTCAAAGGGGAAGGGTCCGCACCTGGCCCAGCAGCTCTTGATGAGCCCCAGGCCCCGCCCCTGGCCGGAGCCTGACCCCGCCCACCCGACTCTGGCTGCGCACAGGTGCACTTCCAAGGGCCGCCGCTAGGGGGCGCTGGTGAGGGGGTTCGGGGACCCTCAGCCCCCACCGAGCTGCGGCCACCCCTGCACCCACGGGGGTACGGGTTGTCCTCCGCCATGGGGGACGGGGCCCCCTTCTCCTTCGCGGAAGCCCCAACCTTCCTCCCGGGGCACGCCTGCACACTCCCCTCGCACTCACGGCCCCAGCGGCGGGGCCGTGCGCCCGCAGACGCCCTAGACGGAGGGCCGGGGTCCCCGTCTGGGGAGGGCACCCCCTGGAAGCCAGGGACCAGCGGCGACCGCGGCCTCTTCCAAAACGGCAGGCACACAGGCCTGCGCGGCAAAAAGCCCCCGGCAAGGCAGCACCACTCAAAGGGGAAGGGTCCGCACCTGGCCCAGCAGCTCTTGATGAGCCCCAGGCCCCGCCCCTGGCCGGAGCCTGACCCGCCCACCCGACTCTGGCTGCGCACAGGTGCACTTCCTAGGGCCGCCGCTAGGGGGCGCTGGTGAGGGGTTCGGGGACCCTCAGCCTCCACCGGGCTGGGGCCACCCCTGCACCCATGGGGGTACGGGATTGTCTCCGCCATGGGGGAACGGGGCCCCCTTGCCCATCGCGGAAGCCCCAACCTTCCTCCCGGGGGAAGCCTGCACCCTCCTCTCGCACTCACAACCCCAGCGGCGGGGCCGTGCGCCCGCCGACGCCCTAGACGGAGGGAGGGGGTCACCGTCAGGGGAGGGCACCCCCTGGAAGCCAGGGACGAGCGGCGACCGCGGCCTCTTCCAAAACGGCAGGCACACAGGCCTGCGCGGCAAAAAGCCCCGGGCAAGGCAGCACCACTCAAAGGGGAAGGGTCCGCACCTGGCCCAGCAGATCTTGATGAGCCCCAGGCCCCGCCCCTGGCCGGAGCCTGACCCCGCCCACCCGACTCTGGCTGCGCACAGGTGCACTTCCAAGGGACGCCGCTAGGGGCGCTGGTGAGGGGGTTCGGGGACTCTCAGCCCCCACCGGGCTGGGGCCACCCCTGCACCCATGGGGGTACGGGATTGTCTCCGCCATGTGGGGAACTGGCCCCCCTTCCCCTTCGCGGAAGCCCCAACCTTCCTCCCGGGGCACGCCTGCACCCTCCCCTCGCACTCACGGCCCCAGCGGCGGGGACGTGCGCCCGCAGACGCCCTAGACGGAGGGCCGGGGTCCCCGTCAGGGAAGGGCACCCCCTGGAAGCCAGGGACGAGCGGCCACCGCGGCCTCTTCCAAAACGGCAGGCACACAGGCCTGCACGGCAAAAAGCCCCAGGCAAGGCAGCACGACTCAAAGGGGAAGGGTCCACACCTGGCCCAGCAGCTCTTGATGAGAACCAGGCCCGCCCCTGGCCGGAGCCTGACCCCGCCCACCCGACTCTGGCTGCGCACAGGTGCACTTCCAAGGGCCGCCGCTAGGGGGCGCTGGTGTGGGGGTTCGGGGACCCTCAGCCCCCAACGGGCTGGGGCCACCCCTGCACCCATGGGGGTACGGGATTGTCTCCGCCTGTGGGGAACGGGGCCCCCTTCCCCTTCGCGGAAGCCCCAACCTTCCTCCCGGGGCACGCCTGCACCCTCCCCTCGCACTCACGGCCCCAGCGGCGGGGCCGTGCGCCCGCAGACGCCCTAGACGGAGGGCCGGGGTCCCCGTCAGGGAAGGGCACCCCCTGGAAGCCAGGGACGAGCGGCCACCGCGGCCTCTTCCAAAACGGCAGGCACACAGGCCTGCGCGGCAAAAAGCCCCAGGCAAGGCAGCACGACTCAAAGGGGAAGGGTCCGCACCTGGCCCAGCAGCTCTTGATGAGAACCAGGCCCCGCCCCTGGCCGGAGCCTGACCCCGCCCACCCGACTCTGGCTGCGCACAGGTGCACTTCCAAGGGCCGCCGCTAGGGGGCGATGGTGAGGGGGTTCGGGGACCCTCAGCCACCACCTGGCTGGGGCCACCCCTGCACCCATGGAGGTACGGGATTGTCTCCGCCATGGGGGAACGGGGCCCCCTTGCCCATCGCGGAAGCCCCAACCTTCCTCCCGGGGGAATCCTGCACCCTCCCCTCGCACTCACAACCCCAGCGGCGGGGCCGTGCGCCCGCAGACGCCCTAGACGGAGGGCCGGGGTCCCCGTCTGGGGAGGGCACCCCCTGGAAGCCAGGGACGAGCAGCGACCACGGCCTCTTCCAAAACGGCAGGCACACAGGCCTGCGCGGCAAAAAGCCCCCGGCAAGGCAGCACCACTCAAAGGGGAAGGGTCCGCACCTGGCCCAGCAGGTCTTGATGAGCCCCAGGCCCCGCCCCTGGCCGGAGCCTGACCCCGCCCACCCGACTCTGGCTGCGCACAGGTGCACTTCCTAGGGCCGCCGCTAGGGGGCGCTGGTGAGGGGGTTCGGGGACCCTCAGCCCCCACCGAGCTGCGGCCACCCCTGCACCCATGGGGGTACGGGTTGTCCTCCCCCATGGGGGAACGGGGCCCCCTTCTCCTTCGCGGAATCCCCAACCTTCCTCCCGGGGCACGCCTGCAACCTCCCCTCGCACTCACGGCCCCAGCGGCGGGCCCGTTCGCCCGCAGACGCCCTAGACGGAGGGCCGGGGTCCCCGTCTGGGGAGGGCACCCCCTGGAAGCCAGGGACGAGCGGCGACCGCGGCCTCTTCCAAAACGGCAGGCACACAGGCCTGCGCGGCAAAAAGCCCCCGGCAAGGCAGCAACACTCAAAGGGGAAGGGTCCGCACCTGGCCCAGCAGCCCTTGATGAGCCCCAGGCCCCGCCCCTGGCCGGAGCCTGACCCCGCCCACCCGACTCTGGCTGCGCACAGGTGCACTTCCAAGGGCCGCCGCTAGGGGGCGCTGGTGAGGGGGTTCGGGGACCCTCAGCCCCCACCGGGCTGGGGCCACCACTGCATCCATGGGGGTACGGGATTGTCTCCGCCATGTGGGGAACGGGGCCCCCTTCCCCTTCGCGGAAGCCCCAACCTTCCTCCCGGGGCACGCCTGCACCCTCCCCTCGCACTCACAGCCCCAGCGGCGGGGCCGTGCGCCCGCAGACGCCCTAGACGGAGGGCCGGGGTCCCCGACAGGGGAGGGCACCCCCTGGAAGCCAGGGACGAGCGGCGACCGCGGCCTCTTCCAAAACGGCAGGCACACAGGCCTGCGTGGCAAACAGCCCCGGGCAAGGCAGCACCACTCAAAGGGGAAGGGTCCGCACCTGACCCAGCAGCTCTTGATGAGCCCCAGGCCCCGCCCCTGGCCGGAGCCTGACCCCGCCCACCCGACTCTGGCTGCGCACAGGTGCACTTCCAAGGGCCGCCGATAGGGGGCGCTGGTGAGGGGGTTCGGGGACCCTCAGCCCCCACCGGGCTGCGGCCACCCCTGCACCCATGGGGGTACGGGATTGTCACCGCCATGTGGGGAACGGGGCCCCCTTCCCCTTCGCGGAAGCCCCAACCTTCCTCCCGGGGCACGCCTGCACCCTCCCCTCGCACTCACGGCCCCAGCGGCAGGGCCAACGCCCGCAGACGCCCTAGACGGAGGGCCGGGGTCCCCGTCAGGGGAGGGCACCCCCTGGAAGCCAGGGACTAGCGGCGACATGGCCTCTTCCAAAACGGCAGGCACACAGGCCTGCGCGGCAAAAAGCCCCGGGCAAGGCAGCACCACTCAATGGGGAAGGGTCCGCACCTGGCCCAGCAGCTCTTGATGGGCCCCAGGCCCCGCGCCTGGCCGGAGCCTGACCCCGCCCACCCGACTCTGGCTGCGCACAGTTGCACTTCCTAGGGCCGCCGCTAGGGGGCGCTGGTGAGGGGGTTCGGGGACACTCAGCCCCCAACGGGCTGCGGCCACCCCTGCACCCATGGAGGTACGGGTTGTCCTCCGCCATGGGGGAACGGGGCCCCCTTCCCCTTCGCGGAAGCCCCAACCTTCCTCCCGGGGCACGCCTGCACCCTCCCCTCGCACTCACGGCCCCAGCGGGGAGGCCGTGCGCCCGCATACGCCCTAGACGGAGGGACGGGGTCCCCGTCTGGGGAGGGCACCCACTGGAAGCCAGGGACGAGCGGCGACCGCGGCCTCTTCCAAAACGGCAGGCACGCAGGCCGGCGCGGCAAAAAGCCCCGGGCAAGGCAGCCCCACTCAAAGGGGAAGGGTCCCCACCTGGCCCAGCAGCTCTTGATGAGCCCCAGGCCCCGCCCCTGGCCGGAGCCTGACCCCGCCTACCCGAATCTGGCTGCGCACAGGTGCACTTCCAAGGGCCGCCGCTAGGGGGCGCTGGTGATGGGGTTCGGAGACCCTCAGCCCCCACCGGGCTGGGGCCACCCCGGCACCCATGGGGCTACGGGATTGTCCTCCCCCATGGGGCAATGGGGCCCCCTTTCCCTGCACGGAAGCCCCAACCTTCCTCCCGGGGCACGCCTGCACCCTCCCCTCGCACTCACAGCCCCAGCGGCGGGGCCTGCGCCCGCAGACGCCCTAGACGGAGGTCCGGCGTCCCCGTCAGGGGAGGGCACCCCCTGGAAGCCAGGGACCAGCGGCGACCGCGGCCTCTTCCAAAACAATAGGCACACAGGCCTGCGCGGCAAAAAGCCCCAGGCAAGGCAGCACCACTCAAAGGGGAAGGGTCCACACCTGGCCCAGCAGCTCTTGATGAGCCCCAAGCCCCGCCCCTGGCCGGAGCCTGACCCCGCCCACCCGACTCTGGCTGCGCAGAGGTGCACTTCCAAGGGCCGCCGCTAGGGGGCGCTGGTGTGGGGGTTCGGGGACCCTCAGCCCCCAACGGGCTGGGGCCACCCCTGCACCCATGGGGGTACGGGATTGTCTCCGCCTGTGGGGAACGGGGCCCCCTTCCCCTTCGCGGAAGCCCCAACCTTCCTCCCGGGGCACGCCTGCACCCTCCCCTCGCACTCACGGCCCCAGCGGCGGGGACGTGCGCCCGCAGACGCCCTAGACGGAGGGCCGGGGTCCCCGTCAGGGAAGGGCACCCCCTGGAAGCCAGGGACGAGCGGCCACCGCGGCCTCTTCCAAAACGGCAGGCACACAGGCCTGCGCGGCAAAAAGCCCCCGGCAAGGCAGCACCACTCAAAGGGGAAGGGTCCGCACCTGGCCCAGCAGCTCTTGATGAGCCCCAGGCCCCGCCTCTGGCCGGAGACTGACCCCGCCCACCCGACTCTGGCTGCGCACAGGTGCACTTCCAAGGGCCGCCGCTAGGGGGCGCTGGTGAGGGGGTTCGGGGACCCTCAGCCCCCACCGAGCTGCGGCCACCCCTGCACCCATGGGGGTACGGGTTGTCCTCCCCCATGGGGGAACGGGGCCCCCTTCTCCTTCGCGGAATCCCCAACCTTCCTCCCGGGGCACGCCTGCAACCTCCCCTCGCACTCACGGCCCCAGCGGCGGGCCCGTTCGCCCGCAGACGCCCTAGACGGAGGGCCGGGGTCCCCGTCTGGGGAGGGCACCCCCTGGAAGCCAGGGACGAGCGGCGACCGCGGCCTCTTCCAAAACGGCAGGCACACAGGCCTGCGCGGCAAAAAGCCCCCGGCAAGGCAGCAACACTCAAAGGGGAAGGGTCCGCACCTGGCCCAGCAGCTCTTGATGAGCCCCAGGCCCCGCCCCTGGCCGGAGCCTGACCCCGCCCACCCGACTCTGGCTGCGCACAGGTGCACTTCCAAGGGCCGCCGCTAGGGGGCGCTGGTGAGGGGGTTCGGGGACCCTCAGCCCCCACCGGGCTGGGGCCACCACTGCACCCATGGGGGTACGGGATTGTCTCCGCCATGTGGGGAACGGGGCCCCCTTCCCCTTCGCGGAAGCCCCAACCTTCCTCCCGGGGCACGCCTGCACCCTGCACTCGCACTCACGGCCCCAGCGGCGGGGCCGTACGCCCGCAGACGCCCTAGACGGAGGGCCGGGGTCCTCGTCTGGGGAGGGCACCCCCTGGAAGCCAGGGACGAGCGGCGACCGCGGCCTCTACCAAAACGGCAGGCACACAGGCCTGCGCGGCAAAAAGTCCACGGCAAGGCAGCACCACTCAAAGGGGAAGGGTCCGCACCTGGCCCAGCAGCTCTTGATGAGCCCCAGGCCCCGCCCCTGGCCGGAGCCTGACCCCGCCCACCCGACTCTGGCTGCGCACAGGTGCACTTCCAGGGGCCGCCGCTAGGGGGCGCTGGTGAGGGGGTTCGGGGACCCTCAGCCCCCACCGGGCTGCGGCCACCACTGCACCCATGGGGGTACGGGATTGTCTCCGCCATGTGGGGAACGGGGCCCCCTTCCCCTTCGCGGAAGCCCCAACCTTCCTCCCGGGGCACGCCAGCACCCTCCCCTCGCACTCACGGCCCCAGCGGCGGGGCCGTGAGCCCGCAGACGCCCTAGACGGAGGGCCGGGGTCCCCGTCTGGGGAGGGCACCCCCTGGAAGCCAGGGACGAGTGGCGACCGCGGCCTCTTCCAAAACGGCAGGCACACAGGCCTGCGCGGCAAAAAGCCCCGGGCAAGGCAGCACCACTCAAAGGGGAAGGGTCCGCACCTGGCCCAGCAGCTCTTGATGAGCCCCTGGCCCCGCCCCTGGCCGGAGCCTGACCCCGCCCACCGACTCTGGCTGCGCAGAGGTGCACTTCCAAGGGCCGCCGCTAGGGGGCGCTGGTGAGGGGGTTCGGGGACCCTCAGCCCCCACCGGGCTGGGGCCACCCCTGCACCCATGGGGGTACGGGATTGTCTCCGCCATGTGGGGAACGGGGCCCCCTTCCCCTTCGCGGAAGCCCCAACCTTCCTCCCGGGGCACGCCTGCACCCTCCCCTCGCACTCACAGCCCCAGCGGCGGGGCCGTGCGCCCGCAGACGCCCTAGACGGAGGGCCGGGGTCCCCGACAGGGGAGGGCACCCCCTGGAAGCCAGGGACGAGCGGCGACCGCGGCCTCTTCCAAAACGGCAGGCACACAGGCCTGCGCGGCAAAAGGCCCCCGGCAAGGCAGCACCACTCAAAGGGGAAGGGTCCGCATCTGGCCCAGCAGCTCTTGATGAGCCCCAGGCCCCGCCCCTGGCCGGAGCCTGACCCCGCCCACCCGACTCTGGCTGCGCACAGGTGCACTTCCTAGGGCCGCCGCTAGGGGGCGCTGGTGAGGGGGTTCGGGGACCCTCAGCCCCCAACGGGCTGCGGCCACCCCTGCACCCATGGGGGTACGGGTTGTCCTCCGCCATGGGGGAACGGGACCCCCTTCCCCTTCACGGAAGCCCCAACCTTCCTCCCGGGGCACGCCTGCACCCTCCCCTCGCACTCACGGCCCCAGCGGCGAGGCCGTGCGCCCGCAGACGCCCTAGACCGAGGGCCGGGCTCCCCGTCTGGGGAGGGCACCCCCTGGAAGCCAGGGACGAGCGGCGACCGCGGCCTCTTCCAAAACGGCAGGCACACAGGCCTGCGCGGCAAAAAGCCCCAGGCAAGGCAGCACCACTCAAAGGGGAAGGGTCCGCACCTGGCCCAGCAGCTCTTGATGAGCCCCAGGCCCTGCCCCTGGCCGGAGCCTGACCCCGCCCACCCGACTCTGGCTGCGCACAGGTGCACTTCCAAGGGCCGCCGCTAGGGGGCGCTGGTGAGGGGGTTCGGGGACGCTCAGCCCCCACCGAGCTTCGGCCAATCCTGCACCCATGGGGGTACGGGTTGTCCTCCGCCATGGGGGAACGGGGCCCCCTTCTCCTTCGCGGAAGCCCCAACCTTCCTCCCGGGGCACGCGTGCACCCTCCCCTCGCACTCACGGCCCCAGCGGCGGGGCCTTGCGCCCGCAGACGCCCTAGACGGAGGGACGGGGTCCCCGTCTGGGGAGGGCACCCACTGGAAGCCAGGGACGAGCGGCGACCGCGGCCTCTTCCAAAACGGCAGGCACGCAGGCCGGCGCGGCAAAAAGCCACGGGCAAGGCAGCCCCACTCAAAGGGGAAGGGTCCCCACCTGGCCCAGCAGCTCTTGATGAGCCCCAGGCCCCGCCCCTGGCCGGAGCCTGACCCCGCCCACCCGACTCTGGCTGCGCACAGGTGCACTTCCAAGGGCCGCCGCTAGGGGGCGCTGGTGAGGGGGTTCGGGGACCCTCAGCCCCCACCGGGCTGCGGTCACCCCTATACCCATGGGGGTACGGGATTGTCTCCGCCATGTGGGGAACGGTGTCCCCTTTCCCTTCGCGGAAGCCCCAACCTTCCTCCCGGGGAACGCCTGCACCTCCTCTCGCACTCACAGCCCCAGCGGCGGGGCCGTGCGCCCGCAGACGCCCTAGACGGAGGGCCGGGGTCCCCGTCAGGGGAGGGCACCCCCTGGAAGCCAGGGAGGAGCGGCGACCACGGCCTCTTCCAAAACGGCAGGCACACTAGCCTTTGCGGCAAAAAGCACCGGGCAAGGCAGCACTACTCAAAGGGGAAGGGTCCGCACCTGGCCCAGCAGCTCTTGATGAGCCGCAGGCCCCGCCCCTGACCGGAGCCTGACCCCGCGCACCCGACTCTGGCTGCGCACAGGTGCACTTCCTAGGGCCGCCGCTAGGGGGCGCTGGTGAGGGGGTTCGGGGACCCTCAGCCCCCAACGGGCTGCGGCCACCCCTGTACCCATGGGGGTACGGGTTGTCCTCCGCCATGGGGGAACGGGGCCCCATTCCCCTTCGCGGAAGCCCCAACCTTCCTCCCGGGGCACGCCTGCACCCTCCCCTCGCACTCACGGCCCCAACGGCGGGGCCGTGCGCACGCAGACGCCCTAGACGGAGGGCCGGGGTCCCCGTCTGGGGAGGGCACCCCCTGGAAGCCAGGGACGAGCGGCGACCGCGGCCTCTTCCAAAACGGCAGGCACACAGGCCTGCGCTGCAAAAAGCCCCCGGCAAGGCAGCTCCACTCAAAGGGGAAGGGTCCGCACCTGGCCCAACAGCTCTTGATGAGCCCCAGGCCCCGCCCCTGCTCGGAGCCTGACCCGGCCCACCCGACTCTGGCTGCGCACAGGTGCACTTCCAAGGGCCGCCGCTAGGGGGCGCTGGTGAGGGGGTTCGGGGACCCTCAGCCCCCACCGGGCTGGTGCCAGCCCTGCACCGATGGGGGTACGGGAATGTCTCCGCCATGGGGGAACGGGCCCCCTTGCCCTTCGCGGAAGCCCCAACCTTCCTCCCGGGGGAAGCCTGCACACTCCCCTCGCACTCACAGCCCAAGCGGCGGGGCCGTGCGCCCGCAGACGCCCAAGACGGAGGGCCGGGGTCCCCGTCAGGGGAGGGCACCCCCTGGCAGCCAGGGACGAGCGGCGACCGCGGCCTCTTCCAAAACGGCAGGCACACAGGCCTGCGCGGCAAAATGCCCCGGGCAAGGCAGCACCACTCAAAGGGGAAGGGTCCGCACCTGGCCCAGCAGCTCTTGATGAGCCCCTGGCCCCGCCCCTGGCCGGAGCCTGACCCCGCCCACCGACTCTGGCTGCGCAGAGGTGCACTTCCAAGGGCCGCCGCTAGGGGGCGCTGGTGAGGGGGTTCGGGGACCCTCAGCCCCCACCGGGCTGGGGCCACCCCTGCACCCATGGGGGTACGGGATTGTCTCCGCCATGTGGGGAACGGGGCCCCCTTCCCCTAGCGGAAACCCCAACCTTCCTCCCGGGGCACGCCTGCACCCTCCCCTCGCACTCACAGCCCCAGCGGCGGGGCCGTGCGCCCGCAGACGCCCTAGACGGAGGGCCGGGGTCCCCGTCAGGGGAGGGCACCCCCTGGAAGCCAGGGACGAGCGGCGACCGCGGCCTCTTCCAAAACGGCAGGCACACAGGCCTGCGCGGCAAAAAGCCCCCGGCAAGGCAGCACCACTCAAAGGGGAAGGGTCCGCACCTGGGCAAGCAGCTCTTGATGAGCCCCAGGCCCCGCCCCTGGCCGGAGCCTGACCCCGCCCACCCGACTCTGGCTGCGCACAGGTGCACTTCCAAGGGCCGCCGCTAGGGGGCGCTGGTGAGGGGGTTCGGGGACCCTCAGCCCACACCGAGATGCGGCCAACCCTGCACCCATGGGGGTACGGGTTGTCCTTCGCCATGGGGGAACGGGTCCCCCTTCCCCTTCGCGGAAGCCCCAACCTTCCTCCCGGGGCACGCCTGCACCCTCCCCTCGCACTCACGGCCCTAGCGGCGGGGCCGTGCGCCCGCAGACGCCCTAGATGGAGGGCCGGGGTCCCCGTCTGGGGAGGGCACCCCCTGGAAGCCAGGGACGAGCGGCGACCGCGGCCTCTTCCAAAACGGCAGGCACACAGGCCTGCGCGGCAAAAAGCCCCCGGCAAGGCAGCACCACTCAAAGGGGAAGGGTCCGCACCTGGCCCACCAGCTCTTGATGAGCCCCAGGCACCTACCCTGGCCGGAGCCTGACCCCGCCCACCCGACTCTGGCTGCGCACAGGTGCACTTCCAAGGGCCGCCGCTAGGTGGCGCTGGTGAGGGGGTTCAGGGACCCTCAGCCCCCACCGGGCTGGGGCCACCCCTGCACCCATGGGGGTATGGGATTGTCTCCGCCATGTGGGGAACCGGGCCCACTTCCCCTTCGCGGAAGCCCCAACCTTCCTCCCGGGGCACGCCTGCACCCTCCCCTCGCACTCACGGCCCCAGCGGCGGGGCCTCGCGCCCGCAGACGCCCTAGACGGAGGGCCGGCGTACCCGTCAGGGGAGGGCACCCCCTGGAAGCCAGGGACGAGCGGCGACCGCGGCCTCTTCCAAAACGGCAGGCACACAGGCCTGCGTGGCAAACAGCCCCGGGCAAGGCAGCACCACTCAAAGGGGAAGGGTCCGCACCTGGCCCAGCAGCTCTTGATGAGCCCCAGGCCCCGCCCCTGGCCGGAGCCTGACCCCGCCCACCCGACTCTGGCTGCGCACAGGTGCACTTCCAAGGGCCGCCGATAGGGGGCGCTGGTGAGGGGGTTCGGGGACCCTCAGCCCCCACCGGGCTGCGGCCACCCCTGTACCCATGGGGGTACGGGATTGTCACCGCCATGTGGGGAACGGGGCCCCCTTCCCCTTCGCGGAAGCCCCAACCTTCCTCCCGGGGTACGCCTGCACCCTCCCCTCGCACTCACGGCCCCAGCGGCAGGGCCAGCGCCCGCAGACGCCCTAGACGGAGGGCCGGGGTCCCCGTCAGGGGAGGGCACCCCGTGGAAGCCAGGGACGAGCGGCGACATGGCCTCTTCCAAAACGGCAGGCACACAGGCCTGCGCGGCAAAAAGCCCCGGGCAAGGCAGCACCACTCAATGGGGAAGGGTCCGCACCTGGCCCAGCAGCTCTTGATGAGCCCCAGGCCCCGCGCCTGGCCGGAGCCTGACCCCGCCCACCCGACTCTGGCTGCGCACAGTTGCACTTCCTAGGGCCGCCGCTAGGGGGCGCTGGTGAGGGGGTTCGGGGACACTCAGCCCCCAACGGGCTGCGGCCACCCCTGCACCCATGGGGGTACGGGTTGTCCTCCGCCATGGGGGAACGGGGCCCCCTTCCCCTTCGCGGAAGCCCCAACCATCCTCCCGGGGCACGCCTGCACCCTCCCCTCGCACTCACGGCCCCAGCGGCGAGGCCGTGCGCCCGCAGACGCCCTAGACGGAGGGCCGGGGTCCCCGTCTGGGGAGGGCACCCCCTGGAAGCCAGGCACGAGCGGCGACCGCGGCCTCTTCCAAAACGGCAGGCACACAGGCCTGCGCGGCAAAAAGCCCCCGGCAAGGCAGCACCACTCAAAGGGGAAGGGTCCGTACCTGGCCCAGCAGCTCTTGATGAGCCCCAGGCCCCGCCCCTGGCCGGAGCCTGACCCCGCCCACCCGATTCTGGCTGCGCACAGGTGCACTTCCTAGGGACGCCGCTAGGGGGCTCTGGTGAGGGGCTTCGGGGACCCTCAGCCCCCAACGGGCTGCGGCCACCCCTGCACCCATGGGGGTACGGGTTGTCCTCCGCCATGGGGGAACGGGGACCCCTTCCCCTTCGCGGAAGCCCCAACCTTCCTCCCGGGGCACGCCTGCACCCTCCCCTCGCACTCACGGCCCCAGCGGGGAGGCCGTGCGCCCGCAGACGCCCTAGACGGAGGGACGGGGTCCCCGTCTGGGGAGGGCACCCACTGGAAGCCAGGGACGAGCGGCGACCGCGGCCTCTTCCAAAACGGCAGGCACGCAGGCCGGCGCGGCAAAAAGCCCCGGGCAAGGCAGCCCCACTCAAAGGGGAAGGGTCCCCACCTGGCCCAGCAGCTCTTGATGAGCCCCACTCCCCGCCCCTGGCCGGAGCCTGACCCGGCCTACCCGACTCTGGCTGCGCACAGGTGCACTTCCAAGGGCCGCCGCTAGGGGGCGCTGGTGATGGGGTTCGGAGACCCTCAGCCCCCACCGGGCTGGGGCCACCCCGGCACCCATGGGGCTACGGGATTGTCCTCCCCCATGGGGCAATGGGGCCCCCTTTCCCTGCACGGAAGCCCCAACCTTCCTCCCGGGGCACGCCTGCACCCTCCCCTCGCACTCACAGCCCCAGCGGCGGAGCCTGCGCCCGCAGACGCCCTAGACGGAGGTCCGGCGTCCCCGTCAGGGGAGGGCACCCCCTGGAAGCCAGGGACGAGCGGCGACCGCGGCCTCTTCCAAAACGGCAGGCACACAGGCCTGCGCGGCAAAAAGCCCCCGGCAAGGCAGCACCACTCAAAGGGGAAGGGTCCGCACCTGGCCCAGCAGCTCTTGATGAGCCCCAGGCCCCGCCCCTGGCCGGAGACTGACCCCGCCCACCCGACTCTGGCTGCGCACAGGTGCACTTCCAAGGGCCGCCGCTAGGGGGCGCTGTTGAGGGGGTTCGGGGACCCTCAGCCCCCACCGAGCTGCGGCCACCCCTGCACCCATGGGGGTACGGGTTGTCCTCCGCCATGGGGGAACGGGGCCCCCTTCTCCTTCGCGGAATCCCCAACCTTCCTCCCGGGGCACGCCTGCAACCTCCCCTCGCACTCACGGCCCCAGCGGCGGGCCCGTTCGCCCGCAGACGCCCTAGACGGAGGGCCGGGGTCCCCGTCTGGGGAGGGCACCCCCTGGAAGCCAGGGACGAGCGGCGACCGCGGCCTCTTCCAAAACGGCAGGCACACAGGCCTGCGCGGCAAAAAGCCCCCGGCAAGGCAGCAACACTCAAAGGGGAAGGGTCCGCACCTGGCCCAGCAGCTCTTGATGAGCCCCAGGCCCCGCCCCTGGCCGGAGCCTGACCCCGCCCACCCGACTCTGGCTGCGCACAGGTGCACTTCCAAGGGCCGCCGCTAGGGGGCGCTGGTGAGGGGGTTCGGGGACCCTCACCCCCACCGGGCTGGGGCCACCCCTGCACCCATGGGGGTACGGGATTGTCTCCACCATGTGGGGAACGGGGCCCCCTTCCCCTTCACGGAAGCCCCAACCTTCCTCCCGGGGCACGCCTGCACCCTCCCCTCGCACTCACGGCCCCAGCGGCGGGGCCGTGCGCCCGCAGACGCCCTAGACGGAGGGCCGGGGTCCCCGTCTGGGGAGGGCACCCCCTGGAAGCCAGGGACGAGCGGCGACCACGGCCTCTTCCAAAACGGCAGGCACACAGGCCTGCGCGGCAAAAAGCCCCCGGCAAGGCAGCACCACTCAAAGTGGAAGGGTCCGCACCTGGCCTAGCAGCTCTTGATGAGCCCCAGGCCCCGACCCTGTCCGGAGCCTGACCCCGCCCACCCGACTCTGGCTGCGCACAGGTGCACTTCCAAGGGCCGCCGCTAGGGGGCGCTGGTGAGGGGGTTCGGGGACCCTCAGCCCCCACCGGGCTGGGGCCACCACTGCACCCATGGGGGTACGGAATTGTCTCCGCCATGTGGGGAACGGGGCCCCCTTCCCCTTCGCGGAAGCCGCAACCTTCCTCCCGGGGCACGCCTGCACCCTGCACTCGCACTCACGGCCCCAGCGGCGGGGCCGTGCGCCCGCAGACGCCCTAGACGGAGGGCCGGGGTCCTCGTCTGGGGAGGGCACCCCCTGGAAGCCAGGGACGAGCGGCGACCGCGGCCTCTACCAAAACGGCAGGCACACAGGCCTGCGCGGCAAAAAGTCCACGGCAAGGCAGCACCACTCAAAGGGGAAGGGTCCGCACCTGGCCCAGCAGCTCTTGATGAGCCCCAGGCCCCGCCCCTGGCCGGAGCCTGACCCCGCCCACCCGACTCTGGCTGCGCACAGGTGCACTTCCAGGGGCCGCCGCTAGTGGGCGCTGGTGAGGGGGTTCGGGGACCCTCAGCCCCCACCGGGCTGCGGCCACCCCTCCACCCATGGGGGTACGGGATTGTCTCCGCCATGTGGGGAACGGGGCCCCCTTCCCCTTCGCGGAAGCCCCAACCTTCCTCCCGGGGCACGCCAGCACCCTCCCCTCGCACTCACGGCCCCAGCGGCGGGGCCGTGCGCCCGCAGACGCCCTAGACGGAGGGCCGGGGTCCCCGTCAGGGGAGGGCACCCCCTGGAAGCCAGGGACAAGCGGCGACCGCGGCCTCTTCCAAAACGGCAGGCACACAGGCCTGCGCGGCAAAAAGCCCCGGGCAAGGCAGCAACACTCAAAGGGGAAGGGTCCGCACCTGGCCCAGCAGCTCTTGATGAGCCCCAGGCCCCGCCCCTGGCCGGAGCCTGACCCCGCCCACCCGACTCTGGCTGCGCACAGGTGCACTTCCAAGGGCCGCCGCTAGGGGGCGCTGGTGAGGGGGTTCGGGGACCCTCAGCCCCCACCGAGCTGCGGCCACCCCTGCATCCATGGGGGTACGGGTTGTCCTGCGCCATGGGGGAACGGGGCCCCCTTCCCCTTTTCGGAAGCCCCAACCTTCCTCCCGGGGCACGCCTGCACACTCCCCTCGCACTCACAGCCCCAGCGGCGGGGCCGTGCGCCCGCAGACGCCCTAGACGGAGGGCCGGGATCCCCGTCAGGGGAGGGCACCCCCTGGAAGCCAGGGACGAGCGGCGAACGCGGCCTCTTCCAAAACGGCAGGCACACAGGCCTGCGCGGAAAAAGCCCCCGGCAAGGCAGCACCACTCAAAGGGGAAGGGTCCGCACCTGGCCCAGCAGCTCTTGATGAGCCCCAGGCCCCGCCCCTGGCCGGAGCCTGACCCCGCCCACCCGACTCTGGCTGCGCACAGGTGCACTTCCTAGGGCCGCCGCTAGGGGGCGCTGGTGAGGGGGTTCGGGGACCCTCAGCCCCCACCGAGCTGCGGCCACCCCTGCACCCACGGGGGTACGGGTTGTCCTCCGCCATGGGGGACGGGGCCCCCTTCTCCTTCGCGGAAGCCCCAACCTTCCTCCCGGGGCACGCCTGCACACTCCCCTCGCACTCACGGCCCCAGCGGCGGGGCCGTGCGCCCGCAGACGCCCTAGACGGAGGGCCGGGGTCCCCGTCTGGGGAGGGCACCCCCTGGAAGCCAGGGACGAGCGGCGACCGCGGCCTCTTCCAAAACGGCAGGCACACAGGCCTGCGCGGCAAAAAGCCCCCGGCAAGGCAGCACCACTCAAAGGGGAAGGGTCCGCACCTGGCCCAGCAGCTCTTGATGAGCCCCAGGCCCCGCCCCTGGCCGGAGCCTGACCCCGCCCACCCGACTCTGGCTGCGCACAGGTGCACTTCCTAGGGCCACCGCTAGGGGGCGCTGGTGAGGGGTTCGGGGACCCTCAGCCTCCACCGGGCTGGGGCCACCCCTGCACCCATGGGGGTACGGGATTGTCTCCGCCATGGGGGAACGGGGCCCCCTTGCCCATCGCGGAAGCCCCAACCTTCCTCCCGGGGGAAGCCTGCACCCTCCTCTCGCACTCACAACCCCAGCGGCGGGGCCGTGCGCCCGCAGACGCCCTAGACGGAGGGAGGGGGTCACCGTCAGGGGAGGGCACCCCCTGGAAGCCAGGGACGAGCGGCGACCGCGGCCTCTTCCAAAACGGCAGGCACACAGGCCTGCGCGGCAAAAAGCCCCGGGCAAGGCAGCACCACTCAAAGGGGAAGGGTCCGCACCTGGCCCAGCAGATCTTGATGAGCCCCAGGCCCCGCCCCTGGCCGGAGCCTGACCCCGCCCACCCGACTCTGGCTGCGCACAGGTGCACTTCCAAGGGACGCCGCTAGGGGCGCTGGTGAGGGGGTTCGGGGACCCTCAGCCCCCACCGGGCTGGGGCCACCCCTGCACCCATGGGGGTACGGGATTGTCTCCGCCATGTGGGGAACGGGCCCCCCTTCCCCTTCGCGGAAGCCCCAACCTTCCACCTGGGGCACGCCTGCACCCTCCCCTCGCACTCACGGACCCAGCGTCGGGGCCGTGCGCCCGCAGACGCCCTAGAAGGAGGGCGACGGTCCCCGTCTGGGGAGGGCACCCCCGGGAAGCCAGGGACGAGCGGCGACCGCGGCCTCTTCCAAAACGGCAGGCACACAGGCCTGCGCGGCAAAAAGCCCCCGGGAAGGCAGCACCACTCAAAGGGGAAGGGTCCGCACCTGGCCCAGCAGCTCTTGATGAGCCCCAGGCCCCGCCCCTGGCCGGAGCCTGACCCCACCCACCCGACTCTGGCTGCGCACAGGTGCACTTCCTAGGGCCGCCGCTAGGGGGCGCTGGTGAGGGGTTCGAGGACCCTCAGCCCCCACCGGGCTGGGGCCACCCCTGCACCCATGGGGGTACGGGATTGTCTCCGCCATGGGGGAACGGGGCCCACTTGCCCATCGCGGAAGCCACAACCTTCCTCCCGGGGGAAGCCTGCACCCTCCTCTCGCACTCACAACCCCAGCGGCGGGGCCGTGCGCCCGCAGACGCCCTAGACGGAGGGCCGGGGTCCCCGTCAGGGGAGGGCACCCCCTGGAAGCCAGGGACGAGCGGCGACCGCGGCCTCTTCCAAAACGGCAGGCACACAGGCCTGCGCGGCAAAAAGCCCCGGGCAAGGCAGCACCACTCAAAGGGGAAGGGTCCGCACCTGGCCCAGCAGCTCTTGATGAGCCCCAGGCCCCGCCCCTGGCCGGAGCCTGACCCCGCCCACCCGACTCTGTCTGCGCACAGGTGCACTTCCAAGGGCCGCCGCTAGGGGGCGATGGTGAGGGGGTTCGGGGACCCTCAGGCCCACCGAGCTGCGGCCACCCCTGCACCCATGGGGGTACGGGTTGTCCTCCGCCATGGGGGAACGAGGCCCCCTTCCCCTTCGCGGAGGCCCCAACCTTCCTCCCGGGGCACGCCTGCACCCTCCCCTCGCACTCACGGCCCCAGCGGCGGGGCCGTGGGCCCGCAAACGCCCTAGACGGAGGCCGGGGTCCCCGTCTGGGGAGGCCCCCCCCTGGAAGCCAGGGACGAGCGGCGACCGCGGCCTCATCCAAAACGGCAGGCACACAGGCCTGCGCGGCAAAAAGTCCACGGCAAGGCAGCACCACTCAAAGGGGAAGGGTCCGCACCTGGCCCAGCAGTTCTTGATGAGCCCCAGGCCCCGCCCCTGGCCGGAGCCTGACCCCGCCCACCCGACTCTGGCTGCGCACAGGTGCACTTCCAGGGGCCGCCGCTAGGGGGCGCTGGTGAGGGGGTTCGGGGACCCTCAGCCCCCACCGGGCTGCGGCCACCCCTCCACCCATGGGGGTACGGGATTGTCTCCGCCATGTGGGGAACGGGGCCCCCTTCCCCTTCGCGGAAGCCCCAACCTTCCTCCAGGGGCACGCCAGCACCCTCCCCTCGCACTCACGGCCCCAGCGGCGGGGCCGTGCGCCCGCAGACGCCCTAGACGGAGGGCCGGGGTCCCCGTCTGGGGAGGGCACCCCCTGGAAGCCAGGGACGAGTGGCGACCGCGGCCTCTTCCAAAACGGCAGGCACACAGGCCTGCGCGGCAAAAAGCCCCCGGCAAGGCAGCACCACTCAAAGGGGAAGGGTCCGCACCTGGCCCAGCAGCTCTTGATGAGCCCCAGGCCCCGCCCCTGGCCGGAGCCTGACCCCGCCCACCCGACTCTGGCTGCGCACAGGTGCACTTCCAAGGGCCGCCGCTAGGGGGCGCTGGTGAGGGGGTTCGGGGACCCTCAGCACCCACCGGGCTGGGGCCACCCCTGCACCCATGGGGGTACGGGATTTTCTCCGCCATGGGGGAACGGGGCCCCCTTGCCCTTCGCGGAAGGCCCAACTTTCCTCCCGGGGGAAGCCTGCACCCTCCTCTCGCACTCACAACCCCAGCGGCGGGGCCGTGCGCCCGCAGACGCCCTAGACGGAGGGCCGGGGTCCCCGTCAGGGGAGGGCACCCCCTGGAAGCCAGGGACAAGCGGCGACCGCGGCCTCTTCCAAAACGGCAGGCACACAGGCCTGCGCGGCAAAAAGCCCCGGGCAAGGCAGCACCACTCAAAGGGGAAGGGTCCGCACCTGGCCCAGCAGCTCTTGATGAGCCCCAGGCCCCGCCCCTGGCCGGAGCCTGACCCCGCCCACCCGACTCTGGCTGCGCACAGGTGCACTTCCAAGGGCCGCCGCTAGGGGGCGCTGGTGAGGGGGTTCGGGGACCCTCAGCCCCCACCGAGCTGCGGCCACCCCTGCATCCATGGGGGTACGGGTTGTCCTGCGCCATGGGGGAACGGGGCCCCCTTCCCCTTTTCGGAAGCCCCAACCTTCCTCCCGGGGCACGCCTGCACACTCCCCTCGCACTCACAGCCCCAGCGGCGGGGCCGTGCGCCCGCAGACGCCCTAGACGGAGGGCCGGGGTCCCCGTCAGGGGAGGGCACCCCCTGGAAGCCAGGGACGAGCGGCGAACGCGGCCTCTTCCAAAACGGCAGGCACACAGGCCTGCGCGGAAAAAGCCCCCGGCAAGGCAGCACCACTCAAAGGGGAAGGGTCCGCACCTGGCCCAGCAGCTCTTGATGAGCCCCAGGCCCCGCCCCTGGCCGGAGCCTGACCCCGCCCACCCGACTCTGGCTGCGCACAGGTGCACTTCCAAGGGCCGCCGCTAGGGGGCGCTGGTGAGGGGGTTCGGGGACCTTCAGCCCCCACCGAGCTGCGGCCACCCCTGCACCCACGGGGGTACGGGTTGTCCTCCGCCATGGGGGACGGGGCCCCCTTCTCCTTCGCGGAAGCCCCAACCTTCCTCCCGGGGCACGCCTGCACACTCCCCTCGCACTCACGGCCCCAGCGGCGGGGCCGTGCGCCCGCAGACGCCCTAGACGGAGGGCCGGGGTCCCCGTCTGGGGAGGGCACCCCCTGGAAGCCAGGGACCAGCGGCGACCGCGGCCTCTTCCAAAACGGCAGGCACACAGGCCTGCGCGGCAAAAAGACCCGGCAAGGCAGCACCACTCAAAGGGGAAGGGTCCGCACCTGGCCCAGCAGCTCTTGATGAGCCCCAGGCCCCGCCCCTGGCCGGAGCCTGACCCGCCCACCCGACTCTGGCTGCGCACAGGTGCACTTCCTAGGGCCGCCGCTAGGGGGCGCTGGTGAGGGGTTCGGGGACCCTCAGCCTCCACCGGGCTGGGGCCACCCCTGCACCCATGGGGGTACGGGATTGTCTCCGCCATGGGGGAACGGGGCCCCCTTGCCCATCGCGGAAGCCCCAACCTTCCTCCCGGGGGAAGCCTGCACCCTCCTCTCGCACTCACAACCCCAGCGGCGGGGCCGTGCGCCCGCCGACGCCCTAGACGGAGGGAGGGGGTCACCGTCAGGGGAGGGCACCCCCTGGAAGCCAGGGACGAGCGGCGACCGCGGCCTCTTCCAAAACGGCAGGCACACAGGCCTGCGCGGCAAAAAGCCCCGGGCAAGGCAGCACCACTCAAAGGGGAAGGGTCCGCACCTGGCCCAGCAGATCTTGATGAGCCCCAGGCCCCGCCCCTGGCCGGAGCCTGACCCCGCCCACCCGACTCTGGCTGCGCACAGGTGCACTTCCAAGGGACGCCGCTAGGGGCGCTGGTGAGGGGGTTCGGGGACCCTCAGCCCCCACCGGGCTGGGGCCACCCCTGCACCCATGGGGGTACGGGATTGTCTCCGCCATGTGGGGAACTGGCCCCCCTTCCCCTTCGCGGAAGCCCCAACCTTCCTCCCGGGGCACGCCTGCACCCTCCCCTCGCACTCACGGCCCCAGCGGCGGGGACGTGCGCCCGCAGACGCCCTAGACGGAGGGCCGGGGTCCCCGTCAGGGAAGGGCACCCCCTGGAAGCCAGGGACGAGCGGCCACCGCGGCCTCTTCCAAAACGGCAGGCACACAGGCCTGCACGGCAAAAAGCCCCAGGCAAGGCAGCACGACTCAAAGGGGAAGGGTCCACACCTGGCCCAGCAGCTCTTGATGAGAACCAGGCCCGCCCCTGGCCGGAGCCTGACCCCGCCCACCCGACTCTGGCTGCGCAGAGGTGCACTTCCAAGGGCCGCCGCTAGGGGGCGCTGGTGTGGGGGTTCGGGGACCCTCAGCCCCCAACGGGCTGGGGCCACCCCTGCACCCATGGGGGTACGGGATTGTCTCCGCCTGTGGGGAACGGGGCCCCCTTCCCCTTCGCGGAAGCCCCAACCTTCCTCCCGGGGCACGCCTGCACCCTCCCCTCGCACTCACGGCCCCAGCGGCGGGGACGTGCGCCCGCAGACGCCCTAGACGGAGGGCCGGGGTCCCCGTCAGGGAAGGGCACCCCCTGGAAGCCAGGGACGAGCGGCCACCGCGGCCTCTTCCAAAACGGCAGGCACACAGGCCTGCGCGGCAAAAAGCCCCAGGCAAGGCAGCACGACTCAAAGGGGAAGGGTCCGCACCTGGCCCAGCAGCTCTTGATGAGAACCAGGCCCCGCCCCTGGCCGGAGCCTGACCCCGCCCACCCGACTCTGGCTGCGCACAGGTGCACTTCCAAGGGCCGCCGCTAGGGGGCGATGGTGAGGGGGTTCGGGGACCCTCAGCCACCACCTGGCTGGGGCCACCCCTGCACCCATGGAGGTACGGGATTGTCTCCGCCATGGGGGAACGGGGCCCCCTTGCCCTTCGCGGAAGCCCCAACCTTCCTCCCGGGGGAATCCTGCACCCTCCCCTCGCACTCACAACCCCAGCGGCGGGGCCGTGCGCCCGCAGACGCCCTAGACGGAGGGCCGGGGTCCCCGTCTGGGGAGGGCACCCCCTGGAAGCCAGGGACGAGCAGCGACCACGGCCTCTTCCAAAACGGCAGGCACACAGGCCTGCGCGGCAAAAAGCCCCCGGCAAGGCAGCACCACTCAAAGGGGAAGGGTCCGCACCTGGCCCAGCAGGTCTTGATGAGCCCCAGGCCCCGCCCCTGGCCGGAGCCTGACCCCGCCCACCCGACTCTGGCTGCGCACAGGTGCACTTCCTAGGGCCGCCGCTAGGGGGCGCTGGTGAGGGGGTTCGGGGACCCTCAGCCCCCACCGAGCTGCGGCCACCCCTGCACCCATGGGGGTACGGGTTGTCCTCCCCCATGCGGGAACGGGGCCCCCTTCTCCTTCGCGGAATCCCCAACCTTCCTCCCGGGGCACGCCTGCAACCTCCCCTCGCACTCACGGCCCCAGCGGCGGGCCCGTTCGCCCGCAGACGCCCTAGACGGAGGGCCGGGGTCCCCGTCTGGGGAGGGCACCCCCTGGAAGCCAGGGACGAGCGGCGACCGCGGCCTCTTCCAAAACGGCAGGCACACAGGCCTGCGCGGCAAAAAGCCCCCGGCAAGGCAGCAACACTCAAAGGGGAAGGGTCCGCACCTGGCCCAGCAGCCCTTGATGAGCCCCAGGCCCCGCCCCTGGCCGGAGCCTGACCCCGCCCACCCGACTCTGGCTGCGCACAGGTGCACTTCCAAGGGCCGCCGCTAGGGGGCGCTGGTGAGGGGGTTCGGGGACCCTCAGCCCCCACCGGGCTGGGGCCACCACTGCACCCATGGGGGTACGGGATTGTCTCCGCCATGTGGGGAACGGGGCCCCCTTCCCCTTCGCGGAAGCCCCAACCTTCCTCCTGGGGCACGCCTGCACCCTCCCCTCGCACTCACAGCCCCAGCGGCGGGGCCGTGCGCCCGCAGACGCCCTAGACGGAGGGCCGGGGTCCCCGACAGGGGAGGGCACCCCCTGGAAGCCAGGGACGAGCGGCGACCGCGGCCTCTTCCAAAACGGCAGGCACACAGGCCTGCGTGGCAAACAGCCCCGGGCAAGGCAGCACCACTCAAAGGGGAAGGGTCCGCACCTGACCCAGCAGCTCTTGATGAGCCCCAGGCCCCGCCCCTGGCCGGAGCCTGACCCCGCCCACCCGACTCTGGCTGCGCACAGGTGCACTTCCAAGGGCCGCCGATAGGGGGCGCTGGTGAGGGGGTTCGGGGACCCTCAGCCCCCACCGGGCTGCGGCCACCCCTGCACCCATGGGGGTACGGGATTGTCACCGCCATGTGGGGAACGGGGCCCCCTTCCCCTTCGCGGAAGCCCCAACCTTCCTCCCGGGGCACGCCTGCACCCTCCCCTCGCACTCACGGCCCCAGCGGCAGGGCCAGCGCCCGCAGACGCCCTAGACGGAGGGCCGGGGTCCCCGTCAGGGGAGGGCACCCCCTGGAAGCCAGGGACTAGCGGCGACATGGCCTCTTCCAAAACGGCAGGCACACAGGCCTGCGCGGCAAAAAGCCCCGGGCAAGGCAGCACCACTCAATGGGGAAGGGTCCGCACCTGGCCCAGCAGCTCTTGATGAGCCCCAGGCCCCGCGCCTGGCCGGAGCCTGACCCCGTGCACCCGACTCTGGCTGCGCACAGGTGCACTTCCTAGGGCCGCCGCTAGGGGGCGCTGGTGAGGGGGTTCGGGGACCCTCAGCCCCCAACGGGCTGCGGCCACCCCTGCACCCATGGGGGTACGGGTTGTCCTCCGCCATGGGGGAACGGGGCCCCATTCCCCTTCGCGGAAGCCCCAACCTTCCTCCCGGGGCACGCCTGCACCCTCCCCTCGCACTCACGGCCCCAACGGCAGGGCCGTGCGCACGCAGACGCCCTAGACGGAGGGCCGGGGTCCCCGTCTGGGGAGGGCACCCCCTGGAAGCCAGGGACGAGCGGCGACCGCGGCCTCTTCCAAAACGGCAGGCACACAGGCCTGCGCTGCAAAAAGCCCCCGGCAAGGCAGCTCCACTCAAAGGGGAAGGGTCCGCACCTGGCCCAACAGCTCTTGATGAGCCCCAGGCCCCGCCCCTGCTCGGAGCCTGACCCGGCCCACCCGACTCTGGCTGCGCACAGGTGCACTTCCAAGGGCCGCCGCTAGGGGGCGCTGGTGAGGGGGTTCGGGGACCCTCAGCCCCCACCGGGCTGGGGCCACCCCTGCACCGATGGGGGTACGGGAATGTCTCCGCCATGGGGGAACGGGCCCCCTTGCCCTTCGCGGAAGCCCCAACCTTCCTCCCGGGGGAAGCCTGCACACTCCCATCGCACTCACAGCCCAAGCGGCGGGGCCGTGCGCCCGCAGACGCCCAAGACGGAGGGCCGGGGTCCCCGTCAGGGGAGGGCACCCCCTGGCAGCCAGGGACGAGCGGCGACCGCGGCCTCTTCCAAAACGGCAGGCACACAGGCCTGCGCGGCAAAAAGCCCCGGGCAAGGCAGCACCACTCAAAGGGGAAGGGTCCGCACCTGGCCCAGCAGCTCTTGATGAGCCCCTGGCCCCGCCCCTGGCCGGAGCCTGACCCCGCCCACCGACTCTGGCTGCGCAGAGGTGCACTTCCAAGGGCCGCCGCTAGGGGGCGCTGGTGAGGGGTTCGGGGACCCTCAGCCCCCACCGGGCTGGGGCCACCCCTGCACCCATGGGGGTACGGGATTGTCTCCGCCATGTGGGGAACGGGGCCCCCTTCCCCTTCGCGGAAGCCCCAACCTTCCTCCCGGGGCACGCCTGCACCCTCCCCTCGCACTCACAGCCCCAGCGGCGGGGCCGTGCGCCCGCAGACGCCCTAGACGGAGGGCCGGGGTCCCCGACAGGGGAGGGCACCCCCTGGAAGCCAGGGACGAGCGGCGACCGCGGCCTCTTCCAAAACGGCAGGCACACAGGCCTGCGTGGCAAACAGCCCCGGGCAAGGCAGCACCACTCAAAGGGGAAGGGTCCGCACCTGACCCAGCAGCTCTTGATGAGACCCAGGCCCCGCCCCTGGCCGGAGCCTGACCCCGCCCACCCGACTCTGGCTGCGCACAGGTGCACTTCCAAGGGCCGCCGATAGGGGGCGCTGGTGAGGGGGTTCGGGGACCCTCAGCCCCCACCGGGCTGCGGCCACCCCAGCACCCATGGGGGTACGGGATTGTCACCGCCATGTGGGGAACGGGGCCCCCTTCCCCTTCGCGGAAGCCCCAACCTTCCTCCCGGGGCACGCCTGCACCCTCCCCTCGCACTCACGGCCCCAGCGGCAGGGCCAGCGCCCGCAGACGCCCTAGACGGAGGGCCGGGGTCCCCGTCAGGGGAGGGCACCCCCTGGAAGCCAGGGACTAGCGGCGACATGGCCTCTTCCAAAACGGCAGGCACACAGGCCTGCGCGGCAAAAAGCCCCGGGCAAGGCAGCACCACTCAATGGGGAAGGGTCCGCACCTGGCCCAGCAGCTCTTGATGGGCCCCAGGCCCCGCGCCTGGCCGGAGCCTGACCCCGCCCACCCGACTCTGGCTGCGCACAGTTGCACTTCCTAGGGCCGCCGCTAGGGGGCGCTGGTGAGGGGGTTCGGGGACACTCAGCCCCCAACGGGCTGCGGCCACCCCTGCACCCATGGAGGTACGGGTTGTCCTCCGCCATGGGGGAACGGGGCCCCCTTCCCCTTCGCGGAAGCCCCAACCTTCCTCCCGGGGCACGCCTGCACCCTCCCCTCGCACTCACGGCCCCAGCGGGGAGGCCGTGCGCCCGCATACGCCCTAGACGGAGGGACGGGGTCCCCGTCTGGGGAGGGCACCCACTGGAAGCCAGGGACGAGCGGCGACCGCGGCCTCTTCCAAAACGGCAGGCACGCAGGCCGGCGCGGCAAAAAGCCCCGGGCAAGGCAGCCCCACTCAAAGGGGAAGGGTCCCCACCTGGCCCAGCAGCTCTTGATGAGCCCCAGGCCCCGCCCCTGGCCGGAGCCTGACCCCGCCTACCCGAATCTGGCTGCGCACAGGTGCACTTCCAAGGGCCGCCGCTAGGGGGCGCTGGTGATGGGGTTCGGAGACCCTCAGCCCCCACCGGGCTGGGGCCACCCCGGCACCCATGGGGCTACGGGATTGTCCTCCCCCATGGGGCAATGGGGCCCCCTTTCCCTGCACGGAAGCCCCAACCTTCCTCCCGGGGCACGCCTGCACCCTCCCCTCGCACTCACAGCCCCAGCGGCGGGGCCTGCGCCCGCAGACGCCCTAGACGGAGGTCCGGCGTCCCCGTCAGGGGAGGGCACCCCCTGGAAGCCAGGGACCAGCGGCGACCGCGGCCTCTTCCAAAACAATAGGCACACAGGCCTGCGCGGCAAAAAGCCCCAGGCAAGGCAGCACCACTCAAAGGGGAAGGGTCCACACCTGGCCCAGCAGCTCTTGATGAGCCCCAAGCCCCGCCCCTGGCCGGAGCCTGACCCCGCCCACCCGACTCTGGCTGCGCAGAGGTGCACTTCCAAGGGCCGCCGCTAGGGGGCGCTGGTGTGGGGGTTCGGGGACCCTCAGCCCCCAACGGGCTGGGGCCACCCCTGCACCCATGGGGGTACGGGATTGTCTCCGCCTGTGGGGAACGGGGCCCCCTTCCCCTTCGCGGAAGCCCCAACCTTCCTCCCGGGGCACGCCTGCACCCTCCCCTCGCACTCACGGCCCCAGCGGCGGGGACGTGCGCCCGCAGACGCCCTAGACGGAGGGCCGGGGTCCCCGTCAGGGAAGGGCACCCCCTGGAAGCCAGGGACGAGCGGCCACCGCGGCCTCTTCCAAAACGGCAGGCACACAGGCCTGCGCGGCAAAAAGCCCCCGGCAAGGCAGCACCACTCAAAGGGGAAGGGTCCGCACCTGGCCCAGCAGCTCTTGATGAGCCCCAGGCCCCGCCTCTGGCCGGAGACTGACCCCGCCCACCCGACTCTGGCTGCGCACAGGTGCACTTCCAAGGGCCGCCGCTAGGGGGCGCTGGTGAGGGGGTTCGGGGACCCTCAGCCCCCACCGAGCTGCGGCCACCCCTGCACCCATGGGGGTACGGGTTGTCCTCCCCCATGGGGGAACGGGGCCCCCTTCTCCTTCGCGGAATCCCCAACCTTCCTCCCGGGGCACGCCTGCAACCTCCCCTCGCACTCACGGCCCCAGCGGCGGGCCCGTTCGCCCGCAGACGCCCTAGACGGAGGGCCGGGGTCCCCGTCTGGGGAGGGCACCCCCTGGAAGCCAGGGACGAGCGGCGACCGCGGCCTCTTCCAAAACGGCAGGCACACAGGCCTGCGCGGCAAAAAGCCCCCGGCAAGGCAGCAACACTCAAAGGGGAAGGGTCCGCACCTGGCCCAGCAGCTCTTGATGAGCCCCAGGCCCCGCCCCTGGCCGGAGCCTGACCCCGCCCACCCGACTCTGGCTGCGCACAGGTGCACTTCCAAGGGCCGCCGCTAGGGGGCGCTGGTGAGGGGGTTCGGGGACCCTCAGCCCCCACCGGGCTGGGGCCACCACTGCACCCATGGGGGTACGGGATTGTCTCCGCCATGTGGGGAACGGGGCCCCCTTCCCCTTCGCGGAAGCCCCAACCTTCCTCCCGGGGCACGCCTGCACCCTGCACTCGCACTCACGGCCCCAGCGGCGGGGCCGTACGCCCGCAGACGCCCTAGACGGAGGGCCGGGGTCCTCGTCTGGGGAGGGCACCCCCTGGAAGCCAGGGACGAGCGGCGACCGCGGCCTCTACCAAAACGGCAGGCACACAGGCCTGCGCGGCAAAAAGTCCACGGCAAGGCAGCACCACTCAAAGGGGAAGGGTCCGCACCTGGCCCAGCAGCTCTTGATGAGCCCCAGGCCCCGCCCCTGGCCGGAGCCTGACCCCGCCCACCCGACTCTGGCTGCGCACATGTGCACTTCCAGGGGCCGCCGCTAGGGGGCGCTGGTGAGGGGGTTCGGGGACCCTCAGCCCCCACCGGGCTGCGGCCACCACTGCACCCATGGGGGTACGGGATTGTCTCCGCCATGTGGGGAACGGGGCCCCCTTCCCCTTCGCGGAAGCCCCAACCTTCCTCCCGGGGCACGCCAGCACCCTCCCCTCGCACTCACGGCCCCAGCGGCGGGGCCGTGAGCCCGCAGACGCCCTAGACGGAGGGCCGGGGTCCCCGTCTGGGGAGGGCACCCCCTGGAAGCCAGGGACGAGTGGCGACCGCGGCCTCTTCCAAAACGGCAGGCACACAGGCCTGCGCGGCAAAAAGCCCCGGGCAAGGCAGCACCACTCAAAGGGGAAGGGTCCGCACCTGGCCCAGCAGCTCTTGATGAGCCCCTGGCCCCGCCCCTGGCCGGAGCCTGACCCCGCCCACCGACTCTGGCTGCGCAGAGGTGCACTTCCAAGGGCCGCCGCTAGGGGGCGCTGGTGAGGTGTTCGGGGACCCTCAGCCCCCACCGGGCTGGGGCCACCCCTGCACCCATGGGGGTACGGGATTGTCTCCGCCATGTGGGGAACGGGGCCCCCTTCCCCTTCGCGGAAGCCCCAACCTTCCTCCCGGGGCACGCCTGCACCCTCCCCTCGCACTCACAGCCCCAGCGGCGGGGCCGTGCGCCCGCAGACGCCCTAGACGGAGGGCCGGGGTCCCCGACAGGGGAGGGCACCCCCTGGAAGCCAGGGACGAGCGGCGACCGCGGCCTCTTCCAAAACGGCAGGCACACAGGCCTGCGCGGCAAAAGGCCCCCGGCAAGGCAGCACCACTCAAAGGGGAAGGGTCCGCATCTGGCCCAGCAGCTCTTGATGAGCCCCAGGCCCCGCCCCTGGCCGGAGCCTGACCCCGCCCACCCGACTCTGGCTGCGCACAGGTGCACTTCCTAGGGCCGCCGCTAGGGGGCGCTGGTGAGGGGGTTCGGGGACCCTCAGCCCCCAACGGGCTGCGGCCACCCCTGCACCCATGGGGGTACGGGTTGTCCTCCGCCATGGGGGAACGGGACCCCCTTCCCCTTCACGGAAGCCCCAACCTTCCTCCCGGGGCACGCCTGCACCCTCCCCTCGCACTCACGGCCCCAGCGGCGAGGCCGTGCGCCCGCAGACGCCCTAGACCGAGGGCCGGGCTCCCCGTCTGGGGAGGGCACCCCCTGGAAGCCAGGGACGAGCGGCGACCGCGGCCTCTTCCAAAACGGCAGGCACACAGGCCTGCGCGGCAAAAAGCCCCAGGCAAGGCAGCACCACTCAAAGGGGAAGGGTCCGCACCTGGCCCAGCAGCTCTTGATGAGCCCCAGGCCCCGCCCCTGGCCGGAGCCTGACCCCGCCCACCCGACTCTGGCTGCGCACAGGTGCACTTCCAAGGGCCGCCGCTAGGGGGCGCTGGTGAGGGGGTTCGGGGACGCTCAGCCCCCACCGAGCTTCGGCCAATCCTGCACCCATGGGGGTACGGGTTGTCCTCCGCCATGGGGGAACGGGGCCCCCTTCTCCTTCGCGGAAGCCCCAACCTTCCTCCCGGGGCACGCGTGCACCCTCCCCTCGCACTCACGGCCCCAGCGGCGGGGCCTTGCGCCCGCAGACGCCCTAGACGGAGGGACGGGGTCCCCGTCTGGGGAGGGCACCCACTGGAAGCCAGGGACGAGCGGCGACCGCGGCCTCTTCCAAAACGGCAGGCACGCAGGCCGGCGCGGCAAAAAGCCACGGGCAAGGCAGCCCCACTCAAAGGGGAAGGGTCCCCACCTGGCCCAGCAGCTCTTGATGAGCCCCAGGCCCCGCCCCTGGCCGGAGCCTGACCCCGCCTACCCGAATCTGGCTGCGCACAGGTGCACTTCCAAGGGCCGCCGCTAGGGGGCGCTGGTGATGGGGTTCGGAGACCCTCAGCCCCCACCGGGCTGGGGCCACCCCGGCACCCATGGGGCTACGGGATTGTCCTCCCCCATGGGGCAATGGGGCCCCCTTTCCCTGCACGGAAGCCCCAACCTTCCTCCCGGGGCACGCCTGCACCCTCCCCTCGCACTCACAGCCCCAGCGGCGGGGCCTGCGCCCGCAGACGCCCTAGACGGAGGTCCGGCGTCCCCGTCAGGGGAGGGCACCCCCTGGAAGCCAGGGACGAGCGGCGACCGCGGCCTCTTCCAAAACGGCAGGCACACAGGCCTGCGCGGCAAAAAGCCACCGGGCAAGGCAGCACCACTCAAAGGGGAAGGGTCCGCACCTGGCCCAGCAGCTCTTGATGAGCCCCAGGCCCCGCCCCTGGCCGGAGACTGACCCCGCCCACCCGACTCTGTCTGCGCACAGGTGCACTTCCAAGGGCCGCCGCTAGGGGGCGATGGTGAGGGGGTTCGGGGACCCTCAGCCCCCACCGAGCTGCGGCCACCCCTGCACCCATGGGGGTACGGGTTGTCCTCCGCCATGGGGGAACGAGGCCCCCTTCCCCTTCGCGGAAGCCCCAACCTTCCTCCCGGGGCACGCCTGCACCCTCCCCTCGCACTCACGGCCCCAGCGGCGGGGCCGTGGGCTCGCAGACGCCCTAGACGGAGGCCCGGGGTCCCCGTCTGCGGAGGGCACCCCCTGGAAGCCAGGGACGAGCGGCGACCGCGGCCTCTTCCAAAACGGCAGGCACACAGGCCTGCGCGGCAAAAAGCCCCCGGCAAGGCAGCACCACTCAAAGGGGAAGGGTCCGCACCTGGCCCAGCAGCTCTTGATGAGCCCCAGGCCCCGCCCCTGGCCGGAGCCTGACCCCGCCCACCCGACTCTGGCTGCGCACAGGTGCACTTCCAAGGGCCGCCGCTAGGGGGCGCTGGTGAGGGGGTTCGGGGACCCTCAGCCCCCACCGGGCTGGGGCCACCCCTGCACCCATGGGGGTACGGGATTGTCTCCGCCATGTGGGGAACGGGGCCCCCTTCCCCTTCGCGGAAGCCCCAACCTTCCTCCCGGGGCACGCCTGCACCCTGCACTCGCACTCACGGCCCCAGTGGCGGGGCCGTGCGCCCGCTGACGCCCTAGACGGAGGGCCGGGGTCCCCGTCTGGGGAGGGCACCCCCTGGAAGCCAGGGACGAGAGGCGACCGCGGCCACTTCCAAAACGGCAGGCACACAGGCCTGCGCGCCAAAAAGCCCCCGGCAAGGCAGCACCACTCAAAGGGGAAGGGTCCGCACCTGGCCCAGCAGCTCTTGATGAGCCCCAGGCCCCGCCCCTGGCCGGAGCCTGACTCCGCCGACCCGACTCTGGCTGCGCAGAGGTGCACTTCCAAGGGACGCCGCTAGGGGGCGCTGGTGAGGGGGTTCGGGGACCCTCAGCCCCCAACGGGCTGGGGCCGCCCCTGCACCCATGGGGGTACGGGATTGTCTCCGCCATGTGGGGAACGGGGCCCCCTTCCCCTTCGCGGAAGCCCCAACCTTCCTCCCGGGGCACGCCTGCACCCTCCCCTCGCACTCACAGCCCCAGCGGCGGGGCCGTGCGCCCGCAGACACCCTAGACGGAGGGCCGGGGTCCCCGTCAGGGGAGGGCACCCCCTGGAAGCCAGGGACGAGCGGCGACCGCGGCCTCTTCCAAAACGGCAGGCACACAGGCCTGCGCGGCAAAAAGCCCCGGGCAAGGCAGCACCACTCAAAGGGGAAGGGTCCGCACCTGGCCCAGCAGCTCTTGATGAGCCCCAGGCCCCGCCCCTGGCCGGAGCCTGACCCCGCCCACCGACTCTGGCTGCGCACAGGTGCACTTCAAAGGGCCGCCGCTAGGGGGCGCTGGTGAGGGGTTCGGGGACCCTCAGCCCCCACCGAGCTGCGGCCACCCCTGCACCCATGGGGGTACGGATTGTCCTCCGCCATGGGGGAACGGGGCCCCCTTCTCCTTCGCGGAAGCCCCAACCTTCCTCCCGGGGCACGCCGGCACCCTCCCCTCGCACTCACGGCCCCAGCGGCGGGGCCGTGCGCCCGCAGACGCCCTAGACGGAGGTCCGGGGTCCCCGTCTGGGGAGGGCACCCCCTGCAAGCCAGGGACGAGCGGCGACCGCGGCCTCTTCCAAAACGGCAGGCACACAGGCCTGCGCGGCAAAAAGCCCCCGACAAGGCAGCACCACTCAAAGGGGAAGGGTCCGCACCTGGCCCAGCAGCTCTTGATGAGCCCCAGGCCCCGCCCCTGGCCGGAGCCTGAACCCGCCCACCCGACTCTGGCTGCGCACAGGTGCACTTCCTAGGGCCGCCGCTAGGGGGCGCTGGTGAGTGGGTTCGGGGACACTCAGCCCCCACCGGGCTGCGGCCACCCCTGCAACCATGGGGGTACGGGTTGTCCTCCGCCATGGGGGAACGGGGCCCCCTTCCCCTTCGCGGAAGCCCCAACCTTCCTCCCGGGGCACGCCTGCAACCTCCCCTCGCACTCATGGCCCCAGCGCCGAGGCCGTGCGCCCGCAGACGCCATAGACGGAGGGCCGGGGTCCCCGTCTGTGGAGGGCACTTCCTGGAAGCCAGGGACGAGCGGCGACCGCGGCCTCTTCCAAAACGGCAGGCACACAGGCCTGCGCGGCAAAAAGCCCCCGGCAAGGCAGCACCACTCAAAGGGGAAGGGTCCGTACCTGGCCCAGCAGCTCTTGATGAGCCCCAGGCCCCGCCCATGGCCGGAGCCTGACCCCGCCCACCCGACTCTGGCTGCGCACAGGTGCATTTCCAAGGGCCGCCGCTAGGGGGCGCTGGTGAGGGGGTTCGGGGACCCTCAGCCCCCACCGAGCTGCGACCACCCCTGCACCCATGGGGGTACGGGTTGTCCTCCGCCATGGGGGAACGGGGCCCCCTTCTCCTTCGCGGAAGCCCCAACCTTCCTCCCGGGGCACGCCTGCACCCTCCCCTCGCACTCACGGCCCCAGCGGCGGGGCCGTGCGCCCGCAGACGACCTAGACGGAGGGCCGGGGTCCCCGTCAGGGGAGGGCACCCCCTGGAAGCCAGGGACGAGCGGCGACCGCGGCCTCTTCCAAAACGGCAGGCACACAGGCCTGCGCGGCAAAAAGCCCCCGGCAAGGCAGCAGCACTCAAAGGGGAAGGGTCCGCACCTGGCCCAGCAGCTCTTGATGAGCCCCAGGCCCCGCCCCTGGCCGGAGCCTGACCCCGCCCACCCGACTCTGGCTGCGCACAGGTGCACTTCCAAGGGCCGCCGCTAGGGGGCGCTGGTGAGGGGGTTCGGGGACCCTCAGCCCCCACCGGGCTCGGTCACCCCTATACCCATGGGGGTACGGGATTGTCTCCGCCATGTGGGGAACGGTGTCCCCTTTCCCTTCGCGGAAGCCCCAACCTTCCTCCCGGGGAACGCCTGCACCTCCTCTCGCACTCACAGCCCCAGCGGCGGGGCCGTGCGCCCGCAGACGCCCTAGACGGAGGGCCGGGGTCCCCGTCAGGGGAGGGCACCCCCTGGAAGCCAGGGAGGAGCGGCGACCACGGCCTCTTCCAAAACGGCAGGCACACTAGCCTTTGCGGCAAAAAGCACCGGGCAAGGCAGCACTACTCAAAGGGGAAGGGTCCGCACCTGGCCCAGCAGCTCTTGATGAGCCGCAGGCCCCGCCCCTGACCGGAGCCTGACCCCGCGCACCCGACTCTGGCTGCGCACAGGTGCACTTCCTAGGGCCGCCGCTAGGGGGCGCTGGTGAGGGGGTTCGGGGACCCTCAGCCCCCAACGGGCTGCGGCCACCCCTGTACCCATGGGGGTACGGGTTGTCCTCCGCCATGGGGGAACGGGGCCCCATTCCCCTTCGCGGAAGCCCCAACCTTCCTCCCGGGGCACGCCTGCACCCTCCCCTCGCACTCACGGCCCCAACGGCGGGGCCGTGCGCACGCAGACGCCCTAGACGGAGGGCCGGGGTCCCCGTCTGGGGAGGGCACCCCCTGGAAGCCAGGGACGAGCGGCGACCGCGGCCTCTTCCAAAACGGCAGGCACACAGGCCTGCGCTGCAAAAAGCCCCCGGCAAGGCAGCTCCACTCAAAGGGGAAGGGTCCGCACCTGGCCCAACAGCTCTTGATGAGCCCCAGGCCCCGCCCCTGCTCGGAGCCTGACCCGGCCCACCCGACTCTGGCTGCGCACAGGTGCACTTCCAAGGGCCGCCGCTAGGGGGCGCTGGTGAGGGGGTTCGGGGACCCTCAGCCCCCACCGGGCTGGTGCCAGCCCTGCACCGATGGGGGTACGGGAATGTCTCCGCCATGGGGGAACGGGCCCCCTTGCCCTTCGCGGAAGCCCCAACCTTCCTCCCGGGGGAAGCCTGCACACTCCCCTCGCACTCACAGCCCAAGCGGCGGGGCCGTGCGCCCGCAGACGCCCAAGACGGAGGGCCGGGGTCCCCGTCAGGGGAGGGCACCCCCTGGCAGCCAGGGACGAGCGGCGACCGCGGCCTCTTCCAAAACGGCAGGCACACAGGCCTGCGCGGCAAAATGCCCCGGGCAAGGCAGCACCACTCAAAGGGGAAGGGTCCGCACCTGGCCCAGCAGCTCTTGATGAGCCCCTGGCCCCGCCCCTGGCCGGAGCCTGACCCCGCCCACCGACTCTGGCTGCGCAGAGGTGCACTTCCAAGGGCCGCCGCTAGGGGGCGCTGGTGAGGGGGTTCGGGGACCCTCAGCCCCCACCGGGCTGGGGCCACCCCTGCACCCATGGGGGTACGGGATTGTCTCCGCCATGTGGGGAACGGGGCCCCCTTCCCCTAGCGGAAACCCCAACCTTCCTCCCGGGGCACGCCTGCACCCTCCCCTCGCACTCACAGCCCCAGCGGCGGGGCCGTGCGCCCGCAGACGCCCTAGACGGAGGGCCGGGGTCCCCGACAGGGGAGGGCACCCCCTGGAAGCCAGGGACGAGCGGCGACCGCGGCCTCTTCCAAAACGGCAGGCACACAGGCCTGCGCGGCAAAAAGCCCCCGGCAAGGCAGCACCACTCAAAGGGGAAGGGTCCGCACCTGGGCAAGCAGCTCTTGATGAGCCCCAGGCCCCGCCCCTGGCCGGAGCCTGACCCCGCCCACCCGACTCTGGCTGCGCACAGGTGCACTTCCAAGGGCCGCCGCTAGGGGGCGCTGGTGAGGGGGTTCGGGGACCCTCAGCCCACACCGAGATGCGGCCACCCCTGCACCCATGGGGGTACGGGTTGTCCTTCGCCATGGGGGAACGGGTCCCCCTTCCCCTTCGCGGAAGCCCCAACCTTCCTCCCGGGGCACGCCTGCACCCTCCCCTCGCACTCACGGCCCTAGCGGCGGGGCCGTGCGCCCGCAGACGCCCTAGATGGAGGGCCGGGGTCCCCGTCTGGGGAGGGCACCCCCTGGAAGCCAGGGACGAGCGGCGACCGCGGCCTCTTCCAAAACGGCAGGCACACAGGCCTGCGCGGCAAAAAGCCCCCGGCAAGGCAGCACCACTCAAAGGGGAAGGGTCCGCACCTGGCCCACCAGCTCTTGATGAGCCCCAGGCACCTACCCTGGCCGGAGCCTGACCCCGCCCACCCGACTCTGGCTGCGCACAGGTGCACTTCCAAGGGCCGCCGCTAGGTGGCGCTGGTGAGGGGGTTCAGGGACCCTCAGCCCCCACCGGGCTGGGGCCACCCCTGCACCCATGGGGGTACGGGATTGTCTCCGCCATGTGGGGAACCGGGCCCACTTCCCCTTCGCGGAAGCCCCAACCTTCCTCCCGGGGCACGCCTGCACCCTCCCCTCGCACTCACGGCCCCAGCGGCGGGGCCTCGCGCCCGCAGACGCCCTAGACGGAGGGCCGGCGTACCCGTCAGGGGAGGGCACCCCCTGGAAGCCAGGGACGAGCGGCGACCGCGGCCTCTTCCAAAACGGCAGGCACACAGGCCTGCGTGGCAAACAGCCCCGGGCAAGGCAGCACCACTCAAAGGGGAAGGGTCCGCACCTGGCCCAGCAGCTCTTGATGAGCCCCAGGCCCCGCCCCTGGCCGGAGCCTGACCCCGCCCACCCGACTCTGGCTGCGCACAGGTGCACTTCCAAGGGCCGCCGATAGGGGGCGCTGGTGAGGGGGTTCGGGGACCCTCAGCCCCCACCGGGCTGCGGCCACCCCTGTACCCATGGGGGTACGGGATTGTCACCGCCATGTGGGGAACGGGGCCCCCTTCCCCTTCGCGGAAGCCCCAACCTTCCTCCCGGGGTACGCCTGCACCCTCCCCTCGCACTCACGGCCCCAGCGGCAGGGCCAGCGCCCGCAGACGCCCTAGACGGAGGGCCGGGGTCCCCGTCAGGGGAGGGCACCCCCTGGAAGCCAGGGACGAGCGGCGACATGGCCTCTTCCAAAACGGCAGGCACACAGGCCTGCGCGGCAAAAAGCCCCGGGCAAGGCAGCACCACTCAATGGGGAAGGGTCCGCACCTGGCCCAGCAGCTCTTGATGAGCCCCAGGCCCCGCGCCTGGCCGGAGCCTGACCCCGCCCACCCGACTCTGGCTGCGCACAGTTGCACTTCCTAGGGCCGCCGCTAGGGGGCGCTGGTGAGGGGGTTCGGGGACACTCAGCCCCCAACGGGCTGCGGCCACCCCTGCACCCATGGGGGTACGGGTTGTCCTCCGCCATGGGGGAACGGGGACCCCTTCCCCTTCGCGGAAGCCCCAACCTTCCTCCCGGGGCACGCCTGCACCCTCCCCTCGCACTCACGGCCCCAGCGGGGAGGCCGTGCGCCCGCAGACGCCCTAGACGGAGGGACGGGGTCCCCGTCTGGGGAGGGCACCCACTGGAAGCCAGGGACGAGCGGCGACCGCGGCCTCTTCCAAAACGGCAGGCACGCAGGCCGGCGCGGCAAAAAGCCCCGGGCAAGGCAGCCCCACTCAAAGGGGAAGGGTCCCCACCTGGCCCAGCAGCTCTTGATGAGCCCCACTCCCCGCCCCTGGCCGGAGCCTGACCCCGCCTACCCGACTCTGGCTGCGCACAGGTGCACTTCCAAGGGCCGCCGCTAGGGGGCGCTGGTGATGGGGTTCGGAGACCCTCAGCCCCCACCGGGCTGGGGCCACCCCGGCACCCATGGGGCTACGGGATTGTCCTCCCCCATGGGGCAATGGGGCCCCCTTTCCCTGCACGGAAGCCCCAACCTTCCTCCCGGGGCACGCCTGCACCCTCCCCTCGCACTCACAGCCCCAGCGGCGGAGCCTGCGCCCGCAGACGCCCTAGACGGAGGTCCGGCGTCCCCGTCAGGGGAGGGCACCCCCTGGAAGCCAGGGACGAGCGGCGACCGCGGCCTCTTCCAAAACGGCAGGCACACAGGCCTGCGCGGCAAAAAGCCCCCGGCAAGGCAGCACCACTCAAAGGGGAAGGGTCCGCACCTGGCCCAGCAGCTCTTGATGAGCCCCAGGCCCCGCCCCTGGCCGGAGACTGACCCCGCCCACCCGACTCTGGCTGCGCACAGGTGCACTTCCAAGGGCCGCCGCTAGGGGGCGCTGTTGAGGGGGTTCGGGGACCCTCAGCCCCCACCGAGCTGCGGCCACCCCTGCACCCATGGGGGTACGGGTTGTCCTCCGCCATGGGGGAACGGGGCCCCCTTCTCCTTCGCGGAATCCCCAACCTTCCTCCCGGGGCACGCCTGCAACCTCCCCTCGCACTCACGGCCCCAGCGGCGGGCCCGTTCGCCCGCAGACGCCCTAGACGGAGGGCCGGGGTCCCCGTCTGGGGAGGGCACCCCCTGGAAGCCAGGGACGAGCGGCGACCGCGGCCTCTTCCAAAACGGCAGGCACACAGGCCTGCGCGGCAAAAAGCCCCCGGCAAGGCAGCAACACTCAAAGGGGAAGGGTCCGCACCTGGCCCAGCAGCTCTTGATGAGCCCCAGGCCCCGCCCCTGGCCGGAGCCTGACCCCGCCCACCCGACTCTGGCTGCGCACAGGTGCACTTCCAAGGGCCGCCGCTAGGGGGCGCTGGTGAGGGGGTTCGGGGACCCTCACCACCACCGGGCTGGGGCCACCCCTGCACCCATGGGGGTACGGGATTGTCTCCACCATGTGGGGAACGGGGCCCCCTTCCCCTTCACGGAAGCCCCAACCTTCCTCCCGGGGCACGCCTGCACCCTCCCCTCGCACTCACGGCCCCAGCGGCGGGGCCGTGCGCCCGCAGACGCCCTAGACGGAGGGCCGGGGTCCCCGTCTGGGGAGGGCACCCCCTGGAAGCCAGGGACGAGCGGCGACCACGGCCTCTTCCAAAACGGCAGGCACACAGGCCTGCGCGGCAAAAAGCCCCCGGCAAGGCAGCACCACTCAAAGGGGAAGGGTCCGCACCTGGCCTAGCAGCTCTTGATGAGCCCCAGGCCCCGACCCTGTCCGGAGCCTGACCCCGCCCACCCGACTCTGGCTGCGCACAGGTGCACTTCCAAGGGCCGCCGCTAGGGGGCGCTGGTGAGGGGGTTCGGGGACCCTCAGCCCCCACCGGGCTGGGGCCACCACTGCACCCATGGGGGTACGGGATTGTCTCCGCCATGTGGGGAACGGGGCCCCCTTCCCCTTCGCGGAAGCCGCAACCTTCCTCCCGGGGCACGCCTGCACCCTGCACTCGCACTCACGGCCCCAGCGGCGGGGCCGTGCGCCCGCAGACGCCCTAGACGGAGGGCCGGGGTCCTCGTCTGGGGAGGGCACCCCCTGGAAGCCAGGGACGAGCGGCGACCGCGGCCTCTACCAAAACGGCAGGCACACAGGCCTGCGCGGCAAAAAGTCCACGGCAAGGCAGCACCACTCAAAGGGGAAGGGTCCGCACCTGGCCCAGCAGCTCTTGATGAGCCCCAGGCCCCGCCCCTGGCCGGAGCCTGACCCCGCCCACCCGACTCTGGCTGCGCACAGGTGCACTTCCAGGGGCCGCCGCTAGTGGGCGCTGGTGAGGGGGTTCGGGGACCCTCAGCCCCCACCGGGCTGCGGCCACCCCTCCACCCATGGGGGTACGGGATTGTCTCCGCCATGTGGGGAACGGGGCCCCCTTCCCCTTCGCGGAAGCCCCAACCTTCCTCCCGGGGCACGCCAGCACCCTCCCCTCGCACTCACGGCCCCAGCGGCGGGGCCGTGCGCCCGCAGACGCCCTAGACGGAGGGCCGGGGTCCCCGTCAGGGGAGGGCACCCCCTGGAAGCCAGGGACAAGCGGCGACCGCGGCCTCTTCCAAAACGGCAGGCACACAGGCCTGCGCGGCAAAAAGCCCCGGGCAAGGCAGCAACACTCAAAGGGGAAGGGTCCGCACCTGGCCCAGCAGCTCTTGATGAGCCCCAGGCCCCGCCCCTGGCCGGAGCCTGACCCCGCCCACCCGACTCTGGCTGCGCACAGGTGCACTTCCAAGGGCCGCCGCTAGGGGGCGCTGGTGAGGGGGTTCGGGGACCCTCAGCCCCCACCGAGCTGCGGCCACCCCTGCATCCATGGGGGTACGGGTTGTCCTGCGCCATGGGGGAACGGGGCCCCCTTCCCCTTTTCGGAAGCCCCAACCTTCCTCCCGGGGCACGCCTGCACACTCCCCTCGCACTCACAGCCCCAGCGGCGGGGCCGTGCGCCCGCAGACGCCCTAGACGGAGGGCCGGGATCCCCGTCAGGGGAGGGCACCCCCTGGAAGCCAGGGACGAGCGGCGAACGCGGCCTCTTCCAAAACGGCAGGCACACAGGCCTGCGCGGAAAAAGCCCCCGGCAAGGCAGCACCACTCAAAGGGGAAGGGTCCGCACCTGGCCCAGCAGCTCTTGATGAGCCCCAGGCCCCGCCCCTGGCCGGAGCCTGACCCCGCCCACCCGACTCTGGCTGCGCACAGGTGCACTTCCTAGGGCCGCCGCTAGGGGGCGCTGGTGAGGGGGTTCGGGGACCCTCAGCCCCCACCGAGCTGCGGCCACCCCTGCACCCACGGGGGTACGGGTTGTCCTCCGCCATGGGGGACGGGGCCCCCTTCTCCTTCGCGGAAGCCCCAACCTTCCTCCCGGGGCACGCCTGCACACTCCCCTCGCACTCACGGCCCCAGCGGCGGGGCCGTGCGCCCGCAGACGCCCTAGACGGAGGGCCGGGGTCCCCGTCTGGGGAGGGCACCCCCTGGAAGCCAGGGACGAGCGGCGACCGCGGCCTCTTCCAAAACGGCAGGCACACAGGCCTGCGCGGCAAAAAGCCCCCGGCAAGGCAGCACCACTCAAAGGGGAAGGGTCCGCACCTGGCCCAGCAGCTCTTGATGAGCCCCAGGCCCCGCCCCTGGCCGGAGCCTGACCCCGCCCACCCGACTCTGGCTGCGCACAGGTGCACTTCCTAGGGCCACCGCTAGGGGGCGCTGGTGAGGGGTTCGGGGACCCTCAGCCTCCACCGGGCTGGGGCCACCCCTGCACCCATGGGGGTACGGGATTGTCTCCGCCATGGGGGAACGGGGCCCCCTTGCCCATCGCGGAAGCCCCAACCTTCCTCCCGGGGGAAGCCTGCACCCTCCTCTCGCACTCACAACCCCAGCGGCGGGGCCGTGCGCCCGCAGACGCCCTAGACGGAGGGAGGGGGTCACCGTCAGGGGAGGGCACCCCCTGGAAGCCAGGGACGAGCGGCGACCGCGGCCTCTTCCAAAACGGCAGGCACACAGGCCTGCGCGGCAAAAAGCCCCGGGCAAGGCAGCACCACTCAAAGGGGAAGGGTCCGCACCTGGCCCAGCAGATCTTGATGAGCCCCAGGCCCCGCCCCTGGCCGGAGCCTGACCCCGCCCACCCGACTCTGGCTGCGCACAGGTGCACTTCCAAGGGACGCCGCTAGGGGCGCTGGTGAGGGGGTTCGGGGACCCTCAGCCCCCACCGGGCTGGGGCCACCCCTGCACCCATGGGGGTACGGGATTGTCTCCGCCATGTGGGGAACGGGCCCCCCTTCCCCTTCGCGGAAGCCCCAACCTTCCACCCGGGGCACGCCTGCACCCTCCCCTCGCACTCACGGACCCAGCGTCGGGGCCGTGCGCCCGCAGACGCCCTAGAAGGAGGGCCACGGTCCCCGTCTGGGGAGGGCACCCCCGGGAAGCCAGGGACGAGCGGCGACCGCGGCCTCTTCCAAAACGGCAGGCACACAGGCCTGCGCGGCAAAAAGCCCCCGGGAAGGCAGCACCACTCAAAGGGGAAGGGTCCGCACCTGGCCCAGCAGCTCTTGATGAGCCCCAGGCCCCGCCCCTGGCCGGAGCCTGACCCCACCCACCCGACTCTGGCTGCGCACAGGTGCACTTCCTAGGGCCGCCGCTAGGGGGCGCTGGTGAGGGGTTCGAGGACCCTCAGCCCCCACCGGGCTGGGGCCACCCCTGCACCCATGGGGGTACGGGATTGTCTCCGCCATGGGGGAACGGGGCCCACTTGCCCATCGCGGAAGCCACAACCTTCCTCCCGGGGGAAGCCTGCACCCTCCTCTCGCACTCACAACCCCAGCGGCGGGGCCGTGCGCCCGCAGACGCCCTAGACGGAGGGCCGGGGTCCCCGTCAGGGGAGGGCACCCCCTGGAAGCCAGGGACGAGCGGCGACCGCGGCCTCTTCCAAAACGGCAGGCACACAGGCCTGCGCGGCAAAAAGCCCCGGGCAAGGCAGCACCACTCAAAGGGGAAGGGTCCGCACCTGGCCCAGCAGCTCTTGATGAGCCCCAGGCCCCGCCCCTGGCCGGAGCCTGACCCCGCCCACCCGACTCTGTCTGCGCACAGGTGCACTTCCAAGGGCCGCCGCTAGGGGGCGATGGTGAGGGGGTTCGGGGACCCTCAGGCCCACCGAGCTGCGGCCACCCCTGCACCCATGGGGGTACGGGTTGTCCTCCGCCATGGGGGAACGAGGCCCCCTTCCCCTTCGCGGAGGCCCCAACCTTCCTCCCGGGGCACGCCTGCACCCTCCCCTCGCACTCACGGCCCCAGCGGCGGGGCCGTGGGCCCGCAAACGCCCTAGACGGAGGCCGGGGTCCCCGTCTGGGGAGGCCCCCCCCTGGAAGCCAGGGACGAGTGGCGACCGCGGCCTCATCCAAAACGGCAGGCACACAGGCCTGCGCGGCAAAAAGCCCCCGGCAAGGCAGCACCACTCAAAGGGGAAGGGTCCGCACCTGGCCCAGCAGCTCTTGATGAGCCCCAGGCCCCGCCCCTGGCCGGAGCCTGACCCCGCCCACCCGACTCTGGCTGCGCACAGGTGCACTTCCTAGGGCCGCCGCTAGGGGGCGCTGGTGAGGGGTTCGGGGACCCTCAGCCCCCAACGGGCTGCGGCCACCCCTGCACCCATGAGGGTACGGGATTGTCTCCGCCATGTGGGGAACGGGGCCCCCTTCCCCTTCGCGGAAGCCCCAACCTTCCTCCCGGGGCGTGCCTGCACCCTCCCCTCGCACTCACGGCCCCAGCGGCGGGGCCGTGCGCCCGCAGACGCCCTAGACGGAGGGCCGGGGTCCCCGTCTGCGGAGGGCACCCCCTGGAAGCCAGGGACGAGCGGCGACCGCGGCCTCTTCCAAAACGGCAGGCACACAGGCCTGCGCGGCAAAAAGCCCCCGGCAAGGCACACCACTCAAAGGGGAAGGGTCCGCACCTGGCCCAGCAGCTCTTGATGAGCCCCAGGCCCCGCCCCTGGCCGGAGCCTGACCCCGCCCACCCGACTCTGGCTGCGCACAGGTGCACTTCCAAGGGCCGCCGCTAGGGGGCGCTGGTGAGGGGGTTCGGGGACCCTCAGCCCCCACAGGGCTGGGGCCACACCTGCACCCATGGGGGTACGGGATTGTCTCCGCCATGGGGGAACGGGGCCCCCTTGCCCATCGCGGAAGCCCCAACCTTCCTCCCGGGGGAAGCCTGCACCCTCCTGTCGCACTCACAACCCCAGCGGCGGGGCCGTGCGCCCGCAGACGCCCTAGACGGAGGGCCGGGGGCCCCGTCAGGGGAGGGCATCCCCTGGAAGCCAGGGACGAGCGGCGACAGCGGCCTCTTCCAAAACGGCAGGCACACAGGCCTGCGCGGCAAAAAGCCCCGGGCAAGGCAGCACCACTCAAAGGGGAAGGGTCCGCACGTGGCCCAGCAGCTCTTGATGAGCCCCGGGCCCCGCCCCTGGCCGGAGCCTGACCCCGCCCACCCGACTCTGGCTGCGCACAGGTGCACTTCCAAGGGCCGCCGCTAGGTGGCGCTGGTGAGGGGGTTCAGGGACCCTCAGCCCCCACCGGGCTGGGGCCACCCCTGCACCCATGGGGGTACGGGATTGTCTCCGCCATGGGGGAACGGGGCCCCCTTGCCCATCGCGGAAGCCCCAACCTTCCTCCCGGGGGAAGCCTGCACCCTCCCCTCGCACTCACGGCCCTAGCGGCGGGGCCGTGCGCCCGCAGACGCCCTAGATGGAGGGCCGGGGTCCCCGTCTGGGGAGGGCACCCCCTGGAAGCCAGGGACGAGCGGCGACCGCGGCCTCTTCCAAAACGGCAGGCACACAGGCCTGCGCGGCAAAAAGCCCCCGGCAAGGCAGCACCACTCAAAGGGGAAGGGTCCGCACCTGGCCCACCAGCTCTTGATGAGCCCCAGGCACCTACCCTGGCCGGAGCCTGACCCCGCCCACCCGACTCTGGCTGCGCACAGGTGCACTTCCAAGGGCCGCCGCTAGGTGGCGCTGGTGAGGGGGTTCAGGGACCCTCAGCCCCCACCGGGCTGGGGCCACCCCTGCACCCATGGGGGTACGGGATTGTCTCCGCCATGTGGGGAACCGGGCCCACTTCCCCTTCGCGGAAGCCCCAACCTTCCTCCCGGGGCACGCCTGCACCCTCCCCTCGCACTCACGGCCCCAGCGGCGGGGCCTCGCGCCCACAGACGCCCTAGACGGAGGGCCGGCGTACCCGTCAGGGGAGGGCACCCCCTGGAAGCCAGGGACGAGCGGCGACCGCGGCCTCTTCCAAAACGGCAGGCACACAGGCCTGCGTGGCAAACAGCCCCGGGCAAGGCAGCACCACTCAAAGGGGAAGGGTCCGCACCTGGCCCAGCAGCTCTTGATGAGCCCCAGGCCCCGCCCCTGGCCGGAGCCTGACCCCGCCCACCCGACTCTGGCTGCGCACAGGTGCACTTCCAAGGGCCGCCGATAGGGGGCGCTGGTGAGGGGGTTCGGGGACCCTCAGCCCCCACCGGGCTGCGGCCACCCCTGTACCCATGGGGGTACGGGATTGTCACCGCCATGTGGGGAACGGGGCCCCCTTCCCCTTCGCGGAAGACCCAACCTTCCTCCCGGGGTACGCCTGCACCCTCCCCTCGCACTCACGGCCCCAGCGGCAGGGCCAGCGCCCGCAGACGCCCTAGACGGAGGGCCGGGGTCCCCGTCAGGGGAGGGCACCCCCTGGAAGCCAGGGACGAGCGGCGACATGGCCTCTTCCAAAACGGCAGGCACACAGGCCTGCGCGGCAAAAAGCCCCGGGCAAGGCAGCACCACTCAATGGGGAAGGGTCCGCACCTGGCCCAGCAGCTCTTGATGAGCCCCAGGCCCCGCGCCTGGCCGGAGCCTGACCCCGCCCACCCGACTCTGGCTGCGCACAGTTGCACTTCCTAGGGCCGCCGCTAGGGGGCGCTGGTGAGGGGGTTCGGGGACACTCAGCCCCCAACGGGCTGCGGCCACCCCTGCACCCATGGGGGTACGGGTTGTCCTCCGCCATGGGGGAACGGGGCCCCCTTCCCCTTCGCGGAAGCCCCAACCATCCTCCCGGGGCACGCCTGCACCCTCCCCTCGCACTCACGGCCCCAGCGGCGAGGCCGTGCGCCCGCAGACGCCCTAGACGGAGGGCCGGGGTCCCCGTCTGGGGAGGGCACCCCCTGGAAGCCAGGCACGAGCGGCGACCGCGGCCTCTTCCAAAACGGCAGGCACACAGGCCTGCGCGGCAAAAAGCCCCCGGCAAGGCAGCACCACTCAAAGGGGAAGGGTCCGTACCTGGCCCAGCAGCTCTTGATGAGCCCCAGGCCCCGCCCCTGGCCGGAGCCTGACCCCGCCCACCCGATTCTGGCTGCGCACAGGTGCACTTCCTAGGGACGCCGCTAGGGGGCGCTGGTGAGGGGCTTCGGGGACCCTCAGCCCCCAACGGGCTGCGGCCACCCCTGCACCCATGGGGGTACGGGTTGTCCTCCGCCATGGGGGAACGGGGACCCCTTCCCCTTCGCGGAAGCCCCAACCTTCCTCCCGGGGCACGCCTGCACCCTCCCCTCGCACTCACGGCCCCAGCGGGGAGGCCGTGCGCCCGCAGACGCCCTAGACGGAGGGACGGGGTCCCCGTCTGGGGAGGGCACCCACTGGAAGCCAGGGACGAGCGGCGACCGCGGCCTCTTCCAAAACGGCAGGCACGCAGGCCGGCGCGGCAAAAAGCCCCGGGCAAGGCAGCCCCACTCAAAGGGGAAGGGTCCCCACCTGGCCCAGCAGCTCTTGATGAGCCCCACTCCCCGCCCCTGGCCGGAGCCTGACCCCGCCTACCCGACTCTGGCTGCGCACAGGTGCACTTCCAAGGGCCGCCGCTAGGGGGCGCTGGTGATGGGGTTCGGAGACCCTCAGCCCCCACCGGGCTGGGGCCACCCCGGCACCCATGGGGCTACGGGATTGTCCTCCCCCATGGGGCAATGGGGCCCCCTTTCCCTGCACGGAAGCCCCAACCTTCCTCCCGGGGCACGCCTGCACCCTCCCCTCGCACTCACAGCCCCAGCGGCGGGGCCTGCGCCCGCAGACGCCCTAGACGGAGGTCCGGCGTCCCCGTCAGGGGAGGGCACCCCCTGGAAGCCAGGGACGAGCGGCGACCGCGGCCTCTTCCAAAACGGCAGGCACACAGGCCTGCGCGGCAAAAAGCCCCCGGCAAGGCAGCACCACTCAAAGGGGAAGGGTCCGCACCTGGCCCAGCAGCTCTTGATGAGCCCCAGGCCCCGCCCCTGGCCGGAGACTGACCCCGCCCACCCGACTCTGGCTGCGCACAGGTGCACTTCCAAGGGCCGCCGCTAGGGGGCGCTGTTGAGGGGGTTCGGGGACCCTCAGCCCCCACCGAGCTGCGGCCACCCCTGCACCCATGGGGGTACGGGTTGTCCTCCGCCATGGGGGAACGGGGCCCCCTTCTCCTTCGCGGAATCCCCAACCTTCCTCCCGGGGCACGCCTGCAACCTCCCCTCGCACTCACGGCCCCAGCGGCGGGCCCGTTCGCCCGCAGACGCCCTAGACGGAGGGCCGGGGTCCCCGTCTGGGGAGGGCACCCCCTGGAAGCCAGGGACGAGCGGCGACCGCGGCCTCTTCCAAAACGGCAGGCACACAGGCCTGCGCGGCAAAAAGCCCCCGGCAAGGCAGCAACACTCAAAGGGGAAGGGTCCGCACCTGGCCCAGCAGCTCTTGATGAGACCCAGGCCCCGCCCCTGGCCGGAGCCTGACCCCGCCCACCCGACTCTGGCTGCGCACAGGTGCACTTCCAAGGGCCGCCGCTAGGGGGCGCTGGTGAGGGGGTTCGGGGACCCTCACCCCCACCGGGCTGGGGCCACCCCTGCACCCATGGGGGTACGGGATTGTCTCCACCATGTGGGGAACGGGGCCCCCTTCCCCTTCACGGAAGCCCCAACCTTCCTCCCGGGGCACGCCTGCACCCTCCCCTCGCACTCACGGCCCCAGCGGCGGGGCCGTGCGCCCGCAGACGCCCTAGACGGAGGGCCGGGGTCCCCGTCTGGGGAGGGCACCCCTTGGAAGCCAGGGACGAGCGGCGACCACGGCCTCTTCCAAAACGGCAGGCACACAGGCCTGCGCGGCAAAAAGCCCCCGGCAAGGCAGCACCACTCAAAGGGGAAGGGTCCGCACCTGGCCTAGCAGCTCTTGATGAGCCCCAGGCCCCGACCCTGTCCGGAGCCTGACCCCGCCCACCCGACTCTGGCTGCGCACAGGTGCACTTCCAAGGGCCGCCGCTAGGGGGCGCTGGTGAGGGGGTTCGGGGACCCTCAGCCCCCACCGGGCTGGGGCCACCACTGCACCCATGGGGGTACGGGATTGTCTCCGCCATGTGGGGAACGGGGCCCCCTTCCCCTTCGCGGAAGCCGCAACCTTCCTCCCGGGGCACGCCTGCACCCTGCACTCGCACTCACGGCCCCAGCGGCGGGGCCGTGCGCCCGCAGACGCCCTAGACGGAGGGCCGGGGTCCTCGTCTGGGGAGGGCACCCCCTGGAAGCCAGGGACGAGCGGCGACCGCGGCCTCTACCAAAACGGCAGGCACACAGGCCTGCGCGGCAAAAAGTCCACGGCAAGGCAGCACCACTCAAAGGGGAAGGGTCCGCACCTGGCCCAGCAGCTCTTGATGAGCCCCAGGCCCCGCCCCTGGCCGGAGCCTGACCCCGCCCACCCGACTCTGGCTGCGCACAGGTGCACTTCCAGGGGCCGCCGCTAGGGGGCGCTGGTGAGGGGGTTCGGGGACCCTCAGCCCCCACCGGGCTGCGGCCACCCCTCCACCCATGGGGGTACGGGATTGTCTCCGCCATGTGGGGAACGGGGCCCCCTTCCCCTTCGCGGAAGCCCCAACCTTCCTCCCGGGGCACGCCAGCACCCTCCCCTCGCACTCACGGCCCCAGCGGCGGGGCCGTGCGCCCGCAGACGCCCTAGACGGAGGGCCGGGGTCCCCGTCAGGGGAGGGCACCCCCTGGAAGCCAGGGACAAGCGGCGACCGCGGCCTCTTCCAAAACGGCAGGCACACAGGCCTGCGCGGCAAAAAGCCCCGGGCAAGGCAGCAACACTCAAAGGGGAAGGGTCCGCACCTGGCCCAGCAGCTCTTGATGAGCCCCAGGCCCCGCCCCTGGCCGGAGCCTGACCCCGCCCACCCGACTCTGGCTGCGCACAGGTGCACTTCCAAGGGCCGCCGCTAGGGGGCGCTGGTGAGGGGGTTCGGGGACCCTCAGCCCCCACCGAGCTGCGGCCACCCCTGCATCCATGGGGGTACGGGTTGTCCTGCGCCATGGGGGAACGGGGCCCCCTTCCCCTTTTCGGAAGCCCCAACCTTCCTCCCGGGGCACGCCTGCACACTCCCCTCGCACTCACAGCCCCAGCGGCGGGGCCGTGCGCCCGCAGACGCCCTAGACGGAGGGCCGGGATCCCCGTCAGGGGAGGGCACCCCCTGGAAGCCAGGGACGAGCGGCGAACGCGGCCTCTTCCAAAACGGCAGGCACACAGGCCTGCGCGGAAAAAGCCCCCGGCAAGGCAGCACCACTCAAAGGGGAAGGGTCCGCACCTGGCCCAGCAGCTCTTGATGAGCCCCAGACCCCGCCCCTGGCCGGAGCCTGACCCCGCCCACCCGACTCTGGCTGCGCACAGGTGCACTTCCAAGGGCCGCCGCTAGGGGGCGCTGGTGAGGGGGTTCGGGGACCCTCAGCCCCCACCGAGCTGCGGCCACCCCTGCACCCACGGGGGTACGGGTTGTCCTCCGCCATGGGGGACGGGGCCCCCTTCTCCTTCGCGGAAGCCCCAACCTTCCTCCCGGGGCACGCCTGCACACTCCCCTCGCACTCACGGCCCCAGCGGCGGGGCCGTGCGCCCGCAGACGCCCTAGACGGAGGGCCGGGGTCCCCGTCTGGGGAGGGCACCCCCTGGAAGCCAGGGACGAGCGGCGACCGCGGCCTCTTCCAAAACGGCAGGCACACAGGCCTGCGCGGCAAAAAGCCCCCGGCAAGGCAGCACCACTCAAAGGGGAAGGGTCCGCACCTGGCCCAGCAGCTCTTGATGAGCCCCAGGCCCCGCCCCTGGCCGGAGCCTGACCCCGCCCACCCGACTCTGGCTGCGCACAGGTGCACTTCCTAGGGCCGCCGCTAGGGGGCGCTGGTGAGGGGTTCGGGGACCCTCAGCCTCCACCGGGCTGGGGCCACCCCTGCACCCATGGGGGTACGGGATTGTCTCCGCCATGGGGGAACGGGGCCCCCTTGCCCATCGCGGAAGCCCCAACCTTCCTCCCGGGGGAAGCCTGCACCCTCCTCTCGCACTCACAACCCCAGCGGCGGGGCCGTGCGCCCGCAGACGCCCTAGACGGAGGGAGGGGGTCACCGTCAGGGGAGGGCACCCCCTGGAAGCCAGGGACGAGCGGCGACCGCGGCCTCTTCCAAAACGGCAGGCACACAGGCCTGCGCGGCAAAAAGCCCCGGGCAAGGCAGCACCACTCAAAGGGGAAGGGTCCGCACCTGGCCCAGCAGATCTTGATGAGCCCCAGGCCCCGCCCCTGGCCGGAGCCTGACCCCGCCCACCCGACTCTGGCTGCGCACAGGTGCACTTCCAAGGGACGCCGCTAGGGGCGCTGGTGAGGGGGTTCGGGGACCCTCAGCCCCCACCGGGCTGGGGCCACCCCTGCACCCATGGGGGTACGGGATTGTCTCCGCCATGTGGGGAACGGGCCCCCCTTCCCCTTCGCGGAAGCCCCAACCTTCCACCCGGGGCACGCCTGCACCCTCCCCTCGCACTCACGGACCCAGCGTCGGGGCCGTGCGCCCGCAGACGCCCTAGAAGGAGGGCCACGGTCCCCGTCTGGGGAGGGCACCCCCGGGAAGCCAGGGACGAGCGGCGACCGCGGCCTCTTCCAAAACGGCAGGCACACAGGCCTGCGCGGCAAAAAGCCCCCGGGAAGGCAGCACCACTCAAAGGGGAAGGGTCCGCACCTGGCCCAGCAGCTCTTGATGAGCCCCAGGCCCCGCCCCTGGCCGGAGCCTGACCCCACCCACCCGACTCTGGCTGCGCACAGGTGCACTTCCTAGGGCCGCCGCTAGGGGGCGCTGGTGAGGGGTTCGAGGACCCTCAGCCCCCACCGGGCTGGGGCCACCCCTGCACCCATGGGGGTACGGGATTGTCTCCGCCATGGGGGAACGGGGCCCACTTGCCCATCGCGGAAGCCACAACCTTCCTCCCGGGGGAAGCCTGCACCCTCCTCTCGCACTCACAACCCCAGCGGCGGGGCCGTGCGCCCGCAGACGCCCTAGACGGAGGGCCGGGGTCCCCGTCAGGGGAGGGCACCCCCTGGAAGCCAGGGACGAGCGGCGACCGCGGCCTCTTCCAAAACGGCAGGCACACAGGCCTGCGCGGCAAAAAGCCCCGGGCAAGGCAGCACCACTCAAAGGGGAAGGGTCCGCACCTGGCCCAGCAGCTCTTGATGAGCCCCAGGCCCCGCCCCTGGCCGGAGCCTGACCCCGCCCACCCGACTCTGTCTGCGCACAGGTGCACTTCCAAGGGCCGCCGCTAGGGGGCGATGGTGAGGGGGTTCGGGGACCCTCAGGCCCACCGAGCTGCGGCCACCCCTGCACCCATGAGGGTACGGGTTGTCCTCCGCCATGGGGGAACGAGGCCCCCTTCCCCTTCGCAGAGGCCCCAACCTTCCTCCCGGGGCACGCCTGCACCCTCCCCTCGCACTCACGGCCCCAGCGGCGGGGCCGTGGGCCCGCAAACGCCCTAGACGGAGGCCGGGGTCCCCGTCTGGGGAGGCCCCCCCCTGGAAGCCAGGGACGAGCGGCGACCGCGGCCTCATCCAAAACGGCAGGCACACAGGCCTGCGCGGCAAAAAGCCCCCGGCAAGGCAGCACCACTCAAAGGGGAAGGGTCCGCACCTGGCCCAGCAGCTCTTGATGAGCCCCAGGCCCCGCCCCTGGCCGGAGCCTGACCCCGCCCACCCGACTCTGGCTGCGCACAGGTGCACTTCCTAGGGCCGCCGCTAGGGGGCGCTGGTGAGGGGTTCGGGGACCCTCAGCCCCCAACGGGCTGCGGCCACCCCTGCACCCATGGGGGTACGGGATTGTCTCCGCCATGTGGGGAACGGGGCCCCCTTCCCCTTCGCGGAAGCCCCAACCTTCCTCCCGGGGCATGCCTGCACCCTCCCCTCGCACTCACGGCCCCAGCGGCGGGGCCGTGCGCCCGCAGACGCCCTAGACGGAGGGCCGGGGTCCCCGTCTGCGGAGGGCACCCCCTGGAAGCCAGGGACGAGCGGCGACCGCGGCCTCTTCCAAAACGGCAGGCACACAGGCCTGCGCGGCAAAAAGCCCCCGGCAAGGCACACCACTCAAAGGGGAAGGGTCCGCACCTGGCCCAGCAGCTCTTGATGAGCCCCAGGCCCCGCCCCTGGCCGGAGCCTGACCCCGCCCACCCGACTCTGGCTGCGCACAGGTGCACTTCCAAGGGCCGCCGCTAGGGGGCGCTGGTGAGGGGGTTCGGGGACCCTCAGCCCCCACAGGGCTGGGGCCACACCTGCACCCATGGGGGTACGGGATTGTCTCCGCCATGGGGGAACGGGGCCCCCTTGCCCATCGCGGAAGCCCCAACCTTCCTCCCGGGGGAAGCCTGCACCCTCCTGTCGCACTCACAACCCCAGCGGCGGGGCCGTGCGCCCGCAGACGCCCTAGACGGAGGGCCGGGGGCCCCGTCAGGGGAGGGCATCCCCTGGAAGCCAGGGACGAGCGGCGACAGCGGCCTCTTCCAAAACGGCAGGCACACAGGCCTGCGCGGCAAAAAGCCCCGGGCAAGGCAGCACCACTCAAAGGGGAAGGGTCCGCACGTGGCCCAGCAGCTCTTGATGAGCCCCGGGCCCCGCCCCTGGCCGGAGCCTGACCCCGCCCACCCGACTCTGGCTGCGCACAGGTGCACTTCCAAGGGCCGCCGCTAGGGGGCGCTGGTGAGGGGGTTCGGGGACCCTCAACCCCCACCGGGCTGGGGCCACCCCTGCACCCATGGGGGTACGGGATTGTCTCCGCCATGTGGGGAACGGGGCCCCCTTCCCCTTCGCGGAAGCCCCAACCTTCCTCCCGGGGCTCGCCTGCACCCTCCCCTAGCACTCACGGCCCCAGCCGCGGGGCCGTGCGCCCGCAGAAGCCCTAGACGGAGGGCCGGGGTCCCCGTCAGGGGAGGGCACCCCCTGGAAGCCATGGACGAGCGGCGACCGCGGCCTCTCCAAAACGGCAGGCACACAGGCCAGCGCGGCAAAAAGCCCCCGGCAAGGCAGCACCACTCAAAGGGGAAGGGTCCGCACCTGGCCCAGCAGCTCTTGATGAGCCCCAGGCCCCGCCCCTGGCCGGAGCCTGACCCCGCCCACCCGACTCTGGCTGCGCAGAGGTGCACTTCCAAGGACCGCCGCTAGGGGGCGCTGGTGAGGGGGTTTGGGGACCCTCAGCCCCCACCGGGCTGGGGCCACCCCTGCACCCATGGGGGTACGGGATTGTCTACGCCATGGGGGAACGGGGCCCCCTTGCCCTTCGCGGAAGCCCCAACCTTCCTCCCGGGGGAAGCCTGCACCCTCCTCTCGCACTCACAACCCCAGCGGCGGGGCCGTGCGCCCGCAGACGCCCTAGACGGAGGGCCGGGGTCCCCGTCAGGGGAGGGCACCCCCTGGAAGCCAGGGACGAGCGGCGACCGCGGCCTCTTCCAAAACGGCAGGCACACAGGCCTGCGAGGCAAAAAGCCACCGGGCAAGGCAGCACCACTCAAAGGGGAAGGGTCCGCAACTGGCCCAGCAGCTCTTGAGGAGCCCCAGGCCCCGCCCCTGGCCGGAGCCTGACCCCGCCCACCCGACTCTGTCTGCGCACAGGTGCACTTCCAAGGGCCGCCGCTAGGGGGCGATGGTGAGGGGGTTCGGGGACCCTCAGCCCCCACCGAGCTGCGGCCACCCCTGCACCCATGGGGGTACGGGTTGTCCTCCGCCATGGGGGAACGAGGCCCCCTTCCCCTTCGCGGAAGCCCCAACCTTCCTCCCGGGGCACGCCTGCACCCTCCCCTCGCACTCACGGCCCCAGTGGCGGGGCCGTGGGCTCGCAAACGCCCTAGACGGAGGCCGGGGTCCCCGTCTGGGGAGGGCACCCCCTGGAAGCCAGGGACGAGCGGCGACAGCGGCCTCTTCCAAAACGGCAGGCACACAGGCCTGCGCGGCAAAAAGCCCCCGGCAAGGCAGCACCACTCAAAGGGGAAGGGTCCGCACCTGGCCCAGCAGCTCTTGATGAGCCCCAGGCCCCGCCCCTGGCCGGAGCCTGACCCAGCCCACCCGACTCTGGCTGCGCACAGGAGCACTTCCAAGGGCCGCCGCTAGGGGGCGCTGGTGAGGGGGTTCGGGGACCCTCAGCCCCCACCGGGCTGGGGCCACCCTTGCACCCATGGGGGTACGGGATTGTCTCCGCCATGTGGGGAACGGGGCCCCCTTCCCCTTCGCGGAAGCCCCAACCTTCCTCCCGGGGCACGCCTGCACCCTGCACTCGCACTCACGGCCCCAGTGGCGGGGCCGTGCGCCCGCTGACGCCCTAGACGGAGGGCCGGGGTCCCCGTCTGGGGAGGGCACCCTCTGGAAGCCAGGGACGAGCGGCGACCGCGGCCTCTTCCAAAACGGCAGGCACACAGGCCTGCGCGCCAAAAAGCCCCCGGCAAGGCAGCACCACTCAAAGGGGAAGGGTCCGCACCTGGCCCAGCAGCTCTTGATGAGCCCCAGGCCCCGCCCCTGGCCGGAGCCTGACCCAGCCCACCCGACTCTGGCTGCGCACAGGAGCACTTCCAAGGGCCGCCGCTAGGGGGCGCTGGTGAGGGGGTTCGGGGACCCTCAGCCCCCACCGGGCTGGGGCCACCCTTGCACCCATGGGGGTACGGGATTGTCTCCGCCATGTGGGGAACGGGGCCCCCTTCCCCTTCGCGGAAGCCCCAACCTTCCTCCCGGGGCACGCCTGCACCCTCCACTCGCACTCACGGCCCCAGCGGCGGGGCCTCGCGCCCGCAGACGCCCTAGACGGAGGGCCGGGGTCCCCGTCAGGGGAGGGCACCCCCTGGAAGCCAGGGACGAGCGGCGACCGCGGCCTCTTCCAAAACGGCAGGCACACAGGCCTGCGCGGCAAAAAGCCCCGGGCAAGGCAGCACCACTCAAAGGGGAAGGGTCCGCACCTGGCCCAGCAGCTCTTGATGAGCCCCAGGCCCCGCCCCTGGCCGGAGCCTGACCCCGCCCACCCGACTCTGGCTGCGCACAGGTGCACTTCCAAGGGCCGCCGCTAGGGGGCGCTGGTGAGGGGGTTCGGGGACCCTCAACCCCCACCGGGCTGGGGCCACCCCTGCACCCATGGGGGTACGGGATTGTCTCCGCCATGTGGGGAACGGGGCCCCCTTCCCCTTCGCGGAAGCCCCAACCATCCTCCCGGGGCTCGCCTGCACCCTCCCCTAGCACTCACGGCCCCAGCCGCGGGGCCGTGCGCCCGCAGACGCCCTAGACGGAGGGCCGGGGTCCCCGTCTGGGGAGGGCACCCCCTGGAAGCCAGGGACGAGCGGCGACCGCGGCCTCTTCCAAAACGGCAGGCACACAGGCCTAGGCGGCAAAAAGCCCCCGGCAATGCAGCACCACTCAAAGGGGAAGGGTCCGCACCTGGCCCAGCAGATCTTGATGAGCCCCAGGCCCCGCCCCTGGCCGGAGCCTGACCCCGCCCACCCGACTCTGTCTGCGCACAGGTGCACTTCCAAGGGCCGCCGCTAGGGGGCGATGGTGAGGGGGTTCGGGGACCCTCAGCCCCCACCGAGCTGCGGCCACCCCTGCACCCATGGGGGTACGGGTTGTCCTCCGCCATGGGGGAACGAGGCCCCCTTCCCCTTCGCGGAAGCCCCAACCTTCCTCCCGGGGCACGCCTGCACCCTCCCCTCGCACTCACGGCCCCAGTGGCGGGGCCGTGGGCTCGCAAACGCCCTAGACGGAGGCCGGGGTCCCCGTCTGGGGAGGGCACCCCCTGGAAGCCAGGGACGAGCGGCGACAGCGGCCTCTTCCAAAACGGCAGGCACACAGGCCTGCGCGGCAAAAAGCCCCCGGCAAGGCAGCACCACTCAAAGGGGAAGGGTCCGCACCTGGCCCAGCAGCTCTTGATGAGCCCCAGGCCCCGCCCCTGGCCGGAGCCTGACCCAGCCCACCCGACTCTGGCTGCGCACAGGAGCACTTCCAAGGGCCGCCGCTAGGGGGCGCTGGTGAGGGGGTTCGGGGACCCTCAGCCCCCACCGGGCTGGGGCCACCCTTGCACCCATGGGGGTACGGGATTGTCTCCGCCATGTGGGGAACGGGGCCCCCTTCCCCTTCGCGGAAGCCCCAACCTTCCTCCCGGGGCACGCCTGCACCCTGCACTCGCACTCACGGCCCCAGTGGCGGGGCCGTGCGCCCGCTGACGCCCTAGACGGAGGGCCGGGGTCCCCGTCTGGGGAGGGCACCCTCTGGAAGCCAGGGACGAGCGGCGACCGCGGCCTCTTCCAAAACGGCAGGCACACAGGCCTGCGCGCCAAAAAGCCCCCGGCAAGGCAGCACCACTCAAAGGGGAAGGGTCCGCACCTGGCCCAGCAGCTCTTGATGAGCCCCAGGCCCCGCCCCTGGCCGGAGCCTGACTCCGCCCACCCGACTCTGGCTGCGCAGAGGTGCACTTCCAAGGGACGCCGCTAGGGGGCGCTGGTGAGGGGGTTCGGGGACCCTCAGCCCCCAACGGGCTGGGGCCACCCCTGCACCCATGGGGGTACGGGATTGTCTCCGCCATGTGGGGAACGGGGCCCCCTTCCCCTTCGCGGAAGCCCCAACCTTCCTCCCGGGGCACGCCTGCACCCTCCCCTCGCACTCACAGCCCCAGCGGCGGGGCCGTGCGCCCGCAGACGCCCTAGACGGAGGGCCGGGGTCCCCGTCAGGGGAGGGCACCCCCTGGAAGCCAGGGACGAGCGGCGACCGCGGCCTCTTCCAAAACGGCAGGCACACAGGCCTGCGCGGCAAAAAGCCCCGGGCAAGGCAGCACCACTCAAAGGGGAAGGGTCCGCACCTGGCCCAGCAGCTCTTGATGAGCCCCAGGCCCCGCCCCTGGCCGGAGCCTGACCCCGCCCACCCGACTCTGGCTGCGCACAGGTGCACTTCCAAGGGCCGCCGCTAGGGGGCGCTGGTGAGGGGGTTCGGGGACCCTCAACCCCCACCGGGCTGGGGCCACCCCTGCACCCATGGGGGTACGGGATTGTCTCCGCCATGTGGGGAACGGTGCCCCCTTCCCCTTCGCGGAAGCCCCAACCTTCCTCCCGGGGCTCGCCTGCACCCTCCCCTAGCACTCACGGCCCCAGCCGCGGGGCCGTGCGCCCGCAGACGCCCTAGACGGAGGGCCGGGGTCCCCGTCTGGGGAGGGCACCCCCTGGAAGCCAGGCACGAGCGGCGACCGCGGCCTCTTCCAAAACGGCAGGCACACAGGCCTGCGCGGCAAAAAGCCCCCGACAATGCAGCACCACTCAAAGGGGAAGGGTCCGCACCTGGCCCAGCAGATCTTGATGAGCCCCAGGCCCCGCCCCTGGCCGGAGCCTGACCCCGCCCACCCGACTCTGGCTGCGCACAGGTGCACTTCCAAGGGCCGCCGCTAGGGGGCGCTGGTGAGGGGGTTCGGGGACCCTCAGCCCCCACCGGGCTGGGGCCACCCCTGCACCCATGGGGGTACGGGATTGTCTACGCCATGGGGGAACGGGGCCCCCTTGCCCTTCGCGGAAGCCCCAACCTTCCTCCCGGGGGAAGCCTGCACCCTCCTCTCGCAATCACAACCCCAGCGGCGGGGCCGTGCGCCCGCAGACGCCCTAGACGGAGGGCCGGGGTCCCCGACAGGGGAGGCCACCCCCTGGAAGCCAGGGACGAGCGGCGACCGCGGCCTCTTCCAAAACGGCAGGCACACAGGCCTGCGCGGCAAAAAGCCACCGGGCAAGGCAGCACCACTCAAAGGGGAAGGGTCCGCACCTGGCCCAGCAGCTCTTGATGAGCCCCAGGCCCCGCCCCTGGCCGGAGCCTGACCCCGCCCACCCGACTCTGTCTGCGCACAGGTGCACTTCCAAGGGCCGCCGCTAGGGGGCGATGGTGAGGGGGTTCGGGGACCCTCAGCCCCCACCGAGCTGCGGCCACCCCTGCACCCATGGGGGTACGGGTTGTCCTCCGCCATGGGGGAACGAGGCCCCCTTCCCCTTCACGGAAGCCCCAACCTTCCTCCCAGGGCACGCCTGCACCCTCCCCTCGCACTCACGGCCCCAGCGGCGGGGCCGTGGGCTCGCAAACGCCCTAGACGGAGGCCGGGGTCCCCGTCTGGGGAGGGCACCCCCTGGAAGCCAGGGACGAGCGGCGACCGCGGCCTCTTCCAAAACGGCAGGCACACAGGACTGCGCGGCAAAAAGCCCCCGGCAAGGCAGCACCACTCAAAGGGGAAGGGTCCGCACCTGGCCCAGCAGCTCTTGATGAGCCCCAGGCCCCGCCCCTGGCCGGAGCCTGAACCAGCCCACCCGACTCTGGCTGCGCACAGGTGCACTTCCAAGGGCCGCCGCTAGGGAGCGCTGGTGAGGGGGTTCGGGGACCCTCAGCCCCCACCGGGCTGGGGCCACCCTTGCACCCATGGGGGTACGGGATTGTCTCCGCCATGTGGGGAACGGGGCCCCCTTCCCCTTCGCGGAAGCCCCAACCTTCCTCCCGGGGCACGCCTGCACCCTGCACTCGCACTCACGGCCCCAGTGGCGGGGCCGTGCGCCCGCTGACGCCCTAGACGGAGGGCCGGGGTCCCCGTCTGGGGAGGGCACCCCCTGGAAGCCAGGGACGAGCGGCGACCGCGGCCTCTTCCAAAACGGCAGGCACACAGGCCTCCGCGCCAAAAAGCCCCCGGCAAGGCAGCACCACTCAAAGGGGAAGGGTCCGCACCTGGCCCAGCAGCTCTTGATGAGCCCCAGGCCCCGCCCCTGGCCGGAGCCTGACTCCGCCCACCCGACTCTGGCTGCGCAGAGGTGCACTTCCAAGGGACGCCGCTAGGGGGCGCTGGTGAGGGGTTTCGGGGACCCTCAGCCCCCAACGGGCTGGGGCCACCCCTGCACCCATGGGGGTACGGGATTGTCTCCGCCATGTGGGGAACGGGGCCCCCTTCCCCTTCGCGGAAGCCCCAACCTTCCTCCCGGGGCACGCCTGCACCCTCCCCTCGCACTCACAGCCCCAGCGGCGGGGCCGTGCGCCCGCAGACGCCCTAGAAGGAGGGCCGGGGTCCCCGTCAGGGGAGGGCACCCCCTGGAAGCCAGGGACGAGCGGCGACCGCGGCCTCTTCCAAAACGGCAGGCACTCAGGCCTGCGCGCCAAAAAGCCCCCGGCAAGGCAGCACCACTCAAAGGGGAAGGGTCCGCACCTGGCCCAGCAGCTCTTGATGAGCCCCAGGCCCCGCCCCTGGCCGGAGCCTGACTCCGCCCACCCGACTCTGGCTGCGCAGAGGTGCACTTCCAAGGGACGCCGCTAGGGGGCGCTGGTGAGGGGGTTCGGGGACCCTCAGCCCCCAACGGGCTGGGGCCACCCCTGCACCCATGGGGGTACGGGATTGTCTCCGCCATGTGGGGAACGGGGCCCCCTTCCCCTTCGCGGAAGCCCCAACCTTCCTCCCGGGGCACGCCTGCACCCTCCCCTCGCACTCACAGCCCCAGCGGCGGAGCCGTGCGCCCGCAGACGCCCTAGACGGAGGGCCGGGGTCACCGTCAGGGGAGGGCACCCCCTGGAAGCCAGGGACGAGCGGCGACCGCGGCCTCTTCCAAAACGGCAGGCACACAGGCCTGCGCGGCAAAAAGCCCCGGGCAAGGCAGCACCACTCAAAGGGGAAGGGTCCGCACCTGGCCCAGCAGCTCTTGATGAGCCCCAGGCCCCGCCCCTGGCCGGAGCCTGACCCCGCCCACCCGACTCTGGCTGCGCACAGGTGCACTTCCAAGGGCCGCCGCTAGGGGGCGCTGGTGAGGGGGTTCGGGGACCCTCAACCCCCACCGGGCTGGGGCCACCCCTGCACCCATGGGGGTACGGGATTGTCTCCGCCATGTGGGGAACGGGGCCCCCTTCCCCTTCGCGGAAGCCCCAACCTTCCTCCCGGGTCTCGCCTGCACCCTCCCCTAGCACTCACGGCCCCAGCCGCGGGGCCGTGCGCCCGCAGACGCACTAGACGGAGGGCCGGGGTCCCCGTCTGGGGAGGGCACCCCCTGGAAGCCAGGGACGAGCGGCGACCGCGGCCTCTTCCAAAACGGCAGGCACACAGGCCTGCGCGGCAAAAAGCCCCCGACAATGCAGCACCACTCAAAGGGGAAGGGTCCGCACCTGGCCCAGCAGATCTTGATGAGCCCCAGGCCCCGCCCCTGGCCGGAGCCTGACCCCGCCCACCCGACTCTGGCTGCGCACAGGTGCACTTCCAAGGGCCGCCGCTAGGGGGCGCTGGTGAGGGGGTTCGGGGTCCCTCAGCCCCCACCGGGCTGGGGCCACCCCTGCACCCATGGGGGTACGGGATTGTCTACGCCATGGGGGAACGGGGCCCCCTTGCCCTTCGCGGAAGCCCCAACCTTCCTCCCGGGGGAAGCCTGCACCCTCCTCTCGCACTCACAACCCCAGCGGCGGGGCCGTGCGCCCGCAGACGCCCTAGACGGAGGGCCGGGGTCCCCGACAGGGGAGGGCACCCCCTGGAAGCCAGGGACGAGCGGCGACCGCGGCCTTTTCCAAAACGGCAGGCACACAGGCCTGCGCGGCAAAAAGCCACCGGGCAAGGCAGCACCACTCAAAGGGGAAGGGTCCGCACCTGGCCCAGCAGCTCTTGATGAGCCCCAGGCCCCGCCCCTGGCCGGAGCCTGACCCCGCCCACCCGACTCTGTCTGCGCACAGGTGCACTTCCAAGGGCCGCCGCTAGGGGGCGATGGTGAGGGGGTTCGGGGACCCTCAGCCCCCACCGAGCTGCGGCCACCCCTGCACCCATGGGGGTACGGGTTGTCCTCCGCCATGGGGGAACGAGGCCCCCTTCCCCTTCACGGAAGCCCCAACCTTCCTCCCAGGGCATGCCTGCACCCTCCCCTCGCACTCACGGCCCCAGCGGCGGGGCCGTGGGCTCGCAAACGCCCTAGACGGAGGCCGGGGTCCCCGTCTGGGGAGGGCACCCCCTGGAAGCCAGGGACGAGCGGCGACCGCGGCCTCTTCCAAAACGGCAGGCACACATGCCTGCGCGGCAAAAAGCCCCCGGCAAGGCAGCACCACTCAAAGGGGAAGGGTCCGCACCTGGCCCAGCAGCTCTTGATGAGCCCCAGGCCCCGCCCCTGGCCGGAGCCTGACCCAGCCCACCCGACTCTGGCTGCGCACAGGTGCACTTCCAAGGGCCGCAGCTAGGGGGCGCTGGTGAGGGTGTTCGGGGACCCTCAGCCCCCACCGGGCTGGGGCCACCCTTGCACCCATGGGGGTACGGGATTGTCTCCGCCATGTGGGGAACGGGGCCCCCTTCCCCTTCGCGGAAGCCCCAACCTTCCTCCCGGGGCACGCCTGCACCCTCCCCTCGCACTCACAGCCCCAGCGGCGGGGCCGTGCGCCCGCAGACGCCCTAGACGGAGGGCCGGGGTCCCCGTCAGGGGAGGGCACCCCCTGGAAGCCAGGGACGAGCGGCGACCGCGGCCTCTTCCAAAACGGCAGGCACACAGGCCTGCGCGCCAAAAAGCCCCCGGCAAGGCAGCACCACTCAAAGGGGAAGGGTCCGCACCTGGCCCAGCAACTCTTGATGAGCCCCAGGCCCCGCCCCTGGCCGGAGCCTGACTCCGCCCACCCGACTCTGGCTGCGCAGAGGTGCACTTCCAAGGGACGCCGCTAGGGGGCGCTGGTGAGGGGTTTCGGGGACCCTCAGCCCCCAACGGGCTGGGGCCACCCCTGCACCCATGGGGGTACGGGATTGTCTCCGCCATGTGGGGAACGGGGCCCCCTTCCCCTTCGCGGAAGCCCCAACCTTCCTCCCGGGGCACGCCTGCACCCTCCCCTCGCACTCACAGCCCCAGCGGCGGGGCCGTGCGCCCGCAGACGCCCTAGACGGAGGGCCGGCGTCCCCGTCAGGGGAGGGCACCCCCTGGAAGCCAGGGACGAGCGGCGACCGCGGCCTCTTCCAAAACGGCAGGCACACAGGCCTGCGCGGCAAAAAGCCCCGGGCAAGGCAGCACCACTCAAAGGGGAAGGGTCCGCACCTGGCCCAGCAGCTCTTGATGAGCCCCAGGCCCCGCCCCTGGCCGGAGCCTGACCCCGCCCACCCGACTCTGGCTGCGCACAGGTGCACTTCCAAGGGCCGCCGCTAGGGGGCGCTGGTGAGGGGGTTCGGGGACCCTCAGCCCCCACCGGGCTGCGGCCACCCCTGCACCCATGGGGGTACGGGATTGTCTCCGCCATGTGGGGAACGGGGCCCCCTTCCCCTTCGCGGAAGTCCCAACCTTCCTCCCGGGGCACACCTGCACCCTCCCCTCGCAATCACGGAACCTGCGGCGGGGCCGTGCGCCCGCAGACGCCCTAGATGGAGGGCCGGGGTCCCCGTCAGGGGAGGGAACCCCCTGGAAGCCAGGGACGAGCGGCGACCGCGGCCTCTTCCAAAACGGCAGGCACACAGGCCTGCGCGGCAAAAAGCCCCGGGCAAGGCAGCACCACTCAAAGGGGAAGGGTCCGCACCTGGCCCAGCAGCTCTTGATGAGCCCCAGGCCCCGCCCCTGGCCGGAGCCTGACCCCGCCCACCCGACTCTGGCTGCGCACAGGTGCACTTCCAAGGGCCGCCGCTAGGGGGCGCTGGTGAGGGGGTTCGGGGACCCGCAGCCCCCACCGGGCTGGGGCCACCCTTGCACCCATGGGGGTACGGGATTGTCTCCGCCATGTGGGGAACGGGGCCCCCTTCCCCTTCGCGGAAGCCCCAAACTTCCTCCCGGGGCACGCCTGCACCCTGCACTCGCACTCACGGCCCCAGTGGCGGGGCCGTGCGCCCGCTGACGCCCTAGACGGAGGGCCGGGGTCCCCATCTGGGGAGGGCACCCCCTGGAAGCCAGGGACGAGCGGCGACCGCGGCCTCTTCCAAAACGGCAGGCACACAGGCCTGCGCGCCAAAAAGCCCCCGGCAAGGCAGCACCACTCAAAGGGGAAGGGTCCGCACCTGGCCCAGCAGCTCTTGATGAGCCCCAGGCCCCGCCCCTGGCCGGAGCCTGACTCCGCCCACCCGACTCTGGCTGCGCAGAGGTGCACTTCGAAGGGCCGCCGCTAGGGGGCGCTGGTGAGGGGTTTCGGGGACCCTCATCCCCCAACGGGCTGGGGCCACCCCTGCACCCATGGGGGTACGGGATTGTCTCCGCCATGTGGGGAACGGGGCCCCCTTCCCCTTCGCGGAAGCCCCAACCTTCCTCCCGGGGCACGCCTGCACCCTCCCCTCGCACTCACAGCCCCAGCGGCGGGGCCGTGCGCCTGCAGACGCCCTAGACGGAGGGCCGGGGTCCCCGTCAGGGGAGGGCACCCCCTGGAAGCCAGGGACGAGCGGCGACCGCGGCCTCTTCCAAAACGGCAGGCACACAGGCCTGCGCGGCAAAAAGCCCCGGGCAAGGCAGCACCACTCAAAGGGGAAGGGTCCGCACCTGGCCCAGCAGCTCTTGATGAGCCCCAGGCCCCGCCCCTGGCCGGAGCCTGACCCCGCCCACCCGACTCTGGCTGCGCACAGGTGCACTTCCAAGGGCCGCCGCTAGGGGGCGCTGGTGAGGGGGTTCGGGGACCCTCAGCCCCCACCGGGCTTAGGCCACCCCTGCACCCATGGGGGTACAGGATTGTCTCCGCCATGTGGGGAACGGGGCCCCCTTCCACTTCGCGGAAGTCCCAACCTTCCTCCCGGGGCACACCTGCACCCTCCCTTCGCAATCAAGGACCCAGCGGCAGGGCCGTTGCTCCCGCAGACGCCCTAGACGGAGGGCCGGGGTCCCTGTCAGGGGAGGGAACCCCCTGGAAGCCAGGGACGAGCGGCGACCGCGGCCTCTTCCAAAACGGCAGGCACACAGGCCTGCGCGGCAAAAAGCCCCGGGCAAGGCAGCACCACTCAAAGGGGAAGGGTCCGCACCTGGCCCAGCAGCTCTTGATGAGCCCCAGGCCCCGCCCCTGGCCGGAGCCTGACCCCGCCCACCCGACTCTGGCTGCGCACAGGTGCACTTCCAAGGGCCGCCGCTAGGGGGCGCTGGTGAGGGGGTTCGGGGACCCGCAGCCCCCACCGGGCTGGGGCCACCCTTGCACCCATGGGGGTACGGGATTGTCTCCGCCATGTGGGGAACGGGGCCCCCTTCCCCTTCGCGGAAGCCCCAACCTTCCTCCCGGGGCACGCCTGCACCCTGCACTCGCACTCACGGCCCCAGTGGCGGGGCCGTGCGCCCGCTGACGCCCTAGACGGAGGGCCGGGGTCCCCGTCTGGGGAGGGCACCCCCTGGAAGCCAGGACGAGCGGCGACCGCGGCCTCTTCCAAAACGGCAGGCACACAGGCCTGCGCGCCAAAAAGCCCCCGGCAAGGCAGCACCACTCAAAGGGGAAGGGTCCGCACCTGGCCCAGCAGCTCTTGATGAGCCCCAGGCCCCGCCCCTGGCCGGAGCCTGACTCCGCCCACCCGACTCTGGCTGCGCAGAGGTGCACTTCCAAGGGACGACGCTAGGGGGCGCTGGTGAGGGGTTTCGGGGACCCTCAGCCCCCAACGGGCTGGGGCCACCCCTGCACCCATGGGGGTACGGGATTGTCTCCGCCATGTGGGGAACGGGGCCCCCTTCCCCTTCGCGGAAGCCCCAACCTTCCTCCCGGGGCACGCCTGCACCCTCCCCTCGCACTCACAGCCCCAGCGGCGGGGCCGTGCGCCCGCAGATGCCCTAGACGGAGGGCCGGGGTCCCCGTCAGGGGAGGGCACCCCCTGGAAGCCAGGAACGAGCGGCGACCGCGGCCTCTTCCAAAACGGCAGGCACACAGGCCTGCGCGGCAAAAAGCCCCGGGCAAGGCAGCACCACTCAAAGGGGAAGGGTCCGCACCTGGCCCAGCAGCTCTTGATGAGCCCCAGGCCCCGCCCCTGGCCGGAGCCTGACCCCGCCCACCCGACTCTGGCTGCGCACAGGTGCACTTCCAAGGGCCGCCGCTAGGGGGCGCTGGTGAGGGGGTTCGGGGACCCTCAACCCCCACCGGGCTGGGGCCACCCCTGCACCCATGGGGGTACGGGATTGTCTCCGCCATGTGGGGAACGGGGCCCCCTTCCCCTTCGCGGAAGCCCCAACCTTCCTCCCGGGGCTCGCCTGCACCCTCCCCTAGCACTCACGGCCCCAGCCGCGGGGCCGTGCGCCCGCAGACGCCCTAGACGGAGGGCCGGGGTCCCCGTCTGGGGAGGGCACCCCCTGGAAGCCAGGGACGAGCGGCGACCGCGGCCTCTTCCAAAACGGCAGGCACACAGGCCTGCGCGGCAAAAAGCCCCCGGCAAGGCAGCACCACTCAAAGGGGAAGGGTCCGCACCTGGCCCAGCAGATCTTGAGCCCCAGGCCCCGCCCCTGGCCGGAGCCTGACCCCGCCCACCCGACTCTGGCTGCGCACAGGTGCACTTCTAAGGGCCGCCGCTAGGTTGCGCTGGTGAGGGGGTTCGGGGACCCTCAGCCCCCACAGGGCTGGGGCCACCCCTGCACCCATGGGGGTACGGGATTGTCTACGCCATGGGGGAACGGGGCCCCCTTGCCTTCGCGGAAGCCCCAACCTTCCTCCCGGGGGAAGCCTGCACCCTCCTCTCGCACTCACAACCCCAGCGGCGGGGCCGTGCGCCCGCAGACGCCCTAGACGGAGGGCCGGGGTCCCCGTCAGGGGAGGGCACCCCCTGGAAGCCAGGGACGAGCGGCGACCGCGGCCTCTTCCAAAACGGCAGGCACACAGGCCTGCGCGGCAAAAAGCCACCGGGCAAGGCAGCACCACTCAAAGGGGAAGGGTCCGCACCTGGCCCAGCAGCTCTTGATGAGCCCCAGGCCCCGCCCCTGGCCGGAGCCTGACCCCGCCCACCCGACTCTGTCTGCGCACAGGTGCACTTCCAAGGGCCGCCGCTAGGGGGCGATGGTGAGGGTGTTCGGGGACCCTCAGCCCCCACCGAGCTGCGGCCACCCCTGCACCCATGGGGGTACGGGTTGTCCTCCGCCATGGGGGAACGAGGCCCCCTTCCCCTTCGCGGAAGCCCCAACCTTCCTCCCGGGGCACGCCTGCACCCTCCCCTCGCACTCACGGCCCCAGCGGCGGAGCCGCGGGCTCGCAAACGCCCTAGACGGAGGCCGGGGTCCCCGTCTGGGGAGGGCACCCCCTGGAAGCCAGGGACGAGCGGCGACCGCGGCCTCTTCCAAAACGGCAGGCACACAGGCCTGCGCGGCAAAAAGTCCCCGGCAAGGCAGCACCACTCAAAGGGGAAGGGTCCGTACCTGGCCCAGCAGCTCTTGATGAGCCCCAGGCCCCGCCCCTGGCCGGAGCCTGACCCCGCCCACCCGACTCTGGCTGCGCACAGGTGCACTTCCAAGGGCCGCCGCTAGGGGGCGCTGGTGAGGGGGTTCGGGGACCCTCAGCCCCCACCGGGCTGGGGCCACCTCTGCACCCATGGGGGTACGGGTTTGTCTCCGCCATGTGGGGAACGGGGCCCCCTTCCCCTTCGCGGAAGCCCCAACCTTCCTCCCGGGGCACGCCTGCACCCTCCACTCGCACTCACGGCCCCAGCGGCGGGGCCCCGCGCCCGCAGACGCCCAAGATGGAGGGCCGGCGTCCCCGTCAGGGGAAGGCACCCCCTGGAAGCCAGGGACGAGCGGCGACCGCGGCCTCTTCCAAAACGGCAGGCACACAGGCCTGCGCGGCAAAAAGCCCCCGGCAAGGCAGCACCACTCAAAGGGGAAGGGTCCGCACCTGGCCCATCAGCTCTTGATAAGCCCCAGGCCCCGCCCCTGTCCGGAGCCTGACCCCGCCCACCCGACTCTGGCTGCGCACAGGTGCACTTCCAAGGGACGCCGCTACGGGGCGCTGGTGAGGGATTTCGGGGACCCTCAGCCCCTACCGGGCTGGGGCCACCCCTGCTCCCATGGGGGTACGGGATTGTCTCCGCCATGTGGGGAACGGGGCCCCCTTCCCCTTCGCGGAAGCCCCAACCTTCCTCCCGGGGCACGCCTGCACCCTCCCCTCGCACTCACGGCCAAAGCGTCGGGGCCGTGCACCCGCAAACGCCCTAGACAGAGGGCCGGCGTCCCCGTCAGGGACGAGCTAGCCAGGGACGAGCGGCGACCGCGGCCTCTTCCAAAACGGTAGGCACACAGGCCTGCGCGCCAAAAAGCCCCCGGCAAGGCAGCACCACTCAAAGGGGAAGGGTCCGCACCTGGCCCAGCAGCTCTTGATGAGCCCCAGGCCCCGCCCCTGGCCGGAGCCTGACTCCGCCCACCCGACTCTGGCTGCGCAGAGGTGCACTTCCAAGGGACGCCGCTAGGGGGCGCTGGTGAGGGGATTCGGGGACCCTCAACCCCCAACGGGCTGGGGCCGCCCCTGCACCCATGGGGGTACGGGATTGTCTCCGCCATGTGGGGAACGGGGCCCCCTTCCCCTTCGCGGAAGCCCCAACCTTCCTCCCGGGGCACGCCTGCACCCTCCCCTCGCACTCACAGCCCCAGCGGCGGGGCCGTGCGCCCGCAGACGCCCTAGACGGAGGGCCGGGGTCCCCGTCAGGGGAGGGCACCCCCTGGAAGCCAGGGACGAGCGGCGACCGCGGCCTCTTCCAAAACGGCAGGCACACAGGCCTGCGCGGCAAAAAGCCCCGGGCAAGGCAGCACCACTCAAAGGGGAAGGGTCCGCACCTGGCCCAGCAGCTCTTGATGAGCCCCAGGCCCCGCCCCTGGCCGGAGCCTGACCCCGCCCACCGACTCTGGCTGCGCACAGGTGCACTTCAAAGGGCCGCCGCTAGGGGGCGCTGGTGAGGGGGTTCGGGGACCCTCAGCCCCCACCGAGCTGCGGCCACCCCTGCACCCATGGGGGTACGGGTTGTCCTCCGCCATGGGGGAACGGGGCCCCCTTCTCCTTCGCGGAAGCCCCAACCTTCCTCCCGGGGCACGCCGGCACCCTCCCCTCGCACTCACGGCCCCAGCGGCGGGGCCGTGCGCCCGCAGACGCCCTAGACGGAGGTCCGGGGTCCCCGTCTGGGGAGGGCACCCCCTGCAAGCCAGGGACGAGCGGCGACCGCGGCCTCTTCCAAAACGGCAGGCACACAGGCCTGCGCGGCAAAAAGCCCCCGGCAAGGCAGCACCACTCAAAGGGGAAGGGTCCACACCTGGCCCAGCAGCTCTTGATGAGCCCCAGGCCCCGCCCCTGGCCGGAGCCTGAACCCGCCCACCCGACTCTGGCTGCGCACAGGTGCACTTCCTAGGGCCGCCGCTAGGGGGCGCTGGTGAGGGGGTTCGGGGACACTCAGCCCCCACCGGGCTGCGGCCACCCCTGCAACCATGGGGGTACGGGTTGTCCTCCGCCATGGGGGAACGGGGCCCCCTTCCCCTTCGCGGAAGCCCCAACCTTCCTCCCGGGGCACGCCTGCAACCTCCCCTCGCACTCATGGCCCCAGCGCCGAGGCCGTGCGCCCGCAGACGCCATAGACGGAGGGCCGGGGTCCCCGTCTGTGGAGGGCACTTCCTGGAAGCCAGGGACGAGCGGCGACCGCGGCCTCTTCCAAAACGGCAGGCACACAGGCCTGCGCGGCAAAAAGCCCCCGGCAAGGCAGCACCACTCAAAGGGGAAGGGTCCGTACCTGGCCCAGCAGCTCTTGATGAGCCCCAGGCCCCGCCCATGGCCGGAGCCTGACCCCGCCGACCCGACTCTGGCTGCGCACAGGTGCATTTCCAAGGGCCGCCGCTAGGGGGCGCTGGTGAGGGGGTTCGGGGACCCTCAGCCCCCACCGAGCTGCGACCACCACTGCACCCATGGGGGTACGGGTTGTCCTCCGCCATGGGGGAACGGGGCCCCCTTCTCCTTCGCGGAAGCCCCAACCTTCCTCCCGGGGCACGCCTGCACCCTCCCCTCGCACTCACGGCCCCAGCGGCGGGGCCGTGCGCCCGCAGACGCCCTAGACGGAGGGCCGGGGTCCCCGTCAGGGGAGGGCACCCCCTGGAAGCCAGGGACGAGCGGCGACCGCGGCCTCTTCCAAAACGGCAGGCACACAGGCCTGCGCGGCAAAAAGCCCCCGGCAAGGCAGCAGCACTCAAAGGGGAAGGGTCCGCACCTGGCCCAGCAGCTCTTGATGAGCCCCAGGCCCCGCCCCTGGCCGGAGCCTGACCCCGCCCACCCGACTCTGGCTGCGCACAGGTGCACTTCCAACGGCCGCCGCTAGGGGGCCCTGGTGAGGGGGTTCGGGGACCCTCAGCCCCCACCGGGCTGCGGTCACCCCTATACCCATGGGGGTACGGGATTGTCTCCGCCATGTGGGGAACGGTGCCCCCTTACCCTTCGCGGAAGCCCCAACCTTCCTCCCGGGGAACGCCTGCACCTCCTCTCGCACTCACAGCCCCAGCGGCGGGGCCGTGCGCCCGCAGACGCCCTAGACGGAGGGCCGGGGTCCCCGTCAGGGGAGGGCACCCCCTGGAAGCCAGGGAGGAGCGGCGACCACGGCCTCTTCCAAAACGTCAGGCACACTAGCCTTTGCGGCAAAAAGCACCGGGCAAGGCAGCACCACTCAAAGGGGAAGGGTCCGCACCTGGCCCAGCAGCTCTTGATGAGCCGCAGGCCTCGCCCCTGACCGGAGCCTGACCCCGCGCACCCGACTCTGGCTGCGCACAGGTGCACTTCCTAGGGCCGCCGCTAGGGGGCGCTGGTGAGGGGGTTCGGGGACCCTCAGCCCCCAACGGGCTGCGGCCACCCCTGCACCCATGGGGGTACGGGTTGTCCTCCGCCATGGGGGAACGGGGCCCCATTCCCCTTCGCGGAAGCCCCAACCTTCCTCCCGGGGCACGCCTGCACCCTCCCCTCGCACTCACGGCCCCAACGGCGGGGCCGTGCGCACGCAGACGCCCTAGACGGAGGGCCGGGGTCCCCGTCTGGGGAGGGCACCCCCTGGAAGCCAGGGACGAGCGGCGACCGCGGCCTCTTCCAAAACGGCAGGCACACAGGCCTGCGCTGCAAAAAGCCCCCGGCAAGGCAGCTCCACTCAAAGGGGAAGGGTCCGCACCTGGCCCAACAGCTCTTGATGAGCCCCAGGCCCCGCCCCTGCTCGGAGCCTGACCCGGCCCACCCGACTCTGGCTGCGCACAGGTGCACTTCCAAGGGCCGCCGCTAGGGGGCGCTGGTGAGGGGGTTCGGGGACCCTCAGCCCCCACCGGGCTGGGGCCAGCCCTGCACCGATGGGGGTACGGGAATGTCTCCGCCATGGGGGAACGGGCCCCCTTGCCCTTCGCGGAAGCCCCAACCTTCCTCCCGGGGGAAGCCTGCACACTCCCCTCGCACTCACAGCCCAAGCGGCGGGGCCGTGCGCCCGCAGACGCCCAAGACGGAGGGCCGGGGTCCCCGTCAGGGGAGGGCACCCCCTGGCAGCCAGGGACGAGCGGCGACCGCGGCCTCTTCCAAAACGGCAGGCACACAGGCCTGCGCGGCAAAAAGCCCCGGGCAAGGCAGCACCACTCAAAGGGGAAGGGTCCGCACCTGGCCCAGCAGCTCTTGATGAGCCCCTGGCCCCGCCCCTGGCCGGAGCCTGACCCCGCCCACCGACTCTGGCTGCGCAGAGGTGCACTTCCAAGGGCCGCCGATAGGGGGCGCTGGTGAGGGGGTTCGGGGACCCTCAGCCCCCACCGGGCTGGGGCCACCCCTGCACCCATGGGGGTATGGGATTGTCTCCGCCATGTGGGGAACGGGGCCCCCTTCCCCTTCGCGGAAGCCCCAACCTTCCTCCCGGGGCACGCCTGCACCCTCCCCTCGCACTCACAGCCCCAGCGGCGGGGCCGTGCGCCCGCAGACGCCCTAGACGGAGGGCCGGCGTCCCGACAGGGGAGGGAACCCCTGGAAGCCAGGGACGAGTGGCGACCGCGGCCTCTTCCAAAACGGCAGGCACACAGGCCTGCGCGGCAAAAAGCCCCCGGCAAGGCAGCACCACTCAAAGGGGAAGGGTCCGCACCTGGCCAAGCAGCTCTTGATGAGCCCCAGGCCCCGCCCCTGGCCGGAGCCTGACCCCGCCCACCCGACTCTGGCTGCGCACAGGTGCACTTCCAAGGGCCGCCGCTAGGGGGCGCTGGTGAGGGGGTTCGGGGACCCTCAGCCCCCACCGAGATGCGGCCACCCCTGCACCCATGGGGGTACGGGTTGTCCTTCGCCATGGGGGAACGGGTCCCCCTTCCCCTTCGCGGAAGCCCCAACCTTCCTCCCGGGGCACGCCTGCACCCTCCCCTCGCACTCACGGCCCCAGCGGCGGGGCCGTGCGCCCGCAGACGCCCTAGATGGAGGGCCGGGGTCCCCGTCTGGCGAGGGCACCCCCTGGAAGCCAGGGACGAGCGGCGACCGCGGCCTCTTCCAAAACGGCAGGCACACAGGCCTGCGCGGCAAAAAGCCCCCGGCAAGGCAGCACCACTCAAAGGGGAAGGGTCCGCACCTGGCCCACCAGCTCTTGATGAGCCCCAGGCACCTACCCTGGCCGGAGCCTGACCCCGCCCACCCGACTCTGGCTGCGCACAGGTGGACTTCCAAGGGCCGCCGCTAGGTGGCGCTGGTGAGGGGGTTCAGGGACCCTCAGCCCCCACCGGGCTGGGGCCACCCCTGCACCCATGGGGGTACGGGATTGTCTCCGCCATGTGGGGAACCGGGCCCACTTCCCCTTCGCGGAAGCCCCAACCTTCCTCCCGGGGCACGCCTGCACCCTCCCCTCGCACTCACGGCCCCAGCGGCGGGGCCTCGCGCCCGCAGACGCCCTAGACGGAGGGCCGGCGTACCCGTCAGGGGAGGGCACCCCCTGGAAGCCAGGGACGAGCGGCGACCGCGGCCTCTTCCAAAACGGCAGGCACACAGGCCTGCGTGGCAAACAGCCCCGGGCAAGGCAGCACCACTCAAAGGGGAAGGGTCCGCACCTGGCCCAGCAGCTTTTGATGAGCCCCAGGCCCCGCCCCTGGCCGGAGCCTGACCCCGCCCACCCGACTCTGGCTGCGCACAGGTGCACTTCCAAGGGCCGCCGATAGGGGGCGCTGGTGAGGGGGTTCGGGGACCCTCAGCCCCCACCGGGCTGCGGCCACCCCTGCACCCATGGGGGTACGGGATTGTCACCGCAATGTGGGGAACGGGGCCCCCTTCCCCTTCGCGGAAGCCCCAACCTTCCTCCCGGGGCACGCCTGCACCCTCCCCTCGCACTCACGGCCCCAGCGGCAGGGCCAGCGCCCGCAGACGCCCTAGACGGAGGGCCGGGGTCCCCGTCAGGGGAGGGCACCCCCTGGAAGCCAGGGACGAGCGGCGACATGGCCTCTTCCAAAACGGCAGGCACACAGGCCTGCGCGGCAAAAAGCCCCGGGCAAGGCAGCACCACTCAATGGGGAAGGGTCCGCACCTGGCCCAGCAGCTCTTGATGAGCCCCAGGCCCCGCGCCTGGCCGGAGCCTGACCCCGCCCACCCGACTCTGGCTGCGCACAGGTGCACTTCCTAGGGCCGCCGCTAGGGGGCGCTGGTGAGGGGTTTCGGGGACACTCAGCCCCCAACGGGCTGCGGCCACCCCTGCACCCATGGGGGTACGGGTTGTCCTCCGCCATGGGGGAACGGGGCCCCCTTCCCCTGCGCGGAAGCCCCAACCTTCCTCCCGGGGCACGCCTGCACCCTCCCCTCGCACTCACGGCCCCAGCGGCGAGGCCGTGCGCCCGCAGAGCCCTAGACGGAGGGCCGGGGTCCCCGTCTGGGGAGGGCACCCCCTGGAAGCCAGGCACGAGCGGCGACCGCGGCCTCTTCCAAAACGGCAGGCACACAGGCCTTCGCGGCAAAAAGCCCCCGGCAAGGCAGCACCACTCAAAGGGGAAGGGTCCGTACCTGGCCCAGCAGCTCTTGATGAGCCCCAGGCCCCGCCCCTGGCCGGAGCCTGACCCCGCCCACAAGATTCTGGCTGCGCACAGGTGCACTTCCTAGGGACGCCGCTAGGGGGCGCTGGTGAGGGGCTTCGGGGACCCTCAGCCCCCAACGGGCTGCGGCCACCCCTGCACCCATGGGGGTACGGGTTGTCCTCCGCCATGGGGGAACGGGGACCCCTTCCCCTTCGCGGAAGCCCCAACCTTCCTCCCGGGGCACGCCTGCACCCTCCCCTCGCACTCACGGCCCCAGCGGGGAGGCCGTGTGCCCGCAGACGCCCTAGACGGAGGGACGGGGTCCCCGTCTGGGGAGGGCACCCACTGGAAGCCAGGGACGAGCGGCGACCGCGGCCTCTTCCAAAACGGTAGGCACGCAGGCCGGCGCGGCAAAAAGCCCCGGGCAAGGCAGCCCCACTCAAAGGGGAAGGGTCCCCACCTGGCCCAGCAGCTCTTGATGAGCCCCAGGCCCGGCCCCTGGCCGGAGCCTGACCCCGCCTACCCGAATCTGGCTGCGCACAGGTGCACTTCCAAGGGCCGCCGCTAGGGGGCGCTGGTGATGGGGTTCGGAGACCCTCAGCCCCCACCGGGCTGGGGCCACCCCGGCACCCATGGGGCTACGGGATTGTCCTCCCCCATGGGGCAATGGGGCCCCCTTTCCCTGCGCGGAAGCCCCAACCTTCCTCCCGGGGCACGCCTGCACCCTCCCCTCGCACTCACAGCCCCAGCGGCGGGGCCTGCGCCCGCAGACGCCCTAGACGGAGGTCCGGCGTCCCCGTCAGGGGAGGGCACCCCCTGGAAGCCAGGGACCAGCGGCGACCGCGGCCTCTTCCAAAACAATAGGCACACAGGCCTGCGCGGCAAAAAGCCCCAGGCAAGGCAGCACCACTCAAAGGGGAAGGGTCCACACCTGGCCCAGCAGCTCTTGATGAGCCCCAAGCCCCGCCCCTGGCCGGAGCCTGACCCCGCCCACCCGACTCTGGCTACGCACAGGTGCACTTCCAAGGGCCGCCGCTAGGGGGCGCTGGTGAGGGGGTTCGGGGACCCTCAGCTCCCACCGGGCTGGTGCCGCCCCGGCAAATATGGGGGTACGGGATTGTCCTCCCCCATGGGGGAACGGGGCCCCCTTCCCCATCGCGGAAGCCTCAACCTTCCTCCCGGGGCACGCCTGCACCCTCCCCTCGCACTCTCAGCCCCAGCTGCGGGGCCTCGCGCCCGCAGACGCCCTAGACGGAGGGCCGGCGTCCCCGTTAGGAGAGGGCACCCCCTGGAAGCCAGGGACGAGCGGCGACCGCGGCCTCTTCCAGAACGGAGGCACACAGGCCTGCGCGGCAAAAAGCCCCAGGCAAGGCAGCACCACTCAAAGGGGAAGGGTCCGCACCTGGCCCAGCAGCTCTTGATGAGCCCCAGGCCCCGCCCCTGGCCGGAGCCTGACCCCGCCCAACCGACTCTGGCTGCGCACAGGTGCACTTCCAAGGGCCGCCCCTAGAGGGCGCTGGTGAGGGGGTTCGGGACCCTCAGCCCCCACCGGGCTGGGGCCACCCCGGCAACCATGGGGGTACGGGATTGTCCTCCCCCATGGGTCAACGGTGCACCCTTCCCCTTCGCGGAAGCCCCAACCTTCCTCCCGGGGCACGCCTGCACCCGCCTCTCGCACTCACAGCCCCAGCGGCGGGGCCGTGCACCCACAGACGCCCTAGACCGAGGGCCGGGGACCTCGTCAGGGGAGGGCATCCCCGGGAAGCCAGGGACGAGCGGCGACCGCGGCCTCTTCCAAAACGGCAGGCACACAGGCCTGCGCGGCAAAAAGCCCGCGGCAAAGCAGCACCACTCAAAGGGGAACGGTCCGCACCTGGCCCAGCAGCTCTTGATGAGCCCCAGGCCCCGCCCCTGGCCAGAGCCTGACCCCGCCCACCCGACTCTGGCTGCGCACAGGTGCACTTCCAAGGGCCGTCACTAGGAGGCGCTGGTGAGGGGGTTCGGGGACCCTCAGCCCCCACCGGGCTGGGGCCACCCCAGCACCCATGGGGCTACGGGATTGTCCTCCCCCATGGGCAACGGGGCCCCCTTCCCCTTCGCGGAAGCCCCAACCTTCCTCCGGGGCACGCCTGCACCCTCCTCTCGCACTCACAGCCCCAGCGGCGGGGCCGGGCGCCCGCAGACGCCCTACACGGAGGGCCGGCGTCCCAGTCAGGGGAGGGCACCCCCTGGAAGCCAGGGACGAGCGGCGACCCCGGCCTCTTCCAAAACGGCAGGCACACAGGCCTGCGCGGCAAAAAGCCCCGGGCAAGGCAGCACCACTCAAAGGGGAAGGGTCTGCACCTGGCCCAGCAGCTCTAGATGAGCCCCAGGCCCCGCCCCTAGCCGTAGCCTGACCCCGCCCACCCGACTCTGGCTGCGCACAGTTGCACTTCCAAGGGCCGCCGCTAGGGGGCGCTGGTGAGGGGGTTCGGGGACCCTCAGCCACCACCGAGCTGCGGCCACCCCTGCACCCATGGGGGTACGGGTTGTCCTCCGCCATGGGGGAACGGGGCCCCCTTCCCGTTCGCGGAAGCCCCAACCTTCCTCCCGGGGCACGCCTGCACCCTCCCCTCGCACTCACAGCCCCAGCTCCGGGGCCGTGCGCCGGCAGACGCCCTAGACGTAGGGCCGGGGTCCCCGTCTGGGGAGGGCACCCCCTGGAAGCCCGGGACGAGCGGCGACCGCGGCCTCTTCCAAAACGGCAGGCACACAGGACTGCGCGGCAAAAAGCCCCCGGCAAGGCAGCACCACTCAAAGGAGAAGGGTCCGCACCTGGCCCAGCAGCTCTTGATGAGCCCCAGGCCCCGCCCCTGGCCGGAGCCTGACCCCGCCCACCCGACTGTGGCTGCGCACAGGTGCACTTCCAAGGGCCGCCGCTAGGGGGCGCTGGTGAGGGGGTTCGGGGACCCTAAGCCCCCACCGAGCTGGGGCCACCCCGGCACCCATGGGGCTACGGGATTGTCCTCCCCCATGGGGCAACGGGGCCCCCTTCCCCTGCGCGGAAGCCCCAACCTTCCTCCGGGGCACGCCTGCACCCTCCTCTCGCACTCACAACCCAGCGACGGGGCCGTGTGCCCGCAGACGCCCTACACGTAGGGCCGGGGTCCCCGTCAGGGGAGGGCACCCCCTGGAAGCCAGGGACGAGCGGCGACTGCGGCCTCTTCCAAAACGGCAGGCACACAGGCCTGCCCGGCAAAAAGCCCCCGGCAAGGCAGCACCACTCAAAGGGGAAGGGTCCGATTCTGGCCCAGCAGCTCTTGATGAGCCCCAGGCCCCGCCCCTGGCCGGAGCCTGACCCCGACCACCCTACTCTGGCTGCGCACAGGTGCACTTCCAATGGCCCTCAATAGGGGGCGCTGGTGAGGGGGTTCGGGGACCCTCAACCCCCACCGGGCTGGGGCCACACCGGCACCCATGGGGTATAGGATTGTCCTCCCCCAAGGGGGAACGGGGCCCCCTTCTCCTTCGCGGAAGCCCCAACCTTCCTCCCGGGGCACGCCTCACCCTCCTCTCGCACTCACAGCCCCAGCGGCGGGGCCGTGCGCCCGCAGATGCCCTAGACGGAGGGCCGGCGTCCCTGTCAGGGGAGAGCATCCCCTGGAAGCCAGGGACGAGCGGCGACCGCGGCCTCTTCCAAAACGGCAGGCACACAGGCCTGCGCGGCAAAAAGCCCCGGGCAAGGCAGCACCACTCAAAGGGGAAGGGTCCGCACCTGGCTCAGCAGCACTTGGTGAGCCCCAGGCCCCGCCCCTGGCCGGAGCCTGACCCCGCACACTCGACTCTGGCTGCGCACATGTGCACTTCCTAGGGCCGCCGCTAGGGGGCGCTGGTGAGGGGGTTCGGGGACCCTCAGCCCCCACCGGGCTGGGCCCACCCCTGCACCCATGGGGGTACGGGATTGTCCTCCCCCATGGGGGAACGGGGCCCCCTTCCCCTTCGCGTAAGCCCCAACCTTCCTCCCCTTGCACGCCTGCACCGTCCTCTCGCAATCATAGCCCCAGCGGCGGGGCCGTGCGCCCGCAGACTCCCTAGACGGAGGGCAGGCGTCCCCGTCAGGGGAGGGCACCCCCTGGAAGCCAGGGAGGAGCGGCAACCGCGGCCTCTTCCAAAACGGCAGGCATACAGGTCTGCGCGGCAAAAAGCCCCGGGCAAGGCAGCACCACTCAAAGGGGAAGGGTCCGCACCTGGCCCAGCAGCTCTTGATGAGCCCCAGGCCCGCCCCTGGCCGGAGCCTGACCCCGCCCACCCGACTCTGGCTGCGCACAGGTGCACTTCCAAGGGCCCCCGCTAGGGGGCGCTGGTGAGGGGGTTCGGGGACCCTCAGCCCACACCGGGCTGGGGCCACCCCGGCACCCATGGGGGTACGGGATTGTCCTCCCCCATGGGGCAACGGGTCCCCCTTCCCCTCCGCGGAAGCCCCAACCTTCCTCCGTGGCACGCATGCACCCTCCTCTCGCACTCACAGCCCCAGCGGCGGGGCCGTGCGCCCGCAGACGCCCTAGACGCAGGGCTGGGTCCCCGTCAGGGGAGGGCACCCCCTGGAAGTCAGGGACGAGCGGCGACCGCGGTCTCTTCCAAAACGGCAGGCACACAGGCCTGCGCGGCAAAAAGCCCCCGGCAAGGCAGCACCACTCAAAGGGGAAGGGTCCGCACCTGGCCCAGCAGCTCTTGATGAGCCCCAGCCCCGCCCCTGGCTGGAGCCTGACCCCGCCCATCCGACTCTGGCTGCGCACAGGTGCACTTCCTAGGGCCGCCGCTAAGGCGCGCTGGTGAGGGGGTTCGGGGACCCTCAGCACCCACAGGGCTGGGGCCAGCCCGGAACACATGGGGGTACGGGATTTTCCTCCCCCATGGGGCAACGGGGCCCTCTTCCCCTCCGCGGAAGCCCCAACCTTCCTCCCGGGGCATGCCTACACCCTCCCCTCGCACTCACAGCCCCAGCGGCGGGGCCGTACGCCCGCAGACGCCCTAGACGGAGGGACGGCGTACCCGTCAGTGGAGGGCACACCCGGAAGCCAGGGACGAGCGGCGACCGCGGCCTCTTCCAAAACGGCAGGCACACAGGCCTGCGCGGCAAAAAGCCCCGGGCAAGGCAGCACCACTCAAAGGGGATGGGTCCGCACCTGGCCCAGCAGCTCTTGATGAGCCCCAGGCCCCGCCCCTGGCCAGAGCCTGACCCCGCCCACCCGACTCTGGCTGCGCACAGGTGCACTTCCAAGGGCTGCCGCTCGGGGGCGCTGGTGAAGGGGTTCGGGACCCTCAGCCCCCACCGGTCTGGGGCCAACCTGGTACCCATGGGGGTACGGGATTGTCCTCCCCCATGGGGCTACGGGGCCCCCTTCCCATTCGCGGAAGCCTCAACCTTCCTCCGGGGCATGCCTGCACCCTCTCTCGCACTCACAGCCCCATCGGCGGGGCCGTGCGCCCGCAGACGCCCTAGACGGAGGGCCAGGGTCCCAGTCAGGGGAGGGCACCCCCTGGAAGCCAGGGACGAGCGGCGTCCGCGGCCTCTTCCAAAACGGCAGGCACACAGGCCTGCGCGGCAAAAAGCCCCCGGGAAGGCAGCACCACTCAAAGGGGAAGGGTCCGCACCTGGCCCAGCAGCTCTTGATGAGCTCCAGGCCCCGCCCCAGGCCGGAGCCTGACCCCGCCCACCCGACTCTGGCTGCGCACAGGTGCACTTCCAAGGGCCGCCGCTAGGGGGCGCTGGTGAGGGGATTCGGGGACCCTCAGCCCCCACCGGGCTGGTGTCACCCCGGCACCCATGGGGGTATAGGATTGTCCTCCCCCAAGGGGGAACGGGGCCCCATTCCCCTTCGCGGAAGCCCCAAACTTCCTCCCGGGGCACGCCTGCACCCTCCCCTCGCACTCTCAGCCCCAGCTGCGGGGCCGCGCCCGCAGACACCCTAGACGGAGGGCCGGCGTCCCCGTCAGGGGAGGGCACTCCCTGGAAGCCAGGGACGAGCGGCGACCGCGGCCTCTTCCAAAACGGCAGGCACGCAGGCCTGCGCGGCAAAAAGCCCCGGGCAAGGCAGCACCACTCAAAGGGGAAGGGTCCGCACCTGGCCCAGCAGCTCTTGATGAGCCCCAGGCCCCGCACCTGGCAGGAGCCTGACCCCGCCCACCCGAATCTGGCTGCGCACAGGTGCACTTCCAAGGGCCGCTGCTAGGGGGCGCTGGTGAGGGGTTCGGGACCCTCAGCCCCCGCGGGCTGGGGCCACCCCGGCACCCATTAGGGTACGGGATTGTCCTCCCCCATGGGGCAACGGGGCCCCCTTCCCCTTCGCGGAAGCCCTAAACTTCCTCCGGGGCACGCCTGCACCCTCCTCTCGCACTCACAGCCCCAGGGGCGGGACCGTGCGCCCGTAGACGCCCTAGTCGGAGGGCCGGGGACCCCGTCAGGGGAGGGCACCCCCTGGAAGCCAGGGACGAGCGGCGACCGCGGCCTCTACCAAAACGGCAGGCACAAAGGCCTGCGCGGCAAAAAGCCCCCGGCAAGGCAGCACCACTCAAGGGGAAGGGTCCGCACCTGGCCCAGCAGCTATTGATGATCCCCAGGCCCCGCTCCTGGCCGGAGCCTGACCCCGCCCACCCGACTCTGGCTGGGCACAGGTGCATTTACATGGGCCGCCGCTAGGGGGCGCTGGTGAGGGGGTTCGGGGACCCTCAGTCCCCAACGGGCTGGGGCCACCCCGGCACCCATGGGGCTACGGGATTGTCCTCCCCCATGGGGGAACGGGGCCCCGTTGCCCTTCGCGGAAGCCCCAACCTTCCTCCCGGGGCACGCCTGCACCCTCCTCTCGCACTCACAGCCCCAGCGGCGGGGCCGTGTGCCCGCAGACGCCCTAGACCGAGGGCCGGGTCCCCGTCAGGGGAGGGCACCCCCTGGAAGCCAGGGACGAGCGGCGACCGCGGACTCTTCCAAAACGAAAGGCACACAGGCCTGCGCGGCAAAAAGCCCCCGGCATGGCAGCACCACTCAAAGGGGAAGGGTCCGCACCTGGCCCAGCAGCTCTTGATGAGCCCCAGGCCCCGCCCCTGGCCGGAGCCTGACCCCGCCCACCCGACTCTGGCTGCGCACAGGTGCACTTCCAAGGGCCGCCGCTAGGGGGCGTTGGTGAGGGGGTTCGGGGACCCTCAGCCCCAACCGGGCTGGTGTCACCCGGCATCCATGGGGGTACGGGATTGTCCTCCCCCAAGGGGGAAAGGGGCCCCCTTCCCCTTCGCGGAAGCCCCAAACTTCCTCCCGGGGCACGCCTGCACCCTCCCCTCGCACTCTCAGCCCCAGCTGCGGGGCCGCGCCCGCAGACGCCCTAGACGGAGGGCCGGCGTCCCCGTCAGGGGAGGGCACCCCCTGGAAGCCAGGGACGAGCGGCGACCGCGGCCTCTTCCAAAACGGCAGGCACGCAGGCCTGCGCGGCAAAAAGCCCCGTGCAAGGCAGCACCACTCAAAGGGTAAGGGTCCGCACCTGGCCCAGCAGCTCTTGATGAGCCCCAGGCCCCGCACCTGGCCGGAGCCTGACCCCGCCGACCCGAATCTGGCTGCGCACAGGTGCACTTCCAAGGGCCGCCGCTAGGGGGCGCTGGTGAGGGGGTTCGGGACCCTCAGCCCCCGCGGGCTGGGGCCACCCCTGCACCCATTGGGGTACGGGATTGCCCTCCCCCATGGGGCAACGGGGCCCCCTTCCTCTTCACGGAAGCCCCAACCTTCCTCCGGGGCACGCCTGCAACCTCCTCGCGCACTCACAGCCCCAGCGGCGGGGCCGTGCGCCCGTAGACGCCCTAGTCGGAGGGCCGGAGTCCCCGTCAGGGGAGGGCACTCCCTGGAAGCCAGGGACGAGCAGCGACCGCGGCCTCTTCCAAAACGGCAGGCACACAGGCCTGCGCGGCAAAAAGCCCCCGGCAAGGCAGCACCACTCAAAGGGGAAGGGTCCGCACCTGGCCCAGCAGCTCTTGATGAGCCCCAGGCCCCGCCCCTGGCCGGAGCCTGACCCCGCCCACCCGACTCTGGCTGCGCACAGGTGCTCTTCCAAGGGCCGTCGCTAGGGGGCGCTGGTGAGGAGGTTCGGGGACCCTCAGCCCCCACCGGGCTGTGGCCACCCCGGCACCCATGGGGTACGGGATTGTCCTCCCCCATGGGGGAACGGGGCCCCCTTGCCCTTCGCGGAATCCCCAACCTTCCTCCCGGGGCACGCCTGCACCATCCTCTCGCACTCACAGCCCCAGCGGCGGGGCCGTGCGCCCGCAGACGCCCTAGACGGAGGGCCGGGGTCCCCGTCAGGGGACGGCACCCCCTGGCATCCAGGGACGAGCGGCGACCGCGGCCTCTTCCAAAACGGCAGGCACACAGGCCTGCGCGGCAAAAAGCCCCGGGCAAGGCAACACCACTCAAAGGGGAAGGGTCCGCACCTGGCCCAGCAGCTCTTGATGAGCCCCAGGCCCCGCCCCTGGCCGGAGCCTGACCCCGCCCACCCGACTCTGGCTGCGCACAGGTGCACTTCCAAGGTTTCCGCTAGTGGGCGCTGGTGAGGGGGTTCAGGGAAACTCAGCCCCAACCGGGCTGGGGCCACCCCTGCACCCAGGGGGTACGGGATTGTCTCCGCCATGTGGAGAACGGGGCCCGCTTCCCCTTCAAGGAAGCCTCAACCTTCGTCCCGGGGCACGCCTGCTCCCTCCCCTCGCACTCACAGCCCCAGCGGCGGGGCCTCGACCAGCAGACGCCCTCGACGGAGGGCCGACGTCCCCGTCAGGGTAGGGCACCCCCTGGAAGCCAGGGACGAGCGGCGACCGCGGCCTCTTCCAAAACGGCAGGCACACAGGCCTGCGCGGCAAAAAGCCCCGGGCAAGGCAGCACCACTCAAAGGGGAAGGGTCCGCACCTGGCCCAGCAGCTCTTGATGAGCCCCAGGCCCCGCCCCTGGCCGGAGCCTGACCCCGCCCACCCGACTCTGGCTGCGCACAGGTGCACTTCCAAGGGCCGCCGCTAGGGGGCGCTGGTGAGGGGGTTCGGGACCCTCAGCCCCCGCGGGCTGGGGCCACCCCGGCACCCATTGGGGTACGGGATTGCCCTCCCCCATGGGGCAACGGGGCCCCCTTCCTCTTCACGGAAGCCCCAACCTTCCTCCGGGGCACGCCTGCAACCTCCTCGCGCACTCACAGCCCCAGCGGCGGGGCCGTGCGCCCGTAGAGGCCCTAGTCGGAAGGCCGGAGTCCCCTCAGGGGAGGGCACCCCCTGGAAGCCAGGGACGAGCGGCGACCGCGGCCTCTTCCAAAACGGCAGGCACACAGGCCTGCGCGGCAAAAAGCCCCCGGCAAGGCAGCACCACTCAAAGGGGAAGGGTCCGCACCTGGCCCAGCAGCTCTTGATGAGCCCCAGGCCCCGCCCCTGGCCGGAGCCTGACCCCGCCCACCCGACTCTGGCTGCGCACAGGTGCACTTCCATGGGCCGCCGCTAGGGGGCGCTGGTGAGGGGGTTCGGGGACCCTCAGCCCCCACCGGGCTGGGGCCACCCCGGCACCCATGGGGCTACGGGATTGTCCTCCCCCATGGGGGAACGGGGCCCCGTTGCCCTTCGCGGAAGCCCCAACCTTCCTCCCGGGGCACGCCTGCACCCTCCCCTCGCACTCACAGCCCCAGCGGCGGGGCCTCGCGCCCGCAGACGCCCTAGACGGAGTGCCGGGGTCCCCGTTAGTGGACGGCACCCCGTGGAAGACAAGGACGAGCGGCGACCGCGGCCTCTTCCAAAACGGTAGGCACACAGGCCTGCGCGGCAAAAAGCCCCCGGCAAGGCAGCACCACTCAAAGGGGAAGGGTCCGCACCTGGCCCAGCAGCACTTTATGAGCCCCAGGCCCCGCCGCTGGCCGGAGCCTGACCCAGCCCACCCGACTCTGGCTGCGCACAGGTGCACTTCCAAGGGCCGCCGCTAGGGGGCGCTGGTGAGGGGGTTCGGGAACCCTCAGCCCCCACCGGGATGGGGCCACCCCGGCACCCATGGGGCTACGGGATTGTCCTCCCCCATGGGGGAACGGGGCCCCCTTCCCCTTCGTGAAGCCCCAACCTTCCTCCCGGGGCACGCCTGCACCCTCCCCTCGAACTCACAGCCCCAGCGGCGGGGCCTCGCGCCCGCAGATGCCCTAGACGGAAGGCCGGCGTCCCCGTCAGGGGAGGGCACCCCCTGGAAGCCAGGGACGAGCGGCGACCGCGGCCTCTTCCAAAACGGCAGGCACACAGGCCTGCGCGGCAAAAAGCCCCGGGCAAGGCAGCACCACTCAAAGGGGAAGGGTCCGCACCTGGCCCAGCAGCTCTTGATGAGCCCCAGGCCCCGCCCGTGGGCGGAGCATGACCCCGCCCACCCGACTCTGGCTGCGCACAGGTGCTCTTCCAAGGGCCGCCGCTAGGGGGCGCTGGTGAGGGGGTTCGGGGACCCTCAGCCCCCACCGGGCTGGGGCCACCCCGGAACCCATGGGGTACGGGATTGTCCTCCCCCATGGGGGAACGGGGCCCCCTTGCCCTTCGCGGAAGCCCCAACCTTCCTCCCGGGGCACGCCTGCACCCTCCTCTCGCACTCACAGCCCCAGCGGCGGGGCCGTCCGCCCGCAGACGCCCTAGACGGAGGGCCGGGGTCCCCGTCAGGGGACGGCACCCCCTGGAATCCAGGGACGAGCGGCGACCGCGGCCTCTTCCAAAACGGCAGGCACACAGGCCTGCGCGGCAAAAAGCCCCGGGCAAGGCAACACCACTCAAAGGGGAAGGGTCCGCACCTGGCCCAGCAGCTCTTGATGAGCCCCAGGCCCCGCCCCTGGCCGGAGCCTGACCCCGCCCACCCGACTCTGGCTGCGCACAGGTGCACTTCCAAGGTTTCCGCTAGTGGGCGCTGGTGAGGGGGTTCAGGGAAACTCAGCCCCCACCGGGCTGGGGCCACCCCTGCACCCAGGGGGTACGGGATTGTCTCCGCCATGTGGAGAACGGGGCCCGCTTCCCCTTCAAGGAAGCCTCAACCTTCGTCCCGGGGCACGCCTGCTCCCTCCCCTCGCAAGCACAGCCCCAGCGGCGGGGCCTCGAACAGCAGACGCCCTAGACGGAGGGCCGACGTCCCCGTCAGGGTAGGGCACCCCCTGGAAGCCAGGGACGAGCGGCGACCGCGGCCTCTTCCAAAACGGCAGGCACACAGGCCTGCGCGGCAAAAAGCCCCGGGCAAGGCAGCACCACTCAAAGGGGAAGGGTCCGCACCTGGCCCAGCAGCTCTTGATGAGCCCCAGGCCCCGCCCCTGGCGGAGCCTGACCCCGCCCCCCCGAATCTGGCTGCGCACAGGTGCACTTCCAAGGGCCGCCGCTAGGGGGCGCTGGTGAGGGGGTTCGGGTACCCTCAGCCCCCACCGGGCCGGGGCCACCCCGGCACCCATGGGGCTACGGGATTGTCCTCCCCCATGGGGGAACGGGGCCCCCTTGCCCTTCGCGGAAGCCCCAACTTTCCTCCCGGGCCACGCCTGCACCCTCCCCTCGCATTCACAGCCCCAGCGGCGGAGCCGTGCGCCCGCAGATGCCCTAGACGGAGGGCCGGCGTCCCCCTCAGGGGAGGGCACCCCCTGGAAGCCAGGAGCGAGCGGCGACCGCGGCCTCTTCCAAAACGGTAGGCACACAGGCCTGCGCGGCAAAAAGCCCCGGGCAAGGCAGCACCACTCAAAGGGGAAGGGTCCGCACCTGGCCCAGCAGCTCTTGTTGAGCCCCAGGCCCCGCCCCTTGCCGGAGCATGACCCCGCCCACCCGACTCTGGCTGCGCACAGGTGCTCTTCCAAGGGCCTGCGCTAGGGGGCGCTTGTGAGGGGGTTCGGCGACCCTCAGCCCCCACCGGGCTGGGGCCACCCCGGCACCCATGGGGCTACGGGATTATCCTCCCCAATGGGGGAACGGGGCCCCCTTGCCCTTCGCGGAAGCCCCAACCTACATCCCGGGGCACGCCTGCACCCTGCCCTCGCACTCACAGCCCCAGCTTCGGGGCCTCGCGCCCGCAGACGCCCTAGACGGAGATCCCGCGTCCCCGTCAGGGGAGGGCACCCCCTGGAATCCAGGGACGAGCGGCGACCGCAGCCTCTTCCAAAACGGCAGGCACACAGGCTTGCGCGGCAAAAAGCCCCGGGCAAGGCAGCACCACTCAAAGGGGAAGGGACCGCACGTGGCCCAGCAGCTCTTGAGGAGCCCCAGGCCCCGCCGCTGGCCGGAGCCTGACCCCGCCCACCCGACTCTGGCTGTGAAAAGGTGCACTTCCAAGGGCCGCCGCTAGGGGGCGCTGGTGAGGGGGTTCGGGACCCTCAGCCCCCGCGGGCTGGGGCCACCCCGGCACCCATTGGGGTACGGGATTGCCCTCCCCCATGGGGCAACGGGGCCCCCTTCCTCTTCACGGAAGCCCCAACCTTCCTCCGGGGCACGCCTGCACCCTCCTCGCGCACTCACAGCCCCAGCGGCGGGGCCGTGCGCCCGTAGACGCCCTAGTCGGAGGGCCGGAGTCCCCGTCAGGGGAGGGCACCCCCTGGAAGCCAGGGACGAGCAGCGACCGCGGCCTCTTCCAAAACGGCAGGCACACAGGCCTGCGCGGCAAAAAGCCCCCGGCAAGGCAGCACCACTCAAAGGGGAAGGGTCCGCACCTGGCCCAGCAGCTCTTGATGAGCCCCAGGCCCCGCCCCTGGCCGGAGCCTGACCCCGCCCACCCGACTCTGGCTGCGCACAGGTGCACTTCCATGGGCCGCCGCTAGGGGGCGCTGGTGAGGGGGTTCGGGGACCCTCAGCCCCCACCGGGCTGGGGCCACCCCGGCACCCATGGGGCTACGGGATTGTCCTCCCCCATGGGGGAACGGGGCCCCGTTGCCCTTCGCGGAAGCCCCAACCTTCCTCCCGGGGCACGCCTGCACCCTCCCCTCGCACTCACAGCCCCAGCGGCGGGGCCTCGCGCCCGCAGACGCCCTAGACGGAGGGCCGGCGGCCGCGTCAGGGTAGGGCACCCCCTGGAAGCCAGGGACGAGCGGCCACAGCGGCCTCTTCCAAAACGGCAGGCACACAGGCCTGCGCGTCAAAAAGCCCCGGGCAAGGCAGCACCACTCAAAGGGGAAGGGTCCGCACCTGGCCCAGCAGCTCTTGATGAGCCCCAGGCCCCGCCCGTGGGCGGAGCATGACCCCGCCCACCCGACTCTGGCTGCGCACAGGTGCACTTCCAAGGGCCGTCGCTAGGGGGCGCTGGTGAGGAGGTTCGGGGACCCTCAGCCCCCACCGGGCTGGGGCCACCCCGGCACCCATGGGGTACGGGATTGTCCTCCCCCATGGGGGAACGGGGCCCCCTTGCCCTTCGCGGAAGCCCCAACCTTCCTCCCGGGGCACGCCTGCACCCTGCTCTCGCACTCACAGCCCCAGCGGCGGGGCCGTGCGCCCGCAGACGCCCTAGACGGAGGGCCGGGGTCCCCGTCAGGGGACGGCACCCCCTGGCATCCAGGGACGAGCGGCGACCGCGGCCTCTTCCAAAACGGCAGGCACACAGGCCTGCGCGGCAAAAAGCCCCGGGCAAGGCAACACCACTCAAAGGGGAAGGGTCCGCACCTGGCCCAGCAGCTCTTGATGAGCCCCAGGCCCCGCCCCTGGCCGGAGCCTGACCCCGCCCACCCGACTCTGGCTGCGCACAGGTGCACTTCCAAGGTTTCCGCTAGTGGGCGCTGGTGAGGGGGTTCAGGGAAACTCAGCCCCAACCGGGCTGGGGCCACCCCTGCACCCAGGGGGTACGGGATTGTCTCCGCCATGTGGAGAACGGGGCCCGCTTCCCCTTCAAGGAAGCCTCAACCTTCGTCCCGGGGCACGCCTGCTCCCTCCCCTCGCACTCACAGCCCCAGCGGCGGGGCCTCGACCAGCAGACGCCCTCGACGGAGGGCCGACGTCCCCGTCAGGGTAGGGCACCCCCTGGAAGCCAGGGACGAGCGGCGACAGCGGCCTCTTCCAAAACGCAGGCACACAGGCCTGCGCGGCAAAAAGCCCCGGGCAAGGCAGCACCACTCAAAGGGGAAGGGTCCGCACCTGGCCCAGCGGCTCTTGATGAGCCCCAGGCCCCGCCCCTGGCCGGAGCCTGACCCCGCCCACCCGATTCTGGCTGCGCACAGGCGCACTTCCAAGGGCCGCCGCTAGGGGGCGCTGGTGAGTGGGTTCGGGACCCTCAGCCCCCACCGGGCTGGGGCCACCCCGGCACACATGGGGCTACGGGATTGTCCTCCCCCATGAGGGAACGGGGCCCCCTTGCCCTTCGCGGAAGCCCCAACCTTCCTCCCGGGGCACGCCTGCACCCTCTTCTCGCACTCACAGCCCCAGCGGCGGGACCGTGCGCCCGCAGACGCCCTAGACGGAGTGCCGGGGTCCCCGTTAGTGGACGGCACCCCGTGGAAGACAGGGACGAGCGGCGACCGCGGCCTCTTCCAAAACGGTAGGCACACAGGCCTGCGCGGCAAAAAGCCCCCGGCAAGGCAGCACCACTCAAAGGGGAAGGGTCCGCACCTGGCCCAGCAGCACTTGATGAGCCCCAGGCCCCGCCGCTGGCCGGAGCCTGACTCCGCCTACCCGACTCTGGCTGCGCACAGGTGCACTTCCAAGGTTTCCGCTAGTGGGCGCTGGTGAGGGGGTTCAGGGAAACTCAGCCCCCACCGGGCTGGGGCCACCCCTGCACCCAGGGGGTACGGGATTGTCTCCGCCATGTGGAGAACGGGGCCCGCTTCCTCTTCAAGGAAGCCTCAACCTTCGTCCCGGGGCACGCCTGCTCCCTCCCCTCGCACTCACAGCCCCAGCGGCGGGGCCTCGAACAGCAGACGCCCTAGACGGAGGGCCGACGTCCCCGTCAGGGTAGGGCACCCCCTGGAAGCCAGGAGCGAGCGGCGACCGCGGCCTCTTCCAAAACGGTAGGCACACAGGCCTGCGCGGCAAAAAGCCCCGGGCAAGGCAGCACCACTCATAGGGGAAGGGTCCGCACCTGGCCCAGCAGCTCTTGTTGAGCCCCAGGCCCCGCCCCTTGCCGGAGCATGACCCCGCCCACCCGACTCTGGCTGCGCACAGGTGCTCTTCCAAGGGCCTCCGCTAGGGGGCGCTTGTGAGGGGGTTCGGCGACCCTCAGCCCCCACCGGGCTGGGGCCTCCCCGGCACCCATGGGGCTACGGGATTATCTTCCCCATGGGGGAACGGGGCCCCCTTGCCCTTCGCGGAAGCCCCAACCTTCCGCCCGGGGCACGCCTGCACCCTGCCCTCGCACTCACAGCCCCAGCTTCGGGGCCTCGCGCCCGCAGACGCCCTAGACGGAGATCCGGCGTCCCCGTCAGGGGAGGGCACCCCCTGGAATCCAGGGACGAGCGGCGACCGCGGCCTCTTCCAAAACGGCAGGCACACAGGCTTGCGCGGCAAAAAGCCCCGGGCAAGGCAGCACCACTCAAAGGGGAAGGGACCGCACGTGGCCCAGCAGCTCTTGAGGAGCCCCAGGCCCCGCCGCTGGCCGGAGCCTGACCCCGCCCACCCGACTCTGGCTGTGAAAAGGTGCACTTCCAAGGGCCGCCGCTAGGGGGCGCTGGTGAGCGATTCGGGACCCTCAGCCCCCACCGGGCTGGGGCCACCCCGGCACCCATGGGGGTACGGGAATGTCCTCCCCCATGGGGAAACGGGGCCCCCTTCCCCTTCTCGGAAGCCCCATCCTTCCTCCGGGGCACGACTGCTCCCTCCTCTCGCACTCACAGAGCCAGCGTCGGGGCCGTGCGCCCGCAGACGCCCTAGAGGGAGGGCCGGTGTCCCTGTCAGGGGAGGACATCCCCTGGAAGCCAGGGACGAGCGGCGACCGCGGCCTCTTCCAAAATGGCAGGCACACAGGCCTGCGCGGCAAAAAGCCCCGGCAAGGCAGCACCACTCAAAGGGGAAGGGTCCGCACCTGGCCCAGCAGCTCTTGATGAGCCCCAGGCCCCGCCACTGGCCGGAGCATGACCCCGCCCACCCGACTCTGGCTGCGCACAGGTGCACTTCCTAGGGCCGCCGCTAGGGGGCGCTGGTGAGGGTGTTCTGGGACCCTCAGCCCCCAACAGGCTGGGGCCACCCCTGCACCCATGGGGGTACGGGTTGTCCTCCGCCATGGGGGAACGGGGCGCCCTTCCCCTTCGCGGAAGCCCCAACCTTCCTCCCGGGGCACGCCTGCACCCTCCCCTCGCACTCACGGCCCCAGAGGCGGGGCCGTGCGCCCGCAGACGCCCTAGACGGAGGGCCGGGGTCCCCGTCTGGGGAGGGCACCCCCTGGAAGCCAGGGACGAGCGGCGACCGCGGCCTCTTCCAAAACGGCAGGCACACAGGCCTGCGCGGGAAAAAGCCCCCGGCAAGGCAGCACCACTCAAAGGGGAAGGGTCCGCACCTGGCCCAGCAGCTCTTGATGAGCCCCAGGTCCCGCCCCTGGCCGGAGCCTGACCCCGCCCACCCGACTCTGGCTGCGCACAGGTGCACTTCCAAGGGACGCCGCTAGGGGGCGCTGGTGAGGGGGTTCGGTGACCCTCAGCCCCCACCGGGCTGGGGCCACCCCTGCACCCATGGGAGTACGGGATTTCTCCGCCATGTGGGGAACGGGGCCCCCTTCCCCTTCGCGGAAGCCCCAACCTTCCTCCCGGGGCACGCCTGCACCCTCCACTCGCACTCACGGCCCCAGCGGCGGGGCCTCGCGCCCGCAGACGCCCTAGATGGAGGGCCGGCGTCCCCGTCAGGGGAGGGCACCCCCTGGAAGCCAGGGACGAGCGGCGACCGGGGCCTCTTCCAAAACGGCAGGCACACAGGCCTGCGCGGCAAAAAGCCCCCGGCAAGGAGCACCACTCAAAGGGGACGGGTCCGCACCTGGCCCAGTAGCTCTTGATGAGCCCTAGGCCCCGCCGCTGGACGGGGCCTGACCCCGCCCACCCGAATCTGGCTGCGCACAGGTGCACTTCCTAGGGTCGCCGCAAGGGGGCGCTGGTGATGGGGTTCGGGGACCCTCAGCCCCCAACGGGCTGGGGCCACCCCTGCACCAATGGTGGTACGGGATTGTCCTCCCCCATGGGGGAACGGGGCCCCCTTTCCCTTCGCGGAAGCCCCAACCTTCCTCCCGGGGCACGCCTGCACCCTCCTCTCGCACTCACAGCCCCAGCGGCGGGGCCGTGCGCCCGCAGACGCCCTACACGGAGGGCCGGGGTCCCCGTCAGGGGACGGCACCCCCTGGCATCCAGGGACGAGCGGCGACCGCGGCCTCTTCCAAAACGGCAGGCACACAGGCCTGCGCGGCAAAAAGCCCCGGGCAAGGCAGCACCACTCAAAGGGGAAGGGTCCGCACCTGGCCCAGCAGCTCTTGATGAGCCCCAGGCCCCGCCCCTGGCCGGAGCATGACCCCGCCCACCCGACTCTGGCTGCGCACAGGTGCACTTCCATGGGCCGCCGCTAGGAGGCGCTGGTGAGGGGGTTCGGGGACCCTCAGCCCCCACCGCGCTGGGGCCACCCCGCACCCATGGGGCTACGGGATTGTCCTCCCCCATGGGGGAATGGGGCCCCATTGCCCTTCGCGGAAGCCCCAACCTTCCTCCCGGGGCACGCCTGCAACCTCCTCTCGCACTCACAGCCCCAGCGGCGGGGCCGTGCGCCCGCAGACGCCCTAGAAGGAGGGCCGGGGTCCCCGTCAGGGGAGGGCACCCCCTGGAAGCCAGGGACGAGCGGCGACTGCGGCCTCTTCCAAAACGGCAGGCACACAGGCCTGCGCGGCAAAAAACCCCGGGCAAGGCAGCACCACTCAAAGGGGAAGGGTCCGCACCGGGCCCAGCAGCTCTTGATGAGCCCCAGGCCCCGCCCCTGCCCGGAGCATGACCCCGCCCACCCGACTCTGGCTGCGCACAGGTGCACTTCCAAGGGCCGCCGCTAGGGGGCGCTGGTGAGAGGGTTCAGGGACCCTCAGCCCCCACCGGGCTGGGACCACCCCGGCACACATGGGGCTACGGGATTGTCCTCCCCCATGGGGCAACGGGGCCCCCTTCCCCGCCGCGGAAGCCCCAACCTTCCTCCCGGGCCACGCCTGCACCCTCCCCTCGCACTCACAGCCCCAGCGGCGGGGCCGTGCGCCCGCAGACGCCCTAGACGGAGGGCTGGCGTCTCCGTCAGGGGAGGGCACCCCCTGGAAGCCAGGAGCGAGCGGCGACCGCGGCCTCTTCCAAAACGGTAGGCACACAGGCCTGCGCGGCAAAAAGCCCCCGGCAAGGCAGCACCACTCAAAGGGGAAGGGTCCGCACCTGGCCCAGCAGCTCTTGAGGAGCCCCAGGCCCCGCCGCTGGCCGGAGCCTGACCCCGCCCACCCGACTCTGGCTGTGAAAAGGTGCACTTCCAAGGGCCGCCCTAGGGGGCGCTGGTGAGCGGGTTCGGGGACCCACAGCCCCCACCGGGCTGGGGCCAACTCGGCACCCATGGGGGTACGGGATTGTCCTCCCCCATGGGGCAACGGGGCCCCATTCCCCTTCTCGGAAGGCCCAACCTTCCTCCGGGGCACGCCTGCACCCTCCTCTCGCACTGACAGAGCCAGCGTCGGGTCCGTGCGCCCGCAGACGCCCTAGAGGGAGGGCCGGTGTCCCCGTCAGGGGAGGGCATCCCCTGGAAGCCAGGGACGAGCGGCGACCGCGGCCTCATACAAAACGGCAGGCACACAGGCCTGTGAGGCAAAAAGCCCCCGGCAAGGCAGCACCACTCAAAGGGGAAGGGTCCGCAACTGGCCAGCAGCTCTTGATGAGCCCCAGGCCCCGCCCCTGGCCGGAGCCTGACCCCGCCCACCCGACTCGGGCTGCTCACAGGTGCACTTCCAAGGGCCGCCGCTAGTGGGCGCTGGTGAGGTTGTTCGGGGACCCTCAGCCCCCACCGGGCTGGGGCCACCCCGGCACCCATGGGGCTACGGGATTGTCCTCCCCCATGGGGGAACGGGGCCCCCTTGCCCTTCGCGGAAGCCCCAACCTTCCTCCCGGGGCACGCCTGCACCCTCCTCTCGCACTCACAGCCCCAGCGGCGGGAACGTGCGCCCGCAGACGCCCTAGATGGAGGGCCGGGGTCCCCGTCAGTGGACGGCACCCCCTGGAAGCCAGGGACGAGCGGCGAACGCGGCCTCTTCCAAAACGGTAGGCACACAGGCCTGCGCGGCAAAAAGCCCCCGGCAAGGCAGCACGACTCAAAGGGGAAGGGTCCGCACCTGGCCCAGCAGCTCTTTATGACACCCAGGCCCCGCCCCTGGCCGGAGCATGACCCCGCCCACCCGACTCTGGCTGCGCACAGGTGCACATCCAAGGGCGGCCGCTAGGGGGCGCTGGTGAGGGGGTTCGGGGACCCTCAGCCCCCACCGGGCTGGGGCCACCCCGGCACCCATGGGGCTACGGGATTGTCCTCCCCCATGGAGGAACGGGGCCCCCTTGCCCTTCGCGGAAGCCCCAACCTTCCTCAGGGGGCACGCCTGCACCCTCCTCTCGCACTCACAGCCCCAGCGGCGGGGCCGTGCGCCCGCAGACGCCCTAGACGGAGGGCCGGGGTCCCCGTCAGGGGAGGGCACCCCCTGGAAGCCAGGGACGAGCGGCGACCGCGGCCTCTTCCAAAACGGCAGGCACACAGGCCTGCGCGGCAAAAAGCCCCGGGCAAGGCAGCACCACTCAAAGGGGAAGGGTCCGCACCTGGCCCAGCAGCTCTTGATGAGCCCCAGGCCCCGCCCCTGGCCGGAGCCTGACCCCGCCCACCCGATTCTGGCTGCGCACAGGTGCACTTCCTAGGGACGCCGCTAGGGGGCGCTGGTGAGGGGGTTCGGTGACCCTCAGCCCTCAACGGGCTAGGGCCACCCTTGCACCCATGGGGGTACCGGATTGTCCTCCCCCATGGGGTACGGGGCCCCCTTGCCCTTCGCGGAAGCCCCAACCTTCCTCCCGGGGGAAGCCTGCACCTCCTCTCGCACTCACAGCCCCAGCGGCGGGGCCGTGCGCCCGCAGACGCCCTAGACGGAGGGCCAGTGTCCCCGTCAGGGGAGGGCACCCCCTGGAAGCCAGGGACGAGCGGCGACCGCGGCCTCTTCCAAAACGGCAGGCACACAGGCCTGCGCGGCAAAAAGCCCAGGCAAGGCAGCACCACTCAAAGGGGAAGGGTCCGCACCTGGCCCAGCAGCTCTTGATGAGCCCCAGGCCCCGCCCCTGGCCGGAGCCTGAACCCGCCCACCCGACTCTGGATGCGCACAGGTGCACTTCCAAGGGCCGCCGCTAGGGGGCTCTGGTGAGGGGGTTCGGGGACCCTCAGCCCCCACCGGCTGGGGCCACCCCTGCACCCATGGGGGTACGGGATTGTCTCCGCCATGGGGGAACGGGGCCCTCTTGCCCTTCGCGGAAGCCCCAACCTTCCTCCCTGGGGAAGCCTGCACCCTCGTCTCGCACTCACAGCCCCAGCGGCGGGGCCGTGCGCCCGCAGACGCCCTAGACGGAGGGCCGGGGTCCCCGTCTGGGGAGGGCACCCCCTGGAAGCCAGGGACGAGCGGCGACCGCGGCCTCTTCCAAAACGGCAGGCACACAGGCCTGCGCGGCAAAAAGCCCCCGGCAAGGCAGCACCACTCAAAGGGGAAGGGTCCGCACCTGGCCCAGCAGCTGTTGATGAGCCCCAGGCCCCGCCCCTGGCCGGAGCCTGACCTCGCCCACCCGACTCTGGCTGCGCACAGGTGCACTTCCAACGGCCGCCGCTAGGGGGCGCTGGTGAGGGGTTTAGGGGACCCTCAGCCCCCACCGGGCTGCGGCCACCCCTGCACCCATGGGGGTACGGGATTGTCTCCGCCATGTGGGGAACGGGGCCCCCTTCCCCTTCGCGGAAGCCCCAACCTTCCTCCCGGGGCACGCCTGCACCCTCCCCTCGCACTCACGGCCCCAGCGGCGGGGTCGTGCGCCCGCAGACGCCCTAGACGGAGGGCCGGGGTCCCCGTCAGGGGAGGGCACCCCCTGGAAGCCAGGGACGAGCGGCGACCGCGGCCTCTTCAAAAACGGCAGGCACACAGGCCTGCGCGGCAAAAAGCCCCCGGCAAGGCAGCACCACTCAAAGGGGAAGGGTCCGCACCTGGCCCAGCAGCTCTTGATGAGCCCCAGGCCCCGCCCCTGGCCGGAGCCTGACCCCGCCCACCCGACTCTGGCTGCGCAGAGGTGCACTTCCAAGGGACGCCGCTAGGGGGCGCTGGTGAGGGGGTTCGGGGACCCTCAGCCCCAACGGGCTGGGGCCACCCCTGCACCCATGGGGGTACGGGATTGTCTCCGCCATGTGGGGAACGGGGCCCCCTTCCCCTTCGCGGAAGCCCCAACCTTCCTCCCGGGGCACGCCTGCACCCTCCTCTCGCACTCACGGCCCCAGCGGCGGGGCCGTGCGCCCGCAGACGCCCTAGACGGAGGGCCGGGGTCCCCGTCTGGGGAGGGCACCCCCTGGAAGCCAGGGACGAGCGGCGACCGCGGCCTCTTCCAAAACGGCAGGCACACAGGCCTGCGCGGCAAAAAGCCCCCGGCAAGGCAGCACCACTCAAAGGGGAAGGGTCCGCACCTGGCCCATCAGATCTTGATGAGCCCCAGGCCCCGCCCCTGGCCGGAGCCTGACCCCGCCCACCCGACTCTGGCTGCGCACAGGTGCACTTCCAAGGGCCGCCGCTAGGGGGCGCTGGTGAGGGGGTTCGGGGACCCTCAGCCCCCACCGGGCTGGGGCCACCCCTGCACCCATGGGGGTACGGGATTGTCTCCGACTAGTGGGGAACGGGCCCCCCTTCCCCTTCGCGGAAGCCCCAACCTTCCTCCCGGGGCACGCCTGCACACTCCACTCGCACTCACGGCCCCAGCGTCGGAGCCGTGCGCCCGCAGACGCCCTAGACAGAGGGCCGGCGTCCCCGTCATGGGAGGGCACCTCCTGCTAGCCAGGGACGAGCGGCGCCCGCGGAGTCTTCCAAAACGGCAGGCACACAGGCCTGCGCGCCAAAAAGCCCCCGGCAAGGCAGCACCACTCAAAGGGGAAGGGTCCGCACCTGGCCCAGCAGCTCTTGATGAGCCCCAGGCCCCGCCCCTGGCCGGAGCCTGACCCCGCCCACCCGACTCTGGCTGCGCAAAGGTGCACTTCCTAGGGCCGCCGCTAAGGGGCGCTGGTGTGGGGGTTCGGGGACCCTCAGCCCCCAACGGGCTGCGGCCACCCCTGCACCCATGGGGGTACTGGATTGTCTCCGCCATGTGGGGAACGGGGCCCCCTTCCCCTTCGCGGAAGCCCCAACCTTCCTCCCGGGGCACGCCTGCACCCTCCTCTCGCAATCAGGGCCCCAGCGGCGCGGCCGTGCGCCCGCAGACGCCCTAGACGGAGGGCCGGGGTCCCCGTCAGGGGAGGGCACCCCCTGGAAGCCAGGGACGAGCGGCGACCGCGGCCTCTTCCAAAACGGCAGGCACACAGGCCTGCGCGGCAAAAAGCCCCCGGCAAGGCAGCACCACTCAAAGGGGAAGGGTCCGCATCTGGCCCAGCAGCTCTTGATGAGCCCCAGGCCCCGCACCTGGCCGGAGCCTGACCCCGCCAACCCGACTCTGGCTGCGCACTGGTGCACTTCCAAGGGCCGCCGCTAGGGGGCGCTGGTTTGGGGGTTCGGGGACCCTCAGCCCCCACCGAGCTGCGGCCACCCCTGCACCCATGGGGGTACGGGATTGTCTCCGCCATGGGGGAACGTGGCCCCCTTGCCCTTCGCGGAAGCCCCAACCTTCCTCCTGGGGGAAGCCTGCACCCTCCTCTCGCACTCACAACCCCAGCGGCGTGGCCGAGCACCTGCAGACGCCCTAGACGGAGGGCCGGGGTCCCCGTCAGGGGAGGGCACACCCTGGAAGCCAGGGACGAACGGCGACCGCGGCCTCTTCCAAAACGGCAGGCACACAGGCCTGCGCGGCAAAAAGCCCCGGGTGAGGCAGCACCACTCAAAGGGGAAGGGTCCGCACCTGGCCCAGCAGCTCTTGATGAGCCCCAGGCCCCGCCCCTGGCCGGAGCCTGACCCCGCCCACCCGACTCTGGCTGCGCACAGGTGCACTTCCAAGGGCCGCCGCAAGGGGGCGCTGGTGAGGGGGTTCGGGGACCCTCAGCCCCCACCGAGCTGCGGCCACGCCTGCACCCATGGGGGTACGGGTTGTCCTCCGCCATGGGGGAACGGGGCCCCCTTCCCATTCGCGGAAGCCCCAACATTCCTCCCGGGCACGCCTGCAACCTCCCCTTGCACTCACGGCCCCAGCGGCGGGGTTGTGCGCCCGCAGACGCCCTAGACGGAGGGCCGAGGTCCCCGTCTGGGGAGGGCAACCCCTGGAAGCCAGGGACGAGCGGCGACCGTGGCCTCTTCCAAAACGGCAGGCACACAGGCCTGCGCGGCAAAAAGCCCCCGGCAAGGCAGCACCACTCAAAGGGGAAGGGTCCGCACCTGGCCCAGCAGCTCTTGATGAGCCCCAGGCCCCGCCCCTGGCCGGAGCCTGACCCCGCCCACCCGACTCTGGCTGCGCACAGGTGCACTTCCAAGGGCCGCCGCTAGGGGGCGCTGGTGAGGGGGTTCGGGGATCCTCAGCCCTCACCGAGCTGCGGCCACCCCTGTACCCATGGGGGTACGGGTTGTCCTCCGCCATGGGGGAACGGGGCCCCCTTCCCCTTCGCGGAAGCCCCAACCTTCCTCCCGGGGCACGCCTGCACCCTCCCCTCGCACTCACGGCCCCAGCGGCGGGGCCGTGCGCCCGCAGACGCCCTAGACGGAGGGCCGGGGTCCCCGTCTGGGGAGGGCACCCCCTGGAAGCCAGGGACGAGCGGCGACCGCGGCCTCTTCCAAAACGGCAGGCACACAGACCTGCGCGGCAAAAAGCCCCCGGCAAGGCAGCACCACTCAAAGGAAAAGGGTCCGCACCTGGCCCAGCAGCTCTTGATGAGCCCCAGGCCCCGACCCTGGCCGGAGCCTGACCCCGCCCACCCGACTCTGGCTGCGCACAGGTGCACTTCCAAGGGCCGCCGCTAGGGGGCTCTGGTGAGGGGGTTCGGGGACCCTCAGCCCCCACCGGCTGGGGCCACCCCTGCACCCATGGGGGTACGGGATTGTCTCCGCCATGGGGGAACGGGGCCCTCTTGCCCTTCGCGGAAGCCCCAACCTTCCTCCCTGGGGAAGCCTGCACCCTCGTCTCGCACTCACGGCCCCAGCGGCGGGGCCGTGCGCCCGCAGACGCCCTAGACGGAGGGCCGGGGTCCCCGTCTGGGGAGGGCACTCCCTGGAAGCCAGGGACGAGCGGCGACCGCGGCCTCTTCCAAAACGGCAGGCACACAGGCCTGCGCGGCAAAAAGCCCCGGGCAAGGCAGCACCACTCAAAGGGGAAGGGTCCGCACCTGGCCCAGCAGCTGTTGATGAGCCCCAGGCCCCGCCCCTGGCCGGAGCCTGACCTCGCCCACCCGACTCTGGCTGCGCACAGGTGCACTTCCAACGGCCGCCGCTAGGGGGCGCTGGTGAGGGGTTTAGGGGACCCTCAGCCCCCACCGGGCTGCGGCCACCCCTGCACCCATGGGGGTACGGGATTGTCTCCGCCATGTGGGGAACGGGGCCCCCTTCCCCTTCGCGGAAGCCCCAACCTTCCTCCCGGGGCACGCCTGCACCCTCCTCTCGCACTCACGGCCCCAGCGGCGGGGCCGTGCGCCCGCAGACGCCCTAGACGGAGGGCCGGGGTCCCCGTCAGGGGAGGGCACCCCCTGGAAGCCAGGGACGAGCGGCGACCGCGGCCTCTTCCAAAACGGTAGGCACACAGGCCTGCGCGGCAAAAAGCCCCCGGCAAGGCAGCACCACTCAAAGGGGAAGGGTCCGCACCTGGCCCAGCAGCTCTTGATGAGCCCCAGGCCCCGCCCCTGGCCGGAGCCTGACCCCGCCCACCCGACTCTGGCTGCGCAGAGGTGCACTTCCAAGGGACGCCGCTAGGGGGCGCTGGTGAGGGGGTTCGGGGACCCTCAGCCCCAACGGGCTGGGGCCACCCCTGCACCCATGGGGGTACGGGATTGTCTCCGCCATTGGGGAACGGGGCCCCCTTCCCCTTCGCGGAAGCCCCAACCTTCCTCCCGGGGCACGCCTGCACCCTCCTCTCGCACTCACGGCCCCAGCGGCGGGGCCGTGCGCCCGCAGACGCCCTAGACGGAGGGCCGGGGTCCCCGTCTGGGGAGGTCACCCCCTGGAAGCCAGGGACGAGCGGCGACCGCGGCCTCTTCCAAAACGGCAGGCACACAGGCCTGCGCGGCAAAAAGCCCCGGGCAAGGCAGCACCACTCAAAGGGGAAGGGTCCGCACCTGGCCCAGCAGCTGTTGATGAGCCCCAGGCCCCGCCCCTGGCCGGAGCCTGACCTCGCCCACCCGACTCTGGCTGCGCACAGGTGCACTTCCAACGGCCGCCGCTAGGGGGCGCTGGGTAGGGGTTTAGGGGACCCTCAGCCCCCACCGGGCTGCGGCCACCCCTGCACCCATGGGGGTACGGGATTGTCTCCGCCATGTGGGGAACGGGGCCCCCTTCCCCTTCGCGGAAGCCCCAACCTTCCTCCCGGGGCACGCCTGCACCCTCCTCTCGCACTCACGGCCCCAGCGGCGGGGCCGTGCGCCCGCAGACGCCCTAGACGGAGGGCCGGGGTCCCCGTCAGGGGAGGGCACCCCCTGGAAGCCAGGGACGAGCGGCGACCGCGGCCTCTTCCAAAACGGCAGGCACACAGGCCTGCGCGGCAAAAAGCCCCCGGCAAGGCAGCACCACTCAAAGGGGAAGGGTCCGCACCTGGCCCAGCAGCTCTTGATGAGCCCCAGGCCCCGCCCCTGGCCGGAGCCTGACCCCGCCCACCCGACTCTGGCTGCGCACAGGTGCACTTCCTAGGGCCGCCGCTAGGGGGCGCTGGTGAGGGGGTTCGGGGACCCTCAGCCCCCAACGGGCTGCGGCCACCCCTGTACCCATGGGGGTACGGGTTGTCCTCCGCCATGGGGGAACGGGGCCCCCTTCCCCTTCGCGGATGCCCCAACCTTCCTCCCGGGGCACGCCTGCACCCTCCCCTCGCACTCACGGCCCCAGCGGCGAGGCCATGCGCCCGCAGACGCCCTAGACGGAGGGCCGGGTCCCCGTCTGGGGAGGGCACCCCCTGGAAGCCAGGGACGAGCGGCGACCGCGGCCTCTTCCAAAACGGCAGGCACACAGGCCTGCGCGGCAAAAAGCCCCCAGTAAGGCAGCACCACTCAAAGGGGAAGGGTCCGTACCTGGCCCAGCAGCTCTTGATGAGCCCCAGGCCCCGCCCCTGGCCGGAGCCTGACCCCGCCCACCCGACTCTGGCTGCGCACAGGTGCACTTCCAAGGGCCGCCGCTAGGGGGCGCTGGTGAGGGGGTTCGGGGACCCTCAGCCCCCACCGGGCTGGGGCCACCCCTGCACCCATGGGGGTACGGGATTGTCTCCGCCATGTGGGGAACGGGGACCCTTTCCCTTCGCGGAAGCCTCAACCTTCCTCCCGGGGCACGCCTGCACCCTCCACTCGCACTCACGGCCCCAGCGGCGGGGCCTCGCGCCCGCAGACGCCCTACACGGAGGGCCGGCGTCCCCGTCAGGGGAGGGCACCCCCTGGAAGCCAGGGACGAGCGGCGACCGCGGCCTCTTCCAAAACGGCAGGCACACAGGCCTGCGCGGCAAAAAGCCCCCGGCAAGGCAGCACCACTCAAAGGGGAAGGGTCCGCACCTGGCCCAGCAGCTCTTGATGAGCCCCAGGCCCCGCCCCTGCCCGGAGCCTGACCCCGCCCACCCGACTCTGGCTGCGCACAGGTGCACTTCCAAGGGCCGCCGCAAGGGGGCGCTGGTGAGGGGGTTCGGGGACCCTCAGCCCCCACCGGGCTGGGGCCACCCCTGCACCCATGGGGGTACGGGATTGTCTCCGCCATGTGGGGAACGGTGCCCCCTTCCCCTTCGCGGAAGCCCCAACCTTCCTCCCGGGGCACGCCTGCACCCTCCCCTCGCACTCACGGCCCCAGCGGCGAGGCCGTGCGCCCGCAGACGCCCTAGACGGAGGGCCGGGGTCCCCGTCTGGGGAGGGCACCCCCTGGAAGCCAGGTACGAGCGGCGACCGCGGCCTCTTCCAAAACGGCAGGCACACAGGCCTGCGCGGCAAAAAGCCCCCTGCAAGGCAGCACCACTCAAAGGGGAAGGGTCCGTACCTGGCCCAGCAGCTCTTGATGAGCCCCAGGCCCCGCCCATGGCCGGAGCCTGACCCCGCCCACCCGACTCTGGCTGCGCACAGGTGCACTTCCAAGGGCCGCCGCTAGGGGGCGCTGGTGAGGGGGGTTCGGGGACCCTCAGCCCCCACCGGGCTGGGGCCACCCCAGCACCCATGGGGGTACGGGATTGTCTCCGCCATGTGGGGAACGGGGCCCCCTTCCCCTTCGAGGAAGCCCCAACCTTCCTCCCGGGGGAAGCCTGCACCTCCTCTCGCACTCACAGCCCCAGCGGCGGGGCCGTGCGCCCGCAGACGCCCTAGACGGAGGGCCGGGGTCCCCGTCAGGGGAGGGCACCCCCTGGAAGCCAGGGACGAGCGGCGACCGCGGCCTCTTCCAAAACGGCAGGCACACAGGCCTGCGGGGCAAAAAGCCCCGGGCAAGGCAGCACCACTCAAAGGGGAAGGGTCCGCACCTGGCCCAGCAGCGCTTGATGAGCCCCAGGCCCCGCCCCTGGCCGGAGCCTGACCCCGCCCACCCGATTCTGACTGCGCACAGGTGCACTTCCTAGGGACGCCGCTAGGAGGCGCTGGTGAGGGGGTTCGGGGACCCTCAGCCCCCAACGGGCTATGGCCACCCTTGCACCCATGGGAGTACCGGATTGTCCTCCCCCATGGGGGAACGGGGCCCCCTTGCCCTTCGCGGAAGCCCCAACCTTCCTCCCGGGGGAAGCCTGCACCTCCTCTCGCACTCACAGCCCCAGCGGCGGGGCCGTGCGCCCGCAGACGCCCTAGACGGAGGGCCAGTGTCCCCGTCAGGGGAGGGCACCCCCTGGAAGCCAGGGACGAGCGGCGACCGCGGCCTCTTCCAAAACGGCAGGCACACAGGCCTGCGCGGCAAAAAGCCCAGGCAAGGCAGCACCACTCAAAGGGTAAGGGTCCGCACCTGGCCCAGCAGCTCTTGATGAGCCCCAGGCCCCGCCCCTGGCCGGAGCCTGACCCCGCCCACCCGACTCTGGCTGCGCACAGGTGCACTTCCAAGGGCCGCCGCTAGGGGTCGCTGGTGAGGGGGTTCGGGGACCCTCAGCCCCCACCGGGCTGGGGCCACCCCTGCACCCATGGGGGTACGGGATTGTCTCCGCCATGTGGGGAACGGGGCCCCCTTCCCCTTCGCGGAAGACCCAACCTTCCTCCCGGGGGAAGCCTGCACCCTCCTCTCGCACTCACAGCCCCAGCGGCGGGGCCGTGCGCCCGCAGACGCCCTAGACGGAGGGCCGGGGTCCCCGTCAGGGGAGGGCACCCCCTGGAAGCCAGGGACGAGCGGCGACCGCGGCCTCTTCCAAAACGGCAGGCACACAGGCCTGCGCGGCAAAAAGCCCCCGGCAAGGCAGCACCACTCAAAGGGGAAGGGTCCGCACCTGGCCTAGCAGCTCTTGATGAGCCCCAGGCCCCGCCCCTGGCCGGAGCCTGACCCCGCCCACCCGACTCTGGCTGCGCAGAGGTGCACTTCCAAGGGACGCCGCTAGGGGGCGCTGGTGAGGGGGTTCGGGGACCCTCAGCCCCAACGGGCTGGGGCCACCCCTGCACCCATGGGGGTACGGGATTGTCTCCGCCATGTGGGGAACGGGGCCCCCTTCCCCTTCGCGGAAGCCCCAACCTTCCTCCCGGGGCACGCCTGCACCCTCCTCTCGCACTCACGGCCCCAGCGGCGGGGCCGTGCGCCCGCAGACGCCCTAGACGGAGGGCCGGGGTCCCCGTCAGGGGAGGGCACCCCCTGGAAGCCAGGGACGAGCGGCGACCGCGGCCTCTTCCAAAACGGCAGGCACACAGACCTGCGCGGCAAAAAGCCCCCGGCAAGGCAGCACCACTCAAAGGAAAAGGGTCCGCACCTGGCCCAGCAGCTCTTGATGAGCCCCAGGCCCCGACCCTGGCCGGAGCCTGACCCTGCCCACCCGACTCTGGCTGCGCACAGGTGCACTTCCAAGGGCCGCCGCTAGGGGGCTCTGGTGAGGGGGTTCGGGGACCCTCAGCCCCCACCGGCTGGGGCCACCCCTGCACCCATGGGGGTACGGGATTGTCTCCGCCATGGGGGAACGGGGCCCTCTTGCCCTTCGCGGAAGCCCCAACCTTCCTCCCTGGGGAAGCCTGCACCCTCGTCTCGCACTCACAGCCCCATCGGCGGGGCCGTGCGCCCGCAGACGCCCTAGACGGAGGGCCGGGGTCCCCGTCTGGGGAGGGCACCCCCTGGAAGCCAGGGACGAGCGGCGACCGCGGCCTCTTCCAAAACGGCAGGCACACAGGCCTGCGCGGCAAAAAGCCCCGGGCAAGGCAGCACCACTCAAAGGGGAAGGGTCCGCACCTGGCCCAGCAGCTGTTGATGAGCCCCAGGCCCCGCCCCTGGCCGGAGCCTGACCTCGCCCATCCGACTCTGGCTGCGCACAGGTGCACTTCCAACGGCCGCCGCTAGGGGGCGCTGGTGAGGGGTTTAGGGGACCCTCAGCCCCCACCGGGCTGCGGCCACCCCTGTACCCATAGGGGTACGGGATTGTCTCCGCCATGTGGGGAACGGGGCCCCCTTCCCCTTCGCGGAAGCCCCAACCTTCCTCCCGGGGCACGCCTGCACCCTCCCCTCGCACTCACGGCCCCAGCGGCGGGGTCGTGCGCCCGCAGACGCCCTAGACGGAGGGCCGGGGTCCCCGTCAGGGGAGGGCACCCCCTGGAAGCCAGGGACGAGCGGCGACCACGGCCTCTTCCAAAACGGCAGGCACACAGGCCTGCGCGGCAAAAAGCCCCCGGCAAGGCAGCACCACTCAAAGGGTAAGGGTCCGCACCTGGCCCAGCAGCTCTTGATGAGCCCCAGGCCCCGCCCCTGGCCGGAGCCTGACCCCGCCCACCCGACTCTGGCTGCGCAGAGGTGCACTTCCAAGGGACGCCGCTAGGGGGCGCTGGTGAGGGGGTTCGGGGACCCTCAGCCCCAACGGGCTGGGGCCACCCCTGCACCCATGGGGGTACGGGATTGTCTCCGCCATGTGGGGAACGGGGCCCCCTTCCCCTTCGCGGAAGCCCCAACCTTCCTCCCGGGGCACGCCTGCACCCTCCTCTCGCACTCACGGCCCCAGCGGCGGGGCCGTGCGCCCGCAGACGCCCTAGACGGAGGGCCGGGGTCCCCGTCAGGGGAGGGCACCCCCTGGAAGCCAAGGACGAGCGGCGACCGCGGCCTCTTCCAAAACGGCAGGCACACAGGCCTGCGCGGCAAAAAGCCCCCGGCAAGGCAGCACCACTCAAAGGTTAAGGGTCCGTACCTGGCCCAGCAGCTCTTGATGAGCCCCAGGCCCCGCCCCTGGCCGGAGCCTGACCCCGCCCACCCGACTCTGGCTGCGCACAGGTGCACTTCCTAGGGCCGCCGCTAGGGGGCGCTGGTGAGGGGGTTCGGGGACCCTCAGCCCCCAACGGGCTGCGGCCACCCCTGTACCCATGGGGGTACGGGTTGTCCTCCGCCATGGGGGAACGGGGCCCCCTTCCCCTTCGCGGAAGCCCCAACCTTCCTCCCGGGGCACGCCTGCACCCTCCCCTGGCACTCACGGCCCCAGCGGCGAGGCCGTGCGCCCGCAGACGCCCTAGACGGAGGGCCGGGTCCCCGTCTGGGTAGGGGACCCCCTGGAAGCCAGGGACGAGCGGCGACCGCGGCCTCTTCCAAAACGGCAGGCACACAAGCCTGCGCGGCAAAAAGCCCCCAGTAAGGCAGCACCACTCAAAGGGGAAGGGTCCGTACGTGGCCCAGCAGCTCTTGATGAGCCCCAGGCCCCGCCCCTGGCCGGAGCCTGACCCCGCCCACCCGACTCTGGCTGCGCACAGGTGCACTTCCAAGGGCCGCCGCTAGGGAGCGCTGGTGAGGGGGTTCGGGGACCCTCAGCCCCCACCGGGCTGGGGCCACCCCTGCACCCATGGGGGTACGGGATTGTCTCCGCCATGTGGGGAACGGGGACCCTTTCCCTTCGCGGAAGCCTCAACCTTCCTCCCGGGGCACGCCTGCACCCTCCACTCGCACTCACGGCCCCAGCGGCGGGGCCTCGCGCCCGCAGACGCCCTACACGGAGGGCCGGCGTCCCCGTCAGGGGAGGGCACCCCCTGGAAGCCAGGGACGAGCGGCGACCGCGGCCTCTTCCAAAACGGCAGGCACACAGGCCTGCGCGGCAAAAAGCCCCCGGCAAGGCAGCACCACTCAAAGGGGAAGGGTCCGCACCTGGCCCAGCAGCTCTTGATGAGCCCCAGGCCCCGCCCCTGGCCGGAGCCTGACCCCGCCCACCCGACTCTGGCTGCGCAGGTGCACTTCCAAGGGCCGCCGCTAGGGGGCGCTGGTGAGGGGGTTCGGGGACCCTCAGCCCCCACCGGGCTGGGGCCACCCCTGCACCCATGGGGGTACGGGATTGTCTCCGCCATGTGGGGAACGGTGCCCCCTTCCCCTTCGCGGAAGCCCCAACCTTCCTCCCGGGGCACGCCTGCACCCTCCCCTCGCACTCACGGCCCCAGCGGCGAGGCCGTGCGCCCGCAGACGCCCTAGACGGAGGGCCGGGGTCCCCGTCTGGGGAGGGAACCCCCTGGAAGCCAGGGACGAGCGGCGACCGCGGCCTCTTCCAAAACGGCAGGCACACAGGCCTGCGCGGCAAAAAGCCCCCTGCAAGGCAGCACCACTCAAAGGGGAAGGGTCCGTACCTGGCCCAGCAGCTCTTGATGAGCCCCAGGCCCCGCCCATGGCCGGAGCCTGACCCCGCCCACCCGACTCTGGCTGCGCACGGTGCACTTCCAAGGGCCGCCGCTAGGGGGCGCTGGTGAGGGGGGTTCGGGGACCCTCAGCCCCCACCGGGCTGGGGCCACCCCAGCACCCATGGGGGTACGGGATTGTCTCCGCCATGTGGGGAACGGGGCCCCCTTCCCCTTCGAGGAAGCCCCAACCTTCCTCCCGGGGGAAGCCTGCACCTCCTCTCGCACTCACAGCCCCAGCGGCGGGGCCGTGCGCCCGCAGACGCCCTAGACGTAGGGCCGGGGTCCCCGTCAGGGGAGGGCACCCCCTGGAAGCCAGGGTCGAGCGGCGACCGCGGCCTCTTCCAAAACGGCAGGCACACAGGCCTGCGCGGCAAAAAACCCGGGCAAGGCAGCACCACTCAAAAGGGAAGGGTCCGCACCTGGCCCAGCAGCTCTTGATGAGCCCCAGGCCCCGCCCCAGGCCGGAGCCTGACCCCGCCCACCCGAATCTGGCTGCGCACAGGTGCACTTCCTAGGGCCGCCGCTAGGGGGCGCTGGTGAGGGGGTTCGGGGACCCTCAGCCCCCAACGGGCTGCGGCCACCCCTGCACCCATGGGAGTACGGGTTGTCCTCCGCCATGGGGGAACGGGGCCCCCTTCCCCTTCGCGGAAGCCCCAACCTTCCTCCCGGGGCACGCCTGCACGCTCCCCTCGCACTCACGGCCCCAGCGGCGAGGCCGTGCGCCCGCAGACGCCCTAGACGGAGGGCCGGTGTCCCCGTCTGGGGAGGGCACCCCCTGGAAGCCAGGGACGAGCGGCGACCGCGGCCTCTTCCAAAACGGCAGGCACACAGGCCTTCGCGGCAAAAAGCCCCCGGCAAGGCAGCACCACTCAAGGGGAAGGGTCCGTACCTGGCCCAGCAGCTCTTGATAAGCCCCAGGTCCCGCCCCTGGCCGGCGCCTGACCCCGCCCACCCGACTCTGGCTGCGCACCGTTCACTTCCAAGGGCCGCCGCTAGGGGGCGCTGATGAGGGGGGTTCGGGGACCCTCAGCCCCCACCGGGCTGGGGCCACCCCTGCATCCATGGGGGTACGGGTTGTCCTCCGCCATGGGGGAACGGGGCCCCCTTCCCCTTCGCGGAAGCCCCAACCTTCCTCCCGGGGCACGCCTGCACCCTCCACTCGCACTCACGGCCCCAGCGGCGGGGCCGTGCGCCCGCAGACGCCCTAGACAGAGGGCCGGCGTCCCCGTCAGCGGAGGGCACCTCCTGCTAGCCAGGGACGAACGGCGACCGCGGCCTCTTCCAAAACGGTAGGCACACAGGCCTGCGGCGGCAAAAAGCCCCGGGCAAGGCAGCACCACTCAAAGGGGAAGGGTCCGCACCTGGCCCAGCAGCTCTTGATGAGCCCCAGGCCCCGCCCCTGGCCGGAGCCTGTCCCCGCCCACCCGACTCTGGCTGCGCACAGGTGCACTTCCTAGGGCCGCCGCTAGGGGGCGCTGGTGAGGGGGTTCGGGGACCCTCAGCCCCCAACGGGCTGCGGCCACCCCTGCACCCATGGGGGTACGGGTTGTCCTCCGCCATGGGGGAACGGGGCCCCCTTCCCCTTCGCCGAAGCCCCAACCTTCCTCCCGGGGCACGCCTGCACCCTCCCCTCCCACTCACGGCCCCAGCGGCGAGGCCGTGCGCCCGCAGACGCCCTAGACGGAGGGCCGGGGTCCCCGTCTGGGGAGGGCACCCCCTGGAAGCCACGGACGAGCGGCGACAGCGGCCTCTTCCAAAACGGCAGGCACACAGGCCTGCGCGGCAAAAAGCCCCCGGCAAGGCAGCACGACTCAAAGGGGAAGGGTCCGCACCTGGCCCAGCAGCTCTTGATGAGCCCCAGGCCCCGCCCCTGGCCGGAGCCTGACCCCACCCACCCGACTCTGGCTGCGCACAGGTGCACTTCCAAGGAACGCCGCTAGGGGGCGCTGGTGAGGGGGTTCGGGGACCCTCAGCCCCCAACGGGCTGGGGCCACCCCTGCACCCATGGGGGTACGTGATTGTCTCCGCCATGTGGGGAACGGGGCCCCCTTGCCCTTCGTGGAAGCCCCAACATTCCTCCCGGGGCACGCCTGCACCCTCTGCTCACACTCACAGCCCCAGCGGCGGGGCCGTGCGCCCGCAGACGCCCTAGACGGAGGGCCAGGGTCCCCGTCAGGGGAGGCCACCCCCTGGAAGCCAGGGACGAGCGGCGACCGCGGCCTCTTCCAAAACGGCAGGCACACAGGCCTGCGCGGCAAAAAGCCCCCGGCAAGGCAGCACCACTCAAAGGGGAAGGGTCCGCACCTGGCCCAGCAGCTCTTGATGAGCCCCAGGCCCCGCCCCTGGCCGGAGCCTGACCCCGCCCACCCGACTCTGGCTGCGCACAGGTGCACTTCCAAGGGCCGCCGCTAGGGGGCGCTGGTGAGGGGGTTCGGCGACCCTCAGCCCCCACCGAGCTGCGGCCACCCCTGCACCCATGGGGGTACAAGTTGTCCTCCGCCATGGGGGAACGGGGCCCTCTTCTCCTTCGCGGAAGCCCCAACCTTCCTCCCGGGGCACGCCTGCACCCTCCACTCGCACTCACGGCCCCAGCGGCGGGGCCTCGCGCCCGCAGACGCCCTAGATGGAGGGCCGGCGTCCCCGTCAGGGGAGGGCACCCCCTGGAAGCCAGGGACGAGCGGCGACCGCGGCCTCTTCCAAAACGGCATGCACACAGGCCTGCGCGGCAAAAAGCCCCCGGCAAGGCAGCACCACTCAAAGGGGAAGGGTCCGTACCTGGCTCAGCAGCTCTTGATGAGCCCCAGGCCCCGCCCCTGGCCGGAGCCTGACCCCGCCCACCCGACTCTGGCTGCGCACAGGTGCACTTCCAAGGGCCGCCGCTAGGGGGCGTTGGTGAGGGGGTTCGGGGACCCTCAGCCCCCACCGGGCTGGGGCCACCCCTGCACCCATGGGGGTACGGGATTGTCTCCGCCATGTGGGGAACGGGGCCCCCTTCCCCTTCGCGGAAGCCCCAACCATCCTCCCGGGGCACGCCTGCACCCTCCACTCGCACTCACGGCCCCAGCGGCGGGGCCTCGCGCCCGCAGACGCCCTAGATGGAGGGCCGGCGTCCCCGTCAGGGGAGGGCACCCCCTGGAAGCCAGGGACGAGCGGCGACCGCGGACTCTTCCAAAACGGCAGGCACACAGGCCTGCGCGGCAAAAAGCCCCCGGCAAGGCAGCACCACTCAAAGGGGAAGGGTCCGTACCTGGCCCAGCAGCTCTTGATGAGCCCCAGGCCCCGCCCCTGGCCGAGGCCTGACCCCGCCCACCCGACTCTGGCTGCGCACAGGTGCACTTCCTAGGGCCGCCGCTAGAGGTCGCTGGTGAGGGGGTTCGGGGACCCTCAGCCCCCACCGGGCTGGGGCCACCCCTGCACCCATGGGGGTACGGGATTGTCTCCGCCATGTGGGTAACGGGGCCCCCTTCCCCTTCGCGGAAGCCCCAACCTTCCTCCCGGGCACGCCTGCACCCTCCACTCGCAGTCACGGCCCCAGCGGCGGGGCCTCGCGCCCGCAGACGCCCTAGATGGAGGGCCGGCGTTCCCGTCAGGGGAGGGCACCCCGTGGAAGCCAGGGACGAGCGGCGACCGCGGCCTCTTCCAAAACGGCAGGCACACAGGCCTCGCGGCAAAAAGCCCCCGGCAAGGCAGCACCACTCAAAGGGGAAGGGTCCGTACCTGGCCCAGCAGCTCTTGATGAGCCCCAGGCCCCGCCCCTGGCCGGAGCCTGACCCCGCCCACCCGACTCTGGCTGCGCACAGGTGCACTTCCTAGGGCCGCCGCTAGGGGGCGCTGGTGAGGGGGTTCGGGGACCCTCAGCCCCCACCGGGCTGGGGCCACCCCTGCACCCATGGGGGTACGGGATTGTCTCCGCCATGTGGGGAACGGGCCCCCCTTCCCCTTCGCGGAAGCCCCAACCTTCCTCCCGGGGCACGCCTGCACCCTCCACTCGCACTCACGGCCCCAGCGTCGGGGCCGGGCACCCGCAGACGCCCTAGACGGAGGGCCGGCGTCCCCGTCAGGGGAGGGCACCTCCTGCTAGCCAGGGACGAGCGGCGACCGCGGCCTCTTCCAAAACGGTAGGCACACAGGCCTGCGGCGGCAAAAAGCCCCGGGCAAGGCAGCACCACCCAAAGGGGAAGGGTCCGCACCTGGCCCAGCAGCTCTTGATGAGCCCCAGGCCCCGCCCCTGGCCGGAGCCTGACCCCGCCCACCCGACTCTGGCTGCGCACAGGTGCACTTCCGGGGGCCGCCCCTAGGGGGCGCTGGTGAGGGGGTTCGGGGACCCTCAGCCCCCAACGGGCTGCGGCCACCCCTGCACCCATGGGGGTACGGGTAGTCCTCCGCCATGGGGGAACGGGGCCCACTTCCCCTTCGCGGAAGCCCCTACCTTCCTCCCAGGGCACGCCTGCACCCTCCCCTCGCACTCACGGCCCCAGCGGCGAGGCCGTGCGCCCGCAGACGCCCTAGACGGCGGGCCGGGGTCCCCGTCTGGGGAGGGCACCCCCTGGAAGCCAGGGACGAGCGGCGACCGCGGCCTCTTCCAAAACGGCAGGCACACAGGCCTGCGTGGCAAAAAGCCCCCGGCAAGGCAGCACCACTCAAAGGGGAAGGGTCCGTACCTGGCCCAGCAGCTCTTGATGAGCCCCAGGCCCCGCCCCTGGCCGGAGCCTGACCCCGCCCACCCGACTCTGGCTGCGCACAGGTGCACTTCCAAGGGCCGCCGCTAGGGGGCGCTGGTGAGGGGGTTCGGGGACCCTCAGCCCCCAACGGGCTGGGGCCACCCCTGCACCCATGGGGGTACGGGATTGTCTCCGCCATGTGGGGAACGGGGCCCCCTTCCCCTTCGCGGAAGCCCCAACCTTCCTCCCGGGGCACGCCTGCACCCTCCACTCGCACTCACAGCCCCAGCGGCGGGGCCTCGCGCCCGCAGACGCCCTAGATGGAGGGCCGGCGTCCCCGTCAGGGGAGGGCACCCCCTGGAAGCCAGGGACTAGCGGCGACCGCGGCCAATTCCAAAACGGCAGGCACACAGGCCTGCGCGGCAAAAAGCCCCCGGCAAGGCAGCACCACTCAAAGGGGAAGGGTCCGCACCTGGCCCAGCAGCTCTTGATGAGCCCCATGCCCCGCCCCTGGCCGGAGCGTGACCCCGCCCACCCGACTCTGGCTGCGCACAGGTGCACTTCCAAGGGCCGCAGCTAGGGGGCGCTGGTGAGGGGATTCGGGGACCCTCAGCCCCCACCGAGCTGCGGCCATCCCTGCGCCCATGGGGGTACGGGTTGTCCTCCGCCATGGGGGAACGCGGCCCCCTTCTCCTTCGCGGAAGCCCCAACCTTCCTCCCGGGGCACGCCTGCACCCTCCACTCGCACTCACGGCCCCAGCGTCGGGGCCAGGCGCCCGCAGACGCCCTAGACGGAGGGCCGGCGTCCCCGTCAGGGGAGGGCACCTCCTGCTAGCCAGGGACGAGCGGCGACCGCGGCCTCTTCCAAAACGGTAGGCACACAGGCCTGCGGCGGCAAAAAGCCCCGGGCAAGGCAGCACCACCCAAAGGGGAAGGGTCCGCACCTGGCCCAGCAGCTCTTGATGAGCCCCAGGCCCCGCCCCTGGCCGGAGCCTGACCCCGCCCACCCGACTCTGGCTGCGCACAGGTGCACTTCCGGGGGCCGCCCCTAGGGGGCGCTGGTGAGGGGGTTCGGGGACCCTCAGCCCCCAACGGGCTGCGGCCACCCCTGCACCCATGGGGGTACGGGTAGTCCTCCGCCATGGGGGAACGGGGCCCCCTTCCCCTTCGCGGAAGCCCCAACCTTCCTCCCAGGGCACGCCTGCACCCTCCCCTCGCACTCACGGCCCCAGCGGCGAGGCCGTGCGCCCGCAGACGCCCTAGACGGAGGGCCGGGGTCCCCGTCTGGGGAGGGCACCCCCTGGAAGCCAGGGACGAGCGGCGACCGCGGCCAATTCCAAAACGGCAGGCACACAGGCCTGCGCGGCAAAAAGCCCCCGGCAAGGCAGCACCACTCAAAGGGGAAGGGTCCGCACCTGGCCCAGCAGCTCTTGATGAGCCCCATGCCCCTCCCCTGGCCGGAGCCTGACCCCGCCCACCCGACTCTGGCTGCGCACAGGTGCACTTCCAAGGGCCGCAGCTAGGGGGCGCTGGTGAGGGGATTCGGGGACCCTCAGCCCCCACCGAGCTGCGGCCACCCCTGCGCCCATGGGGGTACGGGTTGTCCTCCGCCATGGGGGAACGCGTCCCCCTTCTCCTTCGCGGAAGCCCCAACCTTCCTCCCGGGGCACGCCTGCACCCTCCACTCGCACTCACGGCCCCAGCGGCGGGGCCGTGCGCCCGCCGACGCCCTAGACGGAAGGCCGGGGTCCCCGTCTGGGGAGGGCACCCCCTGGAAGCCAGGGACGAACGGCGACCGCGGCCTCTTCCAAAACGGCAGGCACACAGGCCTGCGCGGCAAAAAGCCCCCGGCAAGGCAGCACCACTCAAAGGGGAAGGGTCCGCACCTGGCCCAGCAGCTCTTGATGAGCCCCAGGCCCCGCCCCTGGCCGGAGCCTGACCCCGCCCACCCGACTCTGGCTGCGCACAGGTGCACTTCCAAGGGCCGCCGCTAGGGGGCGCTGGTGAGGGTTTCGGGGACCCTCAGCCCCCACCGGGCTGGGGCCACCCCTGCACCCATGGGGGTACGGGATTGTCTCCGCCATGTGGGGAACGGGGGCCCCCTTCCCCTTCGCGGAAGCCCCAACCTTCCTCCCGGGGCACGCCTGCACCCTCCACTCGCACTCACGGCCCCAGCGGCGGGGCCTCGCGCCCGCAGACGCCCTAGATGGAGGGCCGGGGTCCCCGTCAGGGGAGGGCACCCCCTGGAAGCCAGGGACGAGCGGCGACCGCGGCCTCTTCCAAAACGGCAGGCACTCAGGCCTGCGCGGCAAAAAGCCCCCGGCAAGGCAGCACCACTCAAAGGGGAAGGGTCCGCACCTGGCCCAGCAGCTCTTGATGAGCACCAGGCCCCGCCCCTGGCCCGAGCCTGACCCCGCCCACCCGATTCTGGCTGCGCACAGGTGCACTTCCTAGGGACGACGCTAGGGGGCGCTGGTGAGGGGGTTCGGGGACCCTCAGCCCCCAACGGGCTAGGGCCACCCTTGCACCCATGGGGGTACCGGATTGTCCTCCCCCATGGGGGAACGGGGCCCCCTTGCCCTTCGCGGAATCCCCAACCTTCCTCCCGGGGGAAGCCTGCACCTCCTCTCGCACTCACAGCCCCAGCGGCGGGGCCGTGCGCCCGCAGACGCCCTAGACGGAGGGCCGGGGTCCCCGTCAGGGGAGGGCACCCCCTGGAAGCCAGGGACGAGCGGCGACCGCGGCCTCTTCCAAAACGGCAGGCACACAGGCCTGCGCGGCAAAAAGCCCCCGGCAAGGCAGCACCACTCAAAGGGGAAGGGTCCGCACCTGGCCCAGCAGCTCTTGATGAGCCCCAGGCCCCGCCCCTGGCCGGAGCCTGACCCCGCCCACCCGACTCTGGCTGCGCACAGGTGCACTTACAAGGGCCGCCGCTAGGGGGCGCTGGTGAGGGGGTTCGGGGACCCTCAGCCACCACCGGGCTGGGGCCACCCCTGCACCCATGGGGGTACGGGATTGTCTCCGCCATGTGGGGAACGGGGCCCCCTTCCCCTTCGCGGAAGCCCCAACCTTCCTCCCGGGGCACGCCTGCACCCTCCTCTCACACTCACGGCCCCAGCGGCGCGGCCGTGCGCCCGCAGACGCCCTAGACGGAGGGCCGGGGACCCCGTCAGGGGAGGGCAACCCCTGGAAGCCAGGGACGAGCGGCGACCGCGGCCTCTTCCAAAACGGCAGGCACTCAGGCCTGCGCGGCAAAAAGCCCCGGGCAAGGCAGCACCACTCAAAGTGGAAGGGTCCGCACCTGGCCCAGCAGCTCTTGATGAGCACCAGGCCCCGCCCCTGGCCCGAGCCTGACCCCGCCCACCCGATTCTGGCTGCGCACAGGTGCACTTCCTAGGGACGACGCTAGGGGGCGCTGGTGAGGGGGTTCGGGGACCCTCAGCCCCCAACGGGCTAGGGCCACCCTTGCACCCATGGGGGTACCGGATTGTCCTCCCCCATGGGGGAACGGGGCCCCCTTGCCCTTCGCGGAATCCCCAACCTTCCTCCCGGGGGAAGCCTGCACCTCCTCTCGCACTCACAGCCCCAGCGGCGGGGCCGTGCGCCCGCAGACGCCCTAGACGGAGGGCCGGGGTCCCCGTCAGGGGAGGGCACCCCCTGGAAGCCAGGGACGAGCGGCGACCGCGGCCTCTTCCAAAACGGCAGGCACACAGGCCTGCGCGGCAAAAAGCCCCCGGCAAGGCAGCACCACTCAAAGGGGAAGGGTCCGCACCTGGCCCAGCAGCTCTTGATGAGCCCCAGGACCCGCCCCTGGCCGGAGCCTACACCGCCCACCCGACTATGGCTGCGCACAGGTGCACTTCCAAGGTCCGCCGCAAGGGGGCGCGGTGAGGGGGTTCGGGGACCCTCAGCCCCCACCGGGCTGCGGCACCCCTGCACCCATGGGGGTATGGGATTGTCTCCGCCATGTGGGGAACGGGGCCCCCTTCCCCTTCGTGGAAGCCCCAACCTTCCTCCCGGGGCAAGCCTGCACACTCCCCTCGCACTCACGGCCCCAGCGGCGGGACCGTGCGCCCGCAGACGCCCTAGACGGAGGGCCGGGGTCCCCGTCTGGGGAGGGCACCCCCTGGAAGCCAGGGACGAGCGGCGACCGCGGCCTCTTCCAAAACGGCAGGCACACAGGCCTGCGCGGCTAAAAGCCCCCGGCAAGGCAGCACCACTCAAAGGGGAAGGGTCCGCACCTGGCCCAGCAGCTCTTGATGAGCCCCAGGCCCCGCCCCTGGCCGGAGCCTGACCCCGCCCACCCGACTCTGGCTGCGCACAGGTGCACTTCCAAGGGCCGCCGCTAGGGGGCGCTGGTGAGGGGGTTCGGGGACCCTCAGCCCCCACCGGGCTGGGGCCACCCCTGCACCCATGGGGGTACGGGATTGTCTCCGCCATGTGGGGAACGGGGCCCCCTTCCCCTTCGCGGAAGCCCCAACCTTCCTCCCGGGGCACGCCTGCACCCTCCCCTCGCACTCACGGCCCCAGCGGCGGGGCCTCGCGTCCGCAGATGCCCTAGACGGACGGCCGGCGTCCCCGTCAGGGGAGGGCAACCCCTGGAAGCCAGGGACGAGCGGCGACCGCGGCATCTTCCAAAACGGCAGGCACACAGGCCTGCGCGGCAAAAAGCCCCCGGCAAGGCAGCACCACTCAAAGGGGAAGGGTCCGCACCTGGCCCAGCAGCTCTTGATGATCCCCAGGCCCCGCCCCTGGCCGGAGCCTGACCCCGCCCACCAGACTCTGGCTGCGCACAGGTGCACTTCCAAGGGCCGCCGCTAGGTGGCGCTGGTGAGGGGGTTCGGGGACCCTCAGCCCCCAACGGGCTGGGGCCACCCCTGCATCCATGGGGGTACGGGATTGTCTCCGCCATGTGGGGAACGGGGCCCCCTTCCCCTTCGCGGAAGCCCCAACCTTCCTCCCGGGGCACGCCTGCACCCTCCTCTCGCACTCACGGCCCCAGCGGCGCGGCCGTGCGCCCGCAGACGCCCTAGACGGAGGGCCGGGGTCCCCGTCAGGGGAGGGCAACCCCTGGAAGCCAGGGACGAGCGGCGACCGCGGCCTCTTCCAAAACGGCAGGCACACAGGCCTGCGCGGCAAAAAGCCCCGGGCAAGGCAGCACCACTCAAAGGGGAAGGGTCCGCACCTGGCCCAGCAGCTCTTGATGAGCCCCAGGCCCCGCCCCTGGCCGGAGCCTGACCCCGCCCACCCGACTCTGGCTGCGCACAGGTGCACTTCCAAGGGCCGCCGCTAGGGGGCGCTGGTGAGGGGGTTCGGGGACCCTCAGCCCCCACTGGGCTGGGGCCACCCCTGCACCCATGGGGGTACGGGATTGTCTCTGCCATGTGGGGAACGGGGCCCCCTTGCCCTTCGCGGAAGCCCCAACCTTCCTCCCGGGGGAAGCCTGCACCTCCTCTCGCACTCACAGCCCCAGCGGCGGGGCCGTGCGCCCGCAGACGCCCTAGACGGAGGGCCGGGGTCCCCGTCAGGGAAGGGCACCCCTGGAAGCCAGGGACGAGCGGCGACCGCGGCCTCTTCCAAAACGGCAGGCACACAGGCCTGCGCGGCCAAAATGCCCGGGCAAGGCAGCACCACTCAAAGGGGAAGGGTCCGCACCTGGCCCAGCAGCTCTTGATGAGCCCCAGGCCCCGCCCCTGGCCGGAGCCTGACCCCGCCCACCCGATTCTGGCTGCGCACAGGTGCACTTCCTAGGGAGGACGCTAGGGGTCGCTGGTGAGGGGGTTCGGGGACCCTCAGCACCCAACGGGCTAGGGCCACCCTTGCACCCATGGGGGTACCGGATTGTCCTCCCCCATGGGGGAACGGGGCTCCCTTCCCCTTCGCGGAAGCCCCAACCTTCCTCCCGGGGCACGCCTGCACCCTCCCCTCGCACTCACGGCCCCAGCGGCGAGGCCGTGCGCCCGCAGACGCCCTAGACGGAGGGCCGGGGTCCCCGTCTGGGGAGGGCACCCCCTGGAAGCCAGGGACGAGCGGCGACCATGGCCTATTCCAAAACGGCATGCACACAGGCCTGCGCGGCAAAAAGCCCACGGCAAGGCAGCACCACTCAAAGGGGAAGGGTCCGCACCTGGCCCAGCAGCTCTTGATGAGCCCCAGGCCCCGCCCCTGACCGGAGCCTGACCCCGCCCACCCGACTCTGGCTGCGCACAGGTGCACTTACAAGGGCCGCCGCTAGGGGGCGCTGGTGAGGGGGTTCGGGGACCCTCAGCCCCCACCGGGCTGGGGCCACCCCTGCACCCATGGGGGTACGGGATTGTCTCCGCCATGTGGGGAACGGGGCCCCCTTCCCCTTCGCGGAAGCCCCAACCTTCCTCCCGGGGCACGCCTGCACCCTCCCCTCGCACTCACGGCCCCAGCGGCGGGGCCGTGCGCCTGCAGACGCCCTAGACGGAGGGCCGGGGTCCCCGTCTGGGGAGGGCACCCCCTGGAAGCCAGGGACGAGCGGCGACCGTGGCCTCTTCCAAAACGGCAGGCACACAGGCCATGCGCGGCAAAAAGCCCCCGGCAAGGCAGCACCACTCAAAGGGGAAGGGTCCGCACCTGGCCCAGCAGCTCTTGATGAGCCCCAGGCCCCGCCCCTGGCCGGAGCCTGACCCCGCGCACCTGACTCTTTCTGCGCACAGGTGCACTTCCAAGGGCCGCAGCTAGGGGGCGCTGGTGAGGGGGTTCGGGGACCCTCAGCCCCCACCGGGCTGCGGCCTCCCCTTCACACATGGGGGTACGGGATTGTCTCCGCCATGTGGGGAACGGGGCCCACTTCCCCTTCGCGGAAGCCCCAACCTTCCTCCCGGGGCACGCCTGCACCCTCCCCTCGCACTCACGGCACCAGCGGCGGGGCCATGCGCCCGCAGACGCCCTAGACGGAGGGCCGGGGTCCCCTTCTGGGGAGGGCACCCCCTGGAAGCCAGGGACGAGGGGCGACCGTGGCCTCTTCTAAAACGGCAGGCACACAGGCCTGCGCGGCAAAAAGCCCCGGCAAGGCAGCACCACTCAAAGGGGAAGGGTCCGCACCTGGCCCAGCAGCTCTTGATGAGCCCCAGGCCCCGCCCCTGGACGGAGCCTGACCCCGCCCACCCAATTCTGGCTGCGCACAGGTGCACTTCCAAGGGCCGCCGCTAGGGGGCGCTGGTGAGGGGGTTCGGGGACCCTCAGCCCCCACCGGGCTGCGGCCACCCCTGCACCCATGGGGCTACGGGATTGTCTCCGCCATGTGGGGAACGGGGCCCCCTTCCCCTTCGCGGAAGCCCCAACCTTCCTCCCGGGCCACGCCTGCACCCTCCCCTCCCACTCACGGCCCCAGCGGAGGGGCTGTGCGCCCGCAGAAGCCCTAGACGGAGGGCCGGGGTAGCCGTCAGGGCAGGGCACCCCCTGGAAGCCAGGGACGAGCGGCGACCGCGGCCTCTTCCAAAACGGCAGGCACACAGGCCTGCGAGGCAAAAAGCCCCCGGCAAGGCAGCACCACTCAAAGGGGAAGGGTCCGCACCTGGCCCAGCAGCTCTTGATGAGCCCCAGGCCCCGCCCCTGGCCGGAGCCTGACCCCGCCCACCCGACTCTGGCTGCGCACAGGTGCACTTCCAAGGGCCGCCGCTAGGGGGCGCTGGTGAGGGGGTTCGGGGACCCTCAGCCCCCACCGGGCTGGGGCCACCCCTGCACCCATGGGGGTACGGGATTGTCTCCGCCATGTGGGGAACTGGGCCCCCTTGCCCTTCGCGGAAGCCCCAACCTTCCTCCCGGGGGAAGCCTGCACCTCCTCTCGCACTCACAGCCCCAGCAGCGGGGCCGTGCGCCCGCAGACGCCCTAGACGGAGGGCAGGGGTCCCCGTCAGGGAAGGGCACCCCCTGGAAGCCAGGGACGAGCGGCGAAAGCGGCCTCTTCCAAAACGGCAGGCACACAGGCCAGCGCGGCAAAAAGCCCCCGGCAAGGCAGCACCACTCAAAGGGGAAGGGTCCGCACCTGGCCCAGCAGCTCTTGATGAGCCCCAGGCCCCGCCCCTGGCCGGAGCCTGACCCCGCCCACCCGACTCTGGCTGCGCACAGGTGCACTTCCAAGGGCCGCCGCCAGGGGGCGCTGGTGAGGGGGTTCGGGGACCCTCAGCCCCCACCGAGCTGCGGCCACCCCTGCACCCATGGGGGTACGGGTTGTCCTCCGCCATGGGGGAACGGGGCCCCCTTCTCCTTCGCGGAAGCCCCAACCTTCCTCCCGGGGGAAGCCTGCACCTCCTCTCGCACTCACAGCCCCAGCGGCGGGGCCGTGCGCCCGCAGACGCCCTAGAACGAGGGACGCGGTCCCCGTCAGGGGAGGGCACCCCCTGGAAGCCAGGGACGAGCGGCGACCGCGGCCTCTTCCAAAACGGCAAGCACACAGGCCTTCGCGGCAAAAAGCCCCCGGCAAGGCAGCACCACTCAAAGGGGAAGGGTCCGCACCTGGCCCAGCAGCTCTTGATGAGCCCCAGGCCCCGCCCCTGGCCGGAGCCTGACCCCGCCCACCCGACTCTAGCTGCGCACAGGTGCACTTCCAAGGGACGCCGCTACGGGGCGCTGGTGAGTGTGTTCGTGGACCCTCAGCCCCCACCGAGCTGCGGCCACCCCTGCACCCATGGGGGTACGGGTTGTCCTCCGCCATGGGGGAACGGGGCCCCCTTCCCCTTCGCGGAAGCCCCAACCTTCCTCCCGGGGCACGCCTGCACCCTCCCCTTGCACTCAGGGCCCCAGCGGCGGGGTTGTGCGCCCGCATACGCCCTAGACGGAGGGCCGTGGTCCCCTTCTGGGGAGGGCACCCCCTGGAAGCCAGGGACGAGGGGCGACCGTGGCCTCTTCTAAAACGGCAGGCACACAGGCCTGCGCGGCAAAAAGCCCCGGCAAGGCAGCACCACTCAAAGGGGAAGGGTCCGCACCTGGCCCAGCAGCTCTTGATGAGCCCCAGGCCCCGCCCCTGGACGGAGCCTGACCCCGCCCACCCAATTCTGGCTGCGCACAGGTGCACTTCCAAGGGCCGCCGCTAGGGGGCGCTGGTGAGGGGGTTCGGGGACCCTCAGCCCCCACCGGGCTGCGGCCACCCCTGCACCCATGGGGCTACGGGATTGTCTCCGCCATGTGGGGAACGGGGCCCCCTTCCCCTTCGCGGAAGCCCCAACCTTCCTCCCGGGCCACGCCTGCACCCTCCCCTCCCACTCACGGCCCCAGCGGAGGGGCTGTGCGCCCGCAGAAGCCCTAGACGGAGGGCCGGGGTAGCCGTCAGGGCAGGGCACCCCCTGGAAGCCAGGGACGAGCGGCGACCGCGGCCTCTTCCAAAACGGCAGGCACACAGGCCTGCGAGGCAAAAAGCCCCCGGCAAGGCAGCACCACTCAAAGGGGAAGGGTCCGCACCTGGCCCAGCAGCTCTTGATGAGCCCCAGGCCCCGCCCCTGGCCGGAGCCTGACCCCGCCCACCCGACTCTGGCTGCGCACAGGTGCACTTCCAAGGGCCGCCGCTAGGGGGCGCTGGTGAGGGGGTTCGGGGACCCTCAGCCCCCACCGGGCTGGGGCCACCCCTGCACCCATGGGGGTACGGGATTGTCTCCGCCATGGGGGAACGGGGCCCCCTTGCCCTTCGCGGAAGCCCCAACCTTCCTCCCGGGGGAAGCCTGCACCCTCCTCTCGCACTCACAGCCCCAGCGGCGGGGCCGTGCGCCCGCAGAAGCCCTAGACGGAGGGCCGGGGTCCCCGTCAGGGGAGGGCACCCCCTGGAAGCCAGGGACGAGCGGCGACCGCGGCCTCTTCCAAAACGGCAGGCACACAGGCCTGCGCGGCAAAAAGCCCCGGGCAAGGCAGCACCACTCAAAGGGGAAGGGTCCGCACCTGGCCCAGCAGCACTTGATGAGCCCCAGGCCCCGCCCCTGGCCGGAGCCTGACCCTGCCCACCCGACTCTGGCTGCGCACAGGTGCACTTCCAAGGGCCGCCGCTAGGGGGCGCTGGTGAGATGCTTCGGGGACCCTCAGCCCCCACCGAGCTGCGGCCTCTCCTGCACCCATGGGGGTACGGGATTGTCTCCGCCATGTGGGGAACGGGGCCCCCTTCCCCTTCGTGGAAGCCCCAACCTTCCTCCCGGGGCACGCCTGCACCCTCCCCTCGCACTCACGGCCCCAGCGGCGGGGCCGTGCGCCCGCAGACGCCCTAGACGGAGGGCCGGGGTCCCCGTCTGGGGAGGGCACCCCCTGGAAGCCAGGGACGAGCGGCGACCGCGGCCTCTTCCAAAACGGCAGGCCCACAGGCCATGCGCGGCAATAAGCCCCCGGCAAGGCAGCACCACTCAAAGGGGAAGGGTCCGCACCTGGCCCAGCAGCTCTTGATGAGCCCCAGGCCCCGCCCCTGGCCAGAGCCTGACCCCGCCCACCCGACTCTGGCTGCGCACAGGTGCACTTCCAAGGGCCGCCGCTATGGGGCGCGGGTGAGGGGGTTCGGGGACCCTCAGCCCCCACCGGGCTGCGGCCACCCCTGCACCCATGGGGGTACGGGATTGTCTCCGCCATGTGGGGAACGGTGCCCCCTTCCCCTTCGCGGAAGCCCCAACCTTCCTCCCGGGGCACGCCTGCACCCTCCCCTCGCACTCACGGCCCCAGCGGCGGGGCCGTGCGCCCGCAGACGCCCTAGACGGAGGGCCGGGGTCCCCGTCTGTGGAGGGCACCCCCTGGAAGCCAGGGACGAGCGGCGACCGTGGCCTCTTCCAAAACGGCAGGCACACAGGCCATGCGCGGCAAAAAGCCCCCGGCAAGGCAGCACCACTCAAAGGGGAAGGGTCCGCACCTGGCCCAGCAGCTCTTGATGAGCCCCAGGCCCCGCCCCTGGCCGGAGCCTGACCCCGCGCACCCGACTCTTTCTGCGCACAGGTGCACTTCCAAGGGCCGCAGCTAGGGGGCGCTGGTGAGGGGGTTCGGGGACCCTCAGCCCCCACCGGGCTGCGGCCTCCCCTTCACACATGGGGGTACGGGATTGTCTCCGCCATGTGGGGAACGGGGCCCACTTCCCCATCGCGGAAGCCCCAACCTTCCTCCCGGGGCACGCCTGCACCCTCCCCTCGCACTCACGGCACCAGCGGCGGGGCCATGCGCCCGCAGACGCCCTAGACGGAGGGCCGGGGTCCCCGTCTGGGGAGGGCACCCCTGGAAGCCACGGACGAGCGGCGACCGCGGCCTATTCCAAAACGGCAGGCACACAGGCCTGCGCGGGAAAAAGCCGACGGCAAGGCAGCACCACTCAAAGGGGAAGGGTCCGCACCTGGCCCAGCAGCTCTTGATGAGCCCCAGGCCCCGCCCCTGGCCGGAGCCTGACCCCGCCCACCCGACTCTGGCTGCGCACAGGTGCACTTCCAAGGGACGCCGCTAGGGGGCGCTGGTGAGGGGGTTCGGGGACCCTCAGCCCCCAACGGGCTGGGGACACACCTGCACCCATGGGGGTACGGGATTGTCTCCGCCATGTGGGCAACGGGGCCCCCTTGCCCTTCGCGGAAGCCCCAACCTTCCTCCCGGGGCACGCCTGCACCCTCCGATCGCACTCACAGCCCCAGCGGCGGGGCCGTTCGTCCGCAGACGCCCTAGACGGAGGGCAGGGGTCCCCGTCAGGGGAGGGCACCCCCTGGAAGCCAGGGACGAGCGGCGACCGCGGCCTCTTCCAAAACGGCAGGCACACTGTCCTGAGCGGCAAAAAGCCCCCGGCAAGGCAGCACCACTCAAAGGGGAAGGGTCCGCACCTGGCCCAGCAGCACTTGATGAGCCCCAGGCCCCGCTCCTGGCCGCGCCTGACCCCGCCCTCCCGACTCTGGCTGCGCACATGTGCACTTCCAAGGGCCGCCGCTATGGGGCGCTGGTGAGGGGGTTCGGGGACCCTCAGCCCCCACCGAGCTGCGGCCACCCCTGCACCCATGGGGGTACGGGTTGTCCTCCGCCATGGGGGAACGGGGCCCCCTTCTCCTTCGCGGAAGCCCCAACCTTCCTCCCGGGGCACGCCTGCACCCTCCCCTCGCACTCACGGCCCCAGCGGCGGGGCCGTGCGCCCGCAGACGCCCTAGACGGAGGGCCGGGGTCCCCGTCTGGGGAGGGCACCCCCTGCAAGCCAGGGACGAGCGGCGACCGCGGCCTATTCCAAAACGGCAGGCACACAGGCCTGCGCGGCAAAAAGCCCCCGGCAAGGCAGCACCACTCAAAGGGGAAGGGTCCGCACCTGGCCCAGCAGCTCTTGATGAGCCCCAGGCCCCGCCCCTGCCCGGAGCCTTACCCCGCCCACCCGACTCTGGCTGCGCACAGGTGCACTTCCAAGGGCCGCCGCTAGGGGGCGCTGGTGAGGGGGTTCGGGGAACCTCAGCCGCCACCGGGCTGCGGCCACCCCTGCACCCATGGGGGTACGGTATTTTCTCCGCCATGTGGGGAACGGGGCCCCCTTCCCCTTCGCGGAAGCCCCAACCTTCCTCCCGGGGCACGCCTGCACCCTCCCCTCGCACTCACGGCCCCAGCGGCGGGGCCGTGCGCTCGCAGACGCCCTAGACGGAGGGCCGGGGTCCCCGTCTGGGAGGGCACCCCCTGGAAGCCAGGGACGAGCGGCGACCGTGGCCTATTCCAAAACGGCAGGCACACAGGCCTGCGCGGCAAAAAGCCCCCGGCAAGGCAGCACCACTCAAAGGGGAAGGGTCCGCACCTGGCCCAGCAGCTCTTGATGAGCCCCAGGCCCCGCCCCTGGCCGGAGCCTGACCCCGCCCACCCGACTCTGGCTGCGCACAGGTGCACTTCCAAGGGCCGCCGCTAGGGGTCGCTGGTGAGGGGGTTCGGGGACCCTCAGCCCCCACCGGGCTGGGGCCACCCCTGCACCCATGGGGGTACGGGATTGTCTCCGCCATGTGGGGAACTGGGCCCCCTTGCCCTTCGCGGAAGCCCCAACCTTCCTCCCGGGGGAAGCCTGCACCTCCTCTCGCACTCACAGCCCCAGCAGCGGGGCCGTGCGCCCGCAGACGCCCTAGACGGAGGGCAGGGGTCCCCGTCAGGGAAGGGCACCCCCTGGAAGCCAGGGACGAGCGGCGAAAGCGGCCTCTTCCAAAACGGCAGGCACACAGGCCAGCGCGGCAAAAAGCCCCCGGCAAGGCAGCACCACTCAAAGGGGAAGGGTCCGCACCTGGCCCAGCAGCTCTTGATGAGCCCCAGGCCCCGCCCCTGGCCGGAGCCTGACCCCGCCCACCCGACTCTGGCTGCGCACAGGTGCACTTCCAAGGGCCGCCGCCAGGGGGCGCTGGTGAGGGGGTTCGGGGACCCTCAGCCCCCACCGAGCTGCGGCCACCCCTGCACCCATGGGGGTACGGGTTGTCCTCCGCCATGGGGGAACGGGGCCCACTTCTCCTTCGCGGAAGCCCCAACCTTCCTCCCGGGGCACGCCTGCACCCTCCCCTCGCACTCACGGCCCCAGCGGCGGGGCCGTGCGCCCGCAGACGCCCTAGACGGAGGGCCGGGGTCCCCGTCAGGGGAGGGCACCCCCTGGAAGCCAGGGACGAGCGGCGAAAGCGGCCTCTTCCAAAACGGCAGGCACACTGTCCTGAGCGGCAAAAAGCCCCCGGCAAGGCAGCACCACTCAAAGGGGAAGGGTCCGCACCTGGCCCAGCAGCTCTTGATGAGCCCCAGGCCCCGCCCCTGGCCGGAGCCTGACCCCGCCCACCCGATTCTGGCTGCGCACAGGTGCACTTCCTAGGGACGACGCTAGGGGGCGCTGGTGAGGGCGTTCGGGGACCCTCAGCCCCCAACGGGCTAGGGCCACCCTTGCACCCATGGGGGTACCGGATTGTCCTCCCCCATGGGGGAACGGGGCCCCCTTGCCCTTCGCGGAAGCCCCAACCTTCCTCCCGGGGGAAGCCTGCACCTCCTCTCGCACTCACAGCCCCAGCTGCGGGGCCGTGCGCCCGCAGACGCCCTAGAACGAGGGACGCGGTCCCCGTCAGGGGAGGGCACCCCCTGGAAGCCAGGGACGAGCGGCGACCGCGGCCTCTTCCAAAACGGCAGGCACACAGGCCTGCGCGGCAAAAAGCCCCGGGCAAGGCAGCACCACTCAAAGGAAAAGGGTCCGCACCTGGCCCAGCAGCTCTTGATGAGCCCCAGGCCCCGACCCTGGCCGGAGCCTGACCCTGCCCACCCGACTCTGGCTGCGCACAGGTGCACTTCCAAGGGCCGCCGCTAGGGGGCTCTGGTGAGGGGGTTCGGGGACCCTCAGCCCCCACCGGCTGGGGCCACCCCTGCACCCATGGGGGTACGGGATTGTCTCCGCCATGGGGGAACGGGGCCCTCTTGCCCTTCGCGGAAGCCCCAACCTTCCTCCCTGGGGAAGCCTGCACCCTCGTCTCGCACTCACAGCCCCATCGGCGGGGCCGTGCGCCCGCAGACGCCCTAGACGGAGGGCCGGGGTCCCCGTCTGGGGAGGGCACCCCCTGGAAGCCAGGGACGAGCGGCGACCGCGGCCTCTTCCAAAACGGCAGGCACACAGGCCTGCGCGGCAAAAAGCCCCGGGCAAGGCAGCACCACTCAAAGGGGAAGGGTCCGCACCTGGCCCAGCAGCTGTTGATGAGCCCCAGGCCCCGCCCCTGGCCGGAGCCTGACCTCGCCCATCCGACTCTGGCTGCGCACAGGTGCACTTCCAACGGCCGCCGCTAGGGGGCGCTGGTGAGGGGTTTAGGGGACCCTCAGCCCCCACCGGGCTGCGGCCACCCCTGTACCCATAGGGGTACGGGATTGTCTCCGCCATGTGGGGAACGGGGCCCCCTTCCCCTTCGCGGAAGCCCCAACCTTCCTCCCGGGGCACGCCTGCACCCTCCCCTCGCACTCACGGCCCCAGCGGCGGGGTCGTGCGCCCGCAGACGCCCTAGACGGAGGGCCGGGGTCCCCGTCAGGGGAGGGCACCCCCTGGAAGCCAGGGACGAGCGGCGACCACGGCCTCTTCCAAAACGGCAGGCACACAGGCCTGCGCGGCAAAAAGCCCCCGGCAAGGCAGCACCACTCAAAGGGTAAGGGTCCGCACCTGGCCCAGCAGCTCTTGATGAGCCCCAGGCCCCGCCCCTGGCCGGAGCCTGACCCCGCCCACCCGACTCTGGCTGCGCAGAGGTGCACTTCCAAGGGACGCCGCTAGGGGGCGCTGGTGAGGGGGTTCGGGGACCCTCAGCCCCAACGGGCTGGGGCCACCCCTGCACCCATGGGGGTACGGGATTGTCTCCGCCATGTGGGGAACGGGGCCCCCTTCCCCTTCGCGGAAGCCCCAACCTTCCTCCCGGGGCACGCCTGCACCCTCCTCTCGCACTCACGGCCCCAGCGGCGGGGCCGTGCGCCCGCAGACGCCCTAGACGGAGGGCCGGGGTCCCCGTCAGGGGAGGGCACCCCCTGGAAGCCAAGGACGAGCGGCGACCGCGGCCTCTTCCAAAACGGCAGGCACACAGGCCTGCGCGGCAAAAAGCCCCCGGCAAGGCAGCACCACTCAAAGGTTAAGGGTCCGTACCTGGCCCAGCAGCTCTTGATGAGCCCCAGGCCCCGCCCCTGGCCGGAGCCTGACCCCGCCCACCCGACTCTGGCTGCGCACAGGTGCACTTCCTAGGGCCGCCGCTAGGGGGCGCTGGTGAGGGGGTTCGGGGACCCTCAGCCCCCAACGGGCTGCGGCCACCCCTGTACCCATGGGGGTACGGGTTGTCCTCCGCCATGGGGGAACGGGGCCCCCTTCCCCTTCGCGGAAGCCCCAACCTTCCTCCCGGGGCACGCCTGCACCCTCCCCTGGCACTCACGGCCCCAGCGGCGAGGCCGTGCGCCCGCAGACGCCCTAGACGGAGGGCCGGGTCCCCGTCTGGGTAGGGGACCCCCTGGAAGCCAGGGACGAGCGGCGACCGCGGCCTCTTCCAAAACGGCAGGCACACAGGCCTGCGCGGCAAAAAGCCCCCAGTAAGGCAGCACCACTCAAAGGGGAAGGGTCCGTACGTGGCCCAGCAGCTCTTGATGAGCCCCAGGCCCCGCCCCTGGCCGGAGCCTGACCCCGCCCACCCGACTCTGGCTGCGCACAGGTGCACTTCCAAGGGCCGCCGCTAGGGAGCGCTGGTGAGGGGGTTCGGGGACCCTCAGCCCCCACCGGGCTGGGGCCACCCCTGCACCCATGGGGGTACGGGATTGTCTCCGCCATGTGGGGAACGGGGACCCTTTCCCTTCGCGGAAGCCTCAACCTTCCTCCCGGGGCACGCCTGCACCCTCCACTCGCACTCACGGCCCCAGCGGCGGGGCCTCGCGCCCGCAGACGCCCTACACGGAGGGCCGGCGTCCCCGTCAGGGGAGGGCACCCCCTGGAAGCCAGGGACGAGCGGCGACCGCGGCCTCTTCCAAAACGGCAGGCACACAGGCCTGCGCGGCAAAAAGCCCCCGGCAAGGCAGCACCACTCAAAGGGGAAGGGTCCGCACCTGGCCCAGCAGCTCTTGATGAGCCCCAGGCCCCGCCCCTGGCCGGAGCCTGACCCCGCCCACCCGACTCTGGCTGCGCAGGTGCACTTCCAAGGGCCGCCGCTAGGGGGCGCTGGTGAGGGGGTTCGGGGACCCTCAGCCCCCACCGGGCTGGGGCCACCCCTGCACCCATGGGGGTACGGGATTGTCTCCGCCATGTGAGGAACGGTGCCCCCTTCCCCTTCGCGGAAGCCCCAACCTTCCTCCCGGGGCACGCCTGCACCCTCCCCTCGCACTCACGGCCCCAGCGGCGAGGCCGTGCGCCCGCAGACGCCCTAGACGGAGGGCCGGGGTCCCCGTCTGGGGAGGGAACCCCCTGGAAGCCAGGGACGAGCGGCGACCGCGGCCTCTTCCAAAACGGCAGGCACACAGGCCTGCGCGGCAAAAAGCCCCCTGCAAGGCAGCACCACTCAAAGGGGAAGGGTCCGTACCTGGCCCAGCAGCTCTTGATGAGCCCCAGGCCCCGCCCATGGCCGGAGCCTGACCCCGCCCACCCGACTCTGGCTGCGCACGGTGCACTTCCAAGGGCCGCCGCTAGGGGGCGCTGGTGAGGGGGGTTCGGGGACCCTCAGCCCCCACCGGGCTGGGGCCACCCCAGCACCCATGGGGGTACGGGATTGTCTCCGCCATGTGGGGAACGGGGCCCCCTTCCCCTTCGAGGAAGCCCCAACCTTCCTCCCGGGGGAAGCCTGCACCTCCTCTCGCACTCACAGCCCCAGCGGCGGGGCCGTGCGCCCGCAGACGCCCTAGACGTAGGGCCGGGGTCCCCGTCAGGGGAGGGCACCCCCTGGAAGCCAGGGTCGAGCGGCGACCGCGGCCTCTTCCAAAACGGCAGGCACACAGGCCTGCGCGGCAAAAAACCCGGGCAAGGCAGCACCACTCAAAAGGGAAGGGTCCGCACCTGGCCCAGCAGCTCTTGATGAGCCCCAGGCCCCGCCCCAGGCCGGAGCCTGACCCCGCCCACCCGAATCTGGCTGCGCACAGGTGCACTTCCTAGGGCCGCCGCTAGGGGGCGCTGGTGAGGGGGTTCGGGGACCCTCAGCCCCCAACGGGCTGCGGCCACCCCTGCACCCATGGGAGTACGGGTTGTCCTCCGCCATGGGGGAACGGGGCCCCCTTCCCCTTCGCGGAAGCCCCAACCTTCCTCCCGGGGCACGCCTGCACGCTCCCCTCGCACTCACGGCCCCAGCGGCGAGGCCGTGCGCCCGCAGACGCCCTAGACGGAGGGCCGGTGTCCCCGTCTGGGGAGGGCACCCCCTGGAAGCCAGGGACGAGCGGCGACCGCGGCCTCTTCCAAAACGGCAGGCACACAGGCCTTCGCGGCAAAAAGCCCCCGGCAAGGCAGCACCACTCAAGGGGAAGGGTCCGTACCTGGCCCAGCAGCTCTTGATAAGCCCCAGGTCCCGCCCCTGGCCGGCGCCTGACCCCGCCCACCCGACTCTGGCTGCGCACCGTTCACTTCCAAGGGCCGCCGCTAGGGGGCGCTGATGAGGGGGGTTCGGGGACCCTCAGCCCCCACCGGGCTGGGGCCACCCCTGCATCCATGGGGGTACGGGTTGTCCTCCGCCATGGGGGAACGGGGCCCCCTTCCCCTTCGCGGAAGCCCCAACCTTCCTCCCGGGGCACGCCTGCACCCTCCACTCGCACTCACGGCCCCAGCGGCGGGGCCGTGCGCCCGCAGACGCCCTAGACAGAGGGCCGGCGTCCCCGTCAGCGGAGGGCACCTCCTGCTAGCCAGGGACGAACGGCGACCGCGGCCTCTTCCAAAACGGTAGGCACACAGGCCTGCGGCGGCAAAAAGCCCCGGGCAAGGCAGCACCACTCAAAGGGGAAGGGTCCGCACCTGGCCCAGCAGCTCTTGATGAGCCCCAGGCCCCGCCCCTGGCCGGAGCCTGTCCCCGCCCACCCGACTCTGGCTGCGCACAGGTGCACTTCCTAGGGCCGCCGCTAGGGGGCGCTGGTGAGGGGGTTCGGGGACCCTCAGCCCCCAACGGGCTGCGGCCACCCCTGCACCCATGGGGGTACGGGTTGTCCTCCGCCATGGGGGAACGGGGCCCCCTTCCCCTTCGCCGAAGCCCCAACCTTCCTCCCGGGGCACGCCTGCACCCTCCCCTCCCACTCACGGCCCCAGCGGCGAGGCCGTGCGCCCGCAGACGCCCTAGACGGAGGGCCGGGGTCCCCGTCTGGGGAGGGCACCCCCTGGAAGCCACGGACGAGCGGCGACAGCGGCCTCTTCCAAAACGGCAGGCACACAGGCCTGCGCGGCAAAAAGCCCCCGGCAAGGCAGCACGACTCAAAGGGGAAGGGTCCGCACCTGGCCCAGCAGCTCTTGATGAGCCCCAGGCCCCGCCCCTGGCCGGAGCCTGACCCCACCCACCCGACTCTGGCTGCGCACAGGTGCACTTCCAAGGAACGCCGCTAGGGGGCGCTGGTGAGGGGGTTCGGGGACCCTCAGCCCCCAACGGGCTGGGGCCACCCCTGCACCCATGGGGGTACGTGATTGTCTCCGCCATGTGGGGAACGGGGCCCCCTTGCCCTTCGTGGAAGCCCCAACCTTCCTCCCGGGGCACGCCTGCACCCTCTGCTCACACTCACAGCCCCAGCGGCGGGGCCGTGCGCCCGCAGACGCCCTAGACGGAGGGCCAGGGTCCCCGTCAGGGGAGGCCACCCCCTGGAAGCCAGGGACGAGCGGCGACCGCGGCCTCTTCCAAAACGGCAGGCACACAGGCCTGCGCGGCAAAAAGCCCCCGGCAAGGCAGCACCACTCAAAGGGGAAGGGTCCGCACCTGGCCCAGCAGCTCTTGATGAGCCCCAGGCCCCGCCCCTGGCCGGAGCCTGACCCCGCCCACCCGACTCTGGCTGCGCACAGGTGCACTTCCAAGGGCCGCCGCTAGGGGGCGCTGGTGAGGGGGTTCGGCGACCCTCAGCCCCCACCGAGCTGCGGCCACCCCTGCACCCATGGGGGTACAAGTTGTCCTCCGCCATGGGGGAACGGGGCCCTCTTCTCCTTCGCGGAAGCCCCAACCTTCCTCCCGGGGCACGCCTGCACCCTCCACTCGCACTCACGGCCCCAGCGGCGGGGCCTCGCGCCCGCAGACGCCCTAGATGGAGGGCCGGCGTCCCCGTCAGGGGAGGGCACCCCCTGGAAGCCAGGGACGAGCGGCGACCGCGGCCTCTTCCAAAACGGCATGCACACAGGCCTGCGCGGCAAAAAGCCCCCGGCAAGGCAGCACCACTCAAAGGGGAAGGGTCCGTACCTGGCTCAGCAGCTCTTGATGAGCCCCAGGCCCCGCCCCTGGCCGGAGCCTGACCCCGCCCACCCGACTCTGGCTGCGCACAGGTGCACTTCCAAGGGCCGCCGCTAGGGGGCGTTGGTGAGGGGGTTCGGGGACCCTCAGCCCCCACCGGGCTGGGGCCACCCCTGCACCCATGGGGGTACGGGATTGTCTCCGCCATGTGGGGAACGGGGCCCCCTTCCCCTTCGCGGAAGCCCCAACCATCCTCCCGGGGCACGCCTGCACCCTCCACTCGCACTCACGGCCCCAGCGGCGGGGCCTCGCGCCCGCAGACGCCCTAGATGGAGGGCCGGCGTCCCCGTCAGGGGAGGGCACCCCCTGGAAGCCAGGGACGAGCGGCGACCGCGGACTCTTCCAAAACGGCAGGCACACAGGCCTGCGCGGCAAAAAGCCCCCGGCAAGGCAGCACCACTCAAAGGGGAAGGGTCCGTACCTGGCCCAGCAGCTCTTGATGAGCCCCAGGCCCCGCCCCTGGCCGAGGCCTGACCCCGCCCACCCGACTCTGGCTGCGCACAGGTGCACTTCCTAGGGCCGCCGCTAGAGGTCGCTGGTGAGGGGGTTCGGGGACCCTCAGCCCCCACCGGGCTGGGGCCACCCCTGCACCCATGGGGGTACGGGATTGTCTCCGCCATGTGGGTAACGGGGCCCCCTTCCCCTTCGCGGAAGCCCCAACCTTCCTCCCGGGCACGCCTGCACCCTCCACTCGCAGTCACGGCCCCAGCGGCGGGGCCTCGCGCCCGCAGACGCCCTAGATGGAGGGCCGGCGTTCCCGTCAGGGGAGGGCACCCCGTGGAAGCCAGGGACGAGCGGCGACCGCGGCCTCTTCCAAAACGGCAGGCACACAGGCCTCGCGGCAAAAAGCCCCCGGCAAGGCAGCACCACTCAAAGGGGAAGGGTCCGTACCTGGCCCAGCAGCTCTTGATGAGCCCCAGGCCCCGCCCCTGGCCGGAGCCTGACCCCGCCCACCCGACTCTGGCTGCGCACAGGTGCACTTCCTAGGGCCGCCGCTAGGGGGCGCTGGTGAGGGGGTTCGGGGACCCTCAGCCCCCACCGGGCTGGGGCCACCCCTGCACCCATGGGGGTACGGGATTGTCTCCGCCATGTGGGGAACGGGCCCCCCTTCCCCTTCGCGGAAGCCCCAACCTTCCTCCCGGGGCACGCCTGCACCCTCCACTCGCACTCACGGCCCCAGCGTCGGGGCCGGGCACCCGCAGACGCCCTAGACGGAGGGCCGGCGTCCCCGTCAGGGGAGGGCACCTCCTGCTAGCCAGGGACGAGCGGCGACCGCGGCCTCTTCCAAAACGGTAGGCACACAGGCCTGCGGCGGCAAAAAGCCCCGGGCAAGGCAGCACCACCCAAAGGGGAAGGGTCCGCACCTGGCCCAGCAGCTCTTGATGAGCCCCAGGCCCCGCCCCTGGCCGGAGCCTGACCCCGCCCACCCGACTCTGGCTGCGCACAGGTGCACTTCCGGGGGCCGCCCCTAGGGGGCGCTGGTGAGGGGGTTCGGGGACCCTCAGCCCCCAACGGGCTGCGGCCACCCCTGCACCCATGGGGGTACGGGTAGTCCTCCGCCATGGGGGAACGGGGCCCACTTCCCCTTCGCGGAAGCCCCTACCTTCCTCCCAGGGCACGCCTGCACCCTCCCCTCGCACTCACGGCCCCAGCGGCGAGGCCGTGCGCCCGCAGACGCCCTAGACGGCGGGCCGGGGTCCCCGTCTGGGGAGGGCACCCCCTGGAAGCCAGGGACGAGCGGCGACCGCGGCCTCTTCCAAAACGGCAGGCACACAGGCCTGCGTGGCAAAAAGCCCCCGGCAAGGCAGCACCACTCAAAGGGGAAGGGTCCGTACCTGGCCCAGCAGCTCTTGATGAGCCCCAGGCCCCGCCCCTGGCCGGAGCCTGACCCCGCCCACCCGACTCTGGCTGCGCACAGGTGCACTTCCAAGGGCCGCCGCTAGGGGGCGCTGGTGAGGGGGTTCGGGGACCCTCAGCCCCCAACGGGCTGGGGCCACCCCTGCACCCATGGGGGTACGGGATTGTCTCCGCCATGTGGGGAACGGGGCCCCCTTCCCCTTCGCGGAAGCCCCAACCTTCCTCCCGGGGCACGCCTGCACCCTCCACTCGCACTCACAGCCCCAGCGGCGGGGCCTCGCGCCCGCAGACGCCCTAGATGGAGGGCCGGCGTCCCCGTCAGGGGAGGGCACCCCCTGGAAGCCAGGGACTAGCGGCGACCGCGGCCAATTCCAAAACGGCAGGCACACAGGCCTGCGCGGCAAAAAGCCCCCGGCAAGGCAGCACCACTCAAAGGGGAAGGGTCCGCACCTGGCCCAGCAGCTCTTGATGAGCCCCATGCCCCGCCCCTGGCCGGAGCGTGACCCCGCCCACCCGACTCTGGCTGCGCACAGGTGCACTTCCAAGGGCCGCAGCTAGGGGGCGCTGGTGAGGGGATTCGGGGACCCTCAGCCCCCACCGAGCTGCGGCCATCCCTGCGCCCATGGGGGTACGGGTTGTCCTCCGCCATGGGGGAACGCGGCCCCCTTCTCCTTCGCGGAAGCCCCAACCTTCCTCCCGGGGCACGCCTGCACCCTCCACTCGCACTCACGGCCCCAGCGTCGGGGCCAGGCGCCCGCAGACGCCCTAGACGGAGGGCCGGCGTCCCCGTCAGGGGAGGGCACCTCCTGCTAGCCAGGGACGAGCGGCGACCGCGGCCTCTTCCAAAACGGTAGGCACACAGGCCTGCGGCGGCAAAAAGCCCCGGGCAAGGCAGCACCACCCAAAGGGGAAGGGTCCGCACCTGGCCCAGCAGCTCTTGATGAGCCCCAGGCCCCGCCCCTGGCCGGAGCCTGACCCCGCCCACCCGACTCTGGCTGCGCACAGGTGCACTTCCGGGGGCCGCCCCTAGGGGGCGCTGGTGAGGGGGTTCGGGGACCCTCAGCCCCCAACGGGCTGCGGCCACCCCTGCACCCATGGGGGTACGGGTAGTCCTCCGCCATGGGGGAACGGGGCCCCCTTCCCCTTCGCGGAAGCCCCAACCTTCCTCCCAGGGCACGCCTGCACCCTCCCCTCGCACTCACGGCCCCAGCGGCGAGGCCGTGCGCCCGCAGACGCCCTAGACGGAGGGCCGGGGTCCCCGTCTGGGGAGGGCACCCCCTGGAAGCCAGGGACGAGCGGCGACCGCGGCCAATTCCAAAACGGCAGGCACACAGGCCTGCGCGGCAAAAAGCCCCCGGCAAGGCAGCACCACTCAAAGGGGAAGGGTCCGCACCTGGCCCAGCAGCTCTTGATGAGCCCCATGCCCCTCCCCTGGCCGGAGCCTGACCCCGCCCACCCGACTCTGGCTGCGCACAGGTGCACTTCCAAGGGCCGCAGCTAGGGGGCGCTGGTGAGGGGATTCGGGGACCCTCAGCCCCCACCGAGCTGCGGCCACCCCTGCGCCCATGGGGGTACGGGTTGTCCTCCGCCATGGGGGAACGCGTCCCCCTTCTCCTTCGCGGAAGCCCCAACCTTCCTCCCGGGGCACGCCTGCACCCTCCACTCGCACTCACGGCCCCAGCGGCGGGGCCGTGCGCCCGCCGACGCCCTAGACGGAAGGCCGGGGTCCCCGTCTGGGGAGGGCACCCCCTGGAAGCCAGGGACGAACGGCGACCGCGGCCTCTTCCAAAACGGCAGGCACACAGGCCTGCGCGGCAAAAAGCCCCCGGCAAGGCAGCACCACTCAAAGGGGAAGGGTCCGCACCTGGCCCAGCAGCTCTTGATGAGCCCCAGGCCCCGCCCCTGGCCGGAGCCTGACCCCGCCCACCCGACTCTGGCTGCGCACAGGTGCACTTCCAAGGGCCGCCGCTAGGGGGCGCTGGTGAGGGGGTTCGGGGACACTCAGCCCCCACCGGGCTGGGGCCACCCCTGCACCCATGGGGGTACGGGATTGTCTCCGCCATGTGGGGAACGGGGGCCCCCTTCCCCTTCGCGGAAGCCCCAACCTTCCTCCCGGGGCACGCCTGCACCCTCCACTCGCACTCACGGCCCCAGCGGCGGGGCCTCGCGCCCGCAGACGCCCTAGATGGAGGGCCGGGGTCCCCGTCAGGGGAGGGCACCCCCTGGAAGCCAGGGACGAGCGGCGACCGCGGCCTCTTCCAAAACGGCAGGCACTCAGGCCTGCGCGGCAAAAAGCCCCCGGCAAGGCAGCACCACTCAAAGGGGAAGGGTCCGCACCTGGCCCAGCAGCTCTTGATGAGCACCAGGCCCCGCCCCTGGCCCGAGCCTGACCCCGCCCACCCGATTCTGGCTGCGCACAGGTGCACTTCCTAGGGACGACGCTAGGGGGCGCTGGTGAGGGGGTTCGGGGACCCTCAGCCCCCAACGGGCTAGGGCCACCCTTGCACCCATGGGGGTACCGGATTGTCCTCCCCCATGGGGGAACGGGGCCCCCTTGCCCTTCGCGGAATCCCCAACCTTCCTCCCGGGGGAAGCCTGCACCTCCTCTCGCACTCACAGCCCCAGCGGCGGGGCCGTGCGCCCGCAGACGCCCTAGACGGAGGGCCGGGGTCCCCGTCAGGGGAGGGCACCCCCTGGAAGCCAGGGACGAGCGGCGACCGCGGCCTCTTCCAAAACGGCAGGCACACAGGCCTGCGCGGCAAAAAGCCCCCGGCAAGGCAGCACCACTCAAAGGGGAAGGGTCCGCACCTGGCCCAGCAGCTCTTGATGAGCCCCAGGCCCCGCCCCTGGCCGGAGCCTGACCCCGCCCACCCGACTCTGGCTGCGCACAGGTGCACTTACAAGGGCCGCCGCTAGGGGGCGCTGGTGAGGGGGTTCGGGGACCCTCAGCCACCACCGGGCTGGGGCCACCCCTGCACCCATGGGGGTACGGGATTGTCTCCGCCATGTGGGGAACGGGGCCCCCTTCCCCTTCGCGGAAGCCCCAACCTTCCTCCCGGGGCACGCCTGCACCCTCCTCTCACACTCACGGCCCCAGCGGCGCGGCCGTGCGCCCGCAGACGCCCTAGACGGAGGGCCGGGGACCCCGTCAGGGGAGGGCAACCCCTGGAAGCCAGGGACGAGCGGCGACCGCGGCCTCTTCCAAAACGGCAGGCACTCAGGCCTGCGCGGCAAAAAGCCCCGGGCAAGGCAGCACCACTCAAAGTGGAAGGGTCCGCACCTGGCCCAGCAGCTCTTGATGAGCACCAGGCCCCGCCCCTGGCCCGAGCCTGACCCCGCCCACCCGATTCTGGCTGCGCACAGGTGCACTTCCTAGGGACGACGCTAGGGGGCGCTGGTGAGGGGGTTCGGGGACCCTCAGCCCCCAACGGGCTAGGGCCACCCTTGCACCCATGGGGGTACCGGATTGTCCTCCCCCATGGGGGAACGGGGCCCCCTTGCCCTTCGCGGAATCCCCAACCTTCCTCCCGGGGGAAGCCTGCACCTCCTCTCGCACTCACAGCCCCAGCGGCGGGGCCGTGCGCCCGCAGACGCCCTAGACGGAGGGCCGGGGTCCCCGTCAGGGGAGGGCACCCCCTGGAAGCCAGGGACGAGCGGCGACCGCGGCCTCTTCCAAAACGGCAGGCACACAGGCCTGCGCGGCAAAAAGCCCCCGGCAAGGCAGCACCACTCAAAGGGGAAGGGTCCGCACCTGGCCCAGCAGCTCTTGATGAGCCCCAGGACCCGCCCCTGGCCGGAGCCTACACCGCCCACCCGACTATGGCTGCGCACAGGTGCACTTCCAAGGTCCGCCGCAAGGGGGCGCGGTGAGGGGGTTCGGGGACCCTCAGCCCCCACCGGGCTGCGGCACCCCTGCACCCATGGGGGTATGGGATTGTCTCCGCCATGTGGGGAACGGGGCCCCCTTCCCCTTCGTGGAAGCCCCAACCTTCCTCCCGGGGCAAGCCTGCACACTCCCCTCGCACTCACGGCCCCAGCGGCGGGACCGTGCGCCCGCAGACGCCCTAGACGGAGGGCCGGGGTCCCCGTCTGGGGAGGGCACCCCCTGGAAGCCAGGGACGAGCGGCGACCGCGGCCTCTTCCAAAACGGCAGGCACACAGGCCTGCGCGGCTAAAAGCCCCCGGCAAGGCAGCACCACTCAAAGGGGAAGGGTCCGCACCTGGCCCAGCAGCTCTTGATGAGCCCCAGGCCCCGCCCCTGGCCGGAGCCTGACCCCGCCCACCCGACTCTGGCTGCGCACAGGTGCACTTCCAAGGGCCGCCGCTAGGGGGCGCTGGTGAGGGGGTTCGGGGACCCTCAGCCCCCACCGGGCTGGGGCCACCCCTGCACCCATGGGGGTACGGGATTGTCTCCGCCATGTGGGGAACGGGGCCCCCTTCCCCTTCGCGGAAGCCCCAACCTTCCTCCCGGGGCACGCCTGCACCCTCCCCTCGCACTCACGGCCCCAGCGGCGGGGCCTCGCGTCCGCAGATGCCCTAGACGGACGGCCGGCGTCCCCGTCAGGGGAGGGCAACCCCTGGAAGCCAGGGACGAGCGGCGACCGCGGCATCTTCCAAAACGGCAGGCACACAGGCCTGCGCGGCAAAAAGCCCCCGGCAAGGCAGCACCACTCAAAGGGGAAGGGTCCGCACCTGGCCCAGCAGCTCTTGATGATCCCCAGGCCCCGCCCCTGGCCGGAGCCTGACCCCGCCCACCAGACTCTGGCTGCGCACAGGTGCACTTCCAAGGGCCGCCGCTAGGTGGCGCTGGTGAGGGGGTTCGGGGACCCTCAGCCCCCAACGGGCTGGGGCCACCCCTGCATCCATGGGGGTACGGGATTGTCTCCGCCATGTGGGGAACGGGGCCCCCTTCCCCTTCGCGGAAGCCCCAACCTTCCTCCCGGGGCACGCCTGCACCCTCCTCTCGCACTCACGGCCCCAGCGGCGCGGCCGTGCGCCCGCAGACGCCCTAGACGGAGGGCCGGGGTCCCCGTCAGGGGAGGGCAACCCCTGGAAGCCAGGGACGAGCGGCGACCGCGGCCTCTTCCAAAACGGCAGGCACACAGGCCTGCGCGGCAAAAAGCCCCGGGCAAGGCAGCACCACTCAAAGGGGAAGGGTCCGCACCTGGCCCAGCAGCTCTTGATGAGCCCCAGGCCCCGCCCCTGGCCGGAGCCTGACCCCGCCCACCCGACTCTGGCTGCGCACAGGTGCACTTCCAAGGGCCGCCGCTAGGGGGCGCTGGTGAGGGGGTTCGGGGACCCTCAGCCCCCACTGGGCTGGGGCCACCCCTGCACCCATGGGGGTACGGGATTGTCTCTGCCATGTGGGGAACGGGGCCCCCTTGCCCTTCGCGGAAGCCCCAACCTTCCTCCCGGGGGAAGCCTGCACCTCCTCTCGCACTCACAGCCCCAGCGGCGGGGCCGTGCGCCCGCAGACGCCCTAGACGGAGGGCCGGGGTCCCCGTCAGGGAAGGGCACCCCTGGAAGCCAGGGACGAGCGGCGACCGCGGCCTCTTCCAAAACGGCAGGCACACAGGCCTGCGCGGCCAAAATGCCCGGGCAAGGCAGCACCACTCAAAGGGGAAGGGTCCGCACCTGGCCCAGCAGCTCTTGATGAGCCCCAGGCCCCGCCCCTGGCCGGAGCCTGACCCCGCCCACCCGATTCTGGCTGCGCACAGGTGCACTTCCTAGGGAGGACGCTAGGGGTCGCTGGTGAGGGGGTTCGGGGACCCTCAGCACCCAACGGGCTAGGGCCACCCTTGCACCCATGGGGGTACCGGATTGTCCTCCCCCATGGGGGAACGGGGCTCCCTTCCCCTTCGCGGAAGCCCCAACCTTCCTCCCGGGGCACGCCTGCACCCTCCCCTCGCACTCACGGCCCCAGCGGCGAGGCCGTGCGCCCGCAGACGCCCTAGACGGAGGGCCGGGGTCCCCGTCTGGGGAGGGCACCCCCTGGAAGCCAGGGACGAGCGGCGACCATGGCCTATTCCAAAACGGCATGCACACAGGCCTGCGCGGCAAAAAGCCCACGGCAAGGCAGCACCACTCAAAGGGGAAGGGTCCGCACCTGGCCCAGCAGCTCTTGATGAGCCCCAGGCCCCGCCCCTGACCGGAGCCTGACCCCGCCCACCCGACTCTGGCTGCGCACAGGTGCACTTACAAGGGCCGCCGCTAGGGGGCGCTGGTGAGGGGGTTCGGGGACCCTCAGCCCCCACCGGGCTGGGGCCACCCCTGCACCCATGGGGGTACGGGATTGTCTCCGCCATGTGGGGAACGGGGCCCCCTTCCCCTTCGCGGAAGCCCCAACCTTCCTCCCGGGGCACGCCTGCACCCTCCCCTCGCACTCACGGCCCCAGCGGCGGGGCCGTGCGCCTGCAGACGCCCTAGACGGAGGGCCGGGGTCCCCGTCTGGGGAGGGCACCCCCTGGAAGCCAGGGACGAGCGGCGACCGTGGCCTCTTCCAAAACGGCAGGCACACAGGCCATGCGCGGCAAAAAGCCCCCGGCAAGGCAGCACCACTCAAAGGGGAAGGGTCCGCACCTGGCCCAGCAGCTCTTGATGAGCCCCAGGCCCCGCCCCTGGCCGGAGCCTGACCCCGCGCACCTGACTCTTTCTGCGCACAGGTGCACTTCCAAGGGCCGCAGCTAGGGGGCGCTGGTGAGGGGGTTCGGGGACCCTCAGCCCCCACCGGGCTGCGGCCTCCCCTTCACACATGGGGGTACGGGATTGTCTCCGCCATGTGGGGAACGGGGCCCACTTCCCCTTCGCGGAAGCCCCAACCTTCCTCCCGGGGCACGCCTGCACCCTCCCCTCGCACTCACGGCACCAGCGGCGGGGCCATGCGCCCGCAGACGCCCTAGACGGAGGGCCGGGGTCCCCTTCTGGGGAGGGCACCCCCTGGAAGCCAGGGACGAGGGGCGACCGTGGCCTCTTCTAAAACGGCAGGCACACAGGCCTGCGCGGCAAAAAGCCCCGGCAAGGCAGCACCACTCAAAGGGGAAGGGTCCGCACCTGGCCCAGCAGCTCTTGATGAGCCCCAGGCCCCGCCCCTGGACGGAGCCTGACCCCGCCCACCCAATTCTGGCTGCGCACAGGTGCACTTCCAAGGGCCGCCGCTAGGGGGCGCTGGTGAGGGGGTTCGGGGACCCTCAGCCCCCACCGGGCTGCGGCCACCCCTGCACCCATGGGGCTACGGGATTGTCTCCGCCATGTGGGGAACGGGGCCCCCTTCCCCTTCGCGGAAGCCCCAACCTTCCTCCCGGGCCACGCCTGCACCCTCCCCTCCCACTCACGGCCCCAGCGGAGGGGCTGTGCGCCCGCAGAAGCCCTAGACGGAGGGCCGGGGTAGCCGTCAGGGCAGGGCACCCCCTGGAAGCCAGGGACGAGCGGCGACCGCGGCCTCTTCCAAAACGGCAGGCACACAGGCCTGCGAGGCAAAAAGCCCCCGGCAAGGCAGCACCACTCAAAGGGGAAGGGTCCGCACCTGGCCCAGCAGCTCTTGATGAGCCCCAGGCCCCGCCCCTGGCCGGAGCCTGACCCCGCCCACCCGACTCTGGCTGCGCACAGGTGCACTTCCAAGGGCCGCCGCTAGGGGGCGCTGGTGAGGGGGTTCGGGGACCCTCAGCCCCCACCGGGCTGGGGCCACCCCTGCACCCATGGGGGTACGGGATTGTCTCCGCCATGTGGGGAACTGGGCCCCCTTGCCCTTCGCGGAAGCCCCAACCTTCCTCCCGGGGGAAGCCTGCACCTCCTCTCGCACTCACAGCCCCAGCAGCGGGGCCGTGCGCCCGCAGACGCCCTAGACGGAGGGCAGGGGTCCCCGTCAGGGAAGGGCACCCCCTGGAAGCCAGGGACGAGCGGCGAAAGCGGCCTCTTCCAAAACGGCAGGCACACAGGCCAGCGCGGCAAAAAGCCCCCGGCAAGGCAGCACCACTCAAAGGGGAAGGGTCCGCACCTGGCCCAGCAGCTCTTGATGAGCCCCAGGCCCCGCCCCTGGCCGGAGCCTGACCCCGCCCACCCGACTCTGGCTGCGCACAGGTGCACTTCCAAGGGCCGCCGCCAGGGGGCGCTGGTGAGGGGGTTCGGGGACCCTCAGCCCCCACCGAGCTGCGGCCACCCCTGCACCCATGGGGGTACGGGTTGTCCTCCGCCATGGGGGAACGGGGCCCCCTTCTCCTTCGCGGAAGCCCCAACCTTCCTCCCGGGGGAAGCCTGCACCTCCTCTCGCACTCACAGCCCCAGCGGCGGGGCCGTGCGCCCGCAGACGCCCTAGAACGAGGGACGCGGTCCCCGTCAGGGGAGGGCACCCCCTGGAAGCCAGGGACGAGCGGCGACCGCGGCCTCTTCCAAAACGGCAAGCACACAGGCCTTCGCGGCAAAAAGCCCCCGGCAAGGCAGCACCACTCAAAGGGGAAGGGTCCGCACCTGGCCCAGCAGCTCTTGATGAGCCCCAGGCCCCGCCCCTGGCCGGAGCCTGACCCCGCCCACCCGACTCTAGCTGCGCACAGGTGCACTTCCAAGGGACGCCGCTACGGGGCGCTGGTGAGTGTGTTCGTGGACCCTCAGCCCCCACCGAGCTGCGGCCACCCCTGCACCCATGGGGGTACGGGTTGTCCTCCGCCATGGGGGAACGGGGCCCCCTTCCCCTTCGCGGAAGCCCCAACCTTCCTCCCGGGGCACGCCTGCACCCTCCCCTTGCACTCAGGGCCCCAGCGGCGGGGTTGTGCGCCCGCATACGCCCTAGACGGAGGGCCGTGGTCCCCTTCTGGGGAGGGCACCCCCTGGAAGCCAGGGACGAGGGGCGACCGTGGCCTCTTCTAAAACGGCAGGCACACAGGCCTGCGCGGCAAAAAGCCCCGGCAAGGCAGCACCACTCAAAGGGGAAGGGTCCGCACCTGGCCCAGCAGCTCTTGATGAGCCCCAGGCCCCGCCCCTGGACGGAGCCTGACCCCGCCCACCCAATTCTGGCTGCGCACAGGTGCACTTCCAAGGGCCGCCGCTAGGGGGCGCTGGTGAGGGGGTTCGGGGACCCTCAGCCCCCACCGGGCTGCGGCCACCCCTGCACCCATGGGGCTACGGGATTGTCTCCGCCATGTGGGGAACGGGGCCCCCTTCCCCTTCGCGGAAGCCCCAACCTTCCTCCCGGGCCACGCCTGCACCCTCCCCTCCCACTCACGGCCCCAGCGGAGGGGCTGTGCGCCCGCAGAAGCCCTAGACGGAGGGCCGGGGTAGCCGTCAGGGCAGGGCACCCCCTGGAAGCCAGGGACGAGCGGCGACCGCGGCCTCTTCCAAAACGGCAGGCACACAGGCCTGCGAGGCAAAAAGCCCCCGGCAAGGCAGCACCACTCAAAGGGGAAGGGTCCGCACCTGGCCCAGCAGCTCTTGATGAGCCCCAGGCCCCGCCCCTGGCCGGAGCCTGACCCCGCCCACCCGACTCTGGCTGCGCACAGGTGCACTTCCAAGGGCCGCCGCTAGGGGGCGCTGGTGAGGGGGTTCGGGGACCCTCAGCCCCCACCGGGCTGGGGCCACCCCTGCACCCATGGGGG